>NC_138071.1:27702307-28319334 GCF_964194185.1 Rhinolophus hipposideros | reverse complement strand
GAGGGCCTTCCTGTCACCCTAGGAACCGGGAGGAGGGCCTGTTTGTGGTAAGGTCAGAACACAAGGAGATGGACGTGCCCTGCAGCACGATGGACCGGATTGGAGCCAGAGCAGGTGTATCTTGGACAAAGGTGGGAACACCGACCCGGGCGTCTGTGAGAGGAGAAAAGGACTCTCGGGTGTCAGAGGGACTGATAGAGAACGAAGCAGATGACCAGACGAGGTCCTGCCCTGCCTTGGAGAAACTGCCATTAGCTCCGGGAGCAATGAAAGGCTGAAGGCCAAGACTGTGCTTTTCCTACGGTTGTGGTGGACGCAAGACTTGTTGGAGCAGAGGCAGGACGAGAAAGGGAATGGGGACGTTAGGATTCTGCTCAGGTGCTCGCCTGGCACCTTGGAAACAGAAGCTTTGCTGACTGAGGCGGTGACGGAGCCAGTGGACAGTGGTGAGGAAGCGTGTCAGTGATTGCATCTTCAGGAAACCAGCGCCCAACAAGCCAACCAGACACCCCGCTCCCCACCAGCAGCTCCCGTTTCTATAGCAACAGGCCCGTCTTTCACGGCTTCCCCTCCTCCCTCTAATAGCTAACCAGTCACTTAGGAGCCAAATCTCCTCTCCACTCAGAGGAATGGAAAGTCTGCAAAGAGGGAAGGGAAACCCATGACACCTTTCCACCTACAAACCGCAGATGAAATGGTCACGGGCAGGATACTCACTGAGGGAGGAAGAGTGTTCTGCTTGAGCTAGAGGTGTTTGCTGCCATTTCCTATTCTTTAGATGAAGACACGTACCCTTCAATGGCTACACTGTGAATAAGCGAGGCCTGAATCCACCTGCGATGGAAGGGCATGCACACAGTGGGGACACGCATGGGGGAGTGAGATTGTTCTCTGCACGGGAACCTTCACAGCCTCTGAGAGCGACCCTCGGCATCCAAGGCTGCACTGCTCGCTTTCCTCATGGCTGTCGAGCACTCCATCACGCCCCCCTCCACTGAAGGCCCGGTCCCTCTGCCAGGACCCAGACCACAGGGACGGAGGCGATGGAACAGGTGAGACTCGTGCTCTCTACCCTCCTTGGGGGCCTTTCCGTTTCAGTCTCCTTGAGAACTGAAGTTTCCTGTGCGACACAGGAAGGCAGAGAAGTTTAGAAAGTGTCAATTTTGCCCATTGAAAATGACGCCACGGACACCCAGAAACAAGGAACGGCGACCCACTCCCACTCATATTTATCCCACTGGGTCTGTCAGCTCAGGGTGGGTTATGCCGTACTAACACCATCTCATAAACCAAAGTCTGCCTCTTGCTCATTGAACAAACACTACCTGAATTATGGGTGGTTTCCATGGCAAATGGAAAAAGACAGCACAGCCACTCATGCGCTGGGTCTTGAAGCTCCACTTACAAGAGCTGTGTCTGCTGACACCCCATTGCACCCGCCAGGAACCTGCATGGCCACACGAAAGGGGAAGAGAAGCCCAGTGCTACCGGTGCCCACAAGACGGGAAACACAGCAGACCCGCAGGGACGACCCCCACACACGCCCACGTGAGAAGCCAGACCTCTCCAAACACTGAGCGGGAGCTCCAGTTTGAACACTCTGAACCAAACGCGACTTCTCCACTCCCTTTCTCTACCCAATGGCATCTCCTAGGCCCCCGTCCACCTAATAGCATCCTCCTGTGAGTTTCAGCCGGGCCCGTGTCCCTTCTGAAGGGCTGGCAGTGTGCCCTGGCATGGGAGGAAACACAAGCACGCAGCTGCTCACAGGTGGACCGCTCTGGACTCAGCACCCCACCCACAGCCCATTTCTCTTCGTCTTGGCAATGGAGAACGTCTGCCCCCAGGTTGGGAAAGACAGAATGAGCACAATGAAGACCTGAAGGCTCACCTGGGAAAGTAACTCCGTGTCCTGTACTGGGGCCCATGTGTCCTAGAAAATCGTAATACATCAATTCCCTTCACGCACGTTCATGAGGAAATGTGCAAAGGTGGGCAGTGAGGAAACTAACCCTTGAGGCAGAAAACGAGAAGGGAGGACATGGGACCACGTGACTTCGTCCACTGTGTGAGGACAGCTCTGCCTTGGCTCAGAAGCTACAGCGAGGGTCATGGGCAGAAGCTACAGAGGCACAGAGGACAGGACATGCCTCCCCAGGGACCAGAGCTGCTCCCACGGGGTTGGCTCCCGCATCAGGGTGGAGGAGAGAACTTCACCTCTCCAGACTTTTCATAAAGGTTTCTCATTTCCATTCGTTTTCAATTTTTTTGAAAAAGTGACTGGATAGGATTTTTGCATGAGGCATATAAAGGGTTTGAACGCAGCTTAGAAAACTGAGTGTCTGGGAGAGAATGCCTGGGGGAACTGGAGACCCGAGATTCTCTCTTGTATTTCTCCACCTTTAATTTCTGCTTCATTCTCCCTGCTCTCCCTTTACACAGCTTCCTGGATTCCTGGTTTTTTCAATGCTGATTCCATTTCAGGTCTTCTTCTGGCCGAGGCCACCTTAAATATATTATGTGCACAATATATAAAATATAATGGATATGTACAAATACATAAACGTCACATAGTATAACAAAGAGCCCATTGCTATATGAGAGCTGCTGTATTAATTCCGGTAATTCTGTCTTTGAAATAAATCTTCCTAAATAGTAAACAAGAGGAGGTGGAAAGGATGCATTGGTCTTCTCAATTCCAAATTGGAGAAGATGCTTATATTCTCTGTTCCTGTTTTTAAAAAAATATAAACAGGTTGAAGTTGACCCAAAATTATCTAAGACATCAAGTGAAATCTGAACACTATAGAAGTTAAAATTAGTTTTGCAATGACTGTGGTACCCTAAAAAATCCTTCAGTTCCTGTTCAATTAAAAATAAAAGTGACTGTGTGTGTGTGTGTGTGTGTGTGTTTCCCCCATTTCCATTAGATACACTGTTAGGATGACGATAACGCACCCAAGCTGTTTATCTGCATACGCAGAGATGACTGAGAGTAGGCTTGCCTTTTATTAAAGATACAGGCCATTTCAGGACCAGGGAACCATGCTCTCAGCAGCCACAGGAGTCTTCCCCACAGCCCTCCGCACTTCCAATCCCTGCCTGGTACTCAGCTTTCACCCCCAAAGCCTCTGCATTGTCACCTGAGGTGTTCTGACTCGGGGAAGCAGGGAGTTCAATGCCTAGAATCCTACCCGCTGGACCTTGCAGGACTTACTGGCTTCCAGTCTTCTTGATATATATGCAATATAAGCATCTTCTCCAATTTGGAATTGACAAGACCAATTTATCCTTTCTACGGCCTCTTGTTTACTGTTTACCAAGATTTATTTTAAAGACAGAATTACTGTAATTAATGCAGCAATGTATATGTGTATATATATATGTATATATATATACACACATACATATTCCTTAATTATGGGCAAAACTAAACATTTCCTGTACTCCAAATGGATCTGTATGCTGCTGGAAATAGAGGGAAACTGAAAGCAATAGATGGAGGAATAGAAGTCAAACCATTGGGGAAACCACGTCTGGCAAAATCAGACACTGCTGTGAGAAAACTGTCTTTTCTCTTTGACAATTAGAGATGTTAATTAGAGATGTCATGTTAGGTTTCATGACGTCCATCGGTTTTCAACTCCGTGATACGAGGAAGTCAATTCCTCCCCTGGACTGTGGCACCGTGGAGTCTATGAGCAGAACCCAGGAGACAACAGAGGGCTGGGGTTCTCGGAGACTCCAAAAACGCAGAAATCTGCCAAATATCATTCACATAATTACTGATCATCGTCCCATGTGTAAAATGAGATGTTATCCAATTTTAAAATGTTCCTTTTCGGATAATTTCACAACGCGTGATCATTCCAAAGATAAACGTTCCCAGAGTCATTAACCAGAAAGCCTGCATATTTCTTGAGTGTACATAAAATCAAACCAATGTTCTTAAAATGGAAGCAAATCATAAAAGGGTGCATAGGTGCTCATGGCCCTAAACACTACATTAGGCAGAATTTCGTTTGGAAAGGATCACTCTCCATATTACTTGGAAAGGCGAGGCTCCACGCCTGAGATCAATGCTGTAGGTTGCGGAGAAGCATTCCACACGCACGTGGTAAATGCGTGCTTATCGTCACAGTAATTAAAAGGAACAGCGTTATATACAATCGGCGTGAACATCTTACTCAGCAACTCCTGCCAGTTGCTTGCAAAAATTAAACTCATTAATCATTCTGACTCAAAAGGAGAAAAAGCTTTGGGTACGAAATTTTAAAAAGCTCTATTTTATGAAGAAACAAAAATATCCAAAACCAACAACTAGAGAAACTCCTGTGTACGTAGTGACGCTACAATATTAATCTCGTGTGGGAAAATAAGTGGATTCCATTGTCAAAAATCTAATATTATGTTATTCTAATGCTTCAGACCTCCTTAAATCTAAGGTAACATATACAAGTAAATTATTAAAAAGCTGCACGAGCAGCAATAAAATGCATGCCATAGAAAGTAGGCTTCCATGCCCACCTGCAAATGCCTTCCTGTGACACAGAGCTCGAATCCACGGGGAAGGCACAATGGTCATGTTTCACAAACAAATTCGGCTTGAAGCAAATACATACGTTTTTGGCTGGCTATAGATAGCAAAGGCTTGTTAACACATTGAAATTTGTTTGCTATAATTCACAGTTGACAATTGACTCATCCAAATGAAAAGAAATTAGGCTTTCCCTTATTAATTTTTCAAGCCAACAGATTAGCTCTTTGCTATGGTTTTCCTTTCTAGCCAAGGCAATTATGGAGACACGAGGGACATGCAGGCACGCTTTAAAAGACTACAAAGTACAGTGCAGAGGCCAGGTGTTTTGTTGCTATATGTGGCTTCCCCTGTCACTCAGCTGGAACTCTCTGTCCACGTCACTACTCTCACTTCCCTTAAAACAGACAACTCCCTAATTATTACTACATTCTCTATGCTAGACAGTCAGCAAAATGTCGTGTAATTTTGTTATAGACAAAACTTCAGAAAATTCTCGAGAGGTATAGAATGATAGTTTAAAAAGTTGAGCGATCATTCGCTTTATGAAAACATTCACAGAGAGATGGTTTTAGGTAGTAAACTCTTGCCCTGTGTTTAAAGTATGTTCTGACGTGCAAAAACTCAACTTTTCAGGAGGATGGCTACTGCATCCAGCAGGACGCTACGATATAGTGTTATAGGTCATTAAACCCACAGGGGACCTCAAGACTGAGCTAGGGGATACTTCATGTTACAAGAAAGAAGCTAAGACGTTGAGAGAAAGTAATGTGTACATGCTTACATATACTGTACACCACGCTCGGAAGTGGAAGAAATAGCAACACCAGTAGCAGGAGAATGGAGGAGATTAGGCAGAAAGTTATTTAGACTAAGCAGATGTAAAGAGAGGAACAATGACAAAGTTAGGTATATACTGCATTTGGATGTCTTGTCACCACCACAGAACTGGTACAGCGTTGAGCTGCCTGACCTGTGCAACAAAAGCTTGGAAGACAGCTCAGGAAGGTGGTCACTGGGCTTCCAATTCTACGAGTCTGTAAAACAGAAAAGCAAAGTACCTTCAGAAGAAATGCTCGGAGATGTACACCACCATAATGATGCTGCTTTCATCGTCTTCTAATACAGAAGCTGCAGAATATACTCAGCTCCCTTTATCTTCATTCCCATTTATCTAATATCTAACTTATCTGAAGAAGGGAGGCAGGAAAGGAAAGAATAGAATAGTGGAGACCCAAACCTTGGAATGTAGGTTCCCCCACACTCCTACAGTAAGGGCAGGAGAAGGACATGATTTACCAAAGAACTCCAAGGCCAAGTTCAAAGAGAGAGGGAGAGAGAGAGGGGAGGGGCAGGGCATGAATTCATGTAGCATCAGGAAAGATACATGACACAAAAGCTTGATGTGAAGGATGATGGCCGTCAAGAGCAAAGGCTATAGGCACAAAGACTAAAGAGGAATCCGAGAGGCCATAGAGCAAGTCATTAAGAGAACATCGATAGCATTTTGTGTGCAGCTTCTGTAGTGAAGACAGTAAGAGTGTAATGTAAGCCTGCCACCAGGCTAAACAAGGAAACAAGAAAAAAAATAAGGAAACAAGGATTATTGATAACAAGTAACCAGGGGTAACTACTTGGTTAAGAAGTTGGACAGGAAAAGAAGACAAGAAAAACAGGACAGTAGCCAGAGCTGGAGGTAGGGACCAATGAAGGTGATCTTTGTTTCTCTTTGCAGGAAAAGAAGAAAGAACTGGTGGAGAAGGAAAGAGTAAGGGGTACCGTGTTCCCCTGAAAATAAAACCTAGCCGGACAATCAGCTCTAATGCATCTTTTGGAGCAAAAATTAATATAAGACCTGGTCTTATTTTACTACTGGGTCTTATATAATATAATATAATATAATATAATATAATATAATATAATATAATATAACATAATATAATATAATAACACTGGGTCTTGTGTTAATATAATATAATATAATATAATATAATATAATATAATATAATATAATATAATAACACTGGGTCTTGTGTTAATTTTTGCTCCAGGAGATACAGTAGAGCTGATTGTCCGGCTTGGTCTTATTTTCGGGGAAACGTGGTAATATTATTAGTAATAGCAACAATATGTTAATATATTCACTGAGCACTTCCCAGGACCCAGCACACAACAGCACCTGTTCTGTAGGTACTTTCTTTACGAGGAGTGGAGGTCGTAACTCTACAAAGCATCCTCAGTGAAAGCTATCCTATACTGTCCCATAGCCAGGCCATAGGTTAGTCCACTAAGCATTTCCAAGTTAGTAATGAAAGGAATGGGATCAAGTATGAAAAGATGACTGGATGCGTTAGCCTTTTTTTTTCATGTTAGGATAATAATGTAGAATTAAATATTTTAAAAACAACATTTAAAACCAGAGCAGAAGAAAAATAATAGGGCACATAAACATATTTGCAGAGTCAAGCTACTTAAAAAATGAAAGTTGATGAATCCCAAGGAGAAATTAACAGGATGCTGACATCATTCCAGTGGGAAAAATCAAGACGGAGAGAAAGATGGACTGGTTGCTGAAAGGGCCATGAACTTGGCCCTGTCCGGCCAGCAGACATCATGAGATCCTGAGTAGTGATTCGTTGGTCAATCCCCGTTTCGACCCATCTGCTGTTTTAAAATCCTGTTGTCATTGCATTTGTATTGTTAGGAAATCACACGTCACCAAAAAATGAAGAATAAAGACACATGTGGATGGGACCTCAACAAGACTATTGTTCTGACCATCACCGAGGCCTCCAAAGTCCTTTAAGAAGTCATAACGATAGTCCTTAAGTCCTTAAGTCCAAAGTCCTTTAAGAAGTCATAACGATACACCTGACACTAACATAATATTGTCTGCCAACTACATTTTAATGAAAAATCGTTTCAAAAGAAATCAAAAGGAAATGCTCAAGCAGGGGTGTGACAAAGTTCAGTATTTTAAAGTTCATCACAGTTAATTCCTGTTGGAAGTGAGTAAATTCTATTAAAAGTCATTTCCATCAACATTTCCTTTAAGAGTCAACTTATTTTTAAACCTACAAAATGAACCTTAAATCAAAATAGGCATTGATTCCTCAGAGGGGTTGCTCACGTAATTGACTTCACATGTAAATAAATCTAAGACGGAGGAGGAAACCCTGACAGAAAAGATGCTGTGGCTGTATTTCTACGTCACAGTTCAACTTCACATCTTAGAACTGACCGCCCCAAAACAGGCTTTTCTGTGGCTCTATATTGGGGGGCGGGGGGGTTCCCGTGCACGTTTAGTGTGTTGCAGGTGGGTGATGCAATTACCGGCTACGCAAACCTCAGATTTATCTCTGCGAGACCTTGTGACTACCTTAAATTTAAGTGTGGGAGGGGGGACTCACCCATTCCCAATCGTATTCAGGCATGCACGTGTGCACAAACACAGAGGTCAAGGACTCATTTTAGTGTCCCCTTTGTGGATGAAAGGCAAGAGGTACAGAGCCCACTGGGTTTTAAAAGTATGCTGCTTATCATCATGTCAGTGCCCAAGGCGGGGCAGCTGTTTCGGTGCCATGGAACAGCTTTCTCTGACTGACAAGCCACAGAAGAGCAGGAAAGCTACGCACTCACCTTAGTTTGGAACTGAGCAGAGAGCACTGCCCGCAATGTCCGGGGCGCGAACACGGAGCCTACTTCAGCACCGCAGACAGCGCCCACCTGAGCCTCTCCCCAAACTGCTTATGTCAGTGTTGCAAACGGTTGAGTCAAGACAGGTAGAATAATGTTCCCACCCAGTTAGTCGTATGTGCTCAGGATTAAATCTGGGTAGCAAAACGGTTACTCAAGATCCTTTAATCTAAACAAGGGCTGGTATCAGAAAAGCAGTTTTTTATAGCTCTGTGTTTAACTAGTACCTCTTATCTTAAGCTGATTACACATGGTGTTCCTGGAGGTAAAGCGATTTGTTTTCTATGCACATCTATCTCTGAGTCAATTTTTAGACCTATTTTTCCAATTTTAATAACTTTTCTGCGAAACGCACATAAAGATTTTAAGAAATTGATGATACCTTTTAGCCCCGTGCCATTAGTTTAATCGCACATTTCAAATATGTGTATATATTTCATAAAGATACTGCATGTACATATGCCATACTTATAATTACATACCACACACAGACACACTTCTAAGTTTTCTGAGAAAAACAACGACGTCAGGACTTAATGAAGTTAAGTTAGAGAAGCTGTTCAGGCCTCGTCAGTAGAAATCATTTGCAAATGTTAAATCCTCAATTTGTTCCTTAGTTCAACTCTTTTGCTCATCTGAGAAACAGTTCTAGACAAATGTCAGCCTGAAAAGAAGGAACTATATACCCCAGGCGAAGATGAAAAAGAAAAAGAAACAAAAAAAGATGGGTGGAGATCATCTGAAACAGAATTCAGAACACCTTGCCTCTCCTTTCCCCTAGCGACACCTAGAGACTGTGAGAAGAAATTGCATCGTTCTCGCCCCAAGCATAACACAATTTGACAGTTTTAAGTTAGATTTAAGGCACAAAAGTGCATCATTTCCATCTGCACTGCAGCTGAATTGTCTTTCCCAAGATTTCCAGTAGTATAATCCTCCAGAATTTTTCACCAACCCCAACGAAACCTTTCCTCAAAGACGTCCAGTTCCTCAAATTAGAAGCCTGAAGAATTCCTGATTTTCCCTTAGGTCCTGACCCACTGAAGTGAGGGACATCTCTCTGATTGCCTCCATGGAACCAGGGGAGACTCCAAAAGAAAATAAGAGAATCTCATGCAAGATCGGATGCAGGGTGTGTGTGTGTGTGTGTGTGTGTGTGTGTGTGTGTGTACGCACGCGCAAATGTAGGTCATCTTTATTACAGTCTCCACTTCCTCCATTCATAAAACAAACCAGAGACGACCAGTAGCAACAACACAACCCCAGTGACTTTTTCAGAATTGCCCAAGTGAAAAGCACTCAAACTCCACCCCCCACTCACCTACCTTGCACTACAAAAGCAACAGCCAATGGTGAAGCAGTGTGATGCAAGGCAGGACATGTTTAACAACCACGACTCCTACTCGGTGCAGGGACCTGCACCTGCCCGGCTATGTCAGGGGCCGCTGAGAGTCCTGTGTGAGGACCAGGGCCCAGGTGGGGATTCCTCAAAGGTGCACGCGCTGGGTCCTACCACCCTGCATGTCTCTAGGGGCAGCACCAGCCAAGCCAGCTCTGCTGCTTGTCTGAGAGCTTGTCTGGGGTTTTTCTCTTTTCCCTGGGAAGAGACGGTCTCAGACACGGCTGTTGCCTCTCTTCGTGGTCGCCCCTGGCCCTCGGAATAGCTGGATGAGGTCAACAGAAATGGTTGAACACATCTACCTATGCAGGCCCCTGCTGCGCTGCCTGAGTCATTGGTTACTAAGGTGATATGCAAATCCCACCTCTGAAACCCAGGCTTCCAGCTCGGAGGAGAGTAGGAAAGGTGCTCGCTGAGAAGTTTTCAGCTAACACAGTCTAAGGTAGAGTTGCCAGTCCAAGGCTGGCTGTGATGAACAGGCAGGGCCTGAAGCCCAGCAGCGGAAATCGTGCTGGGCCCTGGGACAGGTGGTTGGGCCTCGGGGGCTGGTGCTTCTAGTTTGTTGTTAATCACCGTCTCCACCACCACCACCACCACCACCGAGGCCGCCACCAGCAGTGGCGGGGAGGGCCGAGTGCCTTGGAGAAGTGAGAAGCAGACAGCGTGGTCAGGGCAGCTGGGGGGGCGCACACAATGGATAGAACCCAGTGACAGGTGGAAGGGAGAGGAAAAGAGCCGGGGGCATTATCTTCCCAGAGTCTTAAAACAGGAAAAGAAAGAAAAATCAACTTGTAAGTACAACCAGACCGAAGTCTCTGCCCAGGACCCGCCGCCCCATGCGGGGACCGGCACACGTCCCCACGTCCTGTGACCCCCAGCGCGTCCCACATTCCCGCAGCTCAGCGCCACGGACGCGGCTCTGCAGCCACCAGCTCCAGGAGCGAGGTGACCGCGTCGCCGTGAAGGGGGTGCCTGGGGGCGCTCCCGGGGGCGGTGGGGGAGGGAGGCGGGGGCCCCAACGCCCCCAGGGGCCGGCGGACACTCCCCCCGCGCGCGGCCCCCAGCCCGTCCGCCTCCCACCCACCAAGAGGGGCTTACGTCCTCGTCGTCACAGTCGCTCCGCGCCTGGTACTGGAACCGGGGCCGGCCACCCGCGCCGCTGCCGCTGCCTCGCGCCCGGGGCGCCGCCGCGCCCGCGTGGGCTCCGAGGGGCTTGGGCCCCGCGCCGTCGTCCTCGGGCCCCTGGCCGCCCAGGAGGCGGCTCGCCTCGGGCGGCGCCGGGAAGGAGCGCGAGGTGTTAATCTTGCCGGTGAGCCTCCGGTACAGCGCAGCCATGGGGCCCGCGCTCCGGCCGCCGGTCCGCGGGGCGCCCTCCGTCTCGGTGCCCGCTGCCCGCCCGGGAAAGGGGGGACGAGGGGACGGCGGGCGCGGGGCCAGGGCAGCGCCGCTCCTCCGCCCCACGCCCCACGCCCCGCGCGCGCCCCCCCACGCCCGGCGCGGCCTCGCTGCCCCCTCCCTGGCGGACGCGCCGGGGCCGGGGGCGTGTTCTCCGCCGCGTCCCCTGCCTGTTGTTCTCAACTCCTCGCCCGGGCCACCGCGGGCCCAAAGGGACGCAGGAACACCCAGAAGGGCCGAAAGGGAGGGAGGCGCCCAGGCCCCCGCGGCAGCGCCACCCAGAGGGCCGCGAGCTGCTCGGAGATCGCCACGCGCCCCGCCCGGCCCCACGCGGCTCCGCCTCCCCACGCGGCCCGCCACCCGCCGGGTAATGGCGCCTGGGTGGCCAGGGGCTGGCGGCGAGGAGGGGCGGGCAGGGGGGGGGCGAGGAGGGGCGGGCAGGGGGGGGCGCGGAGGGGCGGGCAGGGGGGGGCGAGGAGGGGCGGGCAGGGGGGGCTCGCAGGTTGTGGGGACCGGCTGGGAGCGAGGGCAAGGACTGGGTATGCGCTGGGCGCTCTCGGCTCTGCGGCCGCCACCGGAGGTCGCGCGGGGGACAAAGGTGAGGAGTGGGGGCTCGGGGACAGCACCCAGGGCGCCCCCTCTGCGCTGCGCTCCGTCCACGCGATGGCACCCCTAGCCGCTGCAGCCTGGGCTCCCACCGGTGCCCCCCCCACCCCAGCTTTTCTCTCTAACTTGAAAATCACAACAGCCAGGACCCCTGGGGGCGGACATGGGGGCGCGGAGAGTAAACACAGGGCTGGCAGGGAAGGAGCTCTGGGCAAACCGCTCTCCGAGGCGCCCTCTTTCCTTTTCAAACCCAGCTCTTCTCCGAAAACAGATCCAGTTCCCTCCACCCAGCCTCAAAGGGAAGGCGAGGTGGGGCGGGGGTCGGCGGTGGGGAGGCCGCTGGGGCCTCAGAGCCACTCAGGCCAGCGCCCCCCCCCCGCACCTCCCCTATTGGTGTAGATGGCCAACTCCATTTTCGTTTTCAATAAACGCAGGCAGAGGCTGAGACACTTGGGATGCGGACAACTTTTCTAAAGCTCGCTCCTCGCCCCGCACCCAACTCCCGCGCCTGCCCCTCCGGGGGTTAGTGGGGGGCGCAGGAAGGACGCGGAACGGCGCTGGGGTCGGGTGCGCGCTGCTGCTGCTGCTGCTGCTGCTGCATTACAACGTCTCCAGCGCCCCGGTGTGGACAGACGGGAACCGGGGCTCGGGGCTCGGCTCCCGCTCACGCCTCCCGCCCGTTCCCAGCGCGGATTCCTCCCGCCTGGTCTCCGGGCCCCTCTCCCACCTTCTGGAACCCGCGCTGTCATCCTTCTAGAGGCTCTGGGCAGTACTGGTTCCCGTCTACCTGTCCCCCAGCCCCCCGCCCCTTGCAGTTGCGATGATCTGTGCCATCTTGAGTGCCATCAGGGTCTAGGACCCCAAACTCCAGAGGGAGGGGACAGGTGGGATTCTGCACCTGCTCAGATCCTCCGCTGCTCCTTCCACACCCCGCCTTCACCTTCCAGGACTCCACAGTGCTCCCTGCTCCACTGAGGTTCCACCAGGACTTCTATTCAGGCGAGGCCACCACTCAGCAGGCCATGGTCGCCAGCCTTTGTTGGGTCTGAGTCCAAGGCCATCTCCTGGCACCACTGCCCAACACCAGAAACCCCAGACAGACCCTGCCTAGTCCTGAACTTGTCCCCTCCCTCTGTCTCCTTTCCCCAGAGGGAGAGCTGGATGCTCATGGTTAGATCTCCTGGGAAAGGACAACTTCCAGGCCCTTCCACACTCTCCCTAAGCTTGGAGCCCGAGGGGCAGTTTTCGGTTGTAATCAAAATTCATACACACCCAGCCTCTGTTTAATCCTGTGTGTTTTTCCCATCACTGTGTAGGAAGTGCAATCCTTAAGGTAGTTTAAAAACACGTTTCTTTACAGCAACTACAAAAACAAGGAAAGCCAGTGTCCCCATAGGAAGAGGCTCTGCCAGGCTGACGCCCCCTACACAGGCAGAGGTGCCACTACAGGCCTGGGGGGCGGAGAGAGCTTCCCGGCCCCACGTTACTTTGGAAGACAGAAGCAACAATTGTAAGAGCCACAAAGCGATAAACTTTAAAAGTCATCACATTTAGATAAATAGAAAACCTTGCTCTCATCCCCCACCCCAGCTGGGCTGCCTTTCCCTAAGAGGGAGTTGAAAGGAAAGCTCCTGCTGCTAGCCGTGGGGCCAGATCCTGACAGTTCACTAAATATAGATGCCGTTAGAGTCTAACTTATGTAATACATATATATACGTATATAGAGGAAATATGCATGCATGTGTTACAGCAACTGTAAGAAGCATATACATATTTCTGTACTAACATTTTATACAAAACAGTATTTCTATGGAAATAGTTATATAGCAGACACGATTATTTATAAACCTATGGATATTGACGATAATAGATTGAACATGAGATAAAGAAAATACGCGTGTCCCTCACTTTCAAAAGTATGTTTTCAGGAGAGCTTGTAGATATTCAAATTGCCATTTGGTCCAAGTTAAAAATCCTAATTAAAATATTCAGACAATAGGATAAGCGATTTCCCTTTAAAATTATTTTAAAAATTTAAAAAATATACTATAAAATTCATAAACAATAGGGGGAAGAACTGAGGTACAAATTTGTGTTGAGAGAAGCAAATCTGAAAATTAAACAAGAGAAATGGGGATTCAGGACAAGTACGACCCCTCTGAGGCAAGTGTGAAGGGAGAAATCACACGATGACACATTGCAGGGAGGGGTTCCCAGGTGCAGTCTAGACTGAGGGCCCAGTAGGTAACTTAAAAAGAATTTGGCTACGTTCTTCAGCCTTGCACATGGAAGACAATTCATTTCAAAGGACGTTTTAGACTTGCTGTGCAAGCCTGTGCACGTGTCTTTCCAGCATGTGTGCATGCGCATGTCCAAATCTGCCCTACACGCCGATACGTGAATTGCAGGCTATCCCTTTAGATATACTGTCAGGACTCTGAAGTCCCAAATGCAAAAGAGTACACTGGTGAATACTGTAGGGTACGTGAACTAATGCAATACAGAGACGTACAAATGGTGGCACCTAACGTATACGATACATAATTAATTTACTGTTTGCCTTCAATAACTTTTCAGAACCCCAAACCCCACATAAGGAAAAAGATATTTGGAAGAGCAGCAAAACATTGCAGTGGGCATTTAAATATAGCTGCAGCATTTCAAAAGGGAACATGTCATCAAGAACTGTCCCCTCTCAACCAACCTATCATTGAACATCCCCCAATAGGCTGTATTGAAGTAGATTTCCATTCCTGCTTATTGGGCAAGTATGGGAAGGTGTGTTTAAAAATATATTCTGTACATTGTTTCATACCAAGATTTTAATTCCTCAATACTAAAAACTATGCCCACTGACCTTTTTCCCTACCTAGTTTCCTAGGATTATGTCTTCCTTGTTATTAAATAAAGGCACGAGTGTGTTTATTTTCCCTGGAACCAAATGACAAAACAAATATGTTAACTCACTGGATTTGGGCAGATGCGGCAAAATATGGTGGGTAGTCTTTTATTTTTTTTATTTTTTAATGACAGTAAAGGCAACTTTTGGGTCTCCATGCAAGCTAAGCATTATAAAAATACCAAAAGCAACCCTGAGTTCAGCAGCCTAAGCATGATTTTTATTAGCTAAGAGGTTTTCTTATTGCTAGGAGAGAATTATATCCCATCGTTTACTTCTCCTTTCTCTGTGAGAAGGAGGAGGGCAGAACCCTATTTAAGACTTTTAGTCTTTTCCAAACACTGATACTGGAGAAGTGAAATGGCCAACGCAGCATACTCTGAAGGAAGAACTTCCTAAAACACTGGACATCAGTATCTTTCTGATATTAGCACCTGAACTCACATAAATCAGGAGAAATAAAGCAATAATTGGGTAGCTTGAGAAAATAGTGCTAAATACATAAAAAGGATATTCTCGAGTCTCTCCACCTCCCTCTCCCTCTCCCTCTGTCTTTCTTTCTTTAAAAAATGGTTTTTGCAAGATGACTACCAATTAGGCACTGGGTAATATTACTTCTTTACAAACTTTACAAACAGGTAATGTCCAGCACAAGAGAAAAAGAATGGCTGTCCCAGGCTTTTAAAAACCACAACATTCAAGAATGAAGGAAGTTCATTTTCAGCTTTCCAAATTGGTACTGAAAGATTCATATGTTTTAAAGAAAAACATTTATTTCAACCCAACGAAAAAGGCTTACTGTAAAATTAATGAAGTTCAATTTTAATCTGCCAAGAGCACTTTTCTCTGCATTTTAGGACTGCCATCGTGCAGCCGCCTGGTATGTACACACAGTTGAAAACAGAAGTACAACTAACCACCCTAGCAGCCCGCACACAGCCGCACATGCTTAATCAACAGGAGTGGCAGGGCTAACGGCCAAGGAAGTGAAACAGCCATCCATTCAACTGACAGGCTCATGTCCCCCTAGTGAGAACGTGTGAGGACCTACCCTTCCTTTCTTTGCAGATTCTCCCTCTCACTTGCCACCTCCCCCCTCAGAGGCTGGACCATAACCCACTTCCTCTTTCCTCCCACCTTTTATCTTCCTTTCTTCCCTTTCTCTTTCTTGTCACTCATTCCAGTCTTTGCTCTTGCTCAATCAGTAGTAGGCTATCTATTTTGTTTCTCTAAAAATTCCTTGCCGTTCTCCGAATACTTACAAAACCTTGCTCTTTACGACCAACGTTGTCTCAGAAATGATCCAAATAATCACTTTACCTCCTAGAGAATGCACCAACTTCTGTCTTTTCACATTTTCTAAAGGTTGACGATAGTTGCCACGATGTTTGCCAAGAGCTCTTAAGATTTTTAGAGCATGAGATAAAGAAGAGAGGCTGTTGTCACTGTGTGTCCCCAGTGATTATTTGAGTGTCACCAAGCCATTACCTGAAATGTCTCAATTTCTGTATCAGGCATATTCTCTCTGAAGGGGAGTGACTCTGCGCTGCCCTTAGGGCTCTGTGCCCTTTCCAAACTTGCGCTTATCTGAGTCCGGTGAATTAAGTTAAATCTGCTTCCCTTTGAAGCTAAAGTGACGCTGATGAGCCTCTGCAATTCAGAGCTCCAATTTTCCAAGCAACAGAGGCGATGGTTGTTTTCTGGAGGAAGAGAAAGCTTTTATCTCGTGACCCATGGCAAGCGTGTGGAAAGACCAAAGCCGAGTCTGCCACAGAACTAAATGGGGGACTCAGGGCTCAGACCCTCACGTGGGACTTTTGTTTTTGCATCATGTCACTCAAAGGGATTCTCAGGGTTTTTCTTGAAAGCAGCAATGGACTAGAAAAGGATAGCTAGAGACAAGGTCATTCAAACGCAGGGTCTTCTTTAGATCCTAGAGAACAGGACTACTGTTCATGTCATGCCATGCAAATTACCCTCACTCGCACAGCAATAGAAATAGTCCCAGGAAATTTAAAATGTGACTCCACTAAACAGGACGCCAGTTGTGAAGAACAGGAGGGGGTATGGCGGCAGGCAGGACGGAAATTTAGGGAGGCTGAGTGTGGGGCTGATTTAACGCACCCTAGGAAGATGGCGCTGGTCTGCCAGAAATAGCAAAAGGAAGTGATGCCAGCCCCGTGAACTGGCCTGCAGCTCCACGCATGCATATGTCAGTGTGTCATTGCATCTGGCTGGGTGACACAGAGGGAAGAGGAAAGAGGGCCTCCTCTAAGTGGTGAAGAGAGACAGTAAGACGCCTTCGAGTCAGGACCAGAAGCCATCTCTGAGGCAGGTCAAGGGCAGGAGAAGGGCCTCCTGCTTCCTGGACATTTCAGTCCTGCAGGAGTGTGGATCTTGGACTAAATATGTGTGGTGTGAGCTGTCAACTTTCGGATGCTTTGTTATAAAGTGTGCTTGCATTGCTAGCTCCCTAAAACAAAACCCACACTCACATATGAGCAGCGGGATGGCTAAGGTGAGTGCTGATTGTAAGCATCCAGGAAATGCCTGAGCAGCTACTATGAGCCAGTCACCGTGCTACGTTCTGGGGAAGAAATGAGGAACCCAAATGAACCCAGTCTTTGCTTTCAAACAGATCACAGCCAACACTGCCTGAGGACGCTGTCAATTCCACAGGCAGATCGATAAAGCCTTTCTTTTTGTGAACAGATGTAGTTTTCTCAATTTCTTATTCATTTTGCTATGTTTACAGCTCTGCTAGTTTTATTAGGAAAAGGCTGTTAGAAACCACTAGATCCCAAACACGCCCACAATTCCCCACTGAATACTGCAGGGGAGCAGCATTTTTATCCAGTAACGCAGTGGCCCTGAAAGAGTGGCCTCTGGGCCAGACCTGTAAGGATCACCCACGAATTTGTTAGAAATGAAAATCGGGGGCTCATCCCAAACCTGCTGAATCAGAACTCAAGGCAGCGGCTGGCAATCTGCATTTTAATAAGTGACGGTGACTCAAGCTTGAGAAACACTGCATTAGAATAATGCAAAATAACGCTTTTCTACATGGCATCCAGGTGACCTAGAAGGTTCCTACCACATGGGCTTATTTTCGGGGCTTACCAATTTCAAGGACATAGCAGGGTTTCTCCAGATGGCAGGAGTTTTTCGAGAATGTGCAAAGGCCCATCTCCCTCATTTAAACAGAAGTTATCTCAGCAGTTGATTCAAAGCCCTAGTAGAATGGAGTGCAGTTGGTCTTTGCAGGACATTTTCAGAAGGCTGTTTTGCCCTTGAATTGAGATGTTTAAGGCTCATCTCACGAAGAAGAAGACAGTGGCCAAAAGGGAAATTGAAATAGGGTCCGCTTGGGACTCCCACAAAAGCGGCCTCACCTCTCCCTACCCTCCAGCTTGACAACTGATCAAACCCCTCCCTGCGGTGAGCTTGGAATGTCCCCTGTCCCAGTTCCTGAGCTTAGGATGTACCCTGTCCCAGTTCCCTGCTTTAGATAATGACCCTGAAACTTATGTTTACCAGTCACAATGCTCCCGCTCCCCCACCCCCCCACCCCTGCGCTTGCTGATTACAATCTTCGGTGCCTAGCATTCTTTCCAGGTTACTGTCATCGCTGCACCTGGGTTGGTGACCACATTTGAGAGCCACACCTCCAGAGGGGAGGCTCCATGCAGACCCCCGGAACCATCAGGTAGCCTCTGGAGGAATGCCCAGATTTTTCCTTAAATATCCCAGGCTGGTCTGAGAATGTTACGGCAGTTTTTGGAGGTTTTAACCCTCTGCCTTCTCAGACCACCAGTGCTCGGACAATAAATGCTCATTCTGTGACCCAGCTCCCTGTCAGTCTATTGGCTGAGCAGCGAAGGCAGCATGAGCCCCGAATCCTTTGGCCTCGGGTTTCAAAATGACAAAGCAGACTCCAAAGACACTGTCAAAGCTAAAATACCATGCCTACTGGGGTAGATCTCAGAGGGACTTTGGTTTTGTACATTAGCAGAAAGCCTCTCCCATTTTGCCAGAATATATGCAATTGGGCAGATCAGCTCTGCAGAATTGCAAGAAGACAAAAAGCCTTACTTTCAAAAACTGATTTCATTAAAAAGTCCTCCATGCCTCTCATTTAGACTCATTGCTCTTTTTTTAACGCAATAAAAAAAACCTTGTAGTGAATTAAAAATCGATGAAGTTAATAAACATATTTAAGTTGAAAACTGACTTTTATGAACTTAATTTTCCTGAATCTATTCCTTTACAGCACCTTAAAATGTTCATTACACAATCCACTTCGTTATTTTTTCCTCCGTCTCTTAATATTCCCTCCAAACGTCCATAGGACATACCTACAAATTAAAAAATGGGTTGATGTCACTTTAGGTGGCTCAACAGTTCTTGAATTTTAACACGCTCTCCGGATCACGTCCTCATGTTTACCATTTATGGGTAACTATCCATATACACACAACAGATCCCAAATGTGAAGCCTGGGACTCAACCCTGGGACAGAAAAGAAATGTCAAGCTCTGGATCTTCACATTGTCTCGAGCACACACAAGAGATATCTGTGCAAAACGCTGATTCGTGCTTACGCCGACGTGTCCGACACGAGAAGCAGTGAGTGGGTTCTCATTCATGCAATCATTACATTAGGAGCAATAAAACTGAAATGAGGGCACGCATGTGCTGCATGGGGGGCATTCACTTCACCGTGCACGGTAACCTGTCAACTCCAGTCTGCCCATTTCTGAACATTTTCCTTCCCATAAAGGGGAAGTTCAGGTTTGTCCATACGACTAATTGCATTTCAAATCACTGGAACTGGCACTCAAAAAAGGAAGTCCCCTAACAATTACTTATATTTCTATTTTGCTTGACAGGTAAACAGAAATTGCCTGCTGGTGAAATAAATCCATTAGTGCAATCAGCCTGCAATTTGGACAGTTTTTTCCTTACGCACAGCAAAAACAAAATTGACTCTCGGCTACAGTAGGATGACGTGGGTCCCATCTGTTGTGTGGGGTGTACTTTGAGTCTGAGATGGATCCCTGTGACCTCAGCCCTCTGTATTGCACCCATAATCACCACCATTTTATTTCTGTGTAACCCAACAATACCTAAATTGCACCATTTATACAGAACCTGTTCGATCTTCACGAAAACCGATGGGTAGATGAATGCTTTCAAAGGACTGTGAAGGGTTGCTAGCCATTTTGTGACAAGAGGAAAAGCACCAGATGGCTATATTCCTGTCTGTCTTTCAGGATTCCTGTAGTTCTCTCTCTCAGAGCTCTGACATCACGCAGTCTCAAGTCCAATGCCAAATGAGATGTAAATGGCTGATTGTGATCTAAATAAATCCTGTTTCCAAGTCGAAATACCCAAATCCATCAGATGCTTATCTTTCTTGAGCACTTATTTGCTCAAAGAAAAATAATGTAACACTATCCAATCTAATATCCTATGAGATAGGCTACAGAATTCATGAGTATGCCAAAATAAAATATAAGGCTTCAGATCCAGCTGGGGTTGGCAGATGGCTAGAGAAGAATCACCTTTGATTTGAAATGCATGTGGTCCCGTTACGGTGAAGACCCCATTCCGTAGTCAACTGAGCTAGTTCCAATAAAGTTAAGCAGGTTTGAATCCACTCTGTGTCTACCTTTCCACTTACGATAAAGTTAGCTATTTGAAAATGCAAAAAAAGAAAAAAGAAAAAAGGTGGGGGCACTTTAATGGAAAACTTGGACTAGGTGCTAGTCTACCATTTTATCCCCTGATTACATCTGCATTTTATTCCATCTTCCCATCAAAAACTGTGAACTGCAGGCCCGGAACTTAACAGACAGCAGCTGATTCCTTGGGAAGGCTGCCTGCTTGGGCCTTATCCACATGATGAAAAACACCCTCTGGGAATGACAGCTTTTCTCCCGCACAGAGCACCCCAATGGTTAGGCCACACCCGGCCCTCCGTGACCATTTCCGATGACAGTGGAGTGACGGTAACCTCCTGAACGAGCTAGCACAGCGATAGGAAGAAAAACACAGCAAGTGATCTAGAGATTCTTCCTTCTCCCATTGATGTCACTGATGTTTGAGGGGAAGAAATCATCCCTCAGATGACCACAATTCTAGGTGTTTCAAGTCTCACCTGGGGAGGAGGTTGGTGGTTGCTGACACATTGACGAGCCCTTACCTACTCCCAGCTTCTGTGACTTTATCTTCTTACCATTTCCCTTTATGGTGTTATCAGCTCGAACGGCTCAAGGCACCTGGGAGGATTTCTACAGAGCTATCTCCTCATTGTTCATTGACTTAAAAAACCACCTTAGACTTGTACAGCCCTGCACCCTGGGAAAGGGCCGAACATTATTGAGTTGGTGCTTTGAAGAAAGCCAAAGCATGGTTTTGTTTTCCATAGAAAATTATGGGAAATCTTTCTGTACGCTCTTCCTTCCTCTCACACTTCACTCTCAGTGATGACCACTGCTGATGTCACCGACCTTTTCTAGTCCAAATCTACCTCCTCCCCCTCTCACTTTTTGCTGACCAATACAGGACTTGTATCCTCAGTTCAGGGCATCCACGTGGCTGAAGACGTACAAAGTTTTCTGGGTGGTCATTGGAAAGACTTTTTTCCTTCCTGATAACAGAGAGGGGTAAGAGAAGGGACCCTCCTCTCCCCTGCCCCCTGCCAGCTCTGTCCTCTGAGTTTTCTGTCTCTAAACACAGTTGTATGAAGATTGGAAGGCTCAGAGCGGCTGCACCTCTTTGTAGCCATGAGAAGAAAGGACCATCCTGGCAAGGACAGAAGCCCAGGGCCCCAACTAACAGCAGGGAGCTGAAGTAAAATCAGAAGCCCCCCACCCCACACAGACACCCCTCTGTTATAGCCCCTTTCCATCAGGAATTGATACGTCCCCAAAAGTGTAATTAACAGACACAGTGTGCCCTGCAGCTCCCCCCCAGATGGGCTCTTTGCACAAGAAGAATGCACGTGCACCAGTTTTCTCATGGGTAACGCGGGGGGGGGGAGTGTCTTCTGAGAAGCTGCTCCCATCAGCCTCACCCACAGCACAGAGATTGTTATTGTGGAGGGACCAAGCTTCTCATATACACCTGCCCTTCAGGAAAATCATGGCTGCCTCTAGCTAACAATCCACAGAACACATCATTCAGCTTTTCCACTATAGTCTATGATTCTGAGGGGAAATGCCACTGTATTTGGAGTCTTTATTGACTTTTACACATTCCTCCAACTACTTCATTTGGAGGAAAATGGATCTCAGCTCCCCAAGAACTGTCATGTATGTGAAGTGAAGAAAGATGTTCAGTGAGATAGTCTCTATCCAGGGATTTAACGCCACAGAGAAAGAGTGTGGGTCCAGAGCAGGAGCGGCCAGGGAGGAGAGAATTGCTGCTTTACCAATTAAAAAAAAACAACAAAAAGAAAACCTCTTATGTTCATCGGTACTTTTGACTCAAAGTGCTTTCAAATAAGCCACCTCCTGGCCCTAAACAGCTCCTAAGAAGCACACGTTGAGTTGGCGTCAGATAAGCCAGTTTGGAGTCCCTTCTCCCAGTGCTGCTGTGAGCAGGTGACAGGACTGAAAGCCCTGAGTCCCCAGGGGTGGCACGGCTGTGCCACAGGCAAGCCAAGCCTAAGTCCAGGCACCAGGAAGCAAGGGAAGAATTCAAGACACAAGTAAAGATACCCAGGTCTGATGAACACGCAGAACTCGGCGTTCAGAATACCTGGGAAGAAGCTTATGTTCAGTACATGTTTTTATTATGTCACAAAAGAAAACGTCATTTTGGACTCGCACGTGGGAGGGGCAAGGCCTCTGAGTCTTAACCCAGCCCCCAGAGGTGGCGCCCCCCAAAAGTTGGATGAATGTGAATTTCACGTCATTGCCAGCCTTGTTTAGCAAAGGGCCAGGGCCAGCAATGTTTCAGACGATTTCTCCAGGACTGGGAGAAAAGCAAGAGAAACAAGCTCGTAGAGTGTGTTCCCTTCATCCCGCAGCCTGTTTTGATTGTCTGGACCCTGTGTGTTGTTGTTCGTTCCCTGCCTTGATCCGGGAGAAGGAAACAGGAGGAAGCAGACAAACACATTCCTCACAGGCTCCCTGATTGGCTCTGTCCCTAGCGCTTCTCTACCCGGGTCCACACCCACAGCACCTGTGGCGGCATCCCCATCATTTCAAACAACCTGGCAAATTCCCGGACAGCTTTCTATTTTGACCATGCTGTGATGAACTCCATCAACTGCAAACATAAAAGCAACAGACAAACGACAGCGAAGGCAAAGCCAAACATACAGCCGGAGTAGAGCAGAGGAGGCAGAGCAGCTCAGAGCCTGACATGGCCGCTTGAGGGTGCTAGGGTGCTCAGAAATGCGGGCTGGCTCGGCCCTGGCTGGCTAGGGGCGGCCCTCGTTCTGACCACACCACTTCTGCATTCAAGGGATCACACGGGAAATGAGGCAGCCTTTTAAAGACGTTTGTTTCCAATGAAAAAGAACACTGCTGCTCCATAAATGTTTTAAATGCTCTCAGAAATATTAAAGTCAAGTCAGTAAGTGAACCATAACTGTCTTTCCATTTATTGAAGATTCGGATATTCCTGGCGGTGGGGGGGTGGGGGGTGGGGAAGGGGAACGATAACGAGCTAACTTCCCATTCGTCGGACCTGTCACATAGATGGGTGCGTGTGCCAAGAATTCCATGGTTCAGAAGGGATCCTGGATCGCCTTTGGCCTTTTTGTCCACTGGGCCCTCAGCGGATGGGATAGTGGACTTTCAGGCATTGATGAGGGGGGAGCAGGAAGGGAGCCATGGGGAGGGAAGTGATGGATGGATTGTAAACAAGCTGCATTGGGCCTGGGTTGGCTTATTCCACCTACCACTTTCTTCTTCTCCCCTCCTCTTGCTCCTCCACTCCCTCTTTCTCCTCCTTCTCCTCCTTCTTCCAGGATAAAAAGCATCCAGAGACTAGAGGTTATGCTATGTTAGCTGACACCCTTTCCGAGGAAACAGCCAATACATTGAAGACCTTGGGCAGCAGCCTTCTGATGGCCAGGTCTGCACACATCTTGGGGAACATGAGTTTTACGCAATTTGAAGAGCTATTCATTAATTTGGAAAAATCAGCGTTACAATTTATTTTCAGTCACATTTTAAAACGTGTATGTTTATATAAACGGGCAATGGATCTGGGAAGTGAGGGCATCAGTAGGTCCACTGGACACCTCCAAATGAGCTCTGAATTTATTTGTAACCTTTTGATCTATACTCTTAGATGAATAATCTTAGATTCAATTGGGAGGGGTGCTTTATTATCATATGTGTTACATAGATCATCATATTTAAGAATCGTACAAGCCCCAAGGTACAGGTATCAGAGTTCAGGTTTGTCTGAGTGCTACATTACAAGAGAACATCCCCACCTGTTTTCTCCACACTTATTGCTGTCATTTTGATGTCACGCACTTAAAGCACATCCCAGGAGGTTCTGAAATTGAATTTCCTGGTGGCACAATCATAACCCTACTTCAAAGCCCAGATCAAAAGCCACTCCCTCCGAGAAGCCTTCCATGATTTTTCTGAAGTTAGTACAAGTCTTGCTGAGCTCTTGTAACATCTGTAAGTACCTGCTTCACAAAACATGCCAGTCTCTACCTGTGCTATTCGTTCATGGATTCATGCAGCACACATTAGGGCTCATTCTCCATGGCTGGTCACATCTTATCTCCCCATTCTAAGTTCCTTTATAAGAAGACATATGTCTGATTCAAGTTCATACCAGGAACTCTCTGGTGTACAGAGGAGGTGTTCCAACTAGCAGGACGTTCATGTCAGCCACACTTATCTATAGTCAGTCTTCACAGAGGAGGTCTTCTGGAACATACCACCTGAGAGTTTGGAGGCACTGTGGTTGGTGGCTGCCGAAACACCAGCAACAGGGAGAGGATTTATTACCCTTGATAGAGTCTTTCAGAAACTATGGGCTGTAACCCATTTGGAGGTCATGTTACCTATGAAATCAATGTGTGACTTTAAAGAAACTTTGGAAAAATCGTCCACCCTGTGTGTGTCTTCCTCCTGCAGGCACCTTGGACTCCTCCCAGACAGACCGGCTGTCCTGATGGAAGGTCTCCTCCCCCAGAGGACAAACTCCCTGAGAGGAGGGACTGCCGCCATCCTCTTCACTGGTCAGAACCACCACCTGTCACAGTTTCTGTAATACTGGAGGTGAGCGATAATCTGCTGGTATCGAGTGCTACCTACCATCGGCTGTTCCCTTATTTTTTCCTCTACTAAGTCATTTTTAAAGAGTAAGTGTTGTTTTTCATTACAGCACCAGTGATTCTTTAAAAACAACTCTGTACAACTTTGCTTAGAGGGCTACCTGTGAACCTCAGAAAAATATGTGTGACTCCGGGCAGAGCCTTTGAACTAGCTGCCATGTGGTCCTGGGAGACCTACACTTGCTTTCAAATGCTGGTTTGGTCCCAGTGAACCCTGAGAACACTAGCAGGGCAAATGGATTCAAGAATATAAACAAACTGAAACCGTTCCTCCAAGGTACCTGCCACGGTTGAAGCTAGTCACAGCCAATTACCTCTCTCCTTTCTGATTGTTGGGAGGGCTGCCTTCCTACCAAGCCCAACACCGCTCGTGGACAACTTGCTCACTGATTTGGCAGTTACCATGGTTTTCCACGGAGCCCAGGGATTTCCACATGTCCGAATCAAGACTCGCAGGTCTAAATCCACCTTGAACTGGGAGGAGGAAGAAAGACGCAACAAAACGATGTCACAGGTTTGAACAGAATTCTAAAATAAATTGCTTCTTGATTTCCTTTTGCCTGGAGGTATAATTTCTACTGAGTTCGCTGATGACCAGGTACCCTCACCAAAGATGAGCCCACTGGGTCTGTAGATTCTAAGAAACATCACCCGCTCATTGGAACACATGGCGTGGTGAAGTGGTGAGACATTAATAATGCAGTGGGTGACACTTCTGTCACCACACCCTCTCACGACACACGCTCGGTCTCCCGTGGATACTGAAGTATAACGAGTGACTACTGAAGTGGCAGTTCTGTTCACAAACCTTATTTCCTAGTGGAACAATGTCTCCTTGCTCGGGTAGAACATTGGCAATAAAGGAAAGTCATTTGCGGGTCCTTTCTAGTCCTATGTGCCAAAGATGGGTAAACCGATGCCCAGGGGATGATCACCTCCTGAGCTGGGGCTCTTCCTATGTCCCACCTGCTCGTGACTAGTGGAACCCCACAACTGGGTGACTTCATAAATGACAGAAGAAAAACCCTAACTCAGGGCTGCGAAATCCCCATACACAAGACATGTGAAGCTCCGTTCTTTCAGGTTTCTCACTGGAGAAAGGAGAGAGAACTCCTACTTCAAAGGATTGTTTAAAAGATTCAATAAACTTACATATGATGTTCATATTCACGCATGCATACCACACTCTTCATCAACCTCTGTGGTGTCACACCATTACTGCCCTTTCACTGAGTGATTCAGCCCATGGGTTCACATTTATGAGGGAGTCTATTCATGTTTAAAAACATAGCTAATAAGTCTATTGTACTGAAGATGTTAAAAGGGCAAGTGGTGGCATAATGATGTATTGAAAAAAGCTTTGTGGATATCTTTGGCTGAGACAAGATTTAAAAAGCACTCGTTCTGTGCTTCTGCTGTAATTTTGAGCTTCAGAATGCTTTTACACCTTCCATATACTCTTTCTAGTTGTGTTTAAACTGATAAATGCCTCCATGGATAAAAGCATAGTGATAGTACAGTTGACTCTTGAACAATGGGGGGGATTAGGGGTGCTGACCCCCCGCATAGTCAAAAATCCATGTATAACTTCTGACTCCCCCAAAACTTACCTACTAACAGCCTACTGTTGACCAGAACCTTACCAATAACATAAACGGTCGATTGACACATATCTTGTGTTATATGTATTATATGCTGTATTCTTACAATGAAGTAAGATGGGAAATATGTTTTTAAGAAAATCATAGAAAAAAATAAAATACATTTACAGTATTCATTGAAAGAAATCCACGTATACGTGAACTCAAGCAATTCAAATCCATATTGTTCAAGGGTTAACTGTACATACAGATGAAATTTGTTCATCAGAAGCCAGATGTCTCAATCCCTAGTTTTACTGCCATCATCACAAGTGATTCCTACAAGGAAAAAGAAAACGATCTTTGTCCACCGGTGTGGGGCGGAAAGGAAATAAAGTGAATTAGTGGTGTGAGGGAGACATCACTTCAGGCTTGTGTTACCGGCTCATTATCTGTAATGAATGAAACGATCCACGTAATTTAACATTGAAAGCCAAAGTAATTATTGTATCATTGTTATATATGAAAGGTGAATTCCAGAGTGCAACTTATTCACTTTAGTTATCTATTTTCACGTCTTAACGGGAATCCATTACTTGACCACATCATAATTCTTTTCGAATGGAGCCTTTTCACTCTCTCATTCGGAGATGGCACCGAGGAACACACTGCCCATTGAAGCCTAGTGATTAGGTAGGGAGCAAATTCTCCACAAGGAAGGGTAAAGACTACTTCCCCAAAATAGACCCCGGGAAAGACCCTCAAGGTTGGAAATCTTAGCGCACAGGGAGTTTGCTGGATCCAGGGATCTCAGGATTGGGTGGGGGGTTGCTCCTACAGGAAACCAAAATCAAGAGCAGGTCAAGTTGAAGCTGCAGACATTGGCCATGTGGTTTATATATGGTGTAGCTCGAGAAAAGATCAGTTTTCTCTACTTGAAATGGATGAGTGTGGGGCTTTGGATCCAACCACTGGTGAGGACAGACCAAATAAACTGATAGATGAATCTTCTCAATTTTCTACTGGTTGAGTCTTCATGAAACAAGACCAACATTCAAGTAAGCTGATGATAGAACTAGGGAAAAGAGAATAGAGACCCCAAAAATCGAAATGCATCCCAGATGCCAAGATCAGTGAAGGGAGACTCAAGCCATGGCCAGGATAACCTACCTGTCCTTGGCTACTTTCGACCAGTGGATCATGGCATTATATATATTGACAATGGGTGTAAGAATGGATCTACACTATTTATACTAATAAAAAGGGGAGTGTTGCTCAGTGGCGTGATACATGTCACGCTCCAAAACAAATTGTATCTTGACTTAAGTCAAAAGAAGGACAAAAGAGGAACAACTGACCTTGACAGTCACACGCACACAAGAAAGAAGGAGAGCAGGAAGGACATAGAGAGGGAGGAAGGAACATGCATTTATTGGCATTAGAGACCATGGCCATAGCTGAGAGGCCCCGACAGGAGCAGTGGTTTACATGAGGCCGCGGTCACGTACTGGGGCAGTGAATGCGGTGAATGCTCCACGTCCTCTGTCTGTATGACTCTCCACGAGGCTCACGTCTCCCCTAGATTTCCATTTGCTCAACTATAAATCCAAAGGACCGTAACAATGGAACGCTTCAGGTCCTTCCATATTGTAAGCCTTGTGAAATATACTGAGCAACAGAAATACCTTCCCTGCTATGAAAGAATCTGACCAGGTAAGAGTCTGTCTTCAGATAAAAATAAAAATTCTACGGTTTCTGGGAAGGAACACACACAGCCTGGCAACAGTCATGTAGAAAAAGCTGGGTTATTTAGTTGGCCCCGCATTAGGAAGCCATCGTTTGATTCAGCTGTAAACATTATTCCTAGAATGTAGTGTTCAGATTATTCCTAGTAATCATCTCAGTGACCACCATGGACATATTCTGCTGAGCATCTCTAGAAACGATTCTGATGTGTGCCTACTAGTGAACTCTAATTAATTAATTACATTCAGATTGCAAAAGGGTCTAGAAACCGTGTCTACTAAAATGAACCGAAGAAGTGGCCATTTGTACAAAATTTTGTTTGTTCTTGTTTGCACAGGAATGGGCACCAAGGAAGAAGAGGCATTTTGTGCTAGTACGTAGGACACGCATGTTTATAAACGCTTCCGGGACATGGGTACTCTGAAATATTTCTGAGCTGGCCCGTTGGAAACAGAAGGGAAACGTTGGTAACAGATCTGGCTGAGTGGTGGGTCCCCTGAGGCTTCCAGAGGGGAGTTTCCAGGACAGTGGCAGTGGTCGGGGAGGGAAATCCCAGTGTGAGGCCGAGAATCCCAAGGCAACAGGGAGAGCACTGTGCTAGGAACTGACAAAGGAGCCTGTCACCTCACCAGAACTGAGGCCACATCTGCTGGTGATGTGGCCTTCAGAGGCATCACACCTTACCACCTCCCAGCAGTGGAAGCATCTTGGGCATGTTGGCCCCCCGAGACCTCACTCAGGCATATCCCCGAGGTGAGTGAACCAGCGGCTGTCCTGATGGGACCCCCAGCATCAGCGTCACGACCTAAGAGTGAGGATGAGCCCAGGTCCCTGACCACAGCGGGACGCTCCCGCCACCCCCCCCCAGAGGGCTCCCAATCTGTCCGCCAAGACACTGTGTGATGAAGGGAACAAACAAGCGACTTCTGACACTGGTTCATTCTGTTCGGAAGATGTTGGTCAATGACGTTTTGGGAGAACGTGGCTCGGGCGCAGAGAAATAGCCAGGGGCCCAAACTGCATTTCTCATCTTTACTGCACTGTCCCAAGGAAGAAATGGGCCTGAAGTCAACAAAAGATGTCATGCCCCTCACTTCATTCTGATTGAAAATATGGCAGAAAACTGATAGTTGGGAGTTTTTCAGAGAAATGCCCTAGATCAGAATGGGTACAGCAGTGGCCCCCCATGAATTCATCCCCCCAGAGACAGACAGGCCAGGCTTCAGGACCAGGTGGGGCTGGGGGAGAGAAGAGGGTGCGTGTGCACATGCACACGTGTGTGTGTGTGTGTGTGTACATGCACACATACGTATTCTGACTCCAGGCACTGAGCCATTTCATATGCATCTCCCAGAGCAGAACACATGGGGTTTCTGTGCAGAGAGAGCAGTACTAGAGGGGCTCTGGTGGGGCTGGGCTGGGACCCCACGGACGGGCGCGGGTAGAGACGCCCCAGCCACTCAGGACTGAAGTGGCTGATGGGACATAGGTGTCACCTTGTTGAGATACCAGACGTGATGCATTTTAATAGTTTCAGGAAATGGTAGTCAATAATATGGTAATAACTACGTATGGTGTCAGGTGGGTCTTAGATTTGTTGGGGTGATAGATGGGAAGGGTTTGGGGGTCGGGTGAAAAAGGTGAAGGGATTAAGAAGTAGAAATTGGTAGTTACAAAACAGTCATGGGATGTAAAGTACAGCACAGGGAATACAGTCAATAATATGGTAATAAGTAGGTATAGTGCCAGGTGGGCACTAGAATCGTCGAGGGGAATCGCTTCTTAAATTACATAAATGTCTAACCACTATACAGTACATCTGAAATTAATGTAAAATAATATTGAATGTCCAAAAAAAAAGGAAAAAAAGAATTTCAGCAAATGAAACAACACATGAGAGCTTGTTTGGGACATTGTGGTTCTCACATATTGGGTGTGTCCCATTCAACATATTAAAAAATCCACCAGTGCCAGAGCTGACCCAGGGGTAGCTATGGACATGAGAAGTGGGGCCTCTAGGAGCAATTTTCTGCCATCTTTTCTCCATCAGGTTGAAGTGAGGACCAGGGCCGTTTTTATTTGACTTCAGGCCCACTTCTTCCTTGGGACAGTGCGGTGAGGCCACACAGGGAGCTCCTGAGTGTAGGGAAAGAGACGCCACACCCACCGCATCTGTGGATTATACAACCCTGTCCCTTCCAACAAAATCCAAGGTCTCAGACCACTAAGGGAATGGAACAAAACAAGGCAGACAGCTCCCTTGTCTCCGGGCCCAGGATGGACCGCGGAAAGACATATCTGGGCTGCGTTGTCAGTTCAAGAGAAGCAGACAAATTTCCCAGTGCTTGTGTGAGAAGGAAGCTGAGACAGGACACTCCCGGGGGAGGAGATGGGAATGAAGAGGAGTTTATCATCTGGAGAAGACGCAGAAGGGACCAGGAGGTGCCCGGGGTGAGCAAGAACCAGCGGGCAGAGAACCAGCAGGAGAGAACTGACCCCAGATGGCTCTGTTTTCCTGAAACCACAGCAGAAGCATGAGGGAGGCTGGGGAGCAAGGGCCATCTGAAGAATACGCCGGCGGAGACTAGAGGATTGGTGACCAGGAGGCCAGACCAGGAGCACAAGCCCCAGAGGGAGGAGGGACAACAACAGAGACAAGCAAGGGCCTCGGACAAGGGCGTGCGAGAAGAGGAAGACAAAACGGGGAAAGAAGAGACCTCACAAGCAGCCCCAAAGGTTTAAACAATGCTGCAGAGAAGGGAGAGCACAAGTTAGCCAGAAATGCAGGGTTACATGACACGAAATGCAGGAAGCTAGGACGTGTCCACACAGCCCAGTGAAAACAGAGACCCGGTTCAACCTTTGAACAAGAAGAGGCAGAGGTGACAGGAAAAAGGAATTGTGCTGCAGACAAAAGTTATGAGTTTGAGATTCCTGACACTTGAGAGAGAAAAGTAGTGTCAACATGGGTGGGATTTCTGTTTAATAAATGACATATGGAAGTTCTTTGTCCTCAAATTGAAAGGTATGTGACTGGGAAGGTGAAAGATTACATGTGTAAAATCCTCTGTACACTGAAGAAATGATGAAGGAACAAAATCGTTTAAAAGTAGAGCCTTTCCAATAAGAAGGGGGTGTGGAGAATGAAATTTAACTGGGTTGCAGAAAAAGATGAGGGTTGAGAATAAACAAAAGACACCTAGGAGACCAAATAGTTAGATTTAGGTGTATAGGAATTGAGGGTTGACAGCCGCTTACTCAGATTAAAAATAAAATGTGTTGGATGGAGATTTAAAGGAGGGAAGTGGGTAAGTGCCACTGACAAGATTTATGGTCAAGAAAGAAAAGAGCGTGTGGACATCCAGCGGGCGGTGCTGTCTTTTCTGGTCATGCTGTGGTGACAGCCAAAATGAATTGATCAAAACCTAAGGAATTCAGCATGACAGGTAGAAGACGAGAAAATTCCTGAAGGCACAGAAAATGGTGCAAAGTCCAGGGAAAAGGAGAGAAGCTAAAGCCATGTTTTAGAGCAGGGTAGGTTCTCCTGAGCAGTAGTGTCCCAGAAAGAATCAAGGTCCACTGGTGTGCACCTCAGGACTCCCGCCCCCCACCCAATGGCTCCCCACATTTTCCGGCTACTCTGGGTGAAGCGAGGGAGAACAGCCATGGCTATTCACTGCGTCTTCCTTTTCCTACCCTCAATCCCGTCTGAGTTGGGACCTGCCACTACAGACCCAGTGCTTTTCGAATCCCGAAGATGGCATCCTGCATTAGTTTCCAAACTGTGAACTGTGTGAACATGACTGAGACGGCACGTAAAACCTGGGAGACACACATAAGCTGATGATACATGAAACTGTTTAGGAAAAGTACAAGTGTCCTAAAAATCCAGACTCTATTATTAGGTCATAAGAGTTCTCAAAAATTCTTTCCTACCTCCTGAAGGGAAGTGAGCAAGCAGTGTGGATAAGGTGATTTGCTAAGATGCTGTACTCCATTTATATTTTTCAAAAGTAATCGGGCTGTGTTTAATTTCCTTTAGAACTCCCTCATTATGTAATAAGCAAATTGCAAAGCTTGTACTACTAATCTCTTGGTATTGTTTTCCCAAACAAAACAAGGAAAGACAACAGCAAGCCCTCCTGTAAGGCAGAAGAGAGCTTGGCAAACTTTCTTTTGGTGCCTTGGATTTGAATCTTATATTGATTTTAATTCATTCAGCTTTTGAAGAGATATCTCACTGGTTTATAATATACCATAATTAAAAATAACTTTAAAAATTAAGTACCTCTGAGGTCATTATGTAATAGACAGAACAGACCCAGCTGAAAGATCTCGGGAAGCTAGAACGACTTTTGGAGACAAAGCTCCCAGTAAGCCCTGTTATTCTATACCAGGCTCCTGCTGTCAGTTCCCTTGATGGAGACTGAGATGGGCTCTCATCTACTGACAACCACCCAGTGACACTTGAACAAGCAGTGTCCAGGAATCACGGTTGTCACGAGTGTTGGAAAGGCGATGCCTTCCTACCACCTCAGCAAAAACGCAGACATTCAGTGTGGACCGTTGCAGCCCGACGCCCCCTACGTATCCAGCTTCAGATTCAATGTGTGCACTCCAGCGAGCAGCATCACCTCTCCAGGCCCCAGTTCCTACCTCTGCAGCTAGGTCAGGGGGTCCCTGAGACCGCCCCAAGGCTCTAGGGTTCACTAGGATTCACAGGACTCGGAAAAGCTGTTCTACTCACAGTTGTTATTACAGCCAAAGGATACAGACTCAATACAGAAACAGGAAAAGGTGCATGAGGCAGAGTCCAGCAGAGCCCACGTGTAACTTCCCAGGTGTCCTTTGCTGGTGGAGGTGCCTAGACATGTTTAATTCTCCCAGGAACCATGTTTCCAACCAAGGAAGCCTGCCCAAGCCTAGGAGCTCAGGGTTTTTACTGGGGGTTGGACACACAGGCATGTAGTTTCTGCATGATTGACCCCAGCTACTCACCCCTCCGCCGCAGAGCAAAATCAGGCGTTCACCATAAATCACACCGTTAGGACAAACAGTCTGATCTAACTGGCAGCATGGGGCCCAAAGGCTCAGGAATAGAAAACGGTCAAATGAAGCAGAATCTTACAAGGGCTGGGAGCTGATTTCTCGTGGAAATCATGGAAATCAGCCAAGAGCCAGGCCTTTCTGAAGGTCCAAGAGTTGAGCAGTGCAGGCCTGCTGAGCTAACCCTTTCCTGGTCAGCGTCCCTCTTTCTTTTCTTGGTCAAAATAAAAGGGGGCTTCAGAAGTTTACAGACTTTTGTGACTGCCATCTATTATGAGAAACATGCTTTCTATAGCAACCGATATACTTACTAAATCCATAAATAATAGACCAAATTCCACAACGTAAGATTTCATTCTGTTGGCTGCTACACACTGGGTATTGTTTTATGGCGCATTTTATCTTGTAAGCTGATCGTGACCCACTAAATTAATTTCATGACCTTCTCACGTGTCACAACCTACATTTGCAAAAATGAATATGCAACAGAACTGAAACGTTTACAGCGCCAAGGGGCTCACGGCCCTTATTGTGGGAAATGGCAGCCACGTTCGTAACTGTGCAGGACTTTGGGTCATTCACTGTGCCAGTGGTCAGGGAGGGTGTCGCATAGATAAACAAAATGGCGCGACAGCAGGAAAGGAGACTGGCTAAGTCAAACATGCACCACGCTGGTCAAATTCTAATGAGACAACATGTTCTGTGCACCCTCTCCCTCTCGAGGCTCCCATCACCTCCTGACTACCTTGCTGGTCCAACACTCTCCTTTCCCCGGTCCAACAGACAAACACACACACCGCGGCCTTTTCTTGTCTTCTGAGAAATTTGTTCTTTACCTCCGACTTTCATTGGCCCATATTTCATCTCAGACAGAGACCATGAAATAAGAAAATAATCAGATGACTCGATTAGCACAAAGGGTTAAATGTTGGTAAGTTGATAATTACTTCCAAAGGATACTGACATTTTAAAGGAGGAATCTTAGAAGTAACACTATTTTAATCCTCGCCCCCCCCCAATAAAATCATGACATTTGGAGTCTGGCAAGCCTGCGGATGAGACTTCAAAGCCCTGGAAGAGCCAAGGACCCTCACTTCCTGCCACGTGGCTTTATAACCTACCCAGAGCGCCTGGGTGAGGAGTGATCCTGGAGGCCTCCCGTTCAGGGGCAGGGAAACCACATGTCCGTAACCCTGATATTACAAAACATCAACTCGTAGGATCTTACACAGACTCTGATGCCTGGCAAGGAAAGTAAGAGAGTAAAGATGGCAGCACCCAGGTCTCATGCTCGTGGGGACAGAAGCTCACCTGTGAGAACACCGTTTCCAGGGCAGTGCAATTGTTTAGGTAAGAGCCAGCCAACACACCTCCGAACAGGAACCGCACTGTGGAATCATAACATGCACGGGCTAAGAGGGACACCAGACATGATCGAAGTCACAGAGCGCCACCTCGGGATTTGTACACGGGAGTCTGATTTCCAGTTCAGCGTTTTCCCGAACATGACATCACCTTTCAGAGCCCCCCCTTCACATCTCAGCTTGTTTCTTCTGGTTTCCTATGTTTGCAGTGTTCTGATGAGCACTGGCAGAAAGGAGAACACCGAAACCGATCGTCTAATAAATCTGTCTCCAACAAGCCCCGTCTTTAAGTACATACAGCAATTTATTCAATTACCATCAATCTCTTTGCAATGTGATTTGTGGGTGACAAGAAAAATAATACACAAGAAAGTGGTTTCGATGGTCATGATGCTCACATATAAATACATCAACTCATCAAATCCTCTGAATTAAGCACCCAACAACAGACACTACTCCGGGATTGATAGCGGGACTGTCTGCCAGGTTTAGTCTTTTAATTCAAATGATAAACACCGTATTTGCTCCCATAATTCCTTCTTCTGCACACTTTGTTTCATAGAAGTATTTTACAGCTGAGAAGGAAATGATGCAGCCTGTTATTACACCTTCCTCTCAGCAGACGGAGTGAATCTAAGCACCGGAATCTCCCAGAGTGATCAGAGCATCAAAGGTCACAGGTAAACCCTTAAAAGTAGTGGAACTCAACTTGAAATCAATCCAGGGAAGGTGTTTTGACAGCCCTAACTTCCAATAAGTGTTTGGATGTATTTTTAACAGCGACAGATACATTTTTATCATCATTTTCTCCATTTTTGAGTAATTAAAAAAACAACCTAAAATATTGCTGGAGGAGTGTAGGTCATTGTAATACCACAATCTGCCACCTAAAAAGTGCAAAGGCACTGCTTCCAATGGACCCAACCCATCAGATCACCTGGTAGGGCCCCACCAGCTTTGCAGTACGAGAGGCTGGGAAGACACATGCCTCTTACTGTGCTTTGGGGAATGCAGGCTAAGAAATGTGTGCGTGTGTGTGTGCATGCGTGTCTGTTAACATGTGTGCATGTGAGCTGTTTGTGTGTGTGTGCATGTGGTGCTGTATATATGTACGATGACCTCCAGAACCTGCTCTAGGAGGTATCACTCCTCCTTGTCAGGTCACACAGCTAGCTGGCCCAGAGCCGGGGCCACACTTGATGTGGACACTGTGGACACAGGTTGCAAAGGTGCCAAGGATAAGTGTGTGTCGGAGGCAGAACTGGTACCACACACTGGATATTCTGTGTCTCAAAGGGTCCACGCATGGTCTCCTGAGTGCTAAGGGAAATGGCCCTTCTAGCTCATGATCAGACACATGCCTGGTCCTCAACACAGGGCGGGAGGGGAAAGGGTCCTGCACTGACTCTTGGGCTGGCACTTGAGAAAGAAACAGCTGTTGATTCCACATGAAATCCAGATGGTAGCTGGGTTCTCCTCGCCCTTCGAGGTCTGATTAAGACAAGCTCCGACCTCTTTGTCTTTCTCGGCAAAAGTCCAAAATCCTGACTAAGATTTCCTTGGATTCCCAGGGAGGACATGCCCACCACCGCTGCTGGTGAGCTCCTCCTTCTGCTCCTGTCTCTTTGCCCATCACCTGCAATGCGATGAAACTCATGAGGAATTGGGCAAATTCCAGCTGACTCCTCGACTCACGCTCCACACGCACACATACACACTACACGCACACACAGCAGCTGTTGGCCCACACAACTTGGCTTCAGACGGGAGGAGAGCAGGTCTACGGCGGGAAGAGTGACATGCCTGTTCCTAACATGTGTTAGGCAACGCCGGAAGATCTCGTCTCCACCTGATCACTAGGATTTTCCCCTGGCCTTCATTTTCACATCACGCTCACTGTCTTTCCATTCTTCCCTCACACCTGCCCTTCTTTTCTCTCTATCCGCTCCTCTCTCTTTCCCTCTCCCGGGCAAATGCAAATGTCCCCCACATCCTACCCAGTGTGGCTCAGCCATCTCTGTGTGGTTTGGGTCCTCCGTGTATGACTTTTCACATTCAAGCAGCTTTTCAAGTTATTTTTCTAAAGAAAGTACATTCTCTCACTAAAAAAAGGTCTGGTGGCAAATGTTACAATAATTTAGTTTTGCTTCCAGACCAGAAAACAGGGAAGGAGCACTGTCATCGTCACAGAAGCCCCTGCATCACATCTTGCATTATCTTTTGCAACTCTCAAGTGTTTCCAATTCATTCTCATCTTCTGCCCTTGGTAAGAACATTGGTGGGAAACCTTGGTGGCTCTGAGAGCCCTTCCACTGAGAGGAGGAACCTAATCCCTCTGCCCTGATGTCCGAGCAGCCAGAATGACTTCCTAGACCAACAGAACGCAGCCGATGTTTTTTGGGGACTTCCGAGGCTACACCGGAAGAAGCCCCAGAGCTCCTGCCTGAGACTCCAGGATGCCAGCTTGGCGGAGTCCCGAGCCACAAAAATGAGGATGTGAGGCTTGTCTGCGCAGGACCAGACCTGTGAGTACCAATAATTTGGGATCCTACAGACCAGCCTTTCCAAGGGGCCTTAGGTGCAACCCATGGAAAGTGGCCCAGCCTAGTCCTGCCAGAAAATACCCATGAAAATTATAAAAAGATAAAATAATTGTTGAAAACCACTCTGTATGGGGATGGTTTTTAAGGCAGCCAAAGGTGAATAAAAGAGAGAGGCTTCAGGTCCCAGGCCTGGGTCAGGAGAAGGGACAGGAGCTGAGTGTACACAACATTTTACAAGTAACTGCATACAGTGTAATCACCTCTGTTAAAGAAGGAGTGAGCCAGCAGAGCTGGCACACCCCCAACCTCTTTCACTGCACCTCAAGGATGGAAACAGTAGCTCATAATATCATGTGTCTCCAGCCCAACCATCATTACCAGGGGAGGGCTGGCCCGGGTTCCAGAATGTCTGATTTCTCCTACGTCAGGGCTTCCCATTTTCACGTGAAGATGGATGAAGGCTGCAAGGGAATGGGGAAGCACTGGATGTCCTTCCCAGAGTCCTCTCTTGGCTTCTCCTGATTGCACCTGACTCAGCAGAGTGAAGGGAAGAAAAGGGAGGAAGAAGAAACTGGGGGTGCTATTGTAAGACGGCGTGGGGCCAAGCCCTCTCCATCAGGGCCAGCCCTCCGGGAGCAGCTGGCTCTGCAGGCATGCACCCCTGAGAGCCAGCATGCACCCCCGTGAGGACTCATGGGCACCCAGTGAGAGGAAATGATGGGAAAAGTGCTGGTGGTTAAATAACCCCTCAAACTGTAAAACCAAAGGCTCCCTTTGTGACTTCCTGCCCTCATCCACGACATGGAGAAAATAGTGGCGACCCCACAGGGCAGTTGGGAGGCTCATGGGGCCCATAAGCAGTCGCAGCAACAAATGTTCACTGCATGCTGAGCGCAGCCCGTGGGCGACAAGTGTCACAAAGTTAAGTGTCATCACAGTTGGGGCTGGGGGTGCGGGTGGTGGTACCCATCTGTGTGTCAGCTCTCAGCACAGACGGTGCCATTGTCCAGCTGGCGCTCCTCCCCTCTGCCTGCTGCTTTCTCCATGTTCCGGGTCGTCTGCTGTGTGGACCACAGCTTGGTGGGCACAGGGCTCACAGCTCTTTGCATTCTGCACACCTCGTCTTCCATCTCCTGCTGCTTTCCATCCCCCAGGCGTTCCTAGAACCCACACGCACCTCCAGTCACCTTTGCACTGGCCCGTGTGCCATGGGGCCGTGTGTGGGCTGGGAGCCGCCTCCACAGTGAGAATTTGAGCTCACGATGGTCAGAGACTGTTTCAATGCCCTTGCAACTTTCAGAGGCTTGACCACCATGCTGGGGAAACACCCGCACTAAATGAATACTTGCTGAAATGCTTAGCACACAACACGGCCAAGTAGAAGGGGCTGGGTCAGAACTGAGAAGACCTGGTCCCAATGCTGCCCCTCCCATTCCAGGCCCATCTTGTGGTGCTCTCAGAACTCCCTGCAAAATGGGAGGTTTCGATTTTGTGGTGTACGAGGGTTCAAAGGCATCAGTCAGCTTCTCCACCTAGTATCCTCTCTACCTCCCCGCCCCTTATGTTTCTCCTCCCCTCTCGGCACCTGTACCTTCACCCTGTACTGCATTCAGTCGTGGGGGTTCTGACATGAATTCTCTGTGCAGAAGCTTTACTGCAGTTGTATCTGAAGAAAAAAATTAAAAACCTATGGACCCAGAATTCAGAAAGTAAACAAAACAAAGCCTGCATTGTGACATCTTAGAGGGTAGGGCTATGTATGAGAGTGTAAGGGGTGTGTGTGTGTGTGTGTGTGTGTGTGTGTGTGTGTGTGTGTGTGTAAAATCTCATGAGGTTTCATGTAGAACCTGCAAGCGCAGGGTAAGGTCAGCAGGATACAGCGAGACGGACAATCCATGCGTTCCGCAGACAGACTGCGGTGGGGGCCATGTGACCAGCCAGACGCCACATGAAAACGAAGACACTGAAACAGATGCAGGCTGCCTGGGCTCTCACACGAGTTCCCTGAAGGAGGCTTCGTGTGACCTCTAGGAAGACTGAACTTAATAGTGGAGCATCTACTCTTATTGGCAATGGTTGCTTAATAAAGGTTTTATGAAGAGGGGAAAACCGTCAGCTCAGAAGAACTGATTTGGGATCACTATTCATAAGCTATCACTAGATCAATAAGAACACCACCTCCACAGTTTGAAACCAGTCACATCGCAGAGTGTTTCCTCTTGATACAATTATTTCATGGCTATAGTCACAGAAAAGGGAATTTGAAAAACAAGGCAACTTCTTTGCATGTGCTCCCTGCCTCGTACTAAAACATCTCTGAAGACAAAAATGTTTGACTCCTGAAGCTGGTTACACTGTGTGTATGAAATATGAAGGCTGGCATTGAAAATTAAGTTTTAAAAAAAAACCAGAAAACGGAAAGATGGGCTGGCCGGGTGGCTCAGGCGGTTGGAGCTCCATGCTCCTAACTCCGAAGGCTGCTGGTTCGATTCCCACATGGGCCAGTGGGCTCTCAACCACAAGGTTGCAGGTTCAACTCCTCGAGTCCCGCAAGGGATGGTGGATTGCACCCCCTGCAACTAGCAATGGCAACTGGAGCAAATGGATCTGGAGCTGAGCTGCGCCCTCCACAACTAAGACTGAAACAACAACAACTTGACTTGGAAAAAAATCCTGGAAGTACACACTGTTCCCCAATAAAGTCCTGTTCCCCTTCCCCAATAAAATCTTAAAAAAAAAAAAAACGGAATGAAAAGAAAATGGCAGAGGCAGATAAATATTCAATAGACGTGGGAGGGAATGAGGAAAGTCAGGCTTTAGATAGGATATTTTTTCCTCTTCTAAACATTATATTATTCACAAAATTAAATTTTCAAAGAATAAACTGTTTTTTTTTTTTCTTTTTTAAGGAGGGCACAGCTCACAGTGGCCCATGTGGGGATCGAACCAGCAACCTTGGTGTTATGAGAACCGCGCTCCAACCGAGCTAACCAGCTGCCCCAAAAGGATAAACTCTTAATAAGATGGGCCATGTTGGGAATGGCAGCTCACCTAAGCTCTGCAGCCAGAACACACGAACCTTGTTAACAAACAGTGACAGCCATTTTTCTTGTTAAATGATTAATATTAAATGTTTGTCTCCTACATAAGAAATACGACGGGTGGGGAGTGCATTATTCAGCTGTGTTAGAGTCTTCTGAAGTTGTTGTGTTTGTTGTGCATTTTGCTGCATTTCCCCTTTTCAATTTGCTTTAAGGGCTGTCTGTGAAGATCTGAAGTTGTGGGGGAAGGTACCCAGACACTGACGGGTGGTGGCCTGGTGGCCATGCCATTAGGATGCTTCCTTATCCCCCAAGGACCCCTCTCATTTAAGAACAAACAGTGGCAGGTGGGACTTCCCGCCTTCCCTGCAGGAGAGAATGGTCAGCCAAATGCCGCCTGGACCCACGTTCTGCTCATGGAAATGCGCTCACCCTGCTCTTAATGAGTCTGAGTTCACTTTGATTTCCTCTGAGTCTAAAGACCAACAAATGCTTCTTTTAATATCACAGTCACCCTGTGCCCTGAGCATGGGAACTGCCTGGAAGGTTCTCCTCTGGCACAAGTTATGTAATGGCATGGCAACCACGCTATTGAAAAGCCAGGCAGGCGGGTTGTGAGTTCTGAAAGGCTGTGAACGGCTCTTTCTTTTCCAAACACAGGGACAGTTTCCTGTCCCTCGACTCCACGAAGAGTGGGCTTCCACTCATGTGCGTGAAAAATAAACCTGGGAGCTGGAGACTAGCTGCAGAGGGTATGAAATACTACTGAATGGGCAAAACGTGGCCTCCGAGGAGCTTCCTCCCTGCTGGGGCCCTTCTCCCATGTTTCACACCAGCAGCCCTTCCCTGCTCCCTTATGAACTTATAGTCATCGAGCGTGTAGCATGTGCCAGGCATGGTGTTGGGCTCTGTGGTGCTGCAATGGGCAACCCCAGGGGCGAAGGTCAAGGCCAGGAGGAGGCAGTCCCTATGGGGACACGGGACAGCTGCACAGGGAACACCCTGGTGTGACACCTGGGTGGGTGTGGGCGTGGTAGCTGCAGATCACCCTGCTCTGGCCACCAGCTGGTCCTGCGGGGACACACGATAATGTCGGGCCATGAGGTGCGGGCGTCCTGACACAGCCTCATTCACACGAACTTCCCCTTGTTTTACACAGCGCCCAAGGAAAGTTCTCAGGGGGCGCTAGCAGTGTAAAATAAACAAGACCCTCCCACGTACATGTGTGGCGCTTACGATTCTCTTTGTACTGGGCAATGACTTATTTCATCTGATCGTCTCACTAACCCTACGAGGGAGACAGGGAAGAGATGACGAGCATGTAACAGATGAACAAATGGTAGCTCAGGGTCACCCCAGGTAATGCAGAGTCTTGGCTAGGTTTCAAGCCTTCTGGTTCCTAATTCAGATGTTCTATTACGTTGCACACCAGCTACTTGGCAACACAGAGACAAATAAACCCACCTTTAAAACCGAATGCTTCAATTTTTAAAATTGAAATCCACTGACTTCATAAATATTCATCGAGCACACTGGAGACAAAGCAAGCAACGACAGACAAGGTCCTGCCCTACTTGAATGGAGAAACTAAAATGATAATTTATGATTATTTCCTTGTTTTACCCTAATAGTGATACACGCTTAGAAGAAAATAAAACAGGAGGAGGAAAGAGCGTGATGGGCTGGAGCAGAGATTTTAGTTAGCAGGTTCAGGAGAAGCCTCTCTGAGGAGGGGCTACTTGGTTGACGGGACAATGAAGGACAGAGCACGAAGAGTCCAGGCTGAGGAAACAGCAGAGATGAAGGCTGTCACACAGAAACAACTTGGCATGGACCAACATGGCCGGGCCCGGCGAGTGCAGGGGAGAGGGCTCTAATACGCTGGAGAAACAGGCTGTGGACAGCTGGAGCTCCGGGAAGGAGCTTCCATTTGTGAAGTGCAAACAAAGCCAACCAAAGCCAGGGAGGGATCTGACCTGATTTACATTTTAACAGGGTCACTCTGCCTTCCACGTGGAGAACAGATCACAGGAGGGCAGGACGGAAGCAGGGGCACCTTTGGGGACAGATGTCGGAGACCCAGCCGAGAGGCAATGGGGGCAGGGACTGGCATGGTGGCAGTGGAAGCGGGTGTCGTGGACTGACTGGGGCTGAGGACTGAAGATGACACTGACAGCACCTGCCAAATGAGGGAGATGGGGTGTGACGGAAAAGGTGAACCCAGTAGAGCTCCAAGGGTTTTGATTGGATCAACGGGGAGGTTGGCGGTGCCAGTTACTGAGAAGGGGAGCTGTGGTGAAGGAACAACGCTGAGCGAGTATAAAATTGAAACATTACATGAATGGCAGGGGCAGACACACACTGGGGAAACATGTGTCCCTGCCCCTAACACCTTCCGTGCTCAGAAACTCCCCCAGTTCTCGTCACTTTGAGATGGAGGGCCCCATCTCAGGGCCCCATAATCATATGCTTTCCAAAACACACAGAGTCAGCCTGAGTCATTCACCCCTTGGGGGAACTAGCTTAGCAGTCCTAGAACCTGAGGCTGAGAGGCACGTTTGGCCTGAAAAACATGGCAGAGAGAGATTGGGAAGCTGAAGGCATCTTGATGGCCAAAGGAAGATCAACGAGAGATAGTGAGCAAATGGCCCCAAATCTCTTTTCCTTTGGTTTGACTACAAGCAGATTAAGACTCAGACTTCTCTTGTTTAAAGCCAAACGATAGTGGAGTTATTTGAAAGGGAGTTGGAGGAGAGCTTATATTCTGTCTCTTTTAGAGTCCTAGAGAATTTTCTAAGTGAACGAATGTCTGAGGGAGCGGGGCAAATCGCATGCCAGTCCAAAGAGAAAAGTGCAATAAGAATAGAGAGTAGTCCGAACATGAGAAGCTACAGACAACAGGATGTGCTCTAAGTGATTGCCCCCTGTGATCCGGTTACACAGAGAAGCTGACCTCTGCGTTTTTACAGCTATAACAGAAGATATGATTTTTCTGAACATGACATCTGCCCAAGCACAACAGTATGAGGTTCTTTCAAATTGACACCCCTTGTTTTAACTATATTAGGTTTTACCAAATTTTTGACTTCTAAAATAATATAAAGACCTAAATTTGTTGAAATAAACCTGAGGTTTCTCTAAGGAATACACACTACACTAAAAGTCTTGTTAATTTTGTTATTTATCTTGAACTTCTCCCCATCAAGGAATTTAAACATGGCAAAGCACTTCGGTATATCTCAAACAGAATGAATAAAAATGAGGTAGGAGAGACCCCTGGTTCTGCTGACGACAGCGAGCAATCAGACTCACCTTCTTACGACAAGGTATTAGAAAAGTGGACAAAGTAATAAAACAGGCGTTTTTCAGACAGAGCAAGTTGTGACCTTTGAGAGAGGGAAGCAGAAGGTGGGCTGGGCATTGCACCAGCTGTCTGCATCGGGTCTCTCTCCAACCTACAGCAGCGAAGTGGACACCACCAGGTAGCCGTGTCCCGGCGAGGGGAGAAGCAGGAGCACAGCCGGTCAGCCAGGCAGTGGGCAATGGGGGTGGTGAGTAGACCTCTGCCCCAGACGCGCCCTGACAACACCAGAAAGCAGTCTCCACAGCCAGTAAAGTCTCTGCCTCTCAGAACAAAACGCAAACTCTCTGCCAAGACCTTTTTGAAGTTCCTATTCTCAACGGCATAGAACCCACAAGGTGCTACACTCAAGTGCAAAGTTATCAGACACACAGAGGATCAGGAAACCGAGCCATAACCAGGAGGAAACAATTCTACTGAAACAGACTGAGAGGATGAATGGTTGGATGGATGAATGAGGCAAGAACGGTCATAAACTCTTCAATGATGTAAATAGAGACGTGTACATAATATGTGCCCCTTTGTAATTGGGGCATTTGCCTTTATACTATTGAATTACAGTCTTTTTTATATGTTCTAGATACACATCTCTGTCAGATGTACGATGTGAAAACATTTTCTCCCATGCAGAGTGTCGCCTTTTCACTTCCTTATTGGTGTTCACGGAGGCACAACAGGTTTTAATTTTGACCAAGTCCAATTTACTCTTTCCTTTGTCGTTCGTGTTTCTGGTGTTACATCTAAGAAATCATTGCCTAATCCAAGGTCATATTTAATGATTTTCTTTCTTTTCAGATACTGTCTTTTTCAGTTCAAAAATTTCCACGTGGTTCTATTTTATAGTAGATCTGTGACTATGTTTTCTTCTAAGAGTGTAGTCGTTTTAGCTCTTACATTTAGGGTTTTGATCATTGGTTTCTTTGAAAGAAAGATTTCTGCATAATCATAATAATAATAATAATGACAACAAAAAGGCAGTCTCATATAATGGAAAGAAAATTAACAAAGAGATTGGCTCTCTGGTGGGACCTGCCTAGGTACTGACCTCACGTGATACCAGGAAGCCTACTTAATGTTTCTGAGCCTGAGTTTTCCCACCTGCAACATGAAGATGATAACATCGAGCTTGTCAATAGCTGTTTTGGCCATTATTATATTTTTTCCATCATTTTGTACAGTTTCATCCCAAGAACATGAACTTGTTATCACTGTTCACGAGTATTAAAACCAGCTCTCCAACTTCCTAGTTCTGTGACGTGACATGTGTTTGCTTCTCCAAAGCTCAGTTTCCTTATCTGTGAAAGGGAGGATGAGTTAGACGGTCATTCAGGTCTTTTCCAGGGATAAGCTTTCTGTGATAATCTCAAGAATGCATTTGGCAATTTGTTTAGATTCACACTTAGGGCATAACATTTTGTTTAAAAACCTGCCATTTAGTTTGGTAGGTTTGGCTTCACCACAGCAATTGCAGCTTCCAAAAAAGACATTTGTCTCAAGCGAGAGAGAATACTTTGGGTAGAGATGATAATACCTAAAATCGGTATCTCTTACCTGGGACAGTATTTTCTTAGTAAAAAGACAAACACAATTTTTTTTTTATCATTTCTGAGTTTTTAAAGTTCGTGCACCAAGGTTTATTTTTTAGGACTCATAGCCCACTTAAAAATGATTTATGCTTCGACTCCCCGGTGAGATAAGCTTCGCTCTCAGCTGCCTCCTGCACTCAGAGTGTTGGTCCTAAACACCACAAATCAAGTAGTGGGATCTCCTGATGGAAACCCAGCTCTTTAAAGAGATGAGTTCCCATTATCATCAGTTCCCAGGATCCCACACGCTCATTTTTCCTTGCTGAAAAGCAGCACGGTCCCCAGTGCCACCATCCCTGCACCTCCCAAGGGGAAATGCTGTGAGGCAGAAGGCAGGCCCTGGAAAACAGGGTTGGATTGGGGAGTTCTTCATTGGCCTTCCTTGTCTGGGCCGTGCAGAGCTACTTGTGGCCCGAGGGAAGACGACCGCCTCCACCACGAGGCAAGAGGAGGGGACACAGTGGTACCACATGACGGGTCATTCTGCACTCACCACCATTGTGACGGCCTGCTGGGGACCTCGTCTAGGCACTGTCACTGAAATCCCCACTTCCAGTTCTGACCACTTCTGACCAGATGGAAGCCAGCCAGACGCATAAGCATTCAAAATGCCAAATAAACAAAATCAAGTACCATCCTTCAAGGGTTTTATGCTAGAAACCAAATGAAACTGGGCACTGGTCTTACATAGACGCTTGTTCTCAGCACCATTTCCATCCAGTTGCACAGTTGGGTTTTATAAGAATTTCCAAACTATGGACCACTTCAGTGACCTCAGTCTACATCTGCTCAAGCCAAGCTCCCTTCATTCATCACCGCTAAAGCCCATTTAAAAAGGAGAAGGAGAAGGAGGAGGAGGAGGAGGAGGAGGAGGAGGAGGAGGAGGAGGAGGAGGAGAAGGAGAAGGAGAAGGAGAAGGAGAAGGAGAAGGAGAAAAAGAAGAATCCATTCTGCAGTTCAATCTTTAGTTGCTACCTGGATCGATAAAATAGAAAAATGGACATTGAGAACAAAGCCTAATCCTGCATTTTATTTTCTGGTTTAAAACAAACCATGATACTGATACACAAGTAGATAAGCTCATTAATTCAGGAGAAATCATTTGAAGCCACGGACAGCAGACATTCTGATAAACACATGATTCCGCTTTCATGGATGTGTTTGGCTCTGCCTTCCGGTACTTCCAGAGGCCTGAATGGGGGTCACAGCCAGTGAGATTTCTGGACTCTATCTGATGTTGGAACATGCCAGGGCCCTGAAGCTATGGCTGTGCCTACACCGCCTTCTGGCAGCTCAGGTGAAGTCGGAAAGGCTGATCAGGCGAGGCCAGACCTCAGAGGAGAAGCTAAGGTGATTTGTAGTCTTTCTTTGGAGGCTTTTGACTAACAACCAAAACCCAGTGTTGCTGAAGCGGTGGGCCTCACCTCCTCAGAGGCAAGCAGTCTCAGGGCAGGAAAGGGCCAGCGTGGAGACGCAGCAGGCCTCAGCTATGTCTGTGTAGTCCCACCTGGGCCTGGACATCTGTGCAGTGCTCCTGGAGCCTCCCTGCTGGGAGGTCAGCTGGCCAAGGGGAGTGTTGTCATTTGTCTTCCAAGAAGCCTGAGCTCACGGTTCAAAGTCCAGGGCTGGCTGGTCGGGCTGGAGCTGCTGTGGTGCCCTCAGGCCATATGCTATTGTCAGGTGGTGAGTGGCTCCCCACCAGTGCTGGAGTGCTGGGCTCCCAGAGGAACCAGCTTCTGCTGGGCTCAACTGGAACAAACCCTACCATCAGGGAGAAGCAGCTAAAGGGAGGAGAAATGCAACTTGGGGAGACAAATTCGTCCCAGATCACTGGCTTCCAAAACTTCCTCGCCCATCAATTTACGGCAGGGGTGAAAATGTTTGGAAATTTCACATGAGAAACAGCAGTGGAGGATATTTTTCTCTGGGAGGGAGACACACAGAAAGACCTTTGCGTGTTGTAAATAATATTCTTAAATCCTGCAGCCGCTAATCTGGGAAAGATGGAATGTTCTGTGAGGCTGTTAGAGAGAAGGCCCTCAGGAGAGGAATGAACAGATTTAAGGAAGTAGGAAAGTTCCGTATTTCTACTTGATAACGGGAAAACCTTCCAGCAGCTTCTAAACCTGAGTCCACAGTCCATATAGGAATATAGCATGCTCAACACATGTGGTGGAAAAACCAACACTACAGCGGCAGTTAAGAAACCTGAGTTTAGATCCAGCTTTTTTTCTAGCCCTACATGCTATGGGCAGCCGGTGTGGTCTGGCCAAAGCACCCCAATTTAGAGCTGGAAGATGAAGTTGAGTCAGCTGGCTCCCTCCTTGCTTAGGGGGATGGCCTTTTGCAAGTCACTTAAGTTTTCTGAATCTGTTTGTTCATCCTTAAAAAATGGGGAGGTAAGTAACAACCTCGTTGGATTGTGGCGATAAAATAAAATGTCAGTGGAAACATAGTTCTAACATAAAGAAGAGTCCCACTTCTTAGATTTCATTGCATCACAGTTGTTAATCGTTGTAGAAACTACTCCGTATGTCCAACAAACTTGAGTTGGTCCTTCTGAACACACGAGAAGACTACCTTTGCCAGAACCCCCTGCACCCAGGTGGCCTGCATGCTGGAGTTCAGGCCAGCAGAACGGGTACTGAAGAGAGGGCCATGACTGCCACATGGCCATAGCATGACTGCTGTATCTTCTGCCCACACACCTGGGACTGAAGGACGCTGAGATGTGCGACAACAGAGGACAGGAAAGGGATTTTGATAAAAGGCTGGAAAGACCCCAGGACCCTCCTCAAACAGTGTCCAGGGGAGTCACTGCTGGCATGTAACTGTGTGGTAAGACGTACATGTTCCCAGATAAGCCATTGAGATTCAGGAAGTGTTGGCTGACGCATGGAGCTGTAATGACCCTGAACAATGCACAAACTAATGAGGTGACCTCAAACAACTCTTAACCTCTAGGGACTGGCTTCCTAACCTATAAAATGGGGACAGTGACATTGGTCCCATTCTCTCACAGCGTGGTGTGTGAGCAACCACAAGAGAACCGATCAGAGGTTATTCTCCCCTGGCTGCTGGTCTGAGGAGTTTTCTAAAACATCGATATCTGAGTTTTCCTGGAAGTCCCACTAGAGCACCTCTCCTCGTCAGCTCTCAGTGGGACCCTCACAGGGGACGTTTCCAATGCTCCCCGTGGGACCTGGAAGCCCAGCAGAGGCTGACAGCCACCATCCAAACTATTAAGTCACTCCAACAAGGAGAAGCACAGATGGCAGAGTCTCTCCCTAAGATGTGATATGCGATTCTTTTTCAAGAAGACCAAACACACATCAGTCTGAGTGGGAAGGTGAAAAGCTTGGGGAGCAGACGAATGCTAAGTGGCCTTCCCTCTGAGTCACCACGTCTCACAACTCCAGGGGGCACCTCTCACAGCCCCTGGCGGAGCACCGAGCGGTCCAGGTTGGTACAGAGTGGTGGCCCTGCGCCTCCGTGACCCACGGGATAACAGGACCCTGTGCAGTCACCTCCTAAACCTCCAGTAGTTTAGGAAGAGTCGAGTATCTTCCCAGGGGAACAGCTGCAGTGAGGCTGAAAACAGCAGGACTCAGGTCCCTTCTGGGGAGGCAGTGACCTTCCTAAAAAGGCCCAATCCCTATCATGGCCGTCCCTGCACCAAACAGCCAGTGACGCCAACCAGGGCAAATGACGGCATCCCTGGCTGGACGTGGGGTGACCTTCATGCTGACGGCTTCCCATAAGCTGGAGGCTTACATGCCCTCCCGTGGATGAACACATTTAATTTTCATGGTGGCCCTAGCAGGAACAATGTACGAGGTGTGGCCTCCAGGTTTGGCGAGGAACCAAAGCACAGAGGTTGGTTAGCTCGGGCAAGGTCCCACCAGCTGTGAGTGGTAAGGACAGGGTGCCCAGACCACGTGGCTGCAGACCTGCCCGCTGCTGAATTATATAAGCTTCTGCTTGGCTTCTGGGAAGAGCCCTGGCACAGCCCGGGGTGAGACCTTTTTGTGATTTCAAAGGCAGCTGAATATAGCACTGGAGCATGGCCTGGGGACATTGGGAACCTGGAAAGAACCATGGATAACAGAGCCAGAAGAAAACCTATTTCTGCTTCCAGCCACTGAATTTCCCTTCTTACTACACCCAGACATCCTGAGGTCTACAGGTAGGACAGATTCTGCTTCTGACTAGATATAATATTATAAAAACCTTGCACCCCAACATATTGGGGTGCACCCAGCATGGAGGGAGAACAGCTGAGGGGCCAGCCTACTGTTGGCTGTTGTTTACTCGTCTTGGACAACGTGTGTGTTATTATAGGACCGAGGATGGTCAGACACTCCTATCTCCTGAGAGCTGCGTTCCCTGCCATTGGACCACACCTACTGGTGGGGAGCAGCTGGCACTCACCATTCAGACAGGACTTTAGTTGCTAGGTCGTCCTTCAAGTCTGGCTTCCTCCAGCCCTGCAGCTGCTCATGTCCAATCCAGGGCCAGCCCCACCCCAGATGCCCCCTGCGAGCCTCCAGGTCTGCCCACCCCACTGACATAAGGTGGCAGGAACCAGTCTTCCCACTGGGCACAGTGCCCATCAGTGCTGGTTGGATGCACGTGGTCAAGGCCACGGGCCTGCCATATGTCCACACTTGTCAGAACTCTGGAATGCAAAGAGGGAAACACACACACACTGCCTGGCCAACTGGAGCGGGACGTGGGAAGTGACATGGGAGTCTGAGGAAAAGTACACCCCTTGTCTCTGGTCATTCTTCCCTCCAGGTAAGCAGCAGACCACACCTCACACCTCAAAACCATCCTGTCTTGGCAGGACAGCAACCCACCACATCCAGCATCTTGGGCATCAGCAGCCCAACCTGGGCTCCCCGTGCCATGTCCCCTTCCAGCTTTGTCCCCCGAGTTCCATCCTCAAGCCTATTTCTAGAGTCTCCCAGCTCCCAAACCAAATTGTTGATGAGTTATTCATTAATGTTATGATTCATGTACTTCCTTCTGGAGCAATTCTCATTTAAAGAGGATTGAAAGCCAGATCCCAGGTCTGACCACATAGACCAACCACCAAATATTTTGCCTTTCATCTGACTGTTCTGTGGGCACAGCAGAGTCATACCAGAGTCTAACCAAATTAGTTATTTTCTGCAGGTAAGACTTGTAATTAAAGACCTCCACGGTGCAATCTGAAAAACGGCCTTTTCATATAATCTTGACTTCTTTCCATCACTTACCACCATGGCCACTGGGAGAGTAAGAACTGTGTCATGCCTAACACTGATTTTTGTAGGTCAGGAAATAAAGTCATATTTTTTTTTCAGGTCTGATTATACTCTCATTTTGAAAACCATGAACACACAGAAAAAGGCAGAAAGAAATGAAATATGTTTCGACATAACCAACCATCATGAACTTTAAAACCATCAACAACTATTCTAGGCGACAGAGGTACAGAGGGCATTAGTAAGAGAAATGTGCCTTATTAATGCATTAATAATTAATTCTCCATATAAACTACAATCACTTAAGCCCTCCAAAGCTCACGGGCACAATTCAGATAATCTTACAGAGCAAGGAGAAAATGGCTTCTCGCCTTCTGAAGACAATCTTTGTGCCTTTAAACTCTGCACACAGACATCCTTTAAAAATGAAGTCCGACTTTGGTGGACGACTAGTTATTGTTTCCTACATATCAAAAACAGCCATCACTAAAGGCACAGAAAACTTTCACATGTTGATTTTTCTGCACTCAAACCCAAACCCTGGAAATGAACTGGAACCTGTTCCTCCTTTCTTAAATACCTCGCCTGAGTCCCCTTTCTTCAGCCTCGATAGCTTTAAGAAATCTTCACCCTTGGGAAATATGCCCAAACGGACAATGAAAGAAGGCACATAGTATCTCTCTCCTCAAATGTCTCTCGCATTTAATTTGCAGACTGCAAAGTTTGTACCACAGCTCCTGACATGAGGTGGTTACCCACGAAATGTCAGTCCTCCTTATGCTTTGTCTCCACAAACCAAGAAGTAGCGGTCGCTTCTCATCCACTAGCTACCCAGTCGATGCTGGCTGATTTATTAACTGAAGACAGAAAAAAGTTCCAAGCTCTACACTTCTATAGCAACACAGAAATCTAAACCTCAACAAATCTACAGAAAACAACCCTGAAAGTGAGAGTAAAAGTCATGACAATACAGCCTCCATCCGAGTGGCTTCCTGGGCAAACTCAGGATCTGACCTGTCCTTAATAGCATCCGAGAGCTCACAAGACCCATCCAAGTGTGGTAAGTTGGACTCATGGTCTCCATTCTTCATGCCTCCCTTTTTCCATAGCCCACTTGGCACTGCGGTTCCTTCCAACAAAGGGATGGGACGCCTTTCCCCATCCCTTGGCTATGTGACTTGCTTGGGGCAATGGAATGATGGGGACACGACAGTGCATCTGTCCTGAGTCTGCACCTCAAGAGACCTTGCATGTATCTACTTGCCTTCTTGCATTTCTGCCATGGCCCTGCAAAGACCATTCCTCCTAGTCTGAGGAGTCAGAGAAGGAGAGACACTTGGGGCAAGGCTGCCTCAGCTAAGACGCCCCGGCAAGCTCAGTCTACAGTAGGGGACACAACATATGTAGACGCAAGCTAGCCAAGTAGCTGACATATGACAAAACACAGCCGAGACCTGCCAAGCACGGAAGGAGGATTTTAGCAACTAAATGGCAGACCTGTTAAGCCCACTGAGTGCTGGAGTGTATCTAACTGATACACCCAGAAAAGGCATCCCCCGAATTGTCACAGGAGTTCGTGTCAGGATGATGTCAGACAAGCTTAGCTTCTACCCAGTGATGATGGATTCCGAGCATGGCTTGGCTGGTGTAATGCTGATTTCTCTCTCAAAGCATCCTTCGTTGTCCAAAACTCGGGTCCCCGAAGTATGCACACAGGTTTAATTTTGTTTGCTTCAAGCTTGTTATCTGGGACATACACGTTAGGGAAGATTTGTCGGACGCAAGTAGCACATTTCAGGTGCTGTCCTGCAGCCACTGGACCGCGCACACGGGGTTCCACAGGTCACCCACACTGATAACGACGTCTGCTCACAGAGCAGAAATGAGCAAAGCAGTTCCTGTAAAATCAGCACCACCTTTCCCCTTCCCTTTAGTTATAACCTGACCTTTAGGGGGAGGGGTCTCAAAAATTAACCGGAGCCCTTGTCTTCATTCTTGAAAACCTGCCTAGAAAAATCATCCTTCATTCTTTTTTATCCCCCTCTTCTTCTTTTTTGTCCCCCTTCCCCTCTAAATGTCCTGTTTGAATCTCAACACAAGGTCCTGAAATATCATGAGGAAAGCTATCCTGACATTTGCAGAACGGCACAGTGACAGACTTGGGCAGAACGGGAACACGAGCGGGCGTGGAGTCTTCTAGTCACACGTACGTCTCTCTTTGCGAGCATGTTACCAAATCTCTGAGTCAAACCCACCCTCATACAGTTGTCACTCTGGGCTTGGGTCTGTTGTCAGCTGCCTGCCACCAGCAGGGGCCTCAAACTCTAAAGCAGAGGTGACACTCTAAGAGACACGTGCTATCTGTCCTCCCTCATGCAGCCATGACGGACACTGGTGGCTAACCTCAGCACCCTTCCTCTACCACCAGTGGGGGAATGCTCACAGTCCTTCTCATCACTGCTCCCTCCAGGGACAGTTTCCATTTCACAAGCCAGCTATTCACCTGGACCCATCCATCCGCCATCTCACTGCCTGGCCTACCAGCTGTGTGACCTGGGACCTGTCACTCAGGTTTCCATCTCTGAGAGAGAGATAGCTGTAGTACGTGGTCACAGAGTTGTTTGCGCTGCGTGAATTAAAACAGTGCAGTAGCTGGTACATACTGTAAGTGCCCAAGCCAGGTTAATTATTGTTCCTATTTCTTCTGTTATTCCAAACCCTTCTTCTTAAAGATGAGAACACTGAAGGCAAAATGGCTTCCCAAGGTCAAGAAATGCAGTTCTTGTGATGTAAAGATTGGAACGTCGGTACTGAGCCTGCCTGGTGCCAAATCCAATGCCAGGTCCCAGGCTCTGTGTGTCACAAAGGGCGTCCTTTCTCCTGAGAGCACATGGGGACCTGGGCAGGGGCTGTCACCCACAACATCTCTGCATCAGGAAGTGCATATCAGGGACACAGAGACTTGGATCAGCCACTGATTCCTCCGCAGCCGACCAGGGACTAAAACTTGTGCAGATGCCCCTGGTTCCCAACGAGCACGAAGCTAATGAGGAAACCAAACCCCATCGACATGCGGGTTTCTGCTCCTTGGGGACTCGTATGTCAGCATCTTGATTTGAAATGAAAATGTCAAAGTATTTTGTCCCAGTGAAACAATGTTTAGGTCCTTTAGTAATTTCCCCCACTGGTCTGACAGCTGCAAGATATATTTGTGCTCAAAGAAAACACTCGTGCCCAGAACCTACTCACGTCCCCATCCACGTACGCCATACATGCTACGCACACAGTACATTTGTAAACATTACACAGCAAAGTTACTAACACGGGTTTCCGCAATGATCTGCATATAAATTTTCCACCTTTGAGGAGCTTTTTTAAAAAACTGTGTTTTAATCTTCTTTCTCCAGCCAGACTGAAACTAAAGACTACTATTAAAAAGAGTAGAATTCCACGATGAAAAGGCCTCTTTACAGAATTCACTGCCCTCAATTATGACTGTTTCCACTACATGGGCCATAAAGGGCACTCAGGAAACAGTCACAGAGAGAACCGACAGGCTGAAACAGTACATGGTACGTGGGTTTAGAGGAGCAAGGAGTCACGGAGTGCCCAGGAGCCAAGCAAGGGAAACAGCAGAGTGAATGAACAAGACCCGAGGCCAGTCTCCCTGAGAAGTCAGCAGTCTCCTATCAGGTCCAGCACCGGCTGCAGGACTAATGGTATTTGTACACGGTGCAGGGGGTCTCGAGGAGTTCACTACAACCAGAAGCGACACAAACTCTTTTCCGGCCCCTGTCATGCGCTCGCTTAGTGAGCAGCAGCCCAAGGTCACTGCCTCCATCACTTCCCCCATGAGCCCAAAGCCTTGACACTGAGACGGTCACTGCACCGGCCTGAATCCATGCAGCTCAGGCCCTGAGAAAGGTGGATGCTTGGCCCCCAGTCTAAGAGAAAGGACACACAGTTCTACAAACACCACTTGTTATGGACACTTTAATAGGAAAATGTAAGGCATGGGAACATTGAATTTCCAGGAGAACGGGCCAGAGAAGGTCTTTAAAACGATAAACTGTATTAAGAAGAATAACAGAATCACTTCCCATCTCACTGCACATGAGTTTCTTAGTCGGTTTTCTGCAATGCTCTCTCTTAGACCCATGACCAGTTTCTCGGTCCTCCTCCCTGGAGATTAAGGTCTAGAATAAAGTGGTAGAAGCAGACGTCCAAAGTTTTTCTGAGTTTTGAAACCAGGGTATCAGCTGCATTTAAGGATTTGGGATGACAGTTCCCTGACGTTTTTTTCTTAAAACCTAAGGGTATGCTATGGATCGATACATTATCTAACTTTATAATCGACGTCAATGGTTGCTGCGAACTCAGAGAAAATATTTACTGTATCACTGCATGAAATCAAATATAACATATTCAAGAACTTCTCTTTCATCTAGTTTATTACACATTTTGTTACATGTTTTGGCAGGTTCTCTGCATAGTTGATGTCTGAGATTTTCTTTCCCTCTTTTTTTCCCCTCCAACCTTGAGATATGTCTTTGTGAACCTGAACTTGGACTATTGACCTGTTCTCAGTCTCATTTTTCTAAACTGTAAAATGAAGGGTGCTAGCTACAGTACATGATATAGAAATGCCCTCCAAATGTCACGTGCTGGGACCCAGAGCAAGGTAGAGCTTGGCGGAGACATAATAAGGAATGCTGCCCTCTTCCCTGAGATATCCTCATGGCTCCCTCCCTCTCCTCACACAGCTCTCTCTCAAGAGTCACTTTCTTTCTGAAATAAACTTTCCCCATCATGCCATGTCCCTTTCTTTATTTTTCTCCTTTGCACTTGTCATCAACTGACAAGTGTTTCTTTTATTTTGTCTTCTCTCATGAAAATGCAAGTGGCATGAACGCAGACATGTGGTCTCTTTTGTACAAGGTATGTCCCCAACCTCTGCACAGTTCTGCGTGGTCTGGATGTCCAGGGACTAATTGTGGCTGAATGTTTGATAAATGCGTTTGCCTGATCCGATTGTCAGCTGCCTTCATTTTTGTGGCACCTAAGATAAGGGAAACGCTGTATGTACATAAGCATGATCAGCTTGTTTGAATATAAAACAGGCGTGTGTGTGTGTGTGTGTGTGTGTGTGTGTGCATGCATGTTTATTCTGAGAGAGCCTATCACAGGTGAGCAAGCTGGAGGCCTGGAAACAAGCCCGAGCTGACCCCCAGGTGCACGCCTCAGTCAGAGGACCTGCTCACTAAAATGTGATGCATGAAACTGACTTATAAATGGCATATGATTCACTCATTACCAGAGAGCACGGGAAAAGGATATCCTAAAAAGAAATGAAGCTCCCATCTCTGAGGCGTTCAGATAAACATGTCAGGAGTTAACCCTTGGGCAGGACAGTTAGAGAGGGAGCAGCAGTCCCAGATCCAGCTGGGGGACAGGGGTGGTTCTGAGCACCCCAAAAGGCAGGTGAGTCTCAGGAGTGGGGATACTGTGATGTATGGTGCAGGGGCTTCATCCCATGGTGACAGTTCCCTTCAGTTCAACCTTGGACGGCCCAGCCATGGTTTCCACATGAGGAGAGCTGCTGGAGGTCAGCACTGGGGCTGCAGAATAATCCAGAAAGAGGCTCAGTATTCAGGCTTCCTGACCGGAGCCTCAGTGTGGCTGAATGGACACCCTGTCCTGAGAGAGAGGGGTACCCATGTCTACTTCAAAGAGGACGCTGCCTTGTCATTTACTTCTGTGTCCCTGCCATGCTGAGGGCACGTTCACTCTGAGGGTAATTACAAAACGGGCCCCACGTTTAGGAAACAGACACAGCCAGGTTCCTGACTTTTAGGGCAACTGTTTTTTGGAAACCAGACCTCATATCACATTAGCATCCATTTTGAATATTTGTTTTACTTGGAATTCGTGGCACTGAATGACTTTGTGTTGTTTGTAGATTGTTTGCAAAAGTTATCCATTGGGGTGATTTAAAAACTTGAAAATCTAAAAGTCATTCTAAAGCCTTCAAAGGAAATCACACAAGACAACTACCAAAGTAATGAGTCTGAAGGGAAAAAAAAAATACACATTCTAGTGTGCGTGTGTTTCTGGTCTGTTCCGCCCACCCCACCCCACCCCCAAACCATTTATCATATACTGTAGTTATAAAACATTGATAAGACACAAGAAGAAGCCTTATTTCAATTAATCCTCAGGGCTGAAGCCGCGTCACACAGGCGTGTCTGGGGACCGAGGCAGCCATGTGTGTACTGGGGTGGCTCGAGGTTTTCTGGAGGAAAAGACTGCAGACTGAGCCTTGAAGGATGAGTATGAATTTCTATGCTCTCTCTTCCTCCATGTCTTTCTAAAATGGTTACCTAATGAGAACACTGAAGAAATCATCATTTTTTAAATGTCCAAATACAGAATACTACTGTTTTTATCCTAAAAACATTTAGGATGTATCTCTTCAAACCAATACCATTTATCTTTTATCTCTTCAAACCAATACCAAATGAAACGAAAACAGACACTTGTCACTCTTCAATACGGCATTAATTCTCGTGTCTCCATGACTTGTAGGCACAGAGCGTCCCTGGAAGCTCGAGGCTGTCGTCTCCAGTGCCACCTGCAGCTCCGGCTTCACCCATTAACTCATCAATGGCAACAGAACCAAGGGCCTACTGTGCGCCAGGACGTGAACCAGACACTGGCTTTACAACAGCCTATGATGCAATCCCAGCCCGTGAGGGACGTTGCCCACTAGACACACGGACCTGGAGCCATGTGGCAACGCTCCCGCACTGTTACGTAAATGGAAGGTCAGTAAATGCCATGGAGGTTTGGAAAGACCGTGACCAATGTGGCTTGACTCCCTCAGAGAAGGCTCCTTGGAGGAAACGGTGCTTCATGTGGGACGTGAAGGTACGTAGGACTAAAAGGGAAGTGAAGGCACCTCCACCTCCCACGGGGTGCGTTTATCCCCACTAAGAATGACCTTTTCTGAATTACATTTAATTACCATATGTCAATATATGTGGATGGCACTTTCTAAAGAAAGCTGTATTTTTTTTTTTTTTTGAGGGACGTTATCAAGCACAGCAGATACTGAATCTCTGGATCCCACTGCATCTGCCTTCAGTCCGTCTTAAAGAAGCCTGAAGAGAAATCACCCTTGGGTTCCACCAGCAGGACCTGCCCAGGGAATGGCTGCGTGGTTCCGCCAGCTAACTTCTGCGGACGGCCCGTCCTTGGCTTTCCCTCCTTGCTTTGCTCTGAGAAAGCTCGGAGCTCGACCTGTGGCTGATGTCCGGTACCTGCCCTCAAACACTCCCCTGGCTCTGCTGCCCCCAGGATCGCTGCCATGGGTTACCTACAAACTAAAGCACATGTGTTTTGGAAGCTTCTGAAACTCTCAGGGAAAAGGCAGATGCAAAGTAAAGAGAGAGCTCTAACGCTGGATCCCACATCCCCTGCGTGGGGCCAGTGAAGAGCCTGCGAGCATCTTCCAGAAGCCACTAGGGGTCTCGGCAGACGCATCTGTGCATAGGACAGTTTAATTTTTCCACCGGCCCTACGGAAGGATTTCATACCCGAAGTCAATATTACTTTTGAGTTGTATTTCAATTAGAAAAAATTACTTCCCAATGAATCAGAATTCCCATAGAATAAGAATTTGAGGAGAGAGCATTTAATAAAAAGAAACAAAACACCAGGAAAGTGAGTTGAGACCCCTGGCTTACAGGTGACTTCTAGCAGATGTTTGGGAATCAGTAAAGAAACAGCCTTATCGCATAAGCCCTACGTCCCATACAAGTCTAAACCTGCCGTCGTTCTAACAGATGAATGGTTCTCTCTAGACTCCACTCTCCACGGTGCGACATTTATCTCAGATATGCCTGGAGTAGCTAACAATACATTTAATATTGGATACGGAAATGATTTAAGAATTAGCCCCTAGGTGTCTTCAGTGCATTGCACAGCCGCACACCCCATTATTCCATGAATATTACAGTGATGTTTCACTGAAAACCGACGGTGTGAGCTCCACGGGCAGAGAAGGTGCTGTTACAGGATATGAGCAGAGAGACTGTCCACCTTCCTAAAAACAGCGTCACACCTTTTTATTCCCTCACCGTAACCCTCTTCCTTTGAGTCTTTTCAGGGAAGAGGCAGCACGCGATAGCGAAACACACTGAAATGGGAGACAGTGATACGGCCCAATTAGAATTCATTATCACGCCACCGAGAGACACCATCCACCTCCACGTGTAAAAGGACAGAGTTGTATTCCTAAGGCTCCTTCAGATCTAACACTGCAGAGAAAGCCTACCTCTGTAATGTTAGATCACTGACCCAGCGCCCTGACACGAGTTTCTTCAAGAGTCTCCGATGATAGGAAACGGATGGGACAAGACACTTAGCCAATGGCCGCTCAAGGGGTCGCAGCAGCACCTCTGAAGGACTGGCTGCAGATGTGCACAGAGGTGCTTCCCTGAGCACAGGGAAGAGACGCACTCACCCACTCACACCCTCACTTACACACGTTCACAGTCCCACGCTCACATGTGCTCACACTTAGCCTTGCTCACACACACTCACTCCCCCTCACACACAGTCTCACACATGTACACATGGTCTCACACTTGCAAACTCACAGCTCTGCTCAGGCACACCCCCTCACACACCTACACCCTTGCTCACTCATACACTCCGCACGTGTTCTCACACCGCACACTCATCCTGTCACACTCACACTCATCACAATGCTGGGCCCCCGCGCCCTCCCAGCCCCACCCCCGCTGGGTGGTGGTCTCTGTGAGGGGACGGGAGGGGCTTTATCTCGGGAAACGCACATCCATTCCCCCGCTGGGTCAAACCGCTAATGGAGCTTTTCCGTGCAAAGAAATCCCTGTTTAATGAAATGAATAATCCGTCCCCGTCACTGCACCCACACACCCGCTTGGTGCCATGCGTCAGACTCTCACGCCTTTCGCTGACTCCTCATTTTCACGTCTCAGGAAAACATGCAATCTCCATAGTAATCCAGAGTTCACAGAAACGGCACTTTGGGGGTTCATTTACTCCTCTGAGGGACTGCTGGAGTCTCCACTGTTTCTCATTTCCCTGGTTCTCCAAGAAGCGCTCCCCTGCCCCTGCCCCCAGCCTGACCATCCCCACCAGCAACTGAGCACGGCATGAGCTCAGGCTCCCCTTCTTCTCAGGGCCACCCCGGTGTCCCCCATGTCCCCTCAGCTGGGGGACTGGGAAAGACTTCCCTCCCTCACCCCTCTCCTCTTTGCTTCCTCCGCAGACTGGGTGACATTCAAGTTTGGAAAAGGGCTGGGTGAGATCAGAACTTGGACGATTTAAAGAAAAACGGGATTGAAGACTCAATCCGCACTCCACAGCATAAAGGTAAAACCGTCACGGCCTGTTTGCTTTCCCACACACAGCTGCCGACACACCCCTTACCAGCTCACCAGGATCCCCCGAGGACGAGGACACCGTGGTCTCCACCTTCGGATGGGCTGCGATCAGGAGGGACATGGCGGCCATGCTGGCCACTCGCCTGGCTCACCGGCACCCACGTCCCAGGCGCTCCTCACCGTGTCCCACTCCAGCACTGCCAGCCCTGCTGGCTGGGAAGTGGAGCCAAAGCCGGCAGCTTCTTGTCATCCTGCTTGATGCATTACCTTCCATGCCTTCCCGCCCACCGCCATCGAGGGCAAGAAACGGGGGGAGCAAACCACCCACCTGCGGGAAGCTCATGGAGTAAACCTCCTCCCTGGACAAAGGGTCAGTAGGGAGCAGCTCTGTGTCTTCTGGGCTGGCTTCTGGGGTTCAGGCCCCGGTGCCCCCGTTTAGCTCCAGCTGGCATCCTATCCTCCCCTTCCCGCGACTCCCCTCCAAGCTCACCTGTCTGACCAGTTCCATGCTGGCTGGTGACAGGACACCACCCACGGTGCTGCTGCCTGCTCCTCACAAGGAGAGCAGCCCCTTGCCCTGAAGGAGGACCCCATTTCTCTATGCCACACTAACACACCTGCACAATGCACACTTAAATCAGACAACAAATCAGCGGTGCCAAGGAGAGGCACGTGAAAAAACCTTTGTGTGTCGTCTGGGCTCAGGCTGCACGCCTCGCCCTGGACCTGGGACAGCTACTCACCCCGGGAAGGCAGGGTGGCGCTCAGGGCCACCACCACTCACCTGGGTGAGGAGACCAAGCACTGAGGCCCAACCTGAAGGGAATGGGACCCACACTTAGTTTAGTTTTCCAAGGGCAAAAAGAAATGCTGGTCCGACGTCATCCCTTCCCAGGTCTGTTAGTTCTATGGCCATTCCAAGGGGGCACTTCTCAGCAGACTGGACGGGAAATCTCTCTCATCTCCCGTAGGAGGGGGGTGAGCATCAGGAGCTCTGTTCTGAGACTACAGGAAACAGACCTAGATTAGGGTGGCTTTTTAAACCTGCTCAGTGCACAAAGGAAGGCTGACAGCTAGTGAGGCCACGGCATGAAAAGGCACTTGAGCCGCAGTAACCACACCAGCGTCTTCCTGGGTTGAGCAGCTAGGCACGGACTGCGTCTAAAAACAACAACAATTTGTATTTCAATCTGCTTCTTGTCAGTGAGGGTTTCCTGAGCATAAATAAATCAACAGGGGTGACATCATGCAATGCCAAGGTATGACATCTTGCATCTCGGTGCACTACGATTTTTACCAAACGGCAAATAACATCCAAACAAATAAAAAAGAGGTTATTTTCAAAATCGCCTGTGCCTGCCTAAAAATTAAACAAATCAAACCGAACCAAGCAAGCCTTAATCTGGGATAATGTGACTACACAACAAACTGATTTTTACACACGTCTTTGTTTCCTTCTTTTTCCTAAAGCTTCACTGAAATAAAATGATTTGGCTTTAACTTGTTGAGCACCCACTTAGGAGCCCATCTCCGTGCGAGGGGTTGGATGAGGAGAAATATGAAGTATGAATGCCTTCTGCCTTAGAATTTACAAACTGCTTCCCGAGTTTTCCGCAAAGGACGTCGGTGGTATCCCTTGCTGAAATTTAAATCACCTATGAAATTTTTAGGATAAATTCACTTCTGCCTGAAAAATCAAGAACATGCAGGACGTTAAAGGACAAGCTCACTGGTGATTCTTGCTCAAAGCTGGACTCAGAGTCCTGGCATCTCATCGACCTTGCAGAGCCTCCACTGACTTCCCGCGTGACCCCCGTGGTTTTCTGCCCCTGCTCTGGCTGACCGTGAGTCCTTCCACGGGTGTCCTGAGACAAGGAGGTTCAGTTCTTTCTATTTGCCCAATCTTTTCTTCGGAGCACTTTTTCAGATCTGCCAATCTAAGCACACGCCTGGCTGGATCACATCTTAATTAAAACTACTGTGTCCAGTGTGGGGCGTGCAGAAATGAGACGAACAGATCTTGGAAGGAGTTCAGAACAAGCCGTGAAAAAGTCAGTAAGATAACCTGTTTCTCCACTTAGACAAACAGACCAAAGGCCGTGAGACTTTCTGAGGAAGACACGATCACGTGGAAGGAGTCCAAAAACCATTTTTTTACATGAAGTCATCTTTAAAGAGTGACAAATGGATATGGATTTTCCGATTCCAATGGGGACTGAGAAAGAGAAGGACTCGGTTTGGATTTCAGAAGAAGCCATGCAGTTCAGACATTAGACTGTGCAACCACTGGACCCAAAGGGATGTTTCTCCCCCCACCTCTCTCTAGAGAGAGAGTTTTTAAACAACATAGTGAGTGTGTGTTTTCTTTTGAAAAGAAGTTATGCAGTTGATCCGTGAACAATACAGAGACTGGGGGCCCTGACCTCCCACGAGTCAGAGCCCGTGTATAACTTCTGACTCCCCCAAAACTTAGCTAGTCATCGCCCGTGGTGACCACAGGCCTTACTGATAACATAAACGGTTCATTGACATGAATTTTGTATTGGTGTGTATTATGTATGTTGTATGTTAAATGATATTCAGAGACCTCGTGTTGACCAAAGTTGCATCTGTAAAGTACATGCATGCGTGTGTGTGTGTGTGTGTGTGTGTGTGTGTGTAAAACGTGTGAGAAATGAATCTGAGTCTTGGGGAAGCAACAATAAAGAAGCCTCAGCACGTATGTCAAGGAGCTGATAACCTAGAGATGGGCGTGCACGGGAGCTGTGACAACACAGGTGACAGAGTAGGAGGACACTCCCAGTGGTGGCAGAGGTGTGACTGTCAACCACAAGCACGTGCCCCCTTGCGTGACTCTGCTCCCGCCAGCCCAGCACTACATTTCCCAGCATCCCTTGCATGAACGTGTGGCATGGTCGGTTCTATGACAAGAGTACGACGGTACCATTGGAGCACATGTGACCGCCTCGGGCCTTGGACAATGACAATAGAAGACAGGGGGTGGAAGAAAGGAAAGTCCAAGATTTATGTATTTAAGACACATTGGTGACATGAAAAAGAACCAGAAGCCACCAAGCCTGGGGAGGTAATGCTGGGGGAAGGGGCAGGTCAGGGGTCGGCCTGGCGAGAGCAGCAGAGAGGGAACAGCTGAGAGGGAGCCAGCTCGCAGCCTGATGTCCCTTCCATCTCTTGATGATTCTTACGAGCACGCCTGGCCTAACATTTCATTTCTGTGTCCAGCACTGTGGTCCCTGTGGGCCCCTCTTGTTGTATTATGTCTCTCCCCTGTGTGCAATGTTCCTTCATCCCTCATTATAACCTCCTAGCAGCTGAGCTTTTGAAAATGCTAAATGCTAACAATTTTATTTTTTTCGCTTCCCATGAAAATAATTTCTTGCCCTCCCAACCTGGTTAAACATCAGACCTTTTACTTTCACTATGAAATTATTTCTCCGACATATTTCGACTGAAGTTGAAGTTCTTGCTTTTTTTTTTTTTTTTAACAAAATTCATTTTCTATGATTAGTGTTTAAACATCTGAGTCCCTGAAGAGAGAATCCTCCTTGAACACTGAGGGAAACCTTACTTTCGGTCTCGGCTAGCGCTTGGCAATGTGGAACGAACCGGTTTTGGATGGTGTTGTTGGTTAGATTTGGTTTCCTCATTATTGTGTTTTAGAGAAATGTCCCCAAGAGAATTAATACGGCGGCCCAGACGCCTCACTATTTAGGACCAGGTGACGCTGCCAGGCTCTAAAGGTCCTACATCTCCTACAGTCTCCTCCCCGACTTCATGGCATACAGCTTCTCTTTCTTTCACAAACACTGACTTTGGGTCTTCTCTGCAGCACACCCGCCTCCATGCCTTCCCAAGTTCAAGGCCCTCCCAACACCTTTCACATTGTAGGTCATCATGATCATAAAACTCAAAGCAATAACAGTCACTGAAATTTCTGGGAAATTTCCATGTGCTGAGCACCTGTTAAGGGGTGTTTCAATAATTAACTTGGTTGGTTCTCATAACAACTCTGTCAAGTAGATTCTGTCATCGTCCCCACTTTACAGATGAGAAAACTGAGGCTAAGGGAGGTTGAGTCAGTTGCTTCAGATCACACATTGAGTGTGCTATAGAACCATTATTTGATCGCAGGTATTTTGACTTCAAAACCTCCACTTTTCATTTCTGTGCTATAATGCTTTTATTATTTTTTCAAGGATCTGCAATGAAGATGTAAAGAAAATCACGATCCTGACTTCTGTGTCCTGTTTGCACTGTTTTGAGATTCAGCCAAAGTTAGAAGAAAACTCTTATCTGGACCAAGGCCTCACAGGGAAATTAAAGGTATGACTGACTTACTTTGCCAAGTAAAGAAAAAGAACTGTCATCGCAGTATTTTTTGGAAAATGTACCATATTTTCTCTTTTAGTTCAAGCTGCCTCAATTCCCTACAGACCCATAACAACAAGACTTGGCTCTGAACTCACAAGGGCCTCTGGGCAAAACGATTCCCATTTTCCTGAAAGATAACCTTTTGGTAAAATTTCTCTAACAGACAGTCTAAAAAGTCTCTACAGGCTCAAGTTCCCAGGCACTTTGTGGGGCTTTTTTTGTCCTAGTTCCGGTAAGCTAGCCTCAAAATTTGTGCCTAAGGGTGGTGTCCCAGATGACTCTTCTTGTAAGTGAAATAATTCTTTGCAAGGCTAAGAAGCCTTGCTTCTTTTGACATCTGACATTTCTTCTACGAGGTTTTCTTAGTTTGGACAGCAACCTGGATTCTCCAGTCCAGTTACCCTTCTCACTGTGGGCCTGAACTGGTCCTCGCGGCTCCTCCCATCTCCTCTGTGGCTGGCACATGGCAGGTACCAAGTGTTCGCTACACAAAGAGGAGCACTGAGTAAACCGAATTCCCTGAGATGGGGTTCAGATGTATTCACCCAAATGTGAGCCCTGGCACGTACACGCCTGGGAAAGGCTGAGCTGCATTCCCAGCGATCAGAGTACATGTCACAGCGTAGCTGAGCCCTGCAGAGGCTCAGGCCTGGTCTGTGGCCCTGGGCACCCTCCTCGCCTGCTGACAGGGAGCCGAGAGCACAGCGGTCCACAGCTGGCCGCTGCAGGCCACGGTCCCTCTGGCCACTGGAGCCTTGACTTCAAGTGTGAGCCAACGGCCCCTGAAATGAAACTAAAGGCTCAAGGAAGGACTTCAGGTTGGGGCTCCTTGCAACTGACCCTCAGGGCAGAGTCTTGGGAAGTGAGCCTTAGAGACGTAAGGAGAGACTTAAGAGGAAGGGGGAGGGGAAGAATGTTCTCTCACTTAAATGTGTTAGAGTAGTGTGTGTGTGTGTGTGTGTGTGTGTGAGTGTGTGTGTTCTAGTCCACCCTTGCTCTTACACATTTACACACTCCCACACATTTATGGTTCTGAACCAGGATGTGTGCTGTAGATTCTGAAAGCCAAAGGAGTCTTGGAAGCCATTTAACCCACACCCCTTTTGGGGGGCAGAGGGGTATCACCAAGGAGGAAACAGACAAGTTACAGTAGTTCCTTCTCTAGGAACTGAATCTTTGAAAATACTCAGCCCGATGGTCACGCTTCCACAGGACAAACGTGACAGACCCCTTCCCGGTCCACTATGAAGACGCCTGCCTAGGGCAGCTACCCACTGAGTTACCCCCCGTCAGGGGAGAGCCCATGAGGCAATGTGCGAGGGGCTGACCAGGGACACACCCAGTCGAAGCTGTGGCCCATCGCTTGGTCCCACAAGACTTCGTGCTCGGCCCCGGGCAAAAAAGGCCGTGGCCCCACTAGAAGGCAGCAGAGGTCACCCCCCAGTACCTGCGACATCCCACGCAGGTCAAGCTCAGTGTGCCTGCTCCTTTACAGATTACTGGATCTGCACACGTAGGTCCACCTTCCAAGCACTCCATCAGCGGTCGTGTGCAGGACGACGTGGCTAGACAGACTGCACGTGAGCAGCGTCACAGAAAAGATGGGGCCGTGACACCAAACCCCGCCCCTCACTGCAAGGAGCTCCAGGTAATTTCGGGCAGAGGGTTGCTATACGCGCTGACTGTGGGCTGCTGGCCTGTCACACTGACGTCACACGCTCCTGGGCAGAGCCCTAGCCCATCGTCCTCAGTGGCTCCTAGCAACAACTGGGGTTCAAAATGCCAGGAAATCTCCTGAAGGGAAACCGAGAGCTCAATGACGTAACATGCTATGCTTATCAGGCATGGAAGGTGATTCTCGGGTTTCTAGATTGTTCCTTTGGGGTATATATGGTGGTACCATTAACCGAGGTAGGAAAAATAGGAAGGAGAGAAAGTTTCCAGGGGCAGTGGGTGTGTTTCCTTTCTGATGTGTTGAGCACGAGGCCTCCTCGGTGCTCCATTTGGAAATGTTTGTGCGGAAGTGGCAAAATAAAAATCAAGCTTCCAGACGGGTTGGGATTGAACCCAGGGTGTGATGGTTGTGGAATATGAGACCACAGGAGTAAACGGAAAGCACAGTGACGTCAGGTAACGAACGGGACCGAGGACAGGATGGCCAGAAACACCAGTGCTGAGTCCAGGCAGAGGAAGAGAAGAGCCCGGAGGCGAAAAGGACGGAACTGGGTGAGTTTTCAGAAAAGGCAAGAGCAGGTGTTATCACGGTAACAAAGGCCAGACCAAACCTCAAACGGGAACGAGTGGTCCTTAGGATCAAATCCCACAGAGAAAACTCAAGTAGGATAAGGATTTGACAGGAACCACTGAATCCCAAACAAAAAAGAAAACCACTGCACAGAGCTGTGCTCCACACTGGGTCCGACGGGAGGGTTGCCCCTCAGCATTCCCACTGCCCTTTCCAGCGCTTCCCTTTCAGACACCTACAGTCACCCACTCAGGCTCTTTTACATAACGTTTTGCGAAGACCCATCTGGGTGACCTTTAAACAGGCTTTCGGGGAGATGGGTGCTGTCTGGGTTTCTTTTCTCCCCAGCGACGCGCACCCCTTTTGTGTAATGGGTGCTGGTACAGGAAACGCCTCAGCCACCAGCCACGCACACGGTGGCTGCCCAGGTGCTCTGGGCAGGTGAGGGACAGATGCAGACAACAGTGTGCCTGCCCTTTCAAGAAGAGCGTCTCCGTTCCCCTGGAATCGTGCTCCATATGGCCCGACCTCCTACGCCTCCAAGCCAAAGCAGCCCCCCTGGGCAAGTGGCGAGGGACAGGGCGTGTCCGCGTCCCCAGAGGAGAAGCAGAGGACACAAGGTCCCAGCTCACCGCTCTCGGATCCCTGAAGCCGATGTTGCCAGGTGAGTTCAGCGAGCATCTGCACTGCAAGGACAGGGGACCTGATACTTGCCAACAACCATGGTTCTCAGCAGCCCTCGGCATCTGCTTCTCTCACCTTCCTGGAGAGTCTCTTGTTATTCTGAGGCTCCTTAAAATAGGTCTGAGCCATTTGCAGAGAACAATTGTCATAAAATGGGCAGAATCACATGGGGGAAACTGAAAGCACAGCAGGATTTCCCAGCTACCTCATTAACATGCTGCTGTGCCCCACGGAGAGGGAAGAGCAGTAAGGCCCATCCCACCCACGTCCTTGCAGAGTGGAGTGGCCTTTGGAAAGAAAGGACCCGTGAAACACGAGATGCTTTCCTGAGGAGATACCAGTGAAAAGGGACCTCTGTCCTCAGGCAATGACGTGATCTCACATCACCCAGACACACTCAGTGAGACAGGTAATAAATGCAGTGCCCACTCCCTGGCAACCAGGAACCTGGACAGGTGAACCACATGCCTTTCCTTTGACATGAAACCTCAGGTGCTGACAGTAAGCCGGGCTGTAGTGTTTCGCTTAAATTAAGGTCCCAGCCAAAGACTGCTAAGTTCAGTGAAGAAAGTACCGTATTTTTCCCCGGGGACCAAGTTCCATATTGCTCCCACTTTTCAATTTCCACTTTCCCTCCCACATCCACCATCAGTGACCTTTCTTTCACAGCCATGAGAAGAGCCAATACCTACAGGTTTTTCCCACAAGAATTTTTCCTGAGTCAGATGGCGTGTGACTACAAAGAATGGGACTAATTTGTTTTGAGAAACGAAAATTATTCCAGTGGTCAGAGGATATCTACGGAAAGAAGACAAGCTCACTGCGGCATGGCCCCAGGCGGCTGAGCCAGCGGTGGTGGACCACACACCTCATTCGCAGGTCTGGCTCCCAACTGTTTCCCGTTTCTGAAGAGATTCAAAAGGATGTGTCACAGAATTCCAAAGAAGATACCTAATTGTTCCCATGATGACCTTGGTGTTATGCCATATGCTGAGGGGAGGGGCACTCACGCGGGTCGCCATCTGTAGTAAATTTGATAGACAGAAGTCAGTTTCATTCCTAAGTAGTTTTGCCTCTTTGTACTTCACAGAGCAGTATATATTGTCTAAAAAAATACTGGGGGAAAATCACAAATGCTCCTGAGTCTTCCCAGATTCCAGGTACTTAAAAAGCAATCTCTCAGAAAAAGCGAGGGAAATGTGTATTTCATGCACTGCCAGACGGACGGTACGGTGGGGCCACCACTTGAAATAAGACTTGTCATTTTCAATTAACATTTAAAGTATATACAACATGTCTGTGCACATTCCTGTATCTGCCCACGGTCCACATATCGACCCCTCAGGACACACACACACACAGACACACACAGTCAAGGGCATGTGACGGGGACTGAAGCCACATTGAAGGGACCTCTCTACAATCTTCTCACCAAGGACTCGTGTAAACTCATTCAACACCAACAGTGCCAGCAAGTTTATTGAGCACACACACCAATTTCAGGTCTGAAACACGTGCTGAGAGAGAGACAGAGAATGAGAACAGGAGACGGTAAATAAAAAGTGAAGCAATAAGCATCACATTGCACAGCACTCGTACCCAGAAGTACGATTTGTGATGGGAGTTGGCATCAATCTCACTGCTCTCCCCACACCAAACTTAGTTGACAATGAACTCTATTTAATTCTTCCATATGGGAATTAATTGGGAAAAAGTTAACAATTTGGCTTTCCACCTGAAGTGTCTGCCACTAATGTGTGTCTCTTACTGTCTCTACAAATCAGACGTTTCTCTGTAGGCTGCTACAAAAAAATAAGGGCAACCATTTGCATCCCCCCAAATCCGACGACAGCAGTGGGGGTCCTGCCCTCGCCGAGCCCGTGGGTTTGCACCACCATGAGCACCACTAGCACGTGGGTTTCTCCGGGACCCGTGGAGAACCAGCCTGCCACGTGCGGGGAACGGAGTGACTGCAGTGAGATGCTGTGGGGCGCAGGTCAGAAGCCAGCGCAGACCCCACCGTGTCCATTACAGCAAAAAACAAAGGACGAAAAATGTCCTATCTCACTGTTACTGTCATCCTCTTACCCTCGGTGAGCACGGGAGAAGAGCGGACGGACCCCAAGCCAGAAGGGGGCCAAGTTCTTGGCGTGCCTCTGGGGCTTGCCACAATTAATTCTTGCCACCAAATGCCTGTTGTTAGTGAGTTTCTGAGCTCACCACAGCTGGTGGACACTAGTCCCCCTCCAGCTTTCCATCACGACCCACATGTGAATATTGTCACACGGAGAGGGAGCGGAGGGTGCACGCAGAGCAGACGGTGGTGCTCCGAGAGCTCGGGATGTGTTTCTGTTGTTCTAACCCAGGGGGTGTCCAAACTGCAGCCTGCGGGCCAACTGCGGCCCGCAATCCATTTTTAATTGGCCTGCAGCAAATTCCAAAAATATATTTAGTTTACTTAAATAAACCAGGTGAGGCAATACGGACTTCACCTCGAGTGAGCGGCCCGGCTGTGTGTGTATTTTACCGCATATGGCCCTTGGTAAAAAACGTTGAAAAAAGTTTGGACACCCCTGTTCTAACCCATCCATCATGTTCACAGGTGCTGAGCCGAGGACCTACAGGGATGGGGCCTCTGCACATGACAGGAAACGAGCCAGGTTGCAGGAGATTAGGCAATGGGCTTCCAGGGGATGGAGCTGAGAGAGCTGACCTGAGCTGGAACATCTGCTCCTGCTGTCCTCCACGCGGGATGCATGCAGGACCATCCAGCCTCCCGCTCTGCACCCTCCAGGTGGTGAATGAAGGCCCCCTGCAGTGGAGATGGCAGAGACAACCGAGAGGTGCCACCTCCTGCCCCACTGACCTAATGCACCGGCCTAAGAAGGCGTTTATCGTGTTTGAGCCGAGACGTATCCTGGGGTCTGTCTGCTGCAGCAATTCCGTTGCCCTACGCACAGTGAGACACCGAGCCTGCCCACAGCCGCTGACCAAGGAGCATGTGGACGCGCTGAGAAGGCAAATTAGCAGCCGGCTGCAGATGGAAGAGGGGTGAGAAGCACAGTCAGGTGGTTCTGGATGTGTTATTCCCAAGCACCCCAAAACAGAGTAGAGAACGGAAGCGATGACCAGCTGGATTAGAGCCAGGGGTGTTCGGGGCCGGCTGATGCTTCCAGAAACTTCTCACATGGGGCAGGCCACACCATTTTTCCTACGCAGGCCTCATCCTCACCCCGTGAACTGAGGGGTTTGCCTGTGTGCAAGTCCCACCCACTCCACGCTCCATGGTCTCTGGCCAAATGGGAAGTAGGTTGATGTGATCTTTTCATAAGCTCCGGAGGACGGGCTGGCTCTGAAGGGTCTCGTGAATGGCCGGAGCAGACTCCTCCCACCTCTCCAGGCCTGTGCTCACCCATCAGTACAGCTACGGGCACCGTGGTGTCTTGCTTCCCGTCTGCAGACACATGGGCCAGAGAGTGTTGCTTCTGTCACAGTCTGGAGGGACTCAGAATGCAAAGGGCACGTAGGGTTCTTCTAACCCTCACCCACCTCCTCTCCAACTCCATCCTTATTTTCTGACATCTCACAAGTGTGAATGCGATGCCATTCATGTTTCCTTCCTCTTATCCTTGGATCATTCTAGTTCCCATCTCGTGCTTGAACCACTGCCTCTCGAATCGAATGTCACAAGTGATGGGAGCTCACTTGCTCCTCAGGTAATCTATTCCACTTAGGAACAACAGAAGGAAGAACTTACAGAATCATCCAGAGCCTGCTTTCTCCTAACTACTTGATTAGTCAGAATTTAGAACTAAAATTACATCTGTCTCGTTTTGCTTTTACTATTTTTTTAACTCTGTAAAACTCCGAAGAGCTTTCAGACAGAAGACAGTTTTGAAGGCGCTGGTAGAGCTGATTGAGGAGAATGACCAGAGCAGCAATGGAACCTCAGACAGCAACGGAGCCCCACACTAACGCTGCTCCCAGGAGTAGTTAAAGATGGAAACACATGCCAGGTACCTGACGAGAGCCGTGGCACGCCGTAACTCCCCTGTGCTGAGCTGGGATGGGCCCAGTGTGCAAGAGAGTCTCCCAGGGTTGGGCTGCATTTAAGAAACCTGCCCAATGACAGGTTAGAAAAATGAAATTTTTGAAAATGACAGAGGCTGTGGTTGGCCATACCAACTGAACATAGCCCATCGTCATGGTCAGTGCTGGAGAAAGTGCCAGGCTGGGCACCCTGGATGCCCAGGTCAAACGGGCTGTGCCCAGCAAGTCCACGTGGGGCAGCCCTCTAAGATGGCGGCTGCCACCGCCCTGTCTTTAGGACAGGACATGTTTGGTCATAGCTTACCAGTACGTAACTGATGTATCTTTGGTTCAAAAGGACACATATCACAGTCCAAGGAGACGTCTCATCATGTATTCTAATCTTAATGTCCATTTGGATAGGCTACGGTGCCATATTGTTTGGTCAAACACGCGTTTCTGTATAGGGATTTTGTAAATGTGGTTAAAATCTACAGTCATTTGAATTATAAGTAAAGGAGATTACTCTCAATAATGTGAATGGGCCTTATCTGATGAGTGGAAGGCCCCAAGGGCAAACACTGATGTCTCCCGGGGAAGGAGTAACTGCATCCTAGATGGTAACAGAAAAATCACTCCTGACTGTGCAGCCTGCTGCCCTGCCCTACCAACTTCACGCTCACCAGTCCCACAATTGCATGAGCCAATTCCTTACAATAAGTCTCTTTCTTTTCAGGAAAGAATTTCCTTTTTTGATAATCAAATTGCAAAACTAATGAAATTAAAATTTCTAATTTCTTTAGGTATGTGTACACGTACACACACACACACACACACACACACCCACACACACACACACCTGTTGGTTCTGTTTGTCTGGAGAACCCCTGCAGATATAACAGCATAAAAAAAAATCTCAAATTTCAAAGGTTAGCCCAGATAATCAGGCGACCATCATTTTCCAGCTCCATCGTTTTACACAGGGGGAAATCGTGACACTGAAAAATGACAGACTTGCCCAAACGGGGCAGTGAGTTAGAGGAAGGGGGTGTGGGAACCCTCCTTGCAACTCACCTCCTGATGTCCTCTGTCCCCCAAACCACACCAATTCTGGAATGAGTGAAAACATACAGTATTTGTTGGTAAATATTGAAGAGATTAAATGTTGTTTTACTTAAAAAATAAATTGCAGGGAGATCTGCCCCATCGTCCTGCTTCCATCTCTAACCAGCTTTGTGACCTTGGGCAAATTACCCAGACTCCCTTGTCTTCAGTTTCCTTATCTGCGAAGTGTCAGTGATAACAAAACCCTTCTTTAATTCTAATGGGTTTCAGGATAAAATAAAATAGAGATGGGATGGCACTCTGAAAAGGTAAAGAAAATGAAAAAATGTTTTCTGAGAACTGGGGGAGACAACCGAATAAAAGAAGAGAATGCTATATTCCCATTTATTTTCAGGGGTTCTCAAGGAATACCGCCTGACCTACCTCATTTCACTGCTGCAGCCTTTTTTTTCTCTCCCCCACCATCTCACTGCATCACAAGATTATAGAAGAGAACATGAAAGCTCTTCTAGGAAAAGATGTACAAAAATAATTTTCTCCTAGATGAAGACATACTCGACTATGCAAAGATTTGGAGTTTTCTACAGTCAGCCTTTGAAAATTGTATCTGACTTCTGTACTTGCCGAAACCTTGAAGGATTCTGCGGCATACTGATTTTAAGCATTCTCCATACATTGTTATAACTGAGTGCTTGTGTTCATCTCAAGTTCTCACGGGGAAGGATGTGATTTATCACGCCCTAGAGATTTAGCAGAGACTCATAAACTATTAATAATAAGTGTGGCGGGTATAAGGGAATAGATCTGCCTTTCGAGTTGTCCTTTCTTCCCTGAAAGGAGTCAGTATGCCCATCCTAAGAGGCACACACTCTCTGGGTCCCTCAGCCCTTCTGGGGGTGGGTACAGCTGTAATAAGCTCTGCAAATAAGCACATCAGTCTGCATTTGGCAAAATCAAATTGCCCTTCTTCCTGAAATCCTCTCAAGGAAAAATAAATAAATAAATGTCTTATTTGATTTCTAGATACTTTAGAAGATTAAAATCTGGATTTGAATCTCAAGGTTCACCCAGCGATGTCAACAGCTGGCATCCCTCTGAAACAGTGGCTTAATCCTCTGGCCTTAATTTAATCCTCTGTAAAGCGGGCATGATACCACCTCCTCCTCAATATGGCTGCCAGGCACCAGTGAACAGTAGCAACACAGAAATAACGCAATGGGCGCAAAATCTAATTTAGCCTTAATTGAGCACGTACACACAGTAGTCTCGATACAAAGAACAACACACAGCAGATCTTACAAGTAGGAGGTGCAAATTCCACCACAACCCACGAAGACAAGCTTTTGTCAAGCCCAGAACCGTTCAACGGGGTGACTAGATAAACTCAGTAAGGTTTCCTTGTTGTTTGTTAGGAGAAAACACACAAGCGAAACTTCCTTATGGTTGGTGCTAGCAAGGATAGGAGGAGATCATCCAAAATGAAGTAAAATAAAGTCAGTCTCTCACCAACCCGACCATAAATTCCTCCGTGGTAAGACTATTTAAATGCAATTATTTGCATTTCTGCATATCGTTATTATTCAATAACATCCTCCAATAACAATCACCAAGGACGGGAGTTTGGACAGAGACAGGCAGTTCCCCGCAGCCTGGGTCAGCCAAACATGGAGGGGTGACCCCCAAGGAAACCCTTAAAAGATGCACAAAGTTCTGTTAACGAAACAAAGAGGAAAAGCAAGAAGCCATTCTCCCTAGAGACAGGCGCCCCTCCACCTGTCCATCTCCTCCCGTCTTGCCCGATTTCTCCCAAAGCTCTCCTTACCCGTTAGCATCTCACCTTCACACATGAATATTTGCAGATCCTCCCCGAATAAGAAAAAACAAACAAATAATTCTTCTCATTTATTTTATGACTAGCTCAGTCAGGACTGGTTAGTAGCTGCATAATAGCTGTATTTATAGATAGAGTATCTGCCTTATTTCAGCTAGTTATTTTTGCTGCCTATTCAGAGTGCCACCCAAGTGCTGGCTTTCCATCCTCATGTGTACGAAGGGCATCTTTATCCCATTCTTCCTCTCCTTCTCCTACTTGAATTTCCCCCTTCCCCACATTTGCTGTCAGCACTTCCGGTCTCACCCTTTCTCCTCCCAGCGGCTCCCTGGCAGTGGCCTGTTCATGCGCTCACCTCCCAAATGTTGGCTGTGCTCTGGGTCCTTCCTATGCTCCATAAAAAGTCACATGTGGGCCTGTGGCTTCCATGACTACAGATAACGTCAGTGACCCCCACTTGACCTTGAGGTTTGACCTCTCTCCAAGGTCTAGACCTGTACATCCAACCAGCTCTTTACCACCCTACCCTGATGTGTCCCTTTCAGCCTTATGTCCCCAAGTCTGAATTTCCCATCTTCTCTGTCCCCTGCTCCTTCTCCATCACTGTTCTCAGTGGATGAGGCCAGCCAGCATCCAGCCAATTGTCAAGGTAGGAAATATGAGATGTACCCCTCCAAGAGTCCTCCGTCCGTAAGCAGTTATAAAGTCCTATTAAGCCTAAGTCTGTCCCTAAAGAGTCATTCCATCTTTCCTGTCCTTGTCCACCTCAGACATGCTCTCCTGGACAGAAGCTCCCCGAAGCCTTTCTTTCCCCAGCCACACTTCTACCAGTCTGCTCCCCACCCTCAAAACCACCCTAAGAAGCAGATGTGCCCACAGTGCTCCCTCGCTCAGATTAATTTCGTGGTTCCCCGTCACCTACACAGTCCCTTTGTGTGACACGGAAGGGTCTTCACAGCCAGGCTCTGACTCCTGGCCCAGCTCTGACTCCACCTACTATTTGTCCGACACATTTGCATCCAACCAGGTAAGCCTACCTAGCAGGTGAGCCTCAGATGCTCTCTGGGCCCTCGGTCTCTGTGCACACTGCCACCTCTGCCGGCAACCGCTTCCCACCACATGACTAGCTGGCAAACTCCTGGCAACTTCAGAGCCTCAGCTTTTCATTTCCATTTCTTAAATTCTCCTTCCCCCATGAGGCCTCACCTACCTGCCCTCAGGTCAGCTCAGGTGCTCTTTCCGGTAGGCTCCTGTACCACCTAGAACCTGAGACTAATTATGCCTTTGTACAGTAATTTTAAGAGTAATTGCTGTTTCCCCACCTGTGTCCCCTGTACTACAAGCGTCCTTTCAGGCTCAGCCACCAGCACCCTCAGTCTCAGCCCAGCGTGGGAGAACTAGGATTTGTGGGCTGGACCCCTCTGGTTTAGCCTCTCCCAGTGCTGGCACACCTGCCTCTCATCCTCCAGGCCTGTGCGAGCCCTTCCAGCGATGCTCAGTGGATTATCACCAGGGGGTCCCCAGTGTTTAGGCAGATTCAGCTTAGACAAGAAGAATCTTCGGATGTCTATCTGTAATACCACCACCGCCACCACCCCAGAGTTGCACAGAATAAACTGAATTCTTCTTCCAAATGATTAGAGGAAAATAAAGCTGATAAGGGGCATACACAGTCCAGAGCTTGAGTGACAGAAAGGGAATTTTCTAACCTTTAGGTGAAAGAAGAATCAACCTGCTCATTTTTTTGGAGGAGACACAAGTCAATTTCATGAGTCCCTTTGACCGATGCCACCCTCCTATCCTTTTCTGATTTTCAAATGTCTTCACTAAGATGAAACCTATCTCCCGAGGTATGAAAGACTTGTAGAGGGATCTTGTAACATCTTTCACACGAAGACTGTGAAAGCAGGGCCAGCGTCACGTAGCCTGCAAGCCCGGGATGGAATCATGAGAACAGCAACACAAGGCTGGAGCTGCAAGAAAATGAGGGCTGGGTCCTCTCAGGGCTGTTCCAGTAGCAGCATTGAGGCAAATGGACCACCGAGTCGGGGTCTGTGGCATAATTTCCGCTTCTCCTTCCACAAAGTAAAGGGTCCCGGCTGCTATACTGAATGTTTATGGCTGCGTGTAACAGCTACATTTCCAAAATTCTGTCCATGTGTACAGGAAAGGACAGGAGTCTGAGCACGCCCCACCCCAGGCAAGCAGGCTGGGCACAGATCACCCCAGGGGTCCGAGGACGGGTATCAGCACAGCACCAGCTCACACATGGGTTCTGGCTAATGCTTTTAGAACTCCTTCAGTCATATATTACTCTGTTTTATGTGCATGTCTTTTTAATTTATCTTCAAAATCAGGGCAAAATGAATTCTGAGCTTTTTGGAGTACAGACCACGCATATTTTCTCTTTCATATTCTTTCCCAACTTTGGCTGATGGAATGACACGCCCCAAATGGGAGTCAAAGCCACATCTTCAGGTGTCCTTAACGGCACCTACTTGTTCAACGCCTGCTAACACGTCACACTGGATAGTCCTGAACACTGCAGGAGTGGAAGGAAGCAACGCTCCTCTCCAGGGGTGACGGTTACTGTTCTCAGGGAGGCTCTGGGCGGGGGGAAGGGGCTCTGAGTTAGAGGAGACAGTCGAGTGGAACCTTCTTTTAACGTGTATTGCATTTTGTACGAGGTCTGACAATTAAGTTCACAAACTTGTTGCAACGATGTTACTAACCTTTTTTTGATATCAGAAGGATTATTCATTATGAATTTGTACCAACTGGACAAACAGTTAACTAAGTTTACTATTTGGAGGTGCTAAAAAGGCTGCATGAAAAAGTTAGACAAAAACTACCTGAACTTTTCGCCAACAATTCATGGCTCTTGCATCACGACAATGCACCAGCTCCCACGGCACTGTCTGTGAGGGAGTTTTTAACCAGTAAACAAAGAACTGTGTTGGAACATCCTCCCTACTCACCTGATCTGGCCTCCAAGGACTTCTTTCTTTACCCAAAGATAAAGGAAATATTGAAAGGAAGACATTTTGATGACATTCAGGACATAATACAATGCCAGCTCTGATGGCCGTTCCAGAAAAAGAGTTCCTAAATTGCTTTGAAGGGTGGACGAGGCACTGGCATCAGTGCAGAGCTTCCCAAGGGGAGGACTTCGAAGGTGACCGTAGTGATATTCAGCAATGAGGGATGGAGCACTTTTTCTAGGATGAGTTTGTGAACTTAATTGTCTGACCTCATACATTCTTTAATCAGTTTGCATATTTTACCTTAAGAATCCCTATAAGGAGGTAGAATAGGAAATCTCTCCAGGCCACATTTATCCATCCCAATATGAATATTCATATTTGAAAGCCCTGAGGCTAGTTATTGATCAGGACAAGCGACTCCTGACTCACGTACGAACAACTGCCGTAGGCTTGCTGGTTTGCTTGTAATGTGTCCAAAATTCAGGACAGAAGACGTCACGCACCAGCATGCACAATCAATCTTATTGTCAAACTGTATTCCGTATTATCTGCCTCTCTCCCCGCCCCCTCTGCCTCTCTCTCTGACATACACCAACACAGTAATGCTTTAATTTCTAAGTAAAACAAAAAGAAAGCACTTGTCTGTCCTAATCCCTTCCCTGTGTCATCCCTGCTTTAATTTCTAAGTAAAACAAAAAGAAAGCACTTGTCTGTCCTAATCCCTTCCCTGTGTCATCCCTGGACTATGAAGTGCTACCTGCTGCTGACAGAAAACAGTCTGATCACAGCATCGGAACGGGTCGCTCTATTAGTAATTAGCAGCTTACCTGAAAACAATCATGGTGAATGGCATGGGTTGAATTGTGCCCCACTCCAATTCATGTGTTGCAGCCTGACCACCAATACTCAGAATATGACCTTATGTGGAGACGGGGTCTGCACAGAGGTATGAGGAGTTAAGATGAGGTCAATAGGATGGGCCCCAATCCAACAGGACTGATGTCCTTATAGCAAGGGGACATGGGACACAGACAGGCACAGAGGGAGGACACCGGAAGAACAGGAAGACGGCACCCTGCAGGGCAAGCCCTGTGCTCACAGCCCTGGGACCAACCTGCCCACAGCTTCCTTCGGACCTCTGGCCCCTGACCTGGCAGACCCTGCATCCTCTTGTTTGAGCCACTCGGCAGGTGGCACCTGGTTGGGGCACCCTAATGGAAGTAAACTCAGGCAGTAAGCGACCGTGGTTTGAAAGGCTCACCTACAAACGGTCCTAATCCTAGTGACGTGTGTCAGGGACTTCATGTGGCTTCGAGACGGGGTGTAACTGGCTTAGGGCAGAAGTGGCCAGCCTCGCTATCTGCTCATTATCTGTTTGCAGATGCACATTTTCCTCAGGAAAAGGGCAACCGCTCCCCCATCTCTGCCTAAAACCTCCTGTTCCTCCTCGGGGGCCCAAATCTTAGTGCCCTTGACCCATGTCCCTTGCAGGAAGTCCCTGGTGCGGGAACGTCCTTACTGACTATTTCCCCCTCATCCCCGCTCCCATGACATCCAACACTAAACCACACTCTGCCGACAGCTCTGAGCTCGTTCCCCACCCCGGGACCCCCTCACATGAGGACACAGGCTCTTTGGGGGCAAATCCTGCTCTTGGACTTGGCTCCCTCTTTCTCAAGAGCCCTCAGAAGTAGACCTCACACATGCAAAGTGCTCCATTTAGGAATTTGGTGAACCAATTAAAAACCAATACTGTTATACTTCCATAAAAACTAGCATTTGTGAGAAACTCAATGCTGGGTCAACAGGGCAACATAATGTCACAAAGCTCCCCTCAGAGCTCGCTGAATGTCCCCCTCAATCCTTGGCTGTTTCTTCACACTCACTGACTGGTAAAACCACCCTCAGAAACCACCCTTGGTGGGGCAATCTTATGGGCAGAATGAGACCTTCCAACACAACCTCAGAGAGAAGCACCGTGAGTGAGGCCTCGCGGTTCGTGTCTGTAAGGGTTTCTGCGTCCCCCCCACCTGTCTGCTCCTCTAGATGTCACAGACCTTCCCACCACAGCGGTACCCCAACGGTCCCTCACCACCTGGGATGTCCCCTTCCCTCACTTCACACAACTACTACCTCTTGTCCTTCAGAAGTCAGTTTCAAGGTCACATGAACTGGGCAGGGGCCAAGTGACCCTCCCCAACCCTCTATCAACAGATCCAACCACATGTCTTGGCTCAGAGATGTGTTCAAACAAATGGCTGAAAACGATCTGACTTTAGTGGTGAGTAAGCATGGACACACCCCACACACACACAGACACTATACACAGACACACACGGAGACACACGGACACACATGGACACACACGTACGCACACACGGTCACACACACAGACACCCACGGACACACACGGAGACACACAGACACACACGGAGACACACGTACGCACACGGAGACACACAAGGACACATGGACACACACGGTCACACACAGACACACACAGACATACACACATGCGCACACACGTGCGAGTGCAGTGACAGAGGACAGAAGCCCGTGCTGGCTGCCGGGAAGGGCCAGACAGCGGACCTGGGGAGCTGCGGGCTGTGGGCAGAGGCCCACCACAGCGGGTGCATTACGCAGTCCTATTTCAGTTCATTGCTCAGGGGCCGCGTCACACGGCGGGGTGTGGACCGCCGTCAGGGCCACAGCAGACGTCCACATGCCGGTGTGGGAAGCATGGGCCCGCCCCTGAGGGGGGGACGCCAGGGCAGAGCAGACACCCAGTCCCCGCAGCACAGCCTGCGTTTTGGGCTATGAGCCGGAGTTCAGCCTCCTTTCAAATCCTCCTTCCTGAAACACGCAGCCGCGCATGACTCAGACCGAAGTACACAGACACTGAGCTGTGGAATATGAATTCCCTATTACGTGTTTAATAAACACTGCGGCTTATGGGGAAGTGACATTGCTTTTTATAAACACTGAGGCTGGCAGACACATTTTTCTGGCAATAATCTAAGAAAACTCTTCTGGGTTCCTTGTTCATTCTCACCACGGCAGGAGCTGAATGGGGCCCAGTGTGTGGCTTCCTGGGGGTGTTTGCAATTGAGGTTGACGCTAGACTGGGAATGAAAACAGGCGAGTCATTAGAAAGCAAATGAGTATCTGAAACCAGAGCACACGAAGGAAACCATGATGGAGCCCAGGGATTGAGCGGGTCAGGTGAGCAGACGAGGAGACGAGGGACGTCTGCACACGAGGCCAGAGTGGTGGGTAGTCCTGCAGGGACCCCCGACACGGGTCAAAAGTACTGAATGAACCCAACGTCTGATATTTCCACGGCGAGCCGTTCTTTCGGATAGACCAAACCTACAAAATCAGCAGGCGTGTATTTACAGAATTTGAGAGACATGGGAAGGCCTGTTTGCCTCAACATATCTCCCCAGCTGCCAGGCAGAGGGCCACCAATTAGCCATTAGAGATTCATTCCTTTGGATCTTTACGTTTTTGTATTTAGGAGTTCCCCAATTCATAAAATAATGACCTCTGGGCCCTTTTTTTTTATATCAGGGTTATGTTGATAGGTAGTGAAGAGCAAGGCTCTTACAAAATCAGAACTGTCTAAAAGGGGACAGGACATGAAACAGGCGGGGAAGGACGGGGGCTGGGAAATCGTGCCACCGGCTCACGCGCTGCTTCGCAGTCCAGAATTCAGCTGGCCCAGCCTCTACTGAAGTGCTCGCCAGCAATTGAGAAAGTCAGTTCTGAGGACAGGGGCCATGCGACAGTTAGCACATGGCTTGGCTGCCAAATCCTCTGATTGCTGGACAGGACGCACAGATAAGCAACAAAAAAAAAGGTTTTGTGAGGGTGGGAGGAAAGAGGCAGACTCACAGGCAGCCAGAATTGGTCCCTCAGAGCTGGGCCCAAGGCAGATACGTGGATACCCCAAGGATTCCACCTTCCAGGTGCCCATGGCCCCAGGAGCCACCTGCCCTGCCAAGAGAGGTCACAGAGACCAGCCAGCCTGCACACTAAGGAGACCAGGCAAGGGCCCCCTGACACCAATGTTGAGGTGGCCCAGCCTCCCTCCCTGCGCTCTCCACAGCCCTGCCATCACCCTCCCTGGGCAGCTGTGTCCCTTTCGCTCACTGCTCTGCCCATTTCTACAACGTGAACTCTCAGCAAAGACCAACGACAGCAAGAGCCTCTGGGCCACGTGCCCACGCCCACTGGTTCCCAGGGGACTTGCATTTCCCATCTCATCACATGGTGACATGTGAGAGGGTTTCGCAGAGAAAGAAGATGCAGAATCCCGCCCGGGAAGGACTGAAGGGCGAGCATGCCAGGGCCCGGGCATTGCCTGGCATGAAGACGGTATAAGGAAGAGCTGCGGCAGGACTGAATGAAGAGACGGAAACGTGCGCTCGGGAGGTGCCACGTCAGGCAGAGATGGGGGAGAGACAGAGATTCATTCTTCCTTATTCATATTGTGGAAACTCCTCTGATTATGCGTGCAGAAGCTTCAGTGACAAAAATGTATCCTTTTTGAACAGGATTATATTTCTCATCCCGGTATGTGCTGGGTACTCCTTTAGCTCCACGGACAATGAACTCTGAAGACCTTATCCTTTGAATCCACATTTCCGACAAAGACCCAGTGCCACAAATACTGGCCAGCCATGAGTGTGGGAGCCCCAGAATTTCTCCACGGAAGAGACAAGGAGCAGCGATCGGGGTGAAAGAAGAGGCCCAGTGACCAGTCCTGAAGGGACATGTGCTTAGAAAACAAATGTTTTTTATTTATTTAGCTCTTATGTGCATTTGGTGTACAAGAAAGGGGCAATGAAAATTGCTCCAGGAGCCGGGAGTGGGGTGGAGGGGATGAGCTTTCTCCTCCAGAGCTGAGGGCTGCGGATGACCTGCGACATTTATGGAGGTCCCCACACTGATCACCAGAGCCGTTTGGGGATGTAGGAGGGGTGGGCACAGTGCAGGGGCACGGTAGGTGGAGTGGGTGGACTGGGCTCCCATGTCTCTCCTGACCACTTTATCTCTCTGGGACCTTCGTGTCCCAGCTATTAGGATCCCCTTGTCCAATCCTGTAAAGGCTATTTCAGTGCAAACCCGCTCACAATTAATTCTCAGTGTATGTTGAGTTCGCGTGGCTGCAAGTTTGGTCTGGTTGGCCTGGACCCTTGAGTTACTGCCTGTGTCACGCACAGGCCTCCTGAAGCCACGACCCAGGGGATTGCATGTCCCCGGCCCTCTGCCAATACTCAGGCTGACCCTCCCCCCGGGGAGGGTGGGTCAGTGTCAGCTTCTGAGTGGAGCCCCTGGATGGCTGGCCCCGTTTCTTTCTGCTGTTGTCTGCGTTCCATAGGTAGGAACGGGCTAAGTCGCTTCCAGGCAAGCAGATGCAAAAGATGGAGGAAAAGCACTCGTGGTGAGTGCGGTTTGATTGGGGGAAAGCAGCCGTTCCACTTCTCGTTGAATCTGCCTCACCGGCGGGGTCAGAATCAGCAGGATTTTTCCACCTCCTGCCGCTCTGACGCTGCTCCTTCCTTTAGGTCAGTGAGAGCCACCTGGGTGCTGTGCTGCCATCCCACCCCCTCCCTCGAAGACCCTCCCAGTTTCTCGGCTCTCTGTGTAGCTGTCACTCAGTGCCACGTCCCAGGTGGCTGTGTCAGCACACTACCTCTCACTGCACAGTGCGGTACGTGACTGCAGGGGTCTGTCACTTATTAGCTTTTACACGTATCTTCCTGGGGGGTGCAGCTCCCCGAAAATAGGCATTTTGTCTTCTTCACCTTATGTCCCTGAATCTAGCACAGGGCTCAGCACGTTCCAATAAATGACAAGGAAATGAATGCAGCCACTCAACAAAACCAGTCCTCGGGGAGGGTGCTCCAAGCAGAGTTAAGTCCTGTCATTGCTGCCCTCATAGCAACCACTCCCCTGAGTCCCCATTGCAAGGATAATTGAAGCCTGATTTGGGTGACTGTTTGTTGAACATCTGTCTGCCTTGCTAGGCTGTGAACCTGCACTCCTGACAAGCCCTGGGGCCATGTCTCGTTTGCTCACAGCTCTGGCACAAGGCAGGCACTTAACACGTATTTGTTGAATAAATAAGAGAATAATTTTTGGCCATCAGCGGAGGACTACACACTGCTGTCACGTCACGCTTGCACTGGAACGACTCCGGGAAGCCCCCAGATGTGCGTGTGAGTCAGTATTAAGCAGCGACAGGGAGGTTGGACTATACACAAAACATGTGAGCAACGGCGCCACTTCTAATTTAACGGACGAGGACCTTAATGCAGCTTCTCTGAGGCATTGAAAAATAAAAATAACGTGACCCAACATGACATCATGCGACCTCTTACTGAGTATTTTTATCTGGATTGTAAAGAATGACAGTGGTGGCCCAGAAAAATGCATTTCATTTAGGTAAAGGCAAAAAAAATAATAATAAATCCAAAAAACGACCAACCTTTGTATTACAAGAACATACAAATGAAAGAAAACCTACTTTGGTGCTGGCCTTGGTGTGTGTTGGAAAAGTGCTTTTGCGTCTATGGCCTAAGAATTTGTAATTAGAGGATTTGGTGGGGCAAACGGAGTATTGTGTAACCATGCCACACTGACGACATTCAATTAGGCATCCGGTGTGCCCCGCAGTGTGACAACTCAGGTGACCCCGCAGGGCTCCCGGCTGTGAGAACAGTCGTTTCTCTGTGTGTGGATTTTCCCACCATTCTTCACTTGCTTTCTTCAAGGGGATGAAGAATAGAAAACTGGCAAGCGCAGGAAAGGAGAGAGACATGGAGAAGCCAGGCTAAATGGGGACGACACGATTCTCGTGGGGCTGACCACCAATAACTTTACGAGGCAACGCAGGCGCAGGCCTGGGGTATTATCAACTTTGATTCATGCTGTGTTCTCTCAAGGCATCTACTGGGCTTTTTCTAGTGTCCTTCAAGCAGGAAATCTTTATGGTTTCTGAAAGATCAAATATCCTTTTCCTTGCTTTGCTCCCTTAAGACTTAGAGGTTTGGCTCTCTACCCTGAAACGCTTCATTTTTTTCTAGAAGGATGTGAATGTCTGCTCTGGATTTCCAGGGAGTAAATCTGACTGATTCCTTATGCCTCTTTCTAGCAGATTCGATGACAGATTTCAGGACAGAATGGGAAGTCCCTCATCTCCAGATCTGAAAAGCTTACCTGCTCGTGTGAGGCAAATGTGTGAACAGAAGGAAGATAAAAGAGGCAGGCAGGAAACGGTAATACATCAGATGCCAGACACGAGAAAAATGCCCTGTTCTTTAGGGTCCACTCACACCTCTAATCAGTGAGATCAGAATTTGGGAAAGACTCGTCACATTCTCCCAAGAGAGAAGGGACCTTGGTTAGAAAGCAACATGCAAGAGAATGGCTGTCTCACAGCTCTCGTTCCTAACACAGAACAAGGCTAGCCCTTGAAGTCCCTGGAGTAATCTTGTCACCCTATGTCACCTATGTCCCAACCTATGCCACCCTATCTCTTAGAAGAATGGCACTTAGCTTGTCTAATTTCATTGGTTTTAACCAAAAGGTGTGCATTCTTGCTCCACCAGCTGCCCGGACTCCAAGGGGCAGCTCAAGGACTACCCCTAGAGCCCCCTGGGGACAAATCTCCGGTACCCTCTCCTCACCAGGTCAGGGCCAATTCAAATGGGTAGTAAGGGCAGCTTTGCAGGTAGACGAAGGCACGAAAGCACAAACTCAAGATAGGTGTCCTGAAAGAATTGGTGGCACAACCCTCCTTTTTACAGACAAATAGGAAGGAATGGGGGCTGCTTTTAGGTAATGAACTCATCTTTCGAGGTAGCGCCAGCGCACAGAATCTCATAGCCCCATCTCGCTGTTGGGCAGCCAGGGGCATGGGGCTCGTGGGACTTACGAGGGCCCCATCTGTCTATCCTAAATGTGGCTCCTTAATTTGAGACAAGACACTTTTTGTTAAGTCAGAGGTTCCCACGCAGGCACCACGGCCCCAACACTCGTCACTGATGCCAGCCTGTGCAGGGTCCCCCCACGTGACTCTCTGTCCCCTGCCAACCACACTGTGCAGGGAGCCAACCGTGTGTCAGCCCCACTGTCAAGGTGCCTGGGTGTCCCCACCCTGCATTTCTCTCCCTGAGGAATCACACCGCCGTTTAGATGGTGGATTACTACTGCTCAAGCTGCCACAGAAACACCGCATGAGGGCGGCTCTCACAGACGTTTATCCTCGCGGTTCTGGAGGCTGTTGGAAGCGCCGGACGTCACATCCTCCCCTATGGCAAGGGCAGTAAATCAGCCTCAGGGCTACGTCCTGCTGCGAGAAGATGGGCAACAGTGCCCAGCTGTGCCACGCGGGACGTGAACCTGGGTCCCCATCACATTGTCTGACCCGCGCTCTGCACCCTGAGCCTGGCACGGCCACTCCTGCCCACACGCCTCACTGATTTCAATTCATAGCACAAATTAGCTGATCGCCTCCCAAACATTTCCTGTATTGCTAGGTGATTTCTTGTACATTGCTGCCTTGCGTATAATGGTGTATTATGATATTTAGCCTGGTCTCCACCGATTAGTTTATAAGATTCTAAAGAAAACGCATCCTACTGCACCACTTTGTGACCCCCAGCCTGGGCTTCACGCACGCTCTGATTCACTCACTCCTTCTCCCTCCAGACAACCCCGTGTCCCATGTGCCCATTTCCAGGGCAAAAGGATTCCTGGCCCTTCTTTCCCACCAACTCTCTCTCTCCAGTGAGCAGTTCCCTCCACCGCCCACCCTGTCACTTGTCCACAGAGCCAGTCCTTCCATTTCGGTTCCACAGCCCCCACGGGGACTGGCTCAGACTCAGGTCAGGCTGACCACCGCCATTCCTGAGGCTCCTCCGACGGGCATTGTTTGCAATGGCACAAGCGTTCCTAGAGCTGATAAAGGTACTGAGACGATTCTCGAATGGCTTTTCCTTCCAGCTATTGGAAACGCAATGACACTTTCAACAGCGACAAAGGTTTACCAGAATTGAACTGGACAGCCTGTGGGCACAGTCAGTCCCCTTTGGCAGCACCCACAGGACCACTCTCTGTCCCGACAGAGACAAATACTTCCCAAGCAGACGGAGCAGTTTTCATGGGGTCACTGAAGGTCAAAACTAAAGTCAAAAATAAACCTCATTTACAACTGAAGAAACCAAGGCCTTACACAGGTAGAGACAATCACCCAGGGACAAAGACATGATGGCAGATCCTGGAAGAGAAGCCAAGTTTTGGGGACCCGTCCAGCATTCTGTAAACCATGACAATGGTTTGCTGGGTATGTGGGCCAGGTCCCCTGTTTCTCCCTAGGTCTGGAGCAAGTCTAGTGAGCAGTGTGGTTTCACTGTCACCAGGTTCTCCATCTGCCTGTTCCCATCACATAATGCGAGGTGGGACGACAAAGCGGCCTGTTGTCCTGAGCAAGAGCCATTTCTCTCTCAGGGTTCTTTTAAAAAAGAAAAGAAAGCTACAGTGATCAGAAGACATGTTCTCTCTGCAGATGGTGGTGGCCCACACTTTGTAGAAACAAAATGATGAGTTAAAGGCAAGTAGGAACCTAAAATAAAAGAGAGGATTTACTCCTACCTTTTATAAACGCTCCTGTTTCTGTCATTTGTAAATGACCAACAATGAAGTCCCTTCTGCAGGTCTGATTGAACCACCCATGAGAAGGAACCACTTTCTTACAAGTAGCTGGGAGACCCAAGATTCTGCAACGCCGTGAAAGCATGGCACATGCTGGCTGCTGTAGGCGGATGGTCCGCTGACCAAGCCATGCAAATGAAGGTACAAAAGGCGGAAGAAACCACTGTCTGGTGGCACTTTGATTTCAAACCCCCATTATGGACACTTTTAAGAGGCTGTTGAAAGACAACACTTCGGCTACCAGCCATAGTACAAGTTCAAGATAAACATATTAAAATTCAACTGCGGTCCAAGAAAAAATCATTTGTAAAAAGAATTTGTGTACTCAGGGTACAACAAAAACAACTGTGCAGAGAAAAGGCTGTTACTGACAGCCTCGGAGGGCTTCAGCCGAAGCCGGCAGAATAATAAATTTAAATCGTTTTTTCTTTCTCCCGTGAAATACTTTAACTACGTTGTTCAGCAAAGTGCAATATTTTTCTTCCTAGACGTTTACCTGAAGACAGAAAAGGCACGGATAACCATGAGCCTGAAATGACGGCAAGACTTGTCTTATTTACCATCATAGAAAGCCGGCCACAGCTTCCAGGAAGCCAGAGGTAACCTACCGACGTTTAATCTTCTTGGCACCTGCTGTCGGGAATGGGATACTCTTCTTTCCCCTTAAAAGGGCAAATCTTTCACGAGCCTCCATTCTGATTTTAAGTGCTGAATTAGACTTTCTTAAAGAAAGTAGGTAATGTGGTCTCGTAGTTAGTTCTGTGAGATTCTTATCCATGGTGAATATCAGCGCATAACGTCTGGTAATTATTCCGTGTTGTTACTTCAATGGGGGAAGCTCTAAGTACACAATTGCGACTACAGTCTCATGAGGCTGCTTTTCAAAAGCCAACCAAGACACACACACCCAAGCGTCATCTCCGGCAGGAGAGTCACCTGGGGAGGGAACACAGTGCATTCTCATAGTGCTGTCACTGTTCTCGATAGTTTCGGAATTCCTTTTCGAGAGTCTCGTTCAGGACCATCAAGGAAAATGAGTCACACTGCCCTAAAAGAAGGCATGTGGATGAAGCACGGTGCCATTGCTAGCTCACCCAAAGCCGCGTTTAGTACTTATTTCCCCAAGCCAGACTGGAGAGAACACATCCTTAGAGTACACCCCAGACTTGACAGGCGGTTCCAACCTGAAGCCGGCCACCCGAGCTGGCTACCTACTGGTAACATTTTGAGTACGTTCAAGGTTCAGTGACAGCCATAAGAGGGTCTATGATGGCTTCTGCTTTTAAGAAGTCCTTTGGGACCACATCCTACTGAGACCACTGGGAGGTCACTGGCTGCCAAGCATGGACATCATGTCACCTTCCCTGAAAACAACGACCCACAAGTGACTCTGTGACTACACACGCATTGCTTCAGTTGGGTGTGAATGGCGCCGTCACTTACGGTTTCATTACTGATAGGGGCTAGAGAGGGTCATTGGCTTTAAGGAAAAGGGTAAAGTCTCTTCTCCTACACTGAGGGTCTGGGCTTTATGGCTGACATGACTCGAGGTGGTTGTTTCATCGTGGCCAACCAGAACTCTAGGGGCTTCATTTCATTCATACTCAGTTCACTCGTGCACAGTTGACGAAGAGTTATCCCAAAACAGTTTCTCCATACTTTCCAGAAGATTGAAGCTCCGGAGTCTGGATCCCTCATCAGTGAATTGTAAGAGAGGACGCAGACCCGTTAACGTGCCTGTTAATACCCCAAATGGCCACCCAGCTCATGCTGTGCTCTTTATAATGTCTAGCGGCTTCCACTACGAGAGAATAAAACACAATCTCTCTGACTTGGAGTTACAGAAAAGGAACCGATAATTCACAGTTCGGTCTAAGTGATGCAAATGACTAATGCATTTATGAAAATTCACCCTTTCTGACAATGAAATCAATTGCAACTCAAACTCAGTAAGTAATTCAGCACAAAATGTTTCTTTTGAAGTTGGCCGTGATTGAAAAATTGGTAATAGACCCGATGAGGGCACGGTGAGTGCATCAACCAACCCACCTGTGGGTGGGAAAACGCCCTGGTTCCTTTCTCCGAAGCCACTGCAAATGTCACCTGCAGCCTAAAGTCTTCCTGTTTTCCCCAAGGCTTTGTCTTCTCTCTCCATCATCGCTCCCTCATCAGCTCATCCATCTTAAGGTTGTCCAAAATGTCACCTGTTTGCTGATGGCTCTTAAAAGGATTCCCCCAGCCTCCAGCCTGCTCTCAAACCCCAGACTCATTCATTCAATTTCCTGCACATCTCCGAAGGTGAACTCTGAACTCAACATGCACAAACCAGAAACCTTCAGCCCTAAATGGCTCAGTCACAGCTTTCCCAACCTCAGTAAAATGTCACTTCACTCGTCCAGTGCCGCGGGCCCAAATCATGATGGCAGCCTTGGCCCCGTTTTGTGTCTTATCCCCCAAATCGAAACAGACCTGAAATCCTATTTTTCGTACCTGAGCACGACCCCCCTCGTCGGGGCCACCACCCATCACTTCTTGGTTGGCTTACAGAAACAGCCTCCCGGGAGGTCTCCCTGCCTCCCCTCCCCACCTGCAGGCTCTTCCCAGCAGAGCAGGCAGTGGGATCCTGGAAAGCCAAGTCAGACCACCCCACTTCTCTGCTCAAAGCCTTACAATCACCTCCATCTCACCAGAGGAAAAGTCAACATTTTTCCACAGCCGTGAGGTCCCGGTCACTGCCCCTTGGTCTTCCTCGGACCTCTCCTACCCGCACCTCTCACTTTCCCTCCTGTTCACCTGCTGACTTTCAACATGCCGGCCACCTCCCTGCTTAGGGTCCCTGCTCTAACTGCCCCTCCACCCCCCATGTGGACGTACCCACCAGGCTTGTCTGTCAGTGATACTCTTCTACTTAGGTATTTATATATATCATATCATATCATATCATATCATATCATATCAGACCGGGTCTTATATTAATTTTTGCTCCAAAAGACGTATTAGAGCTGATAGTCCAGCTAGCTCTTATTTTCAGGGAAACACTGTGTGTGTGTGTGTGTGTGTGTGTGTGTGTGCACGCCTGCATGTGTATGGAGAAAGAGAAAGGGACAGAGAGACAAAGAGAGACAGAGAGAAATCCGGGGGGGAGTGTATAATATGGCATAATATGGTCTTCTCTGGGTGGTAGGATTACAGGGTTGTGGCTTTTTCTCTCTATGCTCTCCATATTTTCTAACTCACCCGTCCACAATGAACACGTGTCAGAACATAATAACCTAAAGGTAACATGCTGTTCTTGCTCACGCGTGCAGTTACTTAGCTGGCCATGTCTCAAAGGCACCCCACATTGCTGGTGGATGCTATAATGAATATAACCGAAGCAGAATTCACGGTCTCACTCAGGACATGCAAATGCTCCATTACCTACGGACATGTGGAGGTGCCCTCAGGAGATCGCAGGTGAAATACATCAGCAGGACAGACGGTCAGGGATAATTTTACCTTGGAATTTCTTACAATGAGCATTTTTTGCAACAAGAGTTTTGAGTAAAACACATGAATTTTTCTTATCAAGTGAAAACACATACTCAGGAAACATTTTTGTGACAAATACCACTTTTAAAAATTTGCATTTTTCCAGTGGACCCAGGAACAGCTACCTGTATATTTGGTGGGAGGCCACGTAAGGAGACATTCTAAACAGCAAATGATTTCTCCATCTCTGTCCATGGAACAACCAATTTCTATAACAGGGACATATTCTCAGGTCTTGGCGTCATAGCCAGGGAAAAGATGGAGAAGGAAAAGATGGAGAAGGAAAACTGTGTAGTTGACTTCTGTACTCTTCATTCGTTCTTTGATCAAATAGCAATCACCTATTGACATCAATCAGACTTCTCCACGTCAGACATTTGAACCTAAGTAGAACTCGCCCATCTTCCCAAACACTGTCCTCAAAAGCCCTGCTGGGTGACAAGGCAGTCAGGACTGGCGCCCTCCTCCCCCTGCTGGGTCCAAAGCACCGCTTCCCGTGCCTCATCCAGCCATTTTCTTACACAAAGTTGGGCGTCTGCTGTTCCAGGCTCTCTTTTTGTTTCCCATTAGGATACAAATGTGATTTCAAGCAATTTGCAACAGAATTTCACCAACAATTCATTAAGCAATTTCCTGCTCGGGTGTGACTAACATGTATGTAGGAGCACAAGAAGGGGCAGAGAAACATGTATATGATCAGTGACAGGTAACAGATGACACAGGTACCAAGTGGCTGTGAATCAGGATGTGAATGTCAGAAAAGAAGAATGGCTGGTGCTTCCTCGGGGCTTGGTCACTTTTTGTTGAATGAATGGGTCACTGAGTTTGGCTGGAGGGGCTACAAAGGGGCAGATGCTAGGAGGAGGTGGTGAGCAGCTGGTAGGGGGACCAGAAATCCGAGAAATCCCAGTGATTGTAGGTACCTACTGTGGACGGCAGTGAACTAAGACTCCATCACCATCGCGTCACACGAGGAATACCCATGGTGCAACTGGAAGACACCAGGCACTTACTCTAGGCAGCACATGTAAATACAATTACCCCTAATGAAGAGGCGTGTTGAGTTTATAGGGACACGGGCACAGGAGGATTAGGGCACCTGCCTCAGGTCACACTGCTAGGCTAGCTCTTCCGCCATGCCACCCTTCCTCAGAACCTGGCACTGCATGCAGCTGCTTCGTGGACGAGCCTTCATCGGGAGCCAGAGCTCTCTCTGAGCTTCAAGTCACTGGACTCCTTCTCTCCCCACCCTTCAGCAGCGCTCCACAGCTTCCATGGCCCACTTTGGGGCCAGCCAGCAGGCTTCTGCCCTTGCCTTGGGAGACCCACGGCCATGGAAGTAACTGTCGATGACCAGACTAAGTGTTGCCAAGCTGGTGAGACATTGTCAGTGTCAAGTTCAGAATCTCGCTTGACTGCCTCACCCCCAGCTCAGGGAAACCGTCCCCCCAAACCCTGAGGCCCAGGATCCTGATTTCTCAACAGGTCTCTGGCAGTTCCCGCAGCCCACAGAGTGTCTGCTCTGCAGCTGTCTCTGCAGGCGGCCTCCCTTGCTCCAGCCTCTGCCCCAGGAGCCCGCGGCTCTTTGTATCGGGGCCTTGATGACTCAGACCAACCACCAGGCTCACCATGCTCACCGGCATCAAAGACCAGCCAGCCACAGCTGTGATTGTTCTCCCACTTCCCTGGGCACGGGCCACGCTCAGAGCCACCCGCCTAAAGTGCAGATCCATAGAGAGGAAGCAAAACCCTGAAAAGGGCCCAGAAAGCTGAGAGTCTGAGTAAGCTCTCTAAGGAGGAGAAAACCGTGGCCACGGGGTGAGACAGATGGCTTAGTAACAACTTTAATCAACATCAATGAATATATGAATATATATAATGTGTATTCATTCGAACTTCCTCAAAACCCTAAATGGTGATACTATTACCGTGTTTCCCTGAAAATAAGACCTAGCAGGACCATCAGCTCTAGTGCATCTTTTGGAGCAAAAATTAATATAAGACTGGGTCTTACATTATATTATATAAGATCCTGTCTTACATTGTAGTAAAATAATACCAGGTCTTATATTAATTTTTGCTCCAAAAGACTCATTAGAGCTGATGGTCCGGCTTGGTCTTATTTTCAGGGAAACAGGGTAGTATTCCATGAGACACACATGAGGAAATGAGGCACAAAGAAATCACTAGTGCAATCACTAGTCATCCAGCTACAACTTGATTCACAGATTTAACCAGCTGGGTGACATGTCACCATAGCATGAGCAACACGTTACTGACGAGTATGTGTCCACACTACCCCTTTGTATCCCATGCCTGGCATGCTGGAGATCTAAAGAGATTCGCTGATGGTGACATGAGAATCCTAAGAGTGACACACAATGGTTCTTCCCTCGGCCCCCTCCCTGTCAAGGTGGAGGAGTCACAAACACATCTTCCATAGGCTGAACTTCCTAAGAAGGTATCACCGTAGCCCTCAGCTTAGTGTGATTGACTGTAAGTTAAATTTCAAATGCTTAGTACACACACACACACACACACACACACACTATTAATCCATTGACCTGTCTACACTTACTCTCCCAAACTTCTGTCAGAAAGCTAATTATAAGCAAAACTAGAGCGGCTTGTTGGCTACACCTGCTGGGAACAGGATTCCACCATTCGCTGCAGATCTGCAGATTTCCCATTCTTTATGTGACCTCACTTGACTTTCCATGAGAGCCTTCTGAGTCACTGTAACTGTAAGACATTTTGCAGGAAGTCTGGCCTCACACAGCAGCAAACATCCATTAATAAGATCATGTTACCTCCAGATACTGTTACTCCCCTGCCAGCCAAAGGGGTTATTTTTCGGGACAGATATATGTACAGCTTCGAAAGCCTATCCGTTTTCTGGCCAGCTTTACAGTACTCTGCACCAACACGCAACCCACAAATAAAGACGGCTGCACCATCAATAGTGCCTAGTTGATTTCTCTGATCTAAAGACTATGAAACAACAGCTCATAGATCTCATACACACAGTTATCTCTCTCCCTCTATGTCCCATTCGTTCTGTTTCTCTGCAGAGCTCTGACTAATACCCTGGGAACAAAAGTCCCCTTTTGTAAATGAAAGGGGTGGGATCAATGGCCTCTACAATCGATCCACCTGAATTTGTATGTCTTTAAATAAAGTGTACTTCATTTTTCGAATTCTCTGAAAATCAGGAAAAATCAGGAAACCTTACGCTAAACACATTTCTTTCCATCAAAGTTGACACCTGGGCAGCGTAGACGGAGAAGACTGCTTGCTGTGGAATTGAATGTACAGAAAACGGTGGGTAAGGACTCGTGTGACTGAGGCCGGAAATGAGGTGGGGACCCTACTGGAACCAGCCGGCGTTAATGCTCTGTCTTTTCAGCCCAGCCAGGCATCCTGCAAACAGATGCCCAGCTTCCCAGAAGACTGCATGAGAAGGTGCTAAGAGAAATACATAACCCGAACCTCCAATGAGGGACAAGGGACATAAGAGCAGGTCACCTGGCACCTGAATGCAGCATCTTCTCCCTCTGCTGGGCTCATAGCTTTCTCGCCGATGACGAACAGTTCATGGGTAAGACCAAGGAAATCCACCTGTGGGTTTAGAACTTATTTCCAGTCCATGAATTCTACAGCTGCCCCATAGTGGGGACAGCACGAGACCTTCCCCAGTGACACATACTAGTTCTGATTTTGCCACTCAGAACTTCTTGAAGATAAGGCTCTGCGGTGGTTTGCTTGGCTTCCTAGAGATGATATCACTCAGTAATGTTTTAAAAAATGACCTCCTCCTCTCGCCTTGGTAGAAATGGCCGAAGTGATTAATACGATCAATCATGTTAAAACAGCAAAAGATATTCAGTGGAATGGAGTCTTTAGTGACACATTATTTCCACAGCTTGTAATAAGAAATAATGAAGAAACCTTCAAACAGGCAATTTAAAATGATATTTCACTGTGAATTAAATGTCAATCTCCACGGCAGTCAAAGTATATCTTAAGATTGTGTCGTGGAGACTGGTAAGACATGATCATTTATAACTACATTCTTTCCAGAAAATGCTGTCTGCCACAATAGCTTTGGGAAAGATGGAACATGCGGTAGTTACCGTAACAGCTCTGTTCATGAATTCCAACGGCCAGGTATGATGTGTCCTCATTTGCTTAAAACTCACAACCAATACACCAGACACACATCCTGCAGCCTTGAAGGGCTCTTCTGGGATGACAGAAAACACCACAAATGACCAAAGAAACTGTTCATACAGGAATATGCAATTTTCTGAAGTTTGTCACTAAGGATACTACAATGGAGAAGATCAAAGAAAAACAAAAACAAATTCATAGACACAGAGGACAGACTGCTGGTTACCGCAGGGGAGGGGGTTGGGGGAGCGAAATGTGTGCAGGGTCCACTCCATGGTGAGAGATGGTCCTAGACTTTTGGAGGTGGGCACTCGGAATGTATGCAGATGTCAAATTACAAAGTTATACACCTGAACCTTACATAATGGTACAGACCGATTCTACCTCAATTCAAGAGAAAAACTGAGGGGATCAATCATCTTTGGAAAGGTCTTTGAAATGTTCCTTTTATGTTCCCATCAGGAGAAAGATGAAAGGCACTCACACTTTTGCTGAGAGTGAAGCCTGATGCAGTGTGAAACGGTGGCAACGTTAAACAGGCAAAACCAAAGTCCAGTGTTTTGTTTGTTTGTTTGTTTGTTTGTTTTTCAAAGTCCCGTTTTTAAACAGAGGGCTCAGTCCACTCTTAGACTGGCAGACTGGAAAGTCACAGATAGCCCACGAAAGGTAAGTGAACCAAAAAGTAAGATTTTAGAAACTTGTTCTTTGAAGGGAGGTACTTCATGTCTATCTTCCAAGAGCCTTTAGACAACCGTCAGGGACCCTAATTGTCTGGGAGGAGACATGCAGCAGTGCTTCCTGTGGCCCTGGGGACAGTACTGGAGAAGGACCGACCTATCACCAGCACGGGCCTGACTCAACCTCCATTAAAACAGCCCAGGGTTTGAGATTTCTCAAAGGCTGTATACATTCCTCACTGTATGTACGAACCCAGGCTGACTCATTAGAAAATTGGTAAGGTATAGGAAAGGGGACATCTTTTCTCCAAGCAGACCTTTCCACCCAGAAGCTGTCCCCCCACCCCTACCCCATCTAATTCTGGTGAGAAAGGAGATAGTACTTCTGGAACTTACAAGTGCTCCCTCCTATGAAACAATTCTAATAAACACACAGCTGGCAGGTAACGTAAGGAGACCTGGGGTTTCCTGGGTCAGGAACCAGCTTAGCCAAGTAAGTCCATGTTCAGTGAAGACCAAAATCCAGGTTTTCTTTCTGGCTGTTCAGACAAGAGAAAAATACTAGCTTCTTACCATCCATAAGAAACTCCGTATTTCTAGCATATAACTCTCAAGTGTGAAAATTTTGGTAATGCACTGCAAATAAAACCCCTCCAGAACCAGCTTTGCCATCATTACTCAGCTAGAGACCTATTGGAACATTCACTGTGCTCTGTGGACACTTTGGAGGCTCCCCCACCACCTCATGCAGTAACAAAGGGCTCCCCTGCAGAGCTTTAAAGTGTTGCCAAGGTCTAGAAAAGTAAAATGCAATGAGAGCCCCCAAGATGGACTCAACAGTCTTTTTCCCTTGCAAAAGGAATGCTAAGAGGAAGATGTGATGGGTTTCCTCAGACCCTGAATATATACCCAGTGATCGAAGGTAAGACATACTGGTCCAACCTGCAGCTCTAGAACCCATGAGTACAGGGAGGTAGAAATTCAGGTCAGAAATGGCAATTTTACAGTCAGGAGGAAGCCATAGCAAGTGATCTCTAACGAGCACACTTCCCAAAGCTGAGACGCAACAATACTAGAAGGTAGTTTATAGAAACATGAAGAAGCAATGGACCTCTGCTTTAAGTTATTGTAATATCTCCTAGATCAAATCAAAGACGGGAAATTTCAGAACTAGAAAGAACCTCATTTTTAATTGGAACCCATTATTTGAAGATGAGAACATGGATCCTGCCTTCCAAACACAGTTCTACACAGAAGACATTTTATAAACAGTTACTGCTAGAAAAGAGACCTCCAGCCTGGGTTACCAGCTTACATAACATCAGGGTTTTCACCAGACACCACGATATTCAAAAGCTAGACTGAAGATGCTTACACTCGCCTTTTTCAGGTTATTCCACAGGTTTACTAGCTTTCTCAAGTTATCATAGCTGCCTAGCGGCTGATGAGAGTCTCAGAGAGGGAGCGACAGGGGTTACCTGGTAGGTGGAACTCTAACAGCTCACATCTACCTTCCTGCAAAACAAAAATACATATAGATATGATTTCTAAAGTTTAATTTTCTACCCCTTAAGAAAAATGAGAGTGAAACCTCTTAGAGAGTATTGAGTTGGAGAAATTTCAGTATGAGGAAGATTGCCCTTATTTCAATCCTCATTTTTCCCCCTTTTTCAAGTTCACCCTATTATTTTCAACAACCCACTTCTCTACCTCCACTTCTTTCTTCTTACAAACAGCCCTGTAGGAAATGCTGCAATTTTTAGTCTCTTTAAACCCTTCTAAGCACCAAAATCAAAGACCTATTTTGGCAGCTGAAATGTAAGGGAAAGAGAATTTGGGTCCAGGCTGATGAGGCTTCAGCTTTTTGCAGAGGGTCCTGCACCTAAAGCTCAAACTCAGGGGGCACGTTTTCCGTGAAATGCTTGCTGCCTGGGTCCCCACGGGTCCCCCTCTCCTAGCTGATCTGCACCCTGTGTGTGGACACCCGTTCCCTTCAGTTGAGTATGTATACATCCCGACTTCGCAATGCTTTCCTTATATAGGCCACAGATTCTAAACCCACAAAGCGCTTTGAGACCATTTGGGAACCAAATCTGCCCTGATCTGAACTCATCTGGTGGTAACACTTAGTAGAACCGATAGGAAGCAACTGATACTTCTATTTATTCCACTTCGTGTGGACATTCTTTTCTTGCAGGACATATGGTGAGTTTGTTTGCGGGGTGGCACCCCAGAAACCCCTGAGGGTGTTACCTAATATGAAAGCACTGAGCTTGTTCCTTAAACTCAGGAAAGTTCTGGATAGATCCCTAACTGCGCCTGAGGTTCTCAGAGAAGTGTTGAGGGCTTGCCGCGCGGTCGGCCACATAGCGTCCAGCGTGGCATTGTCTCTGTCACCTTGATCAGTGCTTAATGGATGTCAGCCCGCCGAAAACTCTCCGCGGTGCCTGATGGAAAGGGAAGGGGACGTAACAGGAAAAGTACTTAAAAACAGGTGTCCGAACACAACAGCATTGCAACTGAGTTGGTGATCGTGATTACCACAATTTGTGCTTCTTTCCGTGCTCTGTGCACGCAGAGGAGTTTCTTTGGACCCCGGGATGTGAATCTGGGTGCCATAACGTCGCCACTGGAAGCTGACACAGACGTCTTCACGTTAATACTTGACAGTCAGCACAGGACTTTCACAGGAAAACTGCTGCACTGCTCTCCCTCCCCTCCGCTGCAATTCATTACCAACTCATGTTTCCTTTGCCTTGCGATCATTTTCCATTGCAATCTTCGAAAAGGGAGATGGCCAGCCCAAAACGTTTTGTAAACCTTCACTATCTGAACACCCCCTGGCCTGCATAACTCACTCCACCCAGATTCCACAGAGCACCCACTCCTTGGCAGGCATGGGGGAGCAGGAAGTGAACAAGGAAAACCCCCAGTGGGGGAGCTCACATTCTAATTTGGAGATGTAAATCCAATCAATAAATAAACAATAAGACTGCAAGAGAGGCTGGAGAATGATTTTGTGTGAGGTCTAGAGGAAAAGCATTCCAGAAAGAAGGAGCCGACATATAGGGAGAGAGAGTTCCAGGTAGAGGAAAAGAAGGTGAAGGGAACTGAGGCTGAGGTGACATGCCCTGGCCCCTCAGTGAGGCCAGGAGGCTGAAGAAGGGCGGGAGGTGGCAGGTGAGCTGCAGCCATTTGCAGCAACCAGGCAATGTCCAGGGAAGAATGTGGGTCTTATCCAGGTAAGGTGAGACACCCATTACCTGTTTCCCCAAAAATAAGACCTAGCCGGACAATCAGCTCTAATGCGTTTTTTGGAGCAAAAATTAAGATAAGACCTGGTATTATATTATTATATTATATTGTATGTATTATATTATATTATAATATTATAATATTATAGTATACCCGGTCTTATAGTAAAATAAGACGGGGTCTTATATTAATTTTTGCTCCAAAAGACACATTAGAGCTGTTTGTCCGGCTAGGTCTCGTTTTCGGGGAAACACGGCAGTGAAGGAATGTGACCTGTGTCTAAAAAGCGAGTTGGTGGCTGACATCTGAGCTGGACACTGGCTTCTACCTACTACCGTGACCACAGGCCATTTTCCAACTGATCGACTTTGAGCCTCATTTGATAAACGGAGATAATATGAGCTCCCTCCAGGGCTGTTATGGGAATTGAGTGAGATGCAGCATGCAAAGCTCTACCTCACTGCCACATGAATAAATCCCTGCTCTTGGAAGGCTGGCAGCAGAAGGACTCCTGAATAAGAAGGTCTGTGACTGCCTCCATCGCTGCCCCAGACAGCCTCTCTCCCACACGGTCCAGGACCGGAGGCTCTGCTGAGCGTGTTTCTCGCTCTTAGATTCTTGGAAGAAGGAATGGTTCCAACACAGCACTGGTGTCCTTCGCAGTCGGTCACCTGAGCCTGTTTGGCCTGAATTATGTTGACATTGCAAGCCCTCAGCCTCTAAACCTGGCTCCATTCACCTAGGTGAGTGTCTGTGGTTTTTTTCCGGCTGTTGTACACGTTACTCTTTTGAATGTTCTGGCTTTAAGGTCCCATATGCATTAAATAAATAAATAAATAAATAAATAAATAAATAAATAAATAAATAAATAAATAAATAAATAAATAAATAAGAGGTGTGATTCTCCTGGTTGAAAATAAGCGAAAAGGTTTCTCTCCTTCCCTTCTTTTTACAGCATTCACCTTAGATGCTTTTTCTAAAAAGTTTCTTAGAAACTTTTTCATCTCTGAAATGTGTCCTTTTGAAGGCTAGATAGGCCTTTTGTCAGTTTTCTGACCCAGGAAGGCCTCTCCCAGGAACCTGGGAACCATCTTTTTGAAATGCAAACGTCCAGAGAGAGAGCTCCCCATCTCCTGGTTCCTCCAACGTGGAAAACTACCTCCTGTCCACAGACTCCAGAGTGCTTTTCCTCTGGATAAAGCCAACACCCTGCCACAGATGGCCACCCCAATTACCAGGTAAAGTCAGGACAAACTGTGTGACAAACAGTGCTGTAAAGGCCTCTTACCTGAGGACTAGTCACTGCGTATCGTGAAAACACCTATGGAGTAGGCTACATGACGAGGCGAGATTTCCTCCCTTCTTTCCCCGTTTGTGTTTAATATTACGGAGTGCAAAACGGAAAGGAACAAAGACTTATTTTAGGTTGAGGTGGTCAGAAGCTTCTAGAATACGACTCTTCAGAAATTGATCTAACCTACGTAAAGCTACCTGCAGTCTGAATCTTCATTCTTCAAAGGCACTGCAGGAAGAGGTCCCTCAGTCAGTAAAGAAGCATCGGCCCCTGTCTCACATGATTGGAGCTGAAGGCAGAAACCCACTAAGTGACATCATTGCCTGCAGTCATTCCAGCTAGTGCTGGCGGAAGTGTGACATTTCCTCATCAAGAGGGTGGATCTTTGCTTGTGATGGCCTTCTCCTCCCCTTCCTCTCTTTGCTTTCGGAAGGACCATTTCTCCTTCTCACTTAAGGCCATGACCATTCATCGCAGATGCTATAGCTCCCCTGAGGTGGTGATCTGGGAAGAGAGGGTTTTCAGCTGTATCCTCGGGGCCTCTGCACTGCATTCCTCAGCCCTGAAATCTTCAACGAAGGAGGCTTGCAGAACAATTCCACCTCTCATCTATTTGCAGGGTGGTCCTGAAACACTGCTGAGCCCTGGGAACATTCTGGATCGCGCAGAAGCCTTGGGAATGCATTCACTGTCATTAGCACTGGTAATGGAACCAGGAATTGAAAATCTGCATAAGAGCATTTGGACTTTACCGCCTTTACTGAAGAAGAAGGAAGAAAAGCCTTTGTGGCAGGCTTCAGATGACTCTTCTCGGGAGCAATTAACGTTCCCTTGAGGTCTAAAAAAAATGAGTCATTTTAAATAATCATGGCTCAAAAACAAAAACTTTAGAGAAAAGTGGAATACTATCCAATTCTTTCGAATACCCCATCGCCAAGAGGAAAACCATCTCTTTGACCCAAATTCTACCCATGTCTGCACTCCACCCTGAATCAAATATAAAACAAAATGGTTACACCAATAAAGTAAATTCATTTTGGAGTCATAACTCACAGGCTTGCTTGCTACCAAAAAGCATGCTATAAATAAAGCTGAAAAGGAAAAAAACTGGGGGTGGGGGTGGGGGGGTAGGGGCATATACAAATTAAAAGTAAGAGGCTTAATTTTCCCCGTTGAAAATTCTCCCTTTGGAAATTTCTTTCTCTGGCCTTTTCAAAAATTGTTTGTATGTCAGTCTTTTTAATGGCTAAAAAATCTCAGGCCAGCCTCACAACTCAGAGGTGGTTCATCAAGGACCGGGGAGCCATGTCTTTGGAAAGTAACCACCAAGAAAGAAAAGGCCCCAACCCCCACCCCATTCCCTGGGGAGAGATGAGCCTGAATTGTTACCAGTCTTCAACCCCCCTTAGATAACTGGTTATATACTCTTAGCTACACAAAACAGTGAGGTTTCTTTCTGTCTTTGCAGTGTGGTTTCATGCTTGTTCAACAACAAAAGTGGCTGCTTTCTCTTCTGACTTAGTGGCAGGTTTTCTGGGTTGGGAAAAGATTTTGTTTTAATTGCATGTCCACACCAGGTGCTTTCACTTGTAATAGGCTGAGCTACCCACCAGTGAGGGATGTTCTTGAGGCCACCAACCCAGGGTGACTCTGGGTGTGGTCTCAGGCCAGAGTCTCAGGCCAGAGCCCAAGGTCCCTTGGTCCCTTGCTGGTCCCTGGTTCTCTAAGAGAGAAGTACCTGAAGGGAGAGTGAGCCATGTAGAAAGGTTTATAGCAAAGTGACAGAGTAACTTTGCATCTTTGGGTCTAATAATACAAAACCTGGGGTGTATACTGTACATCTTTTATTTCGTAATTATTTCATTTTTACTATATTTTATAAAAGTACCGATCCATGAGGGAATAGACATTTTAAAAAAAGAAAACACTAGCCCTTCAACACGCTTAGTTTGCACACTGGTAAATTTGGAGCTAAATTTTAACACACACCAGAATCACCTGTTCAGGTACAGATGTGGGCGTCCCCTCCGAGTTTCCAGCTTGGTGGGTCTGGGGGGAGGGCTGAGAATGTGCATTTCTAAGGTTCCCAGTGACGCAGGTACCACACTTTGAGATGTGGGTAAAGGACAAGACCCGCCTGTGACCTGGCTTGGTCAGCCAGCTCCGGACTCTCGTGAGTGTTAAGGAATTATTTCTCTTAGGCTGAGACTATGGCAGGACGGTGAGGAGGAAGGCGCGGGCCTGTTCTGGGAGCTGGGCTCAGTCTCCCACTGTGAAAACAAAGGTGGCACTTCACAACCTCAGGTAAGAGTGAAAATCTGGTTTAGGGGACCCAAAGGAAGGAAGGGAGGAAGAGCGGAAAGCAGCGGCTGTAGGAGAAGGTGTTTGCTTCCGCTCACCTTGGGACTCCTGTGCAGCTGTACTTCTGAATCTGAAGGGAAGCCCAGAGCCTCCGTTTCTCTCTCTGTCCCTCCTTACATATGATGACTCATCGGGAAGATTTTGTAATGCCAAGTCATCAGAATGCAAACAACAACCACATCATTAGAGTGAAGGACCACGGAGTAGAATTTATATACAAATCAGCAAAGCCCAAGAGATGCAATGACAGTCGCAGTCGTGACTGTGACAACACAGATGGCACGTAAGTCAGGCAGGACCTCGGATGCTGGTGGAAATCAGGGCCGCTTTTATCACTTGTGCCTTCACACAGCCCCTGTCCCTCGGCCACCTCCGCTATTCCTGGAAGGCCTGTGATGCACACAGCTGAGCGAGGCCTCTGTCCTTCTCTCCAGGGTCGGGGATCAGAAGTTCCCCAAGGCTCTGTTCATCTTGCCCACTGTCTCAGCTTCCTGACAGATCCATTCTAGTTCCTAATGCTCTGACCTTGCCATGACCTTTCCCTCACGTTCCCAGGCCACCCAGCTCCTGGAGGCCATCGTTTCCCATCCGTTCACTGGGAGCTGCCCAAAGCAGTAGTTATACCTTTGGAGATGGGAACACATGGTGCCCTTGTGGGTGAAGGCTTACTGAACGTCACGGCCCCTTGGACCTCCAGGGACCCTGACTTCACTCCACAGGGGGAAGTGGGGTACGTCCACCTACCACAGTGGCACCACACATTCACCGGAAGATGCAAAATACATTTTAGAGGGTCTCTGAGCGTTGTGAACTGCAACACAGACATGGAAAAGGATATCCAACACCAGACACAGGGAAAATGACGATGCAGTGGCCTGTAAACTCTGGTCAACCAGAAAAAGCTAGAAGCCCTACATGGATAGAGTGTACACAGAGGTATTGTTCTAGGCGTCTTTAGATTCCCCTCCATGTTCCAGGCTCTTTGTTTCCTTCCAGTTGTGACTGGAAAAGAGAATTTCTGGAAGGCTTTGGCCTAGACTACGAGGAACGTGGCCCGGAAATGGATGGCCAGCTGAGCTCCTCGCTTCCCTGCAGAGCCCTCTCTCCAAGGCTTAACTCTTTCAATCATAGAGAGAACTAATATTTGTCCTGCCTTCGCAATGGGTTCTTCTAAGATAATAAAATAGGCCATGCAAAATTACTTTGTGATCTGTAAAGGAGCAATGCAAACCATAAGTTATTAATATAATTCGGTTTTGAAATGAAAGGGCGTAGAATCTTTAAAATATGTGCGCAATTTACAGAGTCATAGGAAAAAGGATAGCACACAAAAAAATCCTCGTATAAAAAGTTCGCTCGGGATTTCATTCTGGAAAACAAGTATTTAACCAGGAAATCTTTGGTTTTCTGTTACAGATAATTATAGATAACTTTTTATGTGTTCTTTTTTTCTGCCTGAGCATAGAGAATCTAGTACATCAGTCCTTTGTGTAAGGATCAAAGAATCTTGCCTTAAAGATCATTAATTCTCATTTCCCAAAAAGATAGAATATTCTAGAAGATGTAGGAAATTGAGCTGAATGGATATGGTGGCAAGGATGTCCCCTAAAACTTCCATTTTAGCTTCAAGTGTTGGACTCGTACGAGACTGTTAATCTAATTTATTCAAGTTCATTGTTGGGTTCCCATGGGTAGAGATTTTCCTACATGTTTATACATAACTAAAGTCATAAAATAAGAATTATTTGAAGTAAAATTATATGTTGCCTAAGAGAGGCTTTAGCCTAGTAGGGTGAGATAAAAAGAGAGAGGGGAAAATCGTACTTTTCAAACGCCATCAGGGTGAAGAAAATGGGATCAACCACCCCCCTCCCCGCTTCTCCCCATGGTCTGAGCCAACCCCACCCTATCCAGCCATGGGTCCATTGTCAACTGGGTCTCATGGCCGGCTGGCTGGCCAGCAATTTCTTTCCTTCCCACCAATGAATAACTCCTGCTGGAAACGATAGCACCTTTGGCACACGGTTATATTACAGCATATTACAAGTTTTTAATAACTAAGGAAGTTAAGCAATCAGAGTGGTTGTGCCACAGCAGCTCTCCAAGGACCCACGGCTATGCTCCACGGTGATGCATTTTACCGCTGAGAAGTGTGATCACACATGCGTGTTGGGCATGCGCGCGCGCACACAGTTCTGCCTGGGTCACCAGGGCATTTGGCATGACAGCTCCAGAGTCTGTGACCTCACCATCTCTTTTCTTTGCCTATTGACAGTGACACACTGCAGGGCAGACTGGTGGCCTGGGAGATGCCACAGAAGTCAGGGCAGAAAGATTACAACGTCAGCCAAATCTGTCCTCTGGCGTGGAAGGTCACTTCTCAAGCATGTCCTGGGGTCAATGTTGAAGACACCATCATAAGCTGACCAAGGATGGGGAGAGGGTGTTGAAAGGGACTTTGGAATAATCAGTCTTTCCAAATTTCCTGATCTTACACATGAGGAAACAGAGGTCCAGGGCCTCCTGCAGAGACCACCCTGCGCTCGTGGCAAATTCCAGACCGTCTCCTGCTGGTCCAGAAACTACGCTCTCTTTTATCCTCCTTGTTTCTACTAGTTCCACTTGGTTTGAAATATATTTTCAGGTGGGTCACAGACAAATGACAGAGGATCCTACAGTCAAAAAATTGTTCCTCTCTGGGTGCGAAGACACAGGAGAGGAAGACCACTGGTTTCCTCCCAGCATCTGGTTTTCCCCACCTGCAGTCTACACATGAGGTGAGAAACTCGCAGTAAAGACACAGCACATTCCCTCAGCTTGTCCCCTGGTCGACTCTATTTCCTTATCTCTCCCTCCTGTTTCACTTCACTCTCTTTATTTTGGGATGTCTACCTCTCCTTCCATACTTTCTGCCTCCTCCATTTGGTTGCCTTTCCACGAACCAAAGGGCTCCTTATAAAGGGTATGACTGTTTCCTCAGACACTGATGACAATGTTTATTTAAAAAGAAGCCTCAACTCTGCCTGCCCAGAGGATCACGTGATGCCCCTGAGTTTCTGAAAACCTCCCTGATCATTCTGTCGTCCAGCCTTTGCTGACCTATTTTCCCAGGTGGGGTGTCAGACCTTCTACCTTTCGAATGGAACCCTTCCGCCATCCTCACAGGAAGCACAGTGACACAGGGGGATTCCGATTGGTGCCGGCCCGCTCTGTTCTCAGCTCAGTATACACACGTGTCCTAAAGGGCTGGGATTCTCTCCTTCTTGAGTTCTAACATGTGGTCCTGTTAATCAGATTAATCACATAAAACTGGCTCTGGCGTTTGGGACCCTCCTGGACCTCGCCCTAAGTCTCTCTTCATCCGGCTGTTCATTTGTATCCTTTAATATCCTCTGTAATGAACCGGTAACCTGGTGAGTAGCTTTCCGAGTTCTGAGAGCCACTCTCGCAAATCAATCGAACCTGAGCAGGGGGTTCGCAGGTACCTCTGCTTCCGGCCAATCTGTCAGAAGCACAGAACACCTGGGCTTGACACTGACGTCTGAAATGGGGGCAGTTTTGTGGGACAGAGCCCCTAACCTGTGGGATCTGACAGAACCTCTGCTGTTGGAACTGAGCTGAATTGTAGGACACCCAGCTGGTGCTGGACAATTGCTTGATGGTGTTGGGAAAAACTACATATAAAACCCCTAAAGTGAGCACGAGCTTCAATTGTATTGTAACCGTGTAAGTGGGAAACACTCCATCCATGGAGTTCTCTCATACACGTATCTGATACATTGGGATTTGAAGGAGTTCTTCAAAAAAGAAGAACGTGCAGCTGAAATCCTAGACCTTTCTCACTAAAGCACAGTCAGAGCACAGAGACGAACATCTGTCCGTTCATTTAACAGTCATCCATCTGAGCACTCACTATGCACAACTCCTGGCTAGAGATGAACAAAAAGTGCTAGTATTTCAAAATGCACCACACCTCTTAGGAATAATGCAGGGAGTTCAAAGTCCAAACGATGAACTAGTTTAGAGCAATGTGTTTAGCGACCAGGACAGGTCATAGAAAAGGGGGAGTGACTTTGGTAAAGAAAAGGCCAACTTTGGGTACTTTCACGTCTCAGCAGCAACACCCTACGATCCACGACTCAGGACCCGCAAGGGACTCTGGGAAAACAGAACAGCCCTATTCACCAAAGTGTCAGTTAAGACATTTTATAAATGGCTGACCACCCCTTTCTAGCTTTGGGAACTTCGACCTACAAATTCTAGCAATTCTGCGTATCTCTCATTGGCATTTAATTGAAAATTGCCCCAATCCTGGAAATCTTGTGAGAGAGGTGAGTGAGAGGCCCCCAGGCTTCAGGCATGAGATGGGGGCCAGTTATAGGGTTGATTTTATGAAGGGCTGGGGAACAACTAGGAAGTAGAGAAATATCAACATCGTTACCCCAACATGGCACGCACAGTGATACCTCAATGACCTGTGACCTAAGAAGTAATTTTTGGATCCCATTTCAAGAAGATAAATTCCTCCCCAAATACATGCTATGATGTCACTGAGAAGCAGCACCATGCTTTCGTGGCACCAGGTGCCAACCAGCATAAGGCAGTAGAAGCCATGTTTCCAGGTACCCCCCACACATCACTACAAGCTGCACCCCTAAAAGTCGCCTCACGAACGTCCGTTCTGCTCCCCAGCAGAGCTCCGTACTAGGAGGCTTGTGGCCCATACCACCCCACACCTTGTCGAAAAACCTCAAAGAGAAAGAACCTCAGGGAGCCTCCCCTGCTCACCTGGGCTGCTCACCTGGGCTTTACGCAAGTCAGGCGTCAATGTCAGAAAGCCATCCTGTTTCATCTAACGGAAGCACTGAAGGACTCCACACCCAGAAAACAGCCTCTTCCTTTCAGCGGGGTTTTTTTACCCAACATAGGAAGGGAAAGACTAGATCTGAAAAGATCCTAGGCTCCTAATATGGCGGATACATCCAATCAGTGACCAAAGACCAAGTCACTTCCAGCGACCAGAAGGAAAAAACCCCAGCATTCCCTGTCCAGGAAATCCCCACATTTCCTGTAATGTACACCCAACGTCAAGCAACCAGGACGTGTTCAGGTGTCCCTGTGGCTTGCAGACCTCCGAGCCTGCATTTCTGTTTCCTGAGCCTTCTCTGACTGCACCATCATTCACTCACCATCTACTTGTAGAGCCCCCCCCACACACACACCAAGGAAGGGAAAGGGCATAGGATGGTCCCCAAGACTTTCGTTTCTTTACCCAACCCTAACTTAGCCTCCATTAAGCAACTAAATGTCTGGGGAAAGCTCATGGACAGAGGATGGGACCTGATTAGGATAATAAAGTTTCCCATTACCCCTAGTGCCTATTGCAAGAGGATATGCCTCTGTGAAACAGCCCGTTCAATTTAAACACTGGTTAAGTTAGTAGGATGTCAACGTATTAGTGATCAAGGAAGACTGAGAAAATATGCAAGTCATCCCCCATGAATTTCCAAAGATTTGATGAAAATACAGTTAATTAAAAAAAAAAAATTTCTGAGAGAATGGAAAAATTTCTATGTGTTTCTCAGTGTATGAAACTGCAGACAGAATGTGGCAGGCACAGACTGGGGGTTCTCACCACGTTCAAACTAAAGTTTATGACACAGACTCTTCTCAAGAATTAAAATATAGCTTGTGAACTGCTCCCACCGAGGTCGTTCCTTTCACTCATTAAACCGAAAAGCAGAGCAGATAGTGTACCACTAAGTTTGTTTTCTCTTAATCATCTCATTGTTCATCAGAACTAAATGTCTAAAGCAGTGTGTGAGGAATAAAACACTTACTGTCTTTTATAAAAATTCCCTTTCAATTGCACAATGGAGAGTATGGCCAAGGCAGTTGGGGTGCTAAGGCCACAGATCTCGTAAGGGGCCAATGGCAGAGCCAGGATGGTCACACAGTGTGAACACAAATGGACGAGACTGGATTACAGAGCAGTTTACAAGCACGGCTGTCACAGCATGTGGCCCTTCTGTTACCCCAGGTCCGACCAAGTGTCACTCTTTTAAACATCTCACCTCAAATGTGAGTCTAGACAGCCCAAAGGGCCCCAGCGCTCTGCCCTGAGCTGTGGTTTGTGTCTCTGTGTCTCTGGGTCAGTGGACGCACCGATGCTGGATAAGGTAACACATTCTGCCGCGTTTCACAGCAGACACACATGCAGCCACTCGGCTGTCGGGAACCCGGGTGAATGACCCTGTCCCCATCTCGGATGGAAAATATCACTGGAGTTGCAATGAAACTGTGAGTGCAAAGAGTTTGCCAGCACCTAATTCAAGAGATGCTGTGATTGGCTAGAGGCTTTCCCAACAACTGATGAAAAATTAGTGATGGGTAAATCCCAAAATAACGATTTCGGTGCAGAACGATCATTCAATTAAAGCTATGTGGATTTCTTTGGAGGTACAAAGCAGACTACAGAGTAATGATTGTCAATCTAAGAACTGATAGAATACTTCAAAGTTGAGTAAGCCTGTGCCTCAACTTTCTGTTAGGCCATCGGGTGATCCTAAAAGTATTACCAGTGCTCTAATTATACTTATTAACAGCAGACAGACAAGGCTGTGCAGTGGGCACTGTGGGCCGTCCTGGTACAGGGTATGAGTGAGAAATGCCACTAGCATTCCTTTTAGTGTTCATTGTCGTAAGTAAAAGCAGAGGGGGCGGGGGAGGGAGCACCGCAAAGTTGGTAATAAAGACATTGCTTTGTCATAACCGAGCATCTAAGATGTGAGAAGAAACGTATTTGACAACAGATTTAGGTAACAAATCCATAATATATCATTATTACTATCGTCAGTATAATTAAATCAAACCCTTCCTTCTGCCTCAGTCCTAAATGTGGAGGTTTTAATACCACATTGCCAGGCATAATATAAAAGAAGAATTATGGGGGTGGGTGAGAAAGTCATCGGAAAACATTACTCCACACACACGGTTCTGCCCTGTTTATACAAGAAATTATGCTGAACAACACCATGGCTAAAAAGGGAGTGGGGAAATTCAGGAAATGTGTATTTTCACAAACAAACAATTAGGTCAGCCACCGGGAGAACCCACGGACTGATGAAAGGGCCTGAATGAGGGGCGTGTGGTGTGGGCAGTGGGGGCCCTGCAGAATAACCCCCTCCACACAGTTACTGCGCCCCTAAGGGTTGTGGTGAATGGAACATGCCCACCTCAGGCCAGAAGTCAGGTTCTGAGCAGATGTGCTCTTCCTTCCACCAGGCAACAGGTGTCTTGCTGTGGGTGTGGTTAAGCCGGCTGAGTATTTGCTCAAATCCAATCCATTTTTCATTTCTTGGCTCTTTTTGTTTAAAGCGAGACCTCAAAATGGATCACTGACGGGGTTGTCACACACACACCACTCCCCCACCCTCATCACGTGGACTCAAGCCACCTCGTAAACAACTCCAGACCTTGAACCCGAAAGAATTCTTGCACTTCCAGCTGCACCTTCAAAAGTAAAGGGGCAATCCCCATCTGCGGTCCTTCCCTTACAAAAAAGTATTCTCCAGCAATATAAAAACACAGACCCTCCTCCTACCCATCCTACACCAACACCGCGAGGGTTAAGACATCACCCAAACAAACACGCACAGGCACACGCATAATTTCAACAGAACAAGATGGCAACCTCGGCGTCCTCACCAGGAGGTGCCAGCACCCTGACCCCTCCTCCCCACGCAGGGAAACCGGACAGCAGGAGCGCCAAAGGCGGCCAGGTCCCGGGGGCAGGCGAGGGGTGGGCTCGCGGGAGAGGCTGGGCGCCGGCTTCTGAGTTGGCAAAGTTGTCCATGCTGAGATAGCCCTGGGCCTGCAGCCCCGCGCCGCCCGAGGACCAGAGGTGTTTCCAGGCGCACGGTAATGCTGCGGGACCACCTGCCACGATTCCGCTCCCTGCCACGGTCACCCTTGGGGGGAATCATCTTTCTGAAACCCGGTGGGCGGCCACGGCCGCCGCGGGGGGCAGCATCCGAGCAGAGGACCGGCGCGCCGAGCACACCAAGGGCTCCACTAACCCCAACAGGTCCCGGCTCCTGGGACTCGCAGCCCGAGGCCCGCGCAGCCATCAGGCCCCTTGGCCCTTCCGTGGCCGCGAAGACCTCCTCCCTCCGTGTTTCCCCCAGCACAGCCCTGGGGGGTCTGCTGGGAACTCCGACAGGGCCCCTTCGTCACCGCGCACAGCCCGCACCCCTCGCCCACACCGGCCACATGCCCAAAGCAGAGGGAGCAGGAAGCAGCAAAGTTGCGATTTGCAAATAAACACCTGGTCCTCTGCACCCTAAAGCCGAAGGCGGGCTGGGCTGGGAGCTGGGGGAGGCGCTGCTGCAGGCAGCACGGATGGCAGCCGCCCCGGGGGTTCAGGACTCGGGAGAACTGCCCCCCCACCCCACCGTCGTCGTTCCCGACGTGGCCCACCCACCCCCGAGTCTCGCCCACCCGCACTCACCATCACGTTCCCCTGCATCTTGGCCGTCTTAATCATTGCTTTTTCCTTCATTTTGCCCCAAAGCTGAACCCGACTGTCGGCCCAGGAAAGAGTAACTTAATCCATCGTCTGGGTGCTGATCCGAGGAGAGACTGGCCCCGCCGGCGGCTGGGTGGGGTGGGCTCTGGAGGAGAAGCTTCGGGCCGGTCTCCGGCTTGCCCCCCGCGCCCGCCCTGCGCTCTCCTCGCCCAGGCAGGTACCAACAGCAATCAACTCCTTGGCCGCGCCGAGCAAGGAAAATAAAAGCCAAGAGGACACTGCGGGGTTGCTGCTGCTTTAAACAAAAGCGGGAGCTGCGCCGGGAGGAGGACCGGCGGCGACCCGCTCGCACCGCCTCTGTGCCCGGCGGCTCGGCCGGCCGGGGGCTTCCGGGGCTGGCAGCGCGGGGAGCGGCAGTCGCTGCACTTGTCCCCAAGGGCGGGGGCCCGGCGGGGCCGCCGTGACGCCAGGGGCGTGTGGGCGGGGAGGGGCGTGTGTGTGTGTGTGTGTGTGTGTGTGTCGTGTGCGCGTGTGGACACCCCGGGCGCTTGGCTCGGACTGGGCTGGAGCAGCAGGGCGCAGGCTGCATGGAGGCTCGGCCCGCGCACACTGGGCAGAGCGGGGAGACCTTCCGCGCACATCGGCTCCGAGGCCGCCGCGCCCTCGCGGTGGGGCCCACGGCACGGGCGGGCACGCACGCGGGGTTTTCACCAACACGCACACCGTGATTTCTGCGGGGACGGAGCCGCCTCCTCCTGCCCTGGGGTGGATTGCATGGGCTGTGAGTTCCCCCCCCCCAACCCGGGCCACGCTGCGGGGGGGGGGGGGCAGAAGGGGGGGCGGGAGAGGCGGGGGGGGGCGGGGGGGGAGCAGGAGAGGCGGGGGGGAGAGGTGGAGGGGGCCGGAGAGGCGGGGGGGGGCGGGGGGCTGGAGAGGCGGGGGGCGGGGGGGGGCGGGGGGCTGGAGAGGCGGGGGGCGGGGGGGGGCGGGGGGCTGGAGAGGCGGGGGGCGGGGGGGAGCAGGGGGGGTGTGGAGGGGGCCGGAGAGGCGGAGGGGGGGGCGGGGGGGGGCAGGAGAGGTGGAAGGGCGGGGGGGCCGTGGGCGCCTCGGCCGAGAGCGCGGGGAAGCTGAGGGGCAAGCCGAGGGCCGGCCGCGCCGGCAGCTTAGAAATCACGCCGCTTCGGGTTCCTAAGGGACACACGCCGCGTCTCCATGGCTGCGCCCGGGGCTGCGCCGGATTCTGCCGCCGGCAGCCGCCCGGAGCCACACAGCGGCTCCCCCGGCTCCACGTGCCCCGGGGCTCGGCGCCAGCGCGGCCCGGATCCCATGCGCTGCTGCCGCCTCGGCAGGCGCCCAGGGGTCCCCACGCCCCGGCCAGGTCCGCTGCCCCAACACGACCTCCGCTCCAGCTGCCGGCGGCCCAACGACCGGGCTCGGGTCCCTGATCGCCACCCTGGGCGCTCCTGGGATTAATAAGTCACCACGCGGGGTCTCGCCTGCAAACACCCACGGACACGCGCTTCCGAGCGCGCGCACGCAGAGGATGGTCCAAGTCTAATGCTGACCAACCCGCGCGGGTGGAAGAGCCCACAGGGCAGGTCTTCCCACGCGGCGGCGTTGCTCCACCCGGGACCAGGCCGCCCCTCAACCCGGATTTGGAGCCGTTCCAACCAGCATGGACGCCAACAGGCTTGAACTCACGTTCGTGTGTGTGTGTGTGTGTGTGTGTGTGTGTGTGTGAGAGAGAGAGAGAGAGAGAGAGAGAGAGACAGACAGACAGACACAGACACAGACACAGACAGACAGACAACAGCGTGCCCTCACCAGGGGGACAGTGGCGGGCACGAAAACCTGGGAGGGGGTTGAGTGGCCTTTCAATTTTTTTAAATTTACCAAAAACTCGCGTGCAAGAATGAGGAAGAAGAGGCCAGTTTCGAACCCATGCTGAAGCAGAAAATTCTTCGCAATTACAAAATTATATGTAAATTACCCGCAATGCCAGCATGCATGCACGTATTACACATTATATACATAATAGATGTATGTGTACATAACATGTTTATGTAATATATACACACAATATATACTCATATAAGCACATACACGAGCAGTTGGTTTTCAGGTGCAAGCTACTGCAAGCGAACAAATTTGGCTTAAAACGTAGGTGGAATAAATAGGTGAACAAAGCTGAAAGCTTATAAAGTAGCTTTTCAGTGACCGTGGCTTTGCTTAGAAAGTGGCAGGCAGAAGACTTCGTTTTAGAAGGTCTGTCCTCCTGTGTTAAGATTCTTAATGACAACTTTCCTTTAGAAATGAACATGGTCCAGATAATCCCTGTACAATTGAACTTTACACTAAAACTCAGCCTCATGTAGACAAAAAAAAAGAAAAAGAAAGAAAAGACGGCCAATCGAAATTCTGTCTGTAAGCAGCATTAAGATGTTCTTTCTGTTTATCTGAAACAGCACAAATGCATTTGAAATCTCCTTCCCTCTCTTTCCCACCAATAACCAGCCAGTTGGAATGGCCCCTTCCCCTACAACCTGCTTTTCCTGTCCCATCCCCGCAGAATGGAATGGGGAGGGGAAAATCAAGAAAACGGGGAAAAAAACATATTTTTAACCTGTCATTGTTATAGCTTCCTTTAAATTCTCTCTGGAAATGGAAAGTGAAAGACTATGCATTCAACTTCACGTTAATCAATGAATAAGTAAATGCAGTACTAGACTAAATGGTTTTCCCAACACTCACCCCACAGCTATCAGCATCTGTATGCTGTCCCACCTGGTCTCTGGCAGAAAGCCCCACAGAGTGGCAGGACCAAGAGCAGGCACAAAGAGGGGACACTGCATGGAACAAAAGTGAAAGCAACTCTGAATAGTGAACAGTGACTCTTCACTCATCTGCTTGTAGTCACTGGCTTGGAGAATGCTGGGGAGAGAAAGGATGAGCCCAGATAGAGAGGGAATCCGGAAGAGAGAAGGCGGGCAAGACGAGCATTTTTAAAAACTGCTTAAAATAGGAGGATTCTCAGTTGCTATATTAATTTGGGATATTCAATTTTATGAGAAAATTCGATTGGAAAATACTTGCAAACGACCTGGCCATCCGTACCTTTCTCCCCATCCCCACCCCTGAAAGGTTTTCTCCTGTGTTATCACGTTTATGAACCGGTGGGCATCTGTGGGCAGGAAATGTCCATGGGGTCCCATATTTATCAACACATTTGGCTCGTGTCTCTAGTTCTTGCAGTTGTATTTCCTGTTTGCTTTCCAATCTGCAAGAGAGCATGTTTATTTAGCTCCTGATTTGCACCACAGTGTTTCTGCTGGGCTTGAGCAGCTAGGACCTGCCCTGTTTCGCAGCACCTACGTCCCATTTACACTGGCTCAGTGTTGAGTCATGGGCCGCGACTGAACCCTGGCAGGCTTTCTCCAAGCTGGCTGTAACACAACCATTGGTTTTGTCCATCCTGAATTTACCCATTGTTGGCTTTAGAGACAGCTCTGACTAAAGGACATTTAATTGAAGTTGAGGCTTTTGGCAAACTATTCAGTTTCACATTTGACATCAGGTAATATTTACAACAGAAGAGCAGAGTTGTGTCACTTTATCAGTGCTCTTTTCTTGTTACATATTACTACAAGTTTAAGTTTACCATGGCAAATTCCACTGTCAGGAAACTCAGCGTGTGAAATCCCCAATTCATCAAAGTGAAAGTCAGAGAAACAGAACCAATGGGGTAGAAATATACATATCTCTATATTAAAGGACTTGGCTCACTCGAATTTGGAGAATGGCAAGTCTCAAGATCTGCAACCAGCAAGCTGGAGCCCCAGGAGAACCAACATTTAAGTCCAAGTACAAAGGTCGACTGACTCCCCAAGAAGAGCTAATGTTTCAATTTGAGTCCAAACACGAAAAATCGGATAACCCAGCTCCAAGCAGTCAGGTGGAAGTTCCCCATTACTTCGCCTTTCTGTTCTGTTCAGGTCTTCAACTGATTGGATGTGGCCCACCCACCCTGGGGAGGGCAATCTGCTTTACTCAGTCTACTGATTCAAATGTTCATCTCATCCATAAATGTCCTCACAGACACGCCCTGAATAACTTTTGACCCTGTGGCCCAGTGAAGTTGACTCCTAAAATTAACCATCACAGTGCACGGGAAAAAAGAGTGATTATTCTGAATACAAACTATTCTTTTACTCACAGATTAATTCATTATTGACATTCTTTAAACTGTGAGCCTTCTTATTGCATAGAAAACATCATTCATTCCATATAATTTGATTTACCCATGAATTTTCAGGACATTATCTTCGGGGGGGAAAAATGAGATCTGTCAGTATTTATTTTACAAAATGTACAGGTATAATAACAGTGGTTTAGAGAAAAAAATTAGGAATTAAACAAATTAATTTAAAATACGCAGCAACACAAATGATATGCCAATCACAGTGATTTCAGTATAGGAAACAGTCTTTATCGTCAAGGATTTTACAGTGTCTGGTGGGAGACATCAAAATTAGCAATACGAACAGCATAAATATTAAGAATAAAAACGTGATACGGGAACTTAAATAATAGGGCTTGTGAAGTGTTTGGGCAAATGTCGGAGAAAGCTAAAACAAGTGGTGACAGCTGAAACGCATCTCAAAGCAGCAATGTACATTTAGCTATTAGGGCCCTGGAGCAAGGGAGGGGAGGCCAGCAGGGAGATTTCACAGTTCAGAGAGCTGACGCATAGAGGTGCTGACGCTGGGGTGGGCGATGGAGACACGAGGGGAAGGCACAGTAGTGAAAGCTGTGGGAGCCATTTCCTACGGGAAACGGAGTGCCCAGGGGGAGGCCCCTAAGTCAAGAATGGCACGGCCACATCCATGCAGGGGAAGAATGAGTGTCTTCTCCTCTAATTTACCCTCCAAAGACAAAGAGGCAAGGCCCTGCAGAAGCTCCTACGTGAATTCTGAGGAGGGACGATGAGGCTGTGAGTATTGGGGCAGGAAGTCTAGATGACAGAAGAGTCATTTATGGGTCATGGACATAAAACAAGTAAGTCCAGCGTCACCAAGGCTCGCATCTGACACATTTCTCAACTATGTTTGCACAGCCACATGGTGGCACATTACCAAGAAATGGAAATGAAATTAATTATCAACTCAGTGACAATGCAACATTCGAACTGCTCTGTTGGCCACTTAGGCGCTGATCTTCTCATCGTTCCGATGGCACTTACATGTCTGCCTCCCTGTACACAACTGAGGGCACGTGCTGTCCTGCTTTTCTTTGCATCTGCATGCTCTCATACTGATTCATGAACAGCAGGGCCCAATACATGTTTCTAGAAGAAATGAAACGATGAATGGAGCGGCATCTGTGTCACTGTGTCTCTTCCCACTGCCCTCTCAACAAAGAATTGACATAAAGGGGCGGCCAGGCGGCTCAGTTGGTTAGAGCGCGAGCTCTCAACCACGAAGTTGCCGGTTCAATTCCGGATGGTGGGCTGCGCCCCCTGCAACTAAAGATTGAAAACAATGACTGGAGTTGGAGCTGATGGGCCCTGGAGAAACACACTGTTCCCCAACATTCCCCAATTTAAAAAAAAGAATTGACATCTGACAATTTTTACATAAATCACTTTTTACACCTACGAACATTGATCTATTGAAAAATATATCTGAGCAATCCCGAGTGTATACAAAACAACCTGACAGATTTAATGAGAAGATCCGCACCTTCGGCCATGTTTCCTTTTGCCAGAGTAGACCAAGAGTCAAGGAAAGTAAATTAATCTCTATCTCTGGCCTCGTTCAACTGAACAGGATATTTCCTGGCCCGCTGAAGTCAGACTTCTCAGGAACGAGATAGTTCTGACCCAGTCCCTTACATTAGACCAGGGGTGTCCAAACTTTTTTCAACGTTTTTTACCAAGGGCCATATGCGGCAAAATACACAAACAGCCGGGCCACTCACTCGAGGTGAAGTCCGTATTGCTTCACCTGGTTTATTTAAGTAAACTAAATATATTTTTGGAATTTGCTGCGGGCCAATTAACAATGGATTGCGGGCCGCAGTTGACCCGCGGGTCACAGTTTGGACATCCCTGCTTTAGACTGACCACAGTGGTCTTTTCATCCAGGCAACAGACGTCTAAGGACGAAAGCATGTGTGTGTCGGCGTCTCTCTTCCCTCCTCACACTGGTGTCTTGAGCATCAGTGAGTGTGTTGAAGGCCACAGCCAGTGTACAAGTGGAGCGACAAAGGATGGGGAAGGTGGGGTCAGATCCAGGATCAGGCCTCCCTCTTCAGCATTTAAGGCTAAAACCGCAACGATCCAACCACTCAACTAATATTCATTCTAACTGGTCCGTTAAGACCTCTTGACTCGGGCAGCAGTTTGTGGGTATTAAAAGCCTTCTCTTCATTGCAGCTTTGTTTACGGTGGCCAAGACATGGAAACAACCAAAATGTCCTTCGATAGATGAATGGATAAAGAAGTTGTGGTACATATACACAATGGAATACTATTCGGCGTTAAGGAAAGATGATATAGGAGCATTTGTGACAACATGGATGGATCTTGAGAGTATAAGGCTAAGTGAAATAAGTCAGACAGAAAAAGCAGAGAACCCTATGATTTCACTGATATGTGGTATATAAACCAAAAAGAACAAGACAAACAAATGAGAAACAAAAACTCATAGACACAGACAATAATTTAGTGGTTACCAGAGGGTAAGGGGGTGGGGGGTGGGTGATGAGGGTAAAGGGGATCAAATATATGGTGATGGAAGGAGAACTGACTCTGGGTGGTGAACACACAATGGGATTTATAGACGATGTAATACAGAATTGTACACCTGAAATCTATGTAAATTTACTGACAATTGTCACCCCAATAAATTTAATAAAAAAAATAAAATAAAAAAATAAAAAAAAGCCTTCTTAAGGGGAGGTGAGAAGTATTATACATAAGAGCATCTATATAAAAAAGCTTTGTAAATAAGCAAATTATTGGAAAAAATAAGCAGTTAAGCATATGGCAACCCCATTATCGTTAGGCAGTGTGAAATTCCTTTACATGACATATCTACTTTACAGGGTCAACGGAGCAGAATATATATTCTAGGGTTCCTGTGCAATCTTTTATAAAGGAGAAATGGCCAACACGCAATGAAAGTAATGGACGTAGAAAATGTAGGCATTTTCACTTGTGTTTAAGGTTCTGCAGCCCGTTTAGGGAAGACACAGGTGTCTCGACTTCTGCCAGGGTTCTTTTCACTGAGCCTGAGGGGCTATATGTGCCCAGAAAGAAAGGAAAACCTGAATAATTATCAGTACCCTTCCTGTTTGGGAGTTGCCAATCTGAGGCCGAAGAGTCCACACAACACCCACTGTTTCTTCTCTACTAAAAATGCCCCAAGCACATAGTTTTAAAAACATACGTTTGACTCTTTCTGCTTTTCTAAGTCATATTAACTTGCAGCCACAATGAGTTGCCATTTCACACCCATTAAAACTGCTATAATAAAAGAGTCAGTCCCCAGTGTTGGCGAAGACGTGGAGAAACGGGGCCCCTCACTGCTGCTGGGAGTGTGACACGGTGCAGCTGCTGTGGAGAAGTCAGGCAGGTCCTCAAAATATCAGACGAGAGAGAAGTGGAAGCGTATGCCCACCAAAACCTTGTACGCAAAAGCTCAGAGCAGCATTATGTATGGGATGGGCAAAGGGGGAAATCACCCAAATGTCCATCCAGCGAAGAATGAATCAACTATGTGGTCTAGCCATACAACGGAGTATTCTTCAACCACGAAAGGAACGACTACGCAGCCACGCTGCCACATCGAGGAATCTTATCCCCAGTTTATGCTGACTGACAGAAGCCAGTTACAAAAGGCTGCATGTGATATGGTTCCTGTTACATGAAATGTCCAGTTTAGGTAAATCTATAGGGACAGGAAAAAAGTGATTGGTTAGGACTGGAGATGGGAGAGAGGGCTGGGGTAGAGGGAGGGGTCTGTGCTGGCTGAGGGGGGGGCAGTGTAAGGACTGATGGCTCTAGGGACACCTGTTTTTCTGAGTGATGAAATGCTCTAAAATTAGATTAAGGTAATGGCTGCACAACTCTGTAAACACGCTAAAAATTATTGAATTGTATGTTGTAAATGAGTGAACATTTTTTTATGAAAATTATATCTTAATAAAACTGTGTTAAAAAGATATGAGGGGAAAATAAGTAAAACCCTAAAAGGATTCTGCACTTAGCAGATTTTTAAGTTTTAATTTAAAGAAACTAAAATTGGAAATAAATGGCATTATGGGTATGGTTATGTAATTTAAAAACATGAAACTTCAATTATGTCAAAAGATTGGCTAACAAATATACATTTAAATTTTTTTAGTATGACTAAACATTTATGATAACATCTTATTTAACTAATATTATTTAAGGTAAATCCATCTTCTTATATATCTTTTTTCTTGTAAATTGTCTGGCTTACAATATTTGCCTATTTTCCCCTGTTGGTCTATTTATTTTTTTCTTATGTTGATTTCCATGATTTTTTTGCATTAAGAAAATTGACCCTTGATATGTGTCTTAAGTAACATGTCCACCATTTGTTGTTTAGCTCTACACTTAATGGTATACATTTTTATAAATATATTTCAAATATTTTAATGCATCAAGATTGACTTTTGACTTGTGGAGATATTAGCGGGGGGAACAAACCTGTCTTCTATGAGAAAACATCCTAGGCATTATTTAGGTACAACGTCTCAAATCAAAACAAAAACCCGGAGTTTAAGTTGAGAATTTTCCGGTGCTGTTTTGTGAACTCAGCCCAGTCTGAGTGAAGTGAAGGTGAAGGTCATTTAACAGAGCAGTAGGTGTTGTTGACGGTGAGAGGCTCATAATGCAAAATGTAGAGTTGAGATGCTGGAGGGGAAGCTGGTATCACATCTGACTTTGATGCCCACCAGCTGATGTCTGAGCAAAGGATCGAGGCTCTCGTATTCTCTGAGCTTTGGTACATGGGTAGACTTCTATTAAAGTTACAGGTTCTCTCTCCCCCTCCTTCTCCTCTCCCTTCCCTTTCCCCTCCAGTCCCCTCCTTTTCCCCTTCCCTCCTTCTGTACTTTATTTCATCTTTTCCAACTGCATCTACTATAACTCCATCCTGACTGTTTCTAAGTTTTCTGCCTCTTCTCATCTCCATCTTCCCTTTTATTTCTCAAGTCCAAACTGAGTGACTTGTACCTTCAGCCACGAAACTGAAATCCAGTGTAGTGACAGGCTCTGCAGGGATGGAGATGAACAAAGTCAAGCGTGGGTGCAGATGTGGCACCTTTCCCTCACCTTTTCCCGTGTAAGTTCCCTACCATTGCTCATTGTTTTTTAGTTCTTGTGATTCTCCTGAGAGATCTATCTTCTCAGATACAACAAAATGTGGAGAAGGAAAAATAAACTGACAGCTCTGATTGAACCATCATCCCAGCATTTCACCTGTCTATACCAGTATGAGACTTGGACGTAATAAAAAATAGATATTTGGTCTCTGCCCCCAGTTTCTGGCACTGAGTTCTGAAAACACTTGTCATTTCCTGAGCGATGGGGGTGCTAGGAGCAGCTTCTGTTCCGACATTTGGGCTTTGACCCCGGTTCCTGACACAGAGCTCTTAGATCCCTGGAGATTTCTGGGTGACAGGAGGGTGTCTTCTGTTCTAATGAGGTGACTTTGGGTGGGACCTGCCATGATTTAGAACCTTAGAACTTTCTGCCCGCCTCACATCCTCTGTGCAGAGAGAGGCTGGAGAACTCCCCGGCTGATGACGCTCGGGGGTCCTGGGAGGGAGATGTGCCAGGAGAGGACACGAAGCTCTGCCCACCTCCCCAGGCCTTGCCCCATGCACCTCTTCATTGATCAAAGCATTCCACGTGTACCGGTATAAGGAACCAGTAAATACAAGTAATGTGTTTCCCTGAGGTCTGTGAGCCATCATACCAAATTATTGACCCTGAGAGGAGGTCGCGGACAGAGGTGTGGGTAACCTGGGGGGCCTCAGATGCTGGCATCTGAGGTGGTGGCGCTGAGCCCTTCCCCTGTGGGGTCTGTGGTCACTCGAGGGCGATGGTGTCAGAACTGAAGGGAACTGCAGCATGTGCAGTTGGGGTCCAGAGGCGGGAGAACTGGTTGGTGTGGGGAAACTCCCACACCTGTGGGGACAGAACTGCTGTGTGTGTCGAGAAGGAAAAACACTTGTTTCCTTTTAGAGCCCTGTCTCTGAAGGAGCGCTACACCAAATGGTCTTTGGGTTACGCTATCTGTCTACCTTGAAGAGTTCAATTAACAAAAAACAAAACAGTCCTATGAAATCAGTTTAACGACGTCCCCTGGCGCCTTCTTCCCCGCGTCGCCACAATGTTGCTTTTGATGCATTCAGCTGCCTTTAAAGCAGTGCTGGTCAGGGATCCGCTTCTCCTGGCCAGGTGCTGGCTCGCTGCCTGTGGGTCACGTGTACAAGGACCCGGCAGCACTTCCCTCAGCTGGGTGCAGCGCACAGCTCAGCGGAGAAGCCTCGGGCAATCTTTATCTCAAACCCAACTCCTGGCTTCTTACCAACTCCTGTTTACGGTAACTTCACCAAAACTTCTTCCTTACCCAACTTGGCAGGGCCATTTGGGGGATGCTACGAATCTTTTGGATATGCCAGATGCATGAGAGAATAATGGTACGTGTGGATGATCGATTTCTATTTACTTATATTAAGCCATTAGCCAGATACCATGTTTCCCCGAAAATAAGACCGAAAATAAGACTTATATCTTACTATAACATAAGACCAGGTATAATGTAATATATAATATAATATAATATAATATAATATAATATAATATAATATAATACCAGGTCTTCTATTAATTTTTGCTCCAAAAGACACATTAGAGCTAATGGTCCGGCTCGGTCTGAGTTTTGGGAAAACACGGTAGGTCTCACTCACAAAATGGAGCTGTGCAGTAAGTTTTCATTTTGAGACTGCAAATTGGGTTAACTATAATTTTCAGTATTTTTACAGCAAGGGCTCCATTTTCGTAGGTGAACATTATAAATACATTTATGGCTTGTGATAACTGTTGTTATTAATAATATTAATCCCATTGCCTTGAATTTATGTAATTATTTCCTTCTAATACAGAAAATTAATTAACCTAAAAGTTTCTAATTGTCTGCATATGATTTAAAAAGAAGCATTATCTGTGATAACCGACTAGGAACATTTAGCAAATGATAAAATAGCGGGAGAGACCATAATTGCCATGTCTGATATGGGGAAGGATAATGAAAATACAATTTTGTAACACCTGCTACTTTCCTAAGCCTCCCAGTAATGCTTTTAAAAATAACCATCGTCTACATAATTAAAACAGGGAAATGTAGGCACAGAACATTAATGCATCTCTCCCTGGCATTGTCTGGATGTGAAGTGAGTGCTTAAGGGTCTATCTGCCAAAGGTTAAACTGTCAGCTGTTTTAGGGGGTGAGAACAGAAGGAATGAGGCAGGATGTTGTCTAAATAGTCTAGAAGGCGTGCGAGCGATAGGGTGTGGTTTACAACCAAGTGTCCCTGCAGGAAAGAGAAGGTGCCTTCACACCAAAGGCAGGAAAGTTCAACGAAGGGACATTTTTAAAGGTGCAGGCAAGATTTGGGAAAACCAACTAAGGACAGTGCAGTACCCCGGGCTACTGATTGGGGAGCCATTCCCCACCTTAGGCTTGAAGGGGCTGGAGGAGGGGAGCAGAGGCTGCACCCCAGGAAGGGTGGCTGCAGGCAGCGGCTGCCTGACAGTTGGGGAGGAGATGCTGGGACCTCATTCCCCTGTGCCCCCACCTCCTGCAGGTGCCTCCCACTGCAGTCAGAAGCCACAGGGCAAGGATACCAGCCATGCCAGCCAGCCTCCTGAGGCACTGAGGTGGGGGAGAAGATGAGGAGGCACTGGTAAGAGGGGTGCCTTGTACAGCCCCACGTCCTCCGGCACAGTGCAGATTCCCCAGGGGCCGGAGTCCTTGAAATCTAATTCTCATGAGTCATCCCTTTAGACTGAAAGACTGGCCCACTTTAAAACGTCTAACTACACTGGAACATGGCACAATCTTTGGGGGTCCTGGAAGAGCAATAATCATTTGTATAACGAAGATGACGACGACGACACCTTCTTTAGTGGTGACTGTGTGACAGGCACACCCCGAGCTTTTACACGCCAGCTACCTCGACCCTCGAGCCGCCCTACTCAGCGGGCGCCATGTCTCCACAGGACAGACAGCAGCACGTCCCTGGTTAATGGCAGAACTCCGGTACTGTCTGTTTGCCTCGGAGTCTCTGTCCTGTGCGGCTCAGAACACAGAGGTGAGCCCCCTGGGCTCCGTCGTGTTTTCCTGCCCAATGTGGTCTGGACGACCCCCTCTCGTGGAGCTTGTGCACCATCACATTTGTCACCAGCCTGACACACTCAGCCTATCTCCTTCCCTTGGACGGCAGCCTCCTGACTCCTTGTCTGGTTCCAGTTTTGAGGGAAGGTTGGAAAATGTGTCCTGAGTCTGAGTTGCACGAAGTGTCAAGTCTGTCTTAGTTTGTTCAGGCTGTTCTCACAAAATCCTACAGACCGGGTGGCTCCTAAACATCAGGCATGTATTTCTCACAGTTCTGGGGGCTGAAGTCCAAGCAGGATCAAGGTGCTAACAGATTCAGAGTCTGGTGAGGACCTCGGTCCAGGCCAACTTCTCAACGTCTCATTGTGTCCTCACATGGCGGAGAGCAGAGGGAGAGGCAAGCGCTTGTGACTCTTAGAAAAGCACAGATCTCATTCAGGGGCCCCACCCTCATGACCTCGACTCACCCCTAAGGTCCCACCCCCGAATACCATCCCACAGGGGATAGGGTTTCAACACATGAATTCTGAAGGGACACACACATTCAGTCCAGAAAAGTTCCATCAGTCCTAGGACTGGACACTTCCTTCCCCAACTGTGCCTGTTTGCCTACCTCTTCCAGCCCCCCTCCATGTGCCTGGCCCATCACCCACGCCAGCCTCGGACCCTCTGCTGACAGAGTCTAACACCTGTACGGCTCGTTGTTGAGCAACTCGTTATCTTCTGATCTATTTGCTGACCTCACTCTCATCTGTGGGCCCCACACCTGCGGGGGGAAAGCTGACGACATGGGCTCTGCCCACAGAACGCATGTACACAGTTGTCCTTCTGAGCGGCCAGCCATCGTGGGGGTGTCGTTTCACTTTACCGCAGCACCAAACACCCCATCACACCGGCACCACCCCGCCAGCCACTGCCTTCACTGTCACAGGGAATGGTAATATATACCACCTCCATCAACACCATCATATCAAGCCATGTTCTTCCCCTTATGCTCAGCAAGTCCCATATAAGGAAACCTTCATCTTCATCAAACTTGAAGCTGAAGCAAGAACTCTGGTCTGCAAAGTGGCATGTGGAGGAGAACTATTAGGGATGAGTGTTGAATCTCTCACATGACAAACTAGAACCACCACACAGGGCTTCCAGAGAAGCAAATAGTTCTTGGAAATAAATACCGGACACACCAACGATACAGCCATGTGAAGCCTCTCTTGTCCTCTGGGGGCGGCCGAAGAATACCCAGGAAGGAGGAGGCTGAGAAGCAGTCCGTCTTGGGCAAGCACAGAGCTGCCCTAGAGAAAAGAACGTGCACATCCAGCATCTCTGTTCTCCCTTCACATGGGGCAAGGGGGAGCTGTCCCCTCCCGTTGCTGCAGGAGCACCACCCGCCTGGGGAGACTCCCCCAAACGTGGGCACCACAACCTTGTCCCTGGGGGCTGTCAGCATCTGTGCTGTGTCTTTCCCACAGAGGTGGTGACCACGCACCTACAGTTAATGAGTTCACTCTGATTCTGTTCAGTCTCTTTCAACTGAGCGCACAGAGAACTATCTCATCGTCTTTAAGCAAGAAGGGAAGGGAGAAAGAGACAACTCAAAGCAAGAAACCCTAACTCAGGCCCTGCTGGGGGACTGTCCCTGACACTGGCCGTAGAAGATGTGAGTTAAGGACTGATTAGAATGAGACGGAACACGCATCTGTGTGCAGATGTGCTTGAGAGAAATGTCTCATCATCACAAGTTTGGAGTGAGAGAGGACCTTGGCGTCAACTGAGAACTCAATTTATATTTTTATATAACCAGTGTACCCTGTGAACCTGCTCTCCATTTATACAAAGGACGACCTACCTTGGCCACAACCAAAGTGTCTCAGATTCCAAATATGCGGGACTCTTCCCAGGGAGGTCTCAGTCCTCTGCGGATCTGACCTGAATTGTACCAGGCAAACCACACATTTCCAACATCTCCACGGCCATATTTCTTATAAGAAACGATGCCAGGTATGTGCTTATATGCAAACCACATAATTAGTCCCGATATAATATCTACTTTGCATGCTCTTCAGGTGAACTGATGTCTTAATACAGCATGAATGGTGATGCTAGCTGGCGTCGAATGAAAAACACATCATCCCAAATGGCTCAACGTTCAAAGTGTATCCCCAAGCGTTTTCTGGTAGAAGAATCATGGCTTCGGTCCAACGTCACAGCCAGAAAGCTGTGAGCAGGGGCCAGGCAGAGAGGACATTTTTCAAGTGGTAGAAATAGCTGCTTTCTGACAGAATTTTAAATTTTCTGTTGAGCTTAGCACTTTAAATATTGAATAGAGCACCCATTGCCAGCAATTTCTCTCTCTCTCTCTCTCTCTCTCTCTCTCTCTCTCTCTCTCTCTCTCTCTCGCACACGCACACACACACACACAGAATTTCTGAGTTCTAATGACACACATACTAATAAGCATAAACTGGAATCATGTCTAATATTTTCTAAATAATCACAAAGGATTTTGCTTAGCCCGGTTAGAAAGGGAAATGACTAAAAATGTTAGAGGAAAGCTTTAGTCTAGTGTGTGACCTAAAAAATGTGGTCTTTAAGGAAACAAATTACTTCCCGTTTTAAAATCTTCTTCATAACAGACAAGGAATTAATGCGGAGCCTGCGTTACACTTGTCGTCTGCATTATCTACACGTGTAAAGTGCACAGCGCGAGGCAGTGAGTTCGGTGACGGACGTCCGCTGTTACTGAGACGTCGGGGTACAGCTGTGTTGGGCGTTGTCAGCGAGGAAGCTCTGCCTCTGCTGTGAATTGCCTGCCTCCACGTCTCACGGGGAGCTCGCTCTACGGGGCACAGTGACCCTGTCACGGAGTCTGTCCTCACATGCTGCCCCCTCGGGTTGAGGCGCTGAGGCCCTGCTTACCCTGAAAATGTGATTTGGCCCATCACATATTGTACGAAGATGTGCCCAGGCAGTCACACTTGAACAGAAATTCACTATCCTACTACGTTAGCAAACTTATTAGCAAATAAGTCCCCTTGGATGGGATGTGGGGCGGGCAGGTGTGTCTGTAATTGGGCTCAGAGGTGACAACGCAAAGTCCACTGCTCCACGGGTGGGTGACATAGAAGCCACAGTGGGTAATTCCTCTTAAGTCAGAATTACGCTTAGGGCCACTTCTTCTCCAGATCACATCTGATACCCTGGATTTGTACTTGTGCAAATTCATCCATATATTGTGAGTTAAATAACCTTGGATCATTTGGGGGAAGGATATATAATCTGATCAATGCTAGACACTTTGGGAAAGGATGGGTGTAAGTTGGAATATGAAAATATAAATAACCCAAATCATTAAAAAATATGATGATAAAAATGAGAGTAACCCAGAAAAAAAAGCATGGGAAGTGGTGGACAGACGTGAAGGTGACTCATGAGCCGGTGGACCCCTTCTCCTGAGAGTGGAGGACCAGGGTTTGCTTCCGCCAACATAGCATGGTCAGGGCAATGCCCACAGCCCTCTCCTAGCCTGTTCCCTGCCGATTCTGAAGAAGCAAACTGCTGTGTGTGACTGTCAGACGAGAGGCCCACGTGCAAGGAAGGCAGCTTTCAGGTAACAACCAGCAGAAACGAGCCCTCAGTCCAACAACCCACCGGGAACTGAATGAACTTGGAGGGGGGCGCGTTCCCCCGTGAGACTCATTACAACCTCGTGAGAGGCTAAGCAGGTCAGCCAGTAAGTGTCTGGGCTCCTGACCCATGGATACCAAGAGAATCAATGTGTGTTGTTTAAGCCACGAAGTACAGTAGCATTGTTATACAGAAACATAATAATACGGGAAGGGAGGGAGTGAGCAACTGGAAAGTATTAAAAGACGAAAACACAAAACAATACAGGAGGAGTCCGTCCCAAAATATTAACACTGTCAATAATTACCAATGGGGCAGATTTACCTGTTAAATCACAGATGTTCTTGTAAATAGAATACAAATTAACTTTGACTTTTCACTCAATATAAAAGACACTTAAAATGATAGAGGAGGGATGAAAATAAAGGTCTATAAAGAAAACACCAAGTAAATGCTAACAAAGAGAAGACAGGTGAAAATGTTTGTATAAGACAAAGAGGAATATCAAGTAAATAGCAGTGGAATGCACACAGAATGACGTCTCATTTTGGTGATGAGCACACTTCTCCAAGACCATTAAAAAAAAAAAGTCAGAAGCCCTTTTGTACCTAAAAACACAGCCTCGATATATATGAGACAAAGCTGCTAGGAAAACTTCCATTTTCGGTAAAATTGCTAAATAGACAGTTTTAGACAGGTTTGGGAAAAACCTGATTGTTATAGCATTCAAAAAAATAAGATGAATAAAATGTTGAACTATTCTTTCTTTTAAAAAATATTTGGCCTAATAGGGGTCAAAGTGGGAGAAAATTTCGGGTTTTAGGGAGCATCAGGAAAAGAGACAGGTCCTGATCCTGGGAAATCAGGGACGTGAGGCTGAAGGCTGGGACACAGCAGGAGGACAGCAGTCGGGGAACTGAGGTGGCCCACCTCTGCAGAGGGACCCGTGGGGTCACCGCCTGACACAGCCTTCAGACTCCATGGAACATTCAAAACAGGAAAATAATATCTGCCTACTAATTATTCCTAAGTGCCTCTGGGTTTAGAGTCTCCATTCCCAGGAATTGTGTTGCCCAGAAAACATCAAGTCAAACATTAGTTTAAGGCCGTCCAATTTTGGATATAGCCCCCATGTTTTGGTTAAAGAAAACACAAATTCTTCTCTATAAGAATGTACTTGAATGTCTATCCTCAAAGATGTGTACAAAGTTCCAAAGGGGAAAAAGCTTACAATGAAAACAATTCGAATGAACAGAAAGAAATAAGTCACTATAAATTATTAAAATCTAAAGGAACAACCCTCCCCCTACACATCAGAGCCCAAGACACAGAAGAGAATGGAATGATCAAAAAAAATGGTTAGGCCCATTGTGCTTCAAGAAGTAACTGACAGCATGACAACATAACAAGACACTGTGGAAACTGACAAACCAAATTAGGAGAACATCCAAAGAGAATGTATAGGAAACAAAATATGTAAAGCAAAAATAGAATCTTAAAGGATGGATATCACAACATACAAAACACAGCTCGAGAGAGAGTCCATGAATTACAATATTGATTTGGATAATTCTGCTTCTACTGACAGTAAAGTAGCTTCTATCAGGCCAACCTTATAAACTTTGGGGGGAAATATAAATGTAACACACTTTGATGGTTCTAGAACATTCCTGAATGTAGGGATGAGCCGAACCCTTGAAAGTAGAAAAGTTCACCAAGTTAAAGCCATGTTCATACAGCTTCCTCTTAATGACACCCTCCAGAAGATGGGAAACTAAAAGAAACAAAAACCACTGGATGTTCTTAACACCAGATTGTAGACATCGGGAGAAAGAGTCTATGAACCTGAACTGAAGATAGATCAACAGCCATTGTTCCATCTGAAGAACAGTGAGGAAACAAGAGATTTAAACAAGAGGACAAAGTCATGTTAGGCTCTCAGACAATGTCACGTGGGAGAACACACATATAATTGGAGTTCCAGAAGGAGAGGAGAGAGAGAATGAGGCAGACAAAGGGACGCTCGTGACACTTCACTGAAGCACAGCATATGTTGAACCACAAAACAGATCTTCACATGGTTCTCAGAAAAGTCACACAAAGAAATAAACACAAAAAACACTGATAAATCCGACATCACCAATGTTGACAACTTTTGCTCATCAGAAGACACTGCGAACAGAATGAAAGGCAGCGGGAGAATACATTTGCATATATCAGACAAGGGACTCATATCCAGAATACATGTGGAATCCCTAAAAATCAATAGCAAGAACATAAAGCACCCGATAATAAAATGGTAAAAGGATTTGAAGAGACACTTCAGAGAAGAATTAATCTGACAGCCAACAGCACTGGAGAAAAAGAAGTTGCTCAACATTCTAAGTTACCCAGGAAAAGGACTAAACCCATTAGAATGAGAGTTGAATACCACTAGTTGCATTTTTAGAGGAGAGTTGAATATAACACACCTTACATGTCCTAAAATTTTTTCCAATATTTGGGTCTATTTCTTTTTTTTTATAATTTTTATTAAATTTATTGGGGGTGACACTGGTTAATAAAATTATACAGGTTTCAAGTGAATATTTCTATAATACATCGTCTGTACAGTTTGTCTCTTTCTGAACTAAAATCTGTCTCTGAATTATAGCCATGAATATAAATAATAATTTACTATACGATCAAAGTGAATTTCCAATCAGAGAAGAAAGCATTACTTCAAAAGGTATTGTGACCACTGGCTATTCAATTTTGGGAAAAAATTAAGGTAAATCTCTTTCTCACACACTGTAGTAAAGTAAAATCTAAAGGTTTGAAGATATAGATCATGTAAAAGATGAAGTCATTAAAAGACTACAAGAAAATTAAGATAAAGATTTATATAATTTTGGAGTAGGAAGGCAGTTGTAAACATGAATATACAGTGAGAAACCGTAAAGGGAAAGACGGAATGCAAAATACACACAAAAAACTTCTGTATCTGAAAAAACAAGAGAGGTAAACTATGAGGCAAATAATAAGAATATTAACCACAAGCATACTGCAGTATAAGAGCTGAAATATTAATTATTGACCAAATATGTTAGACAAACTGATTGGCCAAGAATAAGAATGATAAATTAGAAAGAAGCAATACAACTAGATAATATAAATGAAGATAACGCAAATTAATCCAAAAATGAAATATCTTTTCGAAGCAATACTAAATTATTTTGGGATAGGTCAAGTTTAGTAGCATTTCTCTATACTTAGACTATAGACTTGGGTAACCACTCTAAAGGGGAAATTTGCTGTATTGATTAAAAGATTTAAATATGTGTATTTGACATTCACTTCTCGGGAAATAAATTTAGGCAACAAGCTCTTTTTTTTATCTATTTATATTTCATGGTAACTCCTTCCATCTCAGAATCATTTGTTCTTAATTTCCATTTAGCCATCAATGAGAAGCCAAGAAGAACATGGCTACATTACATTAGTGAATCAGATACAGTTAAAAACAGTGACAATTATGACAGTTACTTTGTATTTGGAAGTTTCTTTCACAAGATAAATACTTCACATAGAAGAAAAACCACTATGTCACGCGACTGCTAGTCTACTCTCTCCCTGAAGTATGTGAAATCCACACAGCTCATCAGTTACTGCTGCTCATTTCAGTCTCTTCCCAGCCTTCCTCAGCTTACTTTTTCAAATTTTTCATTCACGGTAAATGCTTAGAACATTGCTTTTTCAGCTGACGTTAGTTGCTTTAAGATTTATGCATTTGTGTGGAATATATAAGCAGAATGTGAAAAGACCTTAAAATATGGGCAAAACCAATTTGGTTTGAGTAGTTCTTGCAAACTCATTGGACTCAAACCATTATATTGTTTAACGAGACACAAATCTTTCTGGTAATACAGAGATACCCTTTAATTTGTGTTTAGAAAATTTAATTCAATGCCTCATTCAGCACAAGAAAAATGAGTTGGAGGAGACTGAACTTAGCATTTGGAATGGGCAGTCAATGAGATGAGATGGTTTAAATCTTGAAGAAGGGTTCCTCAATTCCTCAGATCGTTTGTCACCTGTGAACCGAGGCTTTCTCTGTGAAACTTCCTGGAGGTTACTCATGTAATTAAGGGATGAAATACGTGACATTCTGACTTTCAAACTGAGAAGGCATCTTGGTGCCTAAGCAACATGGTCAAAAGCGTATGAGTCTGGGAATCCATTTCCCCAGAGTTCTTTGCACCACGGTTACATAATATCCATCGTTATGTAATATTTATTACGACGAAGTTTGGTATCATCAGGATCTGACGATGAGTTTGGCTGGTGTTTTATTTCATTACATTGGAGTGGGAGGTCCTGTCTGTGTCTCAAACCAGAGCACACAGGGGAGGTGCTGGGCGGGGGTTCTGCTTTCTTTCCAGCTCTCGCTTGTTTCTCTTACAGGAGGAAGAGTTTCCATCTGCTGTCTCATCGGCCACCATTTCCCTGGTGGGTCAGGGCCGTGAGAAGTGCGCTGCTCCCCTGACACGCCATTGGCCTCTGGATTCACAGGCTGGGCTCAAATAGAAAAGCTCTCTTGTTCCTTGAAGTACGGAGTTGGGGGCAGGGTCTGTTATTGCTGGAGGTGAATACAGCACCCCACCCGCCCGCCCATCCCATCCCAGGCCCCTTTGATGAGCATGTACTGAGTCCTGTGCCTGTGCCCATGGCTGCCACCCTGACAAACGTCTGGGAAGGAACAACGCTCTCAAGGTCTCAACACACAGGGAGCACCCACCCCTAAGAACCTCGAAGCTGACGAATGATAAGATGCCTTTTCATCTACGTTTTTTGTGGGGTTTTTTTTAAGTCTTTTATTCCCTTTTTATTCAAGTATAGATGGTACACAATCTTATATTGCTTATATTAGTTTCAGGTGTACAATATAACGATTCAATGTTTTTATACCTTACTGGGATCACCTTGCATGTATGTTTTATTTCATCTGCCGGATTAAAAGGTGAGGTTTACCAGAGTAATACACAGAAAGAATTTCACCATAGCGTCTGAGGCATCCGTGTGGAGCAGATTTTGTCATTGGGGTCCTGGGACCTTTACAGATACAAATTCTCAGTTCCTACCCCAGACGGACTGAATCAGAAGCTGTGGGAGAGGGGCCGGCAGACCCGCGGGCCATTCTAATGACAAGTTTGAGAACCACTGGGGTAGAGGACTCAATGTTATTCCAAAGCTCCCAATGCTCCGAATTTCCCAGTTTTAAATGGGGGAGAGCTTCATTTACAAGCTCCAACCGGGGCAATATTTAGTTAACTAGCATTCATCTAGTTAAAGCTGAAGCAAATGGCCCCTTCCAGCTAAACCAGCTACGGGCACAACAGGACCCAGGCTGTTTCCACCCGGCCATGGGCTGCGTTCTTGTTAGAGGATTTGGCCGAGTTTCCGACTTCTGAGCTGGAGTACGGTGGCAGATGATATGAGACATGAGCTCTTCTGCCCTAATGTGTTCTGTCGTTTAGATCAGCACGCGTTCTCGGTGCCGCAGACCTGGGAGGCACTGCGTCCTGCTCGCCCCTTGCTCTGTTTCGGTTCTATCTCTACCTTGTTTCAGCAACAACGATATAGTCACGTAATTCTCAGTTCTTGCTGCATGCCTCAGTCAGGGGCAGAGCTAATCTCCAGGCTGGGAAGTGCCTGCTCATTTTCGTCAGCGTCTCTGGTCCAGAGCCATTGACACGACTCGCACTGCAGAATAAAGCCGAGATGAGAGAGAAGGCCTCTGTGATCTGCAGACGGGCCCCACACCCAGCGTCTGGCTGCCGCCACTGTGGCCTCTGACCTCCGGACACACCTCGGCCGCTTGGGCTGGGGTCGCAGGAAGAACCCGTGTCCCCGGTGAGATGACGGCTCCTCACTCTTCCTGACGCCCTCGCTCGTCCCGAGGATGGCTTGTGCGAACACTGAAGCTTCACGTGCAGACACACTGTCACTACCTGCTTGGGCGATGTCACCCTGGCCCCATTCATGTCACCCCTCCAAGAATAGCTTTGTCTTTCTTTTCCCACGGAACCCCCTTCCCACAGCTAGCTTCCTTCGTACCCACCTGGGAGGCAGGTAGTGAGATCTAAACGGAGCTATAAAATGTACGGCACTTTGAGAGACTATCGTTGGCCCTTTACGTATTCACCAAGACAGTCGTAGAAAACTGGTTCTGCACTGGTGCTGAAATTTATCTACTCAGGGCGGGAAAAATGCTTATAATGAAGTACCTTTCCTGGGGAGCTGGCAGGGCACAGATCTGAGCTTGAGTGTTAGACAAACAAGCATCCAACTCCTGCATCCACTATTTTTCAGCTAAGTGAGTTCAGTTAAGCCATTTAAGTGGTGCGAGCCTCCATTTTTTTTTTGTTTTTAAAAAAGCTAAACCTTGAGGTTGTAATACCAGCCTTGCAGGTTTGTAGCAACAGCAAATTCATTAATTTTTGTAACACCCACGGCTCACGGCTGACAGTCAACAGTTGATACATGTTACTGTAAATGCCCGGATTGAACACAAAAACCATTTTTTTTTTTGCAGCTATAAAATCATGCACCATCCTAGTGTAACTGACAGCTTCTATATTTTGGGAGAGAAAATACCTTGAACATTCTCATGTTCCTTGAGGTAGAATCCTGTCGACTCTCCCAATCCTTAGACGTTATTATGCTCTGAAAAGAAACCCTATCAACTCTTGTCTTCTGACCCCATTGTTCACAAGCAGAGACTTTCTCAGCGGTGCAGAATAATAATTAAGTCTCCACATGGTGTCCTGTGCCTGCTGGTGTCGGTACATCCACGACCAAAGGCGGACACTGCTGGACCCCAAGTGGAACCAGAGGTTACCCGGAAGCTTCTGTCTCGGCAGCGTCAGACTGAGGGAAATCCAAACACCTCTGATTTCCACAATCCATCTGAACTTCGATAGTAATTTTAAGCAGAATTCAGAGTGTCTCTAAGATTTGTCTACCTGGCAGAGCCCGGAAATGCAGGGCCTGGTCAGGAAGCATCATGATAAGTTCAACATAAATTATCTAAATCTGAACATACATCCTGGAGACTAGAATAAGCTACCTTCTGGTAAGGAGGAGTCCTGGCAGACACAGCGCAGAGCTGGGCACCAAAGACTTATGTCAAGTATTGAGACAAGAACTCTAAAGTTTAATCCACTACTTTGACGTAAACTGAGGGGGAATGGCATCATTCTATATTTGTAGCATCACACCTTGGTCTAGGGAATAGGAGGCAGTTTCTACTATGAAAGAAAGCCAGGCAAGCTTCCATAATGTCCTTTGTAGAGGCATAAATAACTTCTGAGCCCACTTTTCGCTGGCTGCGTTGAAATCAGAGCAAACCGTTATTTTTAGATACTACTTTTAAAGAGCAGGTACTGGCGAGGTCAGGGGGTGCTTTCCTCCCCCCTCGAACACTTGCTCTAGCTTTGTGAGGTAACACTGTCCCTGTTTTCTCTCTGAAACGTTGACCCGATGCAATAAAAGGTGACGAAGCTTTGAGCCAAGAAAGCAGACGCAATGATTTCATTAGTTGAGTGGCATTACCCGCCCACACTGCCAACTTTCCGGTTTCCCATTTCTGATACCTGCGCACAGATATACATGGTCGTGTTCCGACATGATACAGGCATTGGCCACACGAGGAGACCTAAGTGTTTGCCTGGAAGGAGAGGGCGTGAGGGGCCACGTCCTCTGCCTGCCGTCCACTGGCAGGGCCTTCCCTTCCTGACGATCCCTATTTTTGACTCCATCTCCCCAAGAGTCTCCAGCCTGTAACCCTCACGGGCATCGGTCAGGGGTAGGTGCCACGATCCCACCACCTCCCAGACCACTGCTCAGAGCCAGTGAGCTGGGAGAGCCGTTTCTCCCAAAGGTGAGTGACCAGCACCCTGACCCCACCGCCACCCTTCCCTTTTAACTCTCAGGTCTGCCCTCATGGCCAAGTGTTTGATGCGTTCGATTTCGGCACGATTTCATTCCTGGGGTTCTGTTAGGTCCCTGACACGAATCTGAAACGACCAGAACCCCTAATTACCTGTTATTTGATCACTCCTGTTTTGCAAAATGAACCGAGAGCGGAAATCACTGTCGGGGTACTTTGCAGACCACCTGATTGGTCACTTGCTATCCAAAGCTGTCTTCCACGGACACGGACACTGTGCCCCCTAAACGGTGGGTTCTTATAGTTGGATCTATGCTTAGAACAAAGACGGATTAACCAAGCTGGTAAAAGGAGGTTTACATTTGAAATGTGCAAAGCAAAGACACACAGATCCGCCCGTCCCTCCGCTCATCAAACTGCCAGTGGTATAACGTGGAGTTCCAGCAGGGGGCAAGCTTAGCCTTTCAGCTGCTAAGCACCGGAACCACACTGGGAAGACGGCCTGCATATTGAAAACAACCCTTTACGTTGAAAATAATGTTTCCCATCACTGTTCACTACTCCTTAAAAACCACATCCGCACGGCTCACACTCGTCACTAACTTACTTGTCAGGCATTTTGTTAAAATTTACATTACAGATGAAAGAAACTAACAAGAAACAATAGTGTTAGAAATAAATTCCATTTTCTTTCCTCCATTGGGTCACCTCTGCATTCAAGAACATCATGGAAGAAGAAAAAAAAAGAACATCACACTATTGAGTCTCTTTTCTGCCCACAGAGCACGAATGGGGCACCTTAACCAAGAGGAGGATGGTTCTGGCCACTCAACTTCTCAGGCGTCCTCTGTTCCTAACATCAGTGCCCCACCGGGCATCGCCCTGCTCTGGGTGCTGGCATACGAGTGGGTGTAGGGCACATGCTCATGGTTACGAAACACACATGTGCCACTTCACGCACCTGAATAATCCACGCGGGACGTGAGCAGTAAGTGTAGCCACTTAATGTAGCCAAACGCACGTGTGTTTGCCATGTCCTCTCTCTGTAGGTAAAACCACACTCTTCTTGCCCCAAGGTGTTTATTTACTCAACAGTTATTCAAGGCAAGCATACCAGAGTCTGATCGAAATTCCGGTAAACAACACTTGCTAACAGGTCACTCTCAATATTTCTGAGGAGATGGGCCTCACACTGTTAACCAACAAACCGGAAGTTTAAAACACGAGGCACAATAGAGACACTGGGACAAAGTGTGGCCTCCAGATTCTTGTGGGTGGAAGAGGCCGACTGGGACATGCAGGGTGCAAAGAGAAAGGGGGTATGTCTGCGGGTGCGCCTGGTGGGAAACACAGGAGCCACGATGGGAGGGGCGCTGCAGGCACACCCCGAAGTGAGTGGGGACTTCAGTGCATGTTTCGGTCTTGCAGTAGGTGTAGGTAGGACCGTGTGTACAAGGAGACACACAGAACCCCAAGAATGTGGCACAAAGAGATTACAAAACCAGACCGGTGGGTGTGACATCCCTCTTCCTACTGGATACGGTCCAGTTTCAATCTCGAGCAAAAAACGAAACATGCTCATCTCGGTAGAAAAGGGAGATTCATTATTAGCGTGGCCATGGTTAGAGTCAGATGGCAAAGGACCAGAGACAAGGACTCATTAGGAGACCATTTCCATCAACAACTCTGAACTCTGGTGAAGCCCCTTTGGCAATCTGGGTGCACTTCCCATGCAGCACTCATGAGAGACGAACACTACAGGAGATCACGGAATCAGTATTTCCTTCCTGCCTTGAGGGGTCAAGAACAGCCGTACAGACCAAAGCTCTAGGCAAGTGTTGAAGATGAGTTCTAAGCTTTCCGGACGAGGCAAGGGGCAATGAGATGCTCCTCGGCTCTGCCACACTGAGCATGAAGCATGTGTACGCCCCCACCCCGTGCCATCCCATAGGTGCGTGAGCCCACAAGCAAAGGGAGAAGAGCTTTGGGGCATCCACAGTTCTGTGGCAAACTATCTCCTTCACCCCAATATAACATGTCTCTCGGACATGGAAAAGGAAAAGCTACTCAAGAAGACTGTCGACAGAAATAGTCATAGACGCGTAGAAGAGCATGTTAGCTTTGGGATAACAACCCATGGATACTTACAGAAAATAAAATAAGCACTGCTAAATACACGACACTGCCACACTGGTCCCACAGGGCCCACCTTTCTATGGCACCCAATCAGTCATTTAATATTTCACTCTGGGTCACGCATTCATGCCTTATTTCTATACCCTGGACCCTGTTCAATGTCAGTGTTTCTGTGTTTAGACCATTTTAGTTTAAAGGGATTCCATGAAATTTCATTCCATGAAAAATCTCCCTTTTCTTTAATGTAACCTGCAAAAACATAGAAGGAATGTTAAATCTAAATCAGTTAGATATATGGACACTAAATGAATCAAATTAATGAACAGGTTACTTAAAAAAAAAAAAAAACACTAATCAATCCTTTATTACACGGAACCAAAACAGTAAGCATTTAATGATTTTTATTTTCTCTTTTGCCCAAGCTCTTTGGCCAAAACATGTGACCTGTGTCCTAAGTCATTGTTCCCTCTGTGTGATAGACTGTTTCTGACGTAAGACTATTAAATTCGGAGTGAGATCAAATGCTACCCACGGTTATGGCCATGCTTAATACAACACTTTCCAGGTCCCCAAAGTGTCCTCCCTAAGCTCCAGCGTAACAATTAAATGGTGGCCAACTTGGAAATCCACACAGAGAGAAAAGATGTCCCGTCCAGCCTCTCCCTCCTCGTTTGCCTTTCTTCATCTTCCTTGCCTTCTTTCTGACTTCTGTTGGGAGATTTGGGCAAATAGTCTACCAAAGGCTCACCCACCTGCATCTAATCCCTCTTGGACAGTCAAGGAAACTTGCAGAATTCTCAGGAACGTTCATCAGAGTCCAGTGTCCGCACACGCCAATAACTGACTCATGAAAACAAAAGGGCGCACACTGATTGACTTCATGAGAGTGGAAGGATTTAGCCTGAGATGTTCTTTTAGCAGGTTTTGCTGTGCTAAGAAATTAGAGGTCCAGGGACAGAAGCTTTGAAGTCCTTCCAAGGAGAAGAGTTTGACATTTCTGTCTTTCACGCCGCTGAGGGCTCTTGGCCGACAGCTGAAACTGAAACAGGTCCTGACATCCATCCACAGCCACTGACGGTGAGTTAAATTAATCTGAGTGAACAGGATTGATGTGATTTAATAGCTGATGAAAGCTGTAACCAGGAGACAAGTGCATTATCATTGAGCCCAAGCCTGTCTTTCCTTGTTCTGTGCCCATTTCCAGTAAACACAATGAAACGGGGCGCGAGCGCCAACATGCAATTGTGTGCCCACTTCGCCTTCTCGGACAAAATGTTGCCTCGCTTCCTATGGGCTGCCTGATGGCAGAGCACACAATATTGCTGAGTGGCCACTGGTTACACGGGGTAAGGAGCCCGTGACCCTGGGAACCGTAAGACGTGGTTCCCACGGTACAGATGGCAGGTGGCACGCAAAGAAGGCCCCGAGCAATGTGTCCACATGTTTGATTTGCCCAGTGCCTGCCCCGTTCTCCATGCTATGCTGCAGTCCGTGGGAGTGAGGAGTGGTGACACAGGAAGTGGTGGCCATCGGACCCCGTCCACCTCACTGGTGTGGACGCTTCATTCCAACACTGCTGTATTCTTAGCGCTCAGAACACTGCCTGTCAATAAACGTTTTGTGGAATGAATGTGCAGCAGTGAGTGGGGACAGAAAGCTGGAGATACCAAATATGGAAGGAAGGAGGAAGTCGGTGGTTGGGGTGGGGAAAGGAGGAGAGGAGATAATGGAGAACTAATATTAGAATATGGCCTCAGGAAAGACTGGGTTTTTTTAAATAATGTTTGGCTTGAGTTTCCCCTGACTCCCACGTTGCAAAATATTTATGCTATTGCACACCCCCTGCATTTGTGCCCAAAAGCACGGAGCTAAAAGAGAAAGATGAAGGCACAACCACGACGCATCTGTGTCTGCACCAATGACTGGGGATGATTTGAAAGAAACCCAAGAAATGGTAAATTTTGGAATAAATATATTTAAGTGTTCTATACACCTGTGTTGGAATTATCCCCAAATGCAGATTTCTGTGGTTTGAATTCAATTTAGTTTTAGTATTATTTCCAACCAGGTTTTCTATATATTATATGTTTCCGAGATTATTTCTTCCTTGAGGGCCGTTAGGTAATACATTTCAATTATGGAAGGGATAAATTCACATGGTAAAATTTGCAAATCATACAGAAAGACAGAAATAAAAAGCGAATGTTCAGCCTCTCCCCAATTATCAGCCCCATTACCCAGAGTTTCTGTGTATCCTTCTGGATATTTCCCATGTATACCCAAACTATAGTATATATTTCAAATTTTTGCACATAAGCATATTCCCAAATTGGATATAATTCCTTTCCTGGTTGAAATTTTTATCCAAATCACAGTTAGTGATATAAAAATAATAAGCTACTTTTTCTGTATTTCTATTTATATACTTTCTAAAAGCTTTTGTGTTTTAAAATAACTATACATTCACAGGAAATCACAATGGTAGGCCAGATAGGTCCCAAGTACCCCTCACTCAGTTTCTCCCAATGGTTACCTCATAAATACGTACAGTATAATATGAAAAACAGGAACTCCATGTGAGTACGTGTGTGTACAGTTCCACGTCACTTTACCCTGTATGTAGAATCCTGGAACCAACACTGTGATCAAGTTGCAGACACCCCCATCTCCCTCCTGCTCCCCCTTCACAGTCACCCCCGTCCCTTCCCACCCTCACCCCTGGGTGTGACGTCCTCAGCTTCTGTGGGCTCGTCCTTGTCACTGCCTGTGGGAATGAGACTGCAGGCTCCGACTGACCTCAGTTGACATCAGGGGGAGGGCACCTTGTCATGGCTGGTGGGAGTGGGACTCCAGGCTCTCCACCAGGCGTCCACTGAAGCACCTGGTGGCCACTTCTCCACTGTTCCTCGTGTGGTCTCACTGACCCTTTGGGGTGGTGCTGCCCTTACTCTGGCACAGGCGAGCGCCCGACGCTCCCCCAGACCTCCTCTCTCAGCACCTTTCTACACCAGCTGGAGATGGGACCCAGGTGTCCACGTGGTCCCCACCTTACTGCTCGGTAGAGGGGAAGGTCCCGCTGCCCAACAGGCCTTGATGCCCCCGTGGCAGGGTGGGGGGCTTCTTACGTCTGCAAAGCTCTCCACCTGACCTTCAATTGTGGAGCTGTGCTCTTCACTGAAGATGGCCTGTGTGCCATTGCTCGGCAGCATGACCGTGTCCAGATGGCTGGCCTAACGTGTACTCCGTGGATTAGGGGCTACTGTGCATCATGTGTGCTGCCGCGATGTGAACACGGCTTCGCGGGGGGCTGTGGAGGGCTAGTATGTAATTCTCCGCAGTACCAGGCACGTGTGCTTAACCATTTACACAGATTGACAAAGTTGGTGTTTTTTTTTTTAAAAAAAAGAAGAAGCCAATTTCATTCAGCAAACAGTGACTGGGTGCTGCTATGGTCCTGACAGTAAATTAGACACAGGAGATAGGAACATGAGCAGGATAGGATGGGTGAGTTCCTGAGGGGCACTGTCTGGTAGACACGAGGCGGGCATCTGACTCAGGGAAACGTGCTGTGTCCGTGTACAAACTCCACGCTGAGTATTTCATCAGCTGTGCTTCCTGAGCACATCTGGAGACGTCAGGAGAGACGCTGCAGAAGCTGTGGACGCAGAATGGAGGAGGAGTTGGCACTGGATCTACGGCACAGGCTTCTGACATATCGCACGGGACCCAGAAAGGGGTCCTTCATACGAGAAAGCAGGATCATTCTTCCACCACAAAAATAGTGTGAATGAATACAAGACACAGGTGAGTGCAGGACAGAGACCGTGGGCAAACAAAAAGGAGGTGAAAGTATCAAGACATTCGAGACTTTGAGGTTTGGAAAAGCCCAGCTGCTTCCTGAGCCCCAACAGAAAGAGACGGGGTTTCCAAAGGTTTCACACAGCAAGGGCCTACTTACAGCTACCCAAGGAGTAACATGGCACAGGCCATCGTTCCGATGTCCCACTTCCTATTCCAAATTTCGATCCAGTTGCCATAGACTGAGAGAAGCCAAGGGGCTGACACAGGAATGAAACAAGGGGGGCTGGAGAACAGAAGACACACCTTTGGGCACGCAGGTTGATGGCAAACAAAGGACAGCAGGCGTCGGCTACGTTGCTGAGGAATTGCATTTCCAAAGAAATCACGAGCCTTTGGCTGGTGGAGCCTTCAAAACAAAAATTTCACGAGTAGGCATGTGGTTATGAAAGCTCTCCAGGCACCGACAAGGACAGAAATCCCAACACCTGCTTCAGACGTGAACAGAGAGGAAACTCAAGAAGGAAGAACCACGCTGAGACCGGACACGCTCAGAAAACGTGATGTGGGAGTTTCTCCTCAAACACATTTTGTTCAACATCTCCTCACACAACCAAAACCCAGAGGGGTTCAGTTAACCTATAAACAGTGCTGACGGTTATGAAACAGCACAGTTCAGTGATGACGGCACCTTCTCAAAGTCTGTCTAGTGGGGACTCGGGAGTGACAACACGTAATGACGGCGGAAGTCCCTTTTCACTTTGAAAGTCTCCTTGACGTACGGTAAGTCTCGCCCTTTTAAGGGTACAGTTGAAGGCGCTGTAACAATTGAGTGTAGTCAGGTACCAGCCACCCCAACCAAGACACCACCCCCCAAAGTCCCTCACGCTCCTTCACAGAAACTCCTCTTCCCCACCCACCAATGAATATAGTCTCCACAATCCCATTTAGATGACAATCTGGAAGAGACAAACTATAAGAGCAGAAATGAAATCAGCGGCCGCCACGGACTGGGGGGTTGTAAGTGGTTGTGTAGCTGCCTGACGAGAGCAAAAGGCAGAGGCAAGCAGGGACTCTCCATCTGCGGGACCCGACTTCCTCAGCCCCTCCCTCCCTCTGTCCATCTTCCATCAGTGACTCAACCAGAGCCAGAGGCGAGAACGTCCCCGAAAGTCCCGGTGGAGGTGGAACCTCAGAAGATTACAGGAAGAGAAATAAACCAAATCAGTCAATTTGCAAGACTTCTTCGGGCCGCTAGTTTGGCTTCTGACTTGTGTCAAGGATTCCAAAGAGCAAAGCAAACAGCGCCGCGTTTGCCAATTAAATCTAAGCATTGAATTTGTTGGCTGAAATCGGAGTTGTCCTGTTTGCCAAGGTGCTAAGTCGGCTCTGAGAAAGATTACAGTTATAGAAGTAGGAACGAAAGTAGGAATGGATTTCGGCGAGAGGGCTCAGAAGGACGAAAGTCAGCCCCAACATAGGAGGACTGCTTACAATATTTCATTTTCAAAAACCTTGGGGAAAGCGCGCTTGAATGAAGCTTTCCTAACGACTAGAAAAAACATTGTGTGGAACACATATTTCACCTCAGTGCTGCTAAGATGGTCGCAAGCACCTCTGAAAGCCTGACATTACTGAAGTTCTACATGAAAGGTAAAACTTTTTTTGAAATGTTAGGAAGGGAGAAAAGTAGGTAACCCTGTCATTTATATTTTATTATAAGGAATATTTCTGGCTGGGATCTTACACAGTTTTGTTGGATCCGCTAAATGCATACAAACAAATAAATGACATTATTTTCTCTCTACCACAGTAGACTGTTTCATCAGCCTCATCATACTGGCTATTTATATACTGATTTTATTTCTGGAATGCTTTCTGGTAATATGAAACGGAGGCACTGTTAAAGGGACTTCCATGGGGTCACACATTTAGTCTGCAATATATTAGGGGTGAAAACCTAGGACTCTGATTCCTAGTTTGAATGATTATTCTATTGTTAGACAAAAGCCAGCTACAGTCTCGAGCATCTTATGCAACTAATATAAAAGTATATTAAGTTACTGTGTTTTCTTTCATGGCTCATGTACTTTTTGAGAACAAAATATATATATTCAATTTCCCTCTAGCTTTTATGATCATTTCCTCCTATTTTCTAGAATTTCATATTAAATATGAATATTATGGGCAGTATAGGTCTTGTTTCATTTGTTCTATTTTGGGACCATTTCAATTTGAAAACAGGTGTCCCCTCTTCAGCTCTGGGAAATACTCTCATTTCTCTGTTTTTTGGTGTGTGTGTGTGTTTTTTTAAATGTTCTGTTTCCTTGTCCTTTTTCTCTCTGAAGTATGAAACAATTTCAGACAACGAGAAAAGAGCACCAACCCTTGTACCCATCACCCAGGTTAAGAAATAAAACAGAAGAAATGCATGTGGGTCTCCCGCTTACCTCTCTCTAATCGCAATTTCTCTCCCTAAACGCAACAGCTCACCACCATTCTACACGATGTGTTATGCCGCACATTTGAAAACCTGCTTATGCCACCTTCATCTGTTTCTGACTAGGCCCGCACGTACACTGCACACTTTGTAAGGGCACCATCCAGTGTGGACCTTGCAATTTGATGTCTGCCCAGGACCACGTTTGTGAGGTTCATCCATATGGATACACACAGTTTTCCTTCCACCCTGAATGGTACTCCACTGTCATGGACAATTTGTGTATCTGGTCCTCTACTAATGCACTTAAAATTTGTCCCCAAGTCTTTCCTTTTACAAACAGTGCTGCCACAACCATCATTCACGTACCTCCATTTAGCACTCAACTAGTTCTTGGAACTGCCCCTCGGTACCTCGCCCAGGGATGGTGGGCAGTTCTGACCGACTGTCCTGTATGAGACCTGCCTCTGCTGCCCTCTCCAACACATCATCCAGTCAGAAGTGGCGATCTGTGCCAGTGTGCCGGGTGACAAATGACATCTCCCTCAGTTATAACTTGTATTTTCCCGACTCTGAATAAAATTTGAGATCGTTTAGAGATACTTACTGTGTTTCCCCGAAAATAAGACCAAGTCTTATATTAATTTTTGCTCCAAAAGACGCATTAAGGCTTATGTTCAAGGGATGTCTTCCTGAAAAATCATGCTAGGGCTTTTTACTGGCTAGGTCTTATTTGGGGGGGAAACACGGTATTGGCCTGTGGGGTTTCTCTCCTTGAGTTGCTGGATTCTCTCATTTGTTCACTTTTATATTCCGTTGTTTATCTTTCACTTACTGATTTGTAGAAGCCTCGAGATATTTTAGATGGGCAAACCTTGGTGATTCAGGTTGGGCATACTCTCTCCCGTGTGTGGCGTCCCCTCCACTCCAGCTCTTTTAAAAGAAATAATTTCTTGTGCCGCACTGATGTCTGTAAATGCAACGCAGACTTCTACTGTGTGTGTGGTTTGTCACGCGTGCGTCTTGTGTGTGAAGGCCTGTTCTCCCTCATGGGATCGTAAAGATATGTGTCTACGGATTTGCAAACAGTTGTAGCTTTGATTTCCATACTCACAGCTTTAATTCACCAGGGCTTCATTTTGGAGGTATGCTGAGTACAGCTGCTGATGATCTGATTCCCCAGGTGAGAAAGTTGCTGGTCTATCCACCAGGATTCAGTGTCTGTCCCCAGGTACACACTGCGTTCCCTCCCACGGCGGCAAGGCCACCTTCGCCGACTCAGGCAGCACCCTCAGCTCCACGGGGACAGCTGGAGAGAGCGGCGCAGTAAAAATGCCTTGGGTCCATTCCACAAATCGGCAGGTAATCTGTATTCCAGTTCTCTCTGCAGCTGTCCCACTGCCAGGGGCGTTCAGGACGGAGCACATCCCTACTGCGTGGTCTCAGCTGCTGAAACCCTCTCTTAGACGCAGTCTGACCGTGCTTTCCTTTACCAGGACATTTGATCCCCTCTGCTTTCTGACGCATAGAAATTTGTCAAAACCTTGGTCTGCTATTTCCCTCTTCCAGTGTCTTAAAAACATGGTCTCTTTTATATTTCTTTAATTTCAAGCTCTGAGGGAACAGGGGGCTTGATTATATAAGCTTTGTCCACCATTCTGATGCAGGGCAATAAATATTATGTGAATGAACTGTGATTTGCATAGTGTTGTCAATATTTATTCACAGGGGAAACAGTTATTTCCAATTTTTCAGTATTAGAAATGGAAAAGCAATAATTATTAATGAGTTCAAACTTGTCTCTACTTGTTAGAACACCTTGACTACACAATTTTCCCAGTTTTTCTAATGAATATATTTGAGCTCTTAATATAGTAACTATATTAACACATGGAAGTTTTGCAAATATTGTGTCAGATTTTTGTTTTCCTTTCATTTCTGCTGGCTATTTTAAATGAATATTATGTTTATTAGATAAAAATCTAAGAATATGTTTCCTTCTGGTATTTTTTTTTTTTTTGCTGTTATTCTGCGAATGTTGTTCTTTATTGAGATAATAGATAATTATTTATCCCCATCGTTTCTTAGGCATTATGGTACAATATTATCCTTTTTTCTATTTATCTATTTAAATCTATCTGGAACTAAGTTTGGGGTATGATATGTGGTGAGAATATTAATTTATACAATAAATGACATTCAGGAAATTAGCTAGTTTCTTTAAAAAATGGGCAATTCCTTGTTCCACTAATTTGTGATATTCTCTCAATATATATTAACTTCTCTCCATCAATGTGTTTTAATAAAATATGTACACTAACCAGTAATAATTTAGAATGCCTGTTTGTGGAGATGAACTCCAGGTACATGTGAAACACAGGTCATTTGCAATCACAGAGGTGACAGATCTGCAAGTTTAAACAGAAGTCCTGACGACACGTGTGGCCTGCTTTGCCTCAGAAAAGTTCCTCAAGTAACCTCACGTTTACCTGGTTTGACTGAAGATTGACTGGTTGGGAGTTTATGCAGCTCTTCTGCTGAAGTGTCACTGGGATACTCTGAGCTTCTTATGTCAGAAATGGCCATTTTGATTTAACACACACCCCCGTTAGGCGTTGTCATCTCAGATTGTGGCAGTTTATAACCTTTGAAGACTTATCTTCATTAATATTTAGTGATGTGCCCGAGGACTTTTTCCCTACTTTTTAAAAATCTGTTTTAGTTGCAGTTTATTATCTATTTCCATGAACAGTACGCTTTCTTGAAATGCACTTCAGGCTGATAACACAGGGCGATTGTTGGTCTGCAAGGCAATCACAGAAAACCAGGGGTTTCTGCAGCACCTGACTGGTTGGAGACGGAGGCTCTCCTGATGCCAAGAGCCCCAATCCGGCCTTGACCCCAGTCCCTTCCTCTGTGGAGTCAGGCTTCTTGGTTTGACATCCAGCAAAGAATGGAGAGTTGTGACTCATTCGTTCTGACAAACAAACTTTCGAGGGGCTCTGCTGGTTCTTTCCAGAGCCAGCACTTCCATGTTTCCTAAATTACCAGGAAGCCTCTCTTACAGGGAAAATGCTCCTGCAAGCTGGCGAGCTGGCCGGACGGGCTCCTGGTTCCAGGCTCATCCCACAACCTCATTGCATCTCAAGGTTATGGTGAGTTGGCTGCTTAAGGAATTTGGACCAAAATAATATTAACCAAATCTACAGCAACCTATTAACACTTCCTCAGATGTGGACATAGGTAGAGTGTCCTAAGGATCTCCTTCCCTCCCACGCCCAGTTTTTAAAAGGGGAGCATAGTCCCAAGAAGACTCGAGCTGGCTGGAAAAGTGAAACTGAATTAGGAGAGGGGATCAGGATAAACCAGTTTCCTTCGGGAAGACAAACAGAACCAACTTAATAGTTGTTCTTTTATGAGCGTTTTGCTGAGTAGGAGGAAAAGACGGACACAGAGGAGGAGCCCAGGGGGGCGGATGCAGTCAGGGCATCGCAACAGGGCTGTGGCTTTGGGGCAGGAAAGTTGTCCCACATGTTAAATATCCCCCTGACCTCAGCGGCCTCCTGAGGTCATTGACTTCCAGGAGTTGGCCCGCTCACACCCCCACTGCCACAAACTGAACAGAACCCAGCACCCACCATGCAAACGCCATCCGCACCCATGAAAGTCGAGAAGTCAGGTCAAGAATCTTAGGCTACAAGTGGGAGGGTGGGCCACTAAACACACAGCAGTTATACAAGCATCCAAATGGCCTTTAAATTCAACAAAAAACCCATGAAACTTACATCACAGCTGTGTGCCTTGGAGAGAAGAGCATTATCATTTATACCTGCAAAATGAGGGATTTGGACAAATAATCCCAAAGGTTTCTCTGACTGCCAACGCTCCATGCCTCTGTGGCCCCGTTTCCTGTCATCACTCAGAGGCAGCTTTCTGGAAAGGACGAACACGCCACCTCCTCCTGGCACACAGGCCCTGAAGAAATAGCACGCCGCCCCCACACGTGGAAAATCACGAAGCTGATGACTCACCCCCTGGATGTGTCCTGCCCTCCCCAGTGGGCCCATTCCTCCTCACTCAGCACTCTCCTAGGCGCCTACTCCCTGGGCCCCAATCACTCATTTAAGGTGTCATAGCCCAGATATACCTATATTTTAAACAGGGTGCTTGAGAGTGTACAGCTCAACCTGGTGAGATGTTTTTGTTCGGAACGACGTATCAGATATCGAGAGGAAATTTTTGGCATGAACGTCCTTTAACTCTGCCTTGCAGGTGGCCACCAGGCAGGTCAGGTGCTGGCGACCTTCTGAGAGGAATTACTTATTTGTCTAGACATTTCAGAGCCCAACACCCTGACTCATCCACGGAACCATCAGCACTTGGGGACTGCTTGTTCTGGGTTATTGTTCCCATATCCTGTTAGAAGGTACATAGTACGTCCTGAGATCAGGGCCAGGCCAGCTTAAGTGTGACTCCCATTTGGAGCTGGTTAGTTAAGGCACAGGCTGACTGTGTGTTTAAACCACGTTGTAACAGACCCTCCCATCAAAGAACAACACTTGGGCTGCCACAGGGGCATGTACGCTGTGCGTTTTGTTCTCCCACTAGCAGGCCCTTTCCCAGCCTTCCATCATCACTAAATTAATTTTCAAACTCTCAGTGGAATGAAATGGGAGTTGATTAGAAATTAGGACTTCAGTATCTTTGTCAGAAATATCAACAAGGTGCCCCAGGAGCCACTTTTCAGTGCTTAGTGAGAGGGGGACACAGACATTTGGATCATTTTGGAGAGAAAATAAGTAGGAGAAAAGGGATACTGAGAAAACGTCCAATTATTCCATTTGAATTTCTACTCTTTCTGGGATGAACACGAAATAGGCAAATGGTTTTTTCCTCCTTCCAGATACCATTGATTATGTCACACATCATATGATATATATTGTATTGTACATCCTATATATTTTCCACTATTTCCTACCTACTCCCTCTTACGCCAATGGCATCATATTCCTTTTGTTCAGGATAGTCACGTTTTCCTCCATCGTGGATCAGAATTACTAGTAGGGTTGAAATAAAAATAAATGTAGGGAAAAGGATTTATCCCTCTCCGTAATTTTGCATGACTATTTAAAAATCGCACGGCTCCCCGAGGGGCTGGTTCCCTGTACACCCCACCTCCTCTGGCTTCTCTTCCAGCTCCCAAACCCTGGGCGTCCTCTGTCCACACCAGAAATGAGCGGCTATGAAATGACAGTGATAGGTCAGATGTCCACTGAAATTCAAGTGGAACGGAGACAGCGCTTCACCACTGTGAGGTGACAGCATGGGACCTGTCTAGCTGACGTGGCTTTTAAGGCATCAGGTCAGTGGACGCTGTCTACACTTCAGCATGAGGTGGCTGATGAGGTGACCCAGGACCCATCGGGACACCTGGCTTGGAGTCCCTCTAAGGTGAGTCCTTTGGGCGGTGGAGACTTCTACCAGCGTGCAAACACGTTCCCTGGGAGAGAAGAGCCTGAGTAATAATGTAAAAATACACACGGAGCCCCTTTCAAATGGACCTGGAACTGATGTCCCAGAGGCACTGCCTCGCGTGTCTTCTGCCTCAGACCTTTGGATGTTAACACGGGACAAAGTAAACTTGGCACTGCCCTAAGCAACATCGTGTCCCAAAGAACTGTTTGCAAGGTTAACAAGAAAGCAAATATTACGACTACCGGACTGAGGAGTACCCGACTGAAAACTTTTTAAATTGTTTGGAATGGGCATCACTACGTATGTTCTCTGCACCAATAGCGATGCCTTCCTTCCATGGATGTCACTGTCCCCTTTCCTTTCTCATAAATAACCCATCACCTTTGTCGTCTCATCAGAACATTATTTGGGCTTCTGCCTGAATCAGCAATTCCCGAATAGCTAATATTTTTTTTTTTTGATCTAAAATAAATGCTTGTTGCCTCTCACTTTGAAAGGCCTTTTATTTTTAGGTTAACAATAATAATCCATAACCCACGAACAATTCCTTTATTTGAAATGCTTTCTTTGAAAGCATTCCCACCAATTAACTCATCTGATCCTTACAACAACCCCGAGAAGAAGGGGGAAAGGACGCTCACATACCTGTAAGACAGGCTCAGACAGGCCCAGGGACGTGGCAAGCTCAAATCCTCGGAGGAAAGGACCCACGCCTGGGACACAGGCCTTGCGGTCTGTCTCACACGCCCCCCTGGCCAATCACTGCCCAGCATCACTTCCTCATGTATCTTCAAGACGTACAACTCCATGTGTGGGAAAGCTGGCCACCACCACCCCCACGTCAAGTGAGGGAGGGGCTGTAGGGCCTTCTAGAGGGGACATCCCAAGCAGGAGTCAGGAGAAGATGGGCAGAAAGGGGCAGAGGAAGCGGAGCCCCTGGGAGCTCACAAGCCTCTGAACTCTTCCAGGGCACATATCAGGCACTTCACACACCGTCCATTCATCATTATTTTGGGAACCCACGTTCCAGGCCCGGCACTCTGCTACATTATGGGGACATCCAGACTTGACAGAGAGCCAAGTGAAGGCTAAAACGGGGTGGCGTGGGATCCAGACTTCTGAGCCCCTAGAGAGCAGAGCAAATACGAAAAGGGGGGCAGAGAGGAGCAGACGATGTGTGGCACAGCACTGGCTCCCTGTATGTTGTCGCCTGTTGGGGTGCTTCCTCCGGAGGTGGGGCTTGGCGTCTGTCCCCTTGCCAGCCACCTCGCTGCTGCCAGGCTAACAGATTTCTCTCTCACACTTCACCGCTTCCAGGCAGAAGCTGTTTACAAGTCACGGGATCGATCCGGGTCGTGGAAGGAATCAATACGAGTATCTGGACGTGAAAAGTGACCCTGAGCAGGTTTTCAGTGTCAGTGCGCCAGTGTCCCCCAAAGTGTCCCCGTCCCCCTGCTGCTGTGCTGAAGGCATCAGATCAGAGCACATGCTTAGCCTCGGAGCATTTGAGGAATAATTCATCACAGACCCTGCACCTGCATCCACACAGCCAAACCCTCCAGTGAGTAATGATTCCTCTGTTTCGAACTTTCAGGAAAAAGTTCAGGGAACTCTCCAAAGAGCAAGCTGAAGGTTGGACTTAACTTCAACACATTATTTTTATATTATGCTTTGTATCCACGCATATTCTGTCAAATCTCATAAACCTTTCAACTCAACTTGTACTGTCTTTTAAGGTAAGGAATCCTGGTGCATTCTAACTTGTAAAAGAATTTTCAATTTTCTAGATGTTACATGTAACTTATTAATTCGTACCAAGATCAGAAGGAAAGGATTCTATAATTTGACAAAGATTTCTTGTTAAAAAAAAAAAAAAGAAATTAAAAGGCCATAGGGGTCCTCAGTTAAACCACATTTAATAATCGCAAATCTAATTTCCAGCACATTTTGGAATCGAATTTCCATGGCAGCTGTGTTCATATTCAAAGGAATCTTTCTCCCATCTCAATCTGTTTTTTCCCCTGCTTCTCCATTCTCCACCGTGAAACTGGGTCAATTCCTACCCACACAACACCATTATAACAAAGAGAAATGGTCGCTCCTAAAGGGCCATGGACGTCAAACCCACAGCAGGTCAAAAGAGACCAGAAGGAGAAAGCATCTTTTCTAAGGAAAAAAGGATTTAGAGGCACCTTGGTTTTTATGTCCCTACAATTGTACAGAAACGATGAGACATGTAGTTCTTACAGACAGTGACGTTATCACCTTTTATGCACCATCACTTCTACGGAGGGCACCAGATAGGGATTAATAGATATGTACGTATCTTCATCCCTCACGTGCAAGAACTCACAACAGAGCTGGCAAGTGAATCACACATACACTTGACCTCTGCCTCATTCATTCTGCATTCCTAGTGCTGTGAACAGCGCCTGACCCAAAGGACACACTTGACAAACACTTACACATACACATACACCAATGAATGAGCAAACGGTTTATACACTTATATATGTGTTACAGGAGTATACGCTGCACAGAATTCTGAGAAAACAGAGCGAGTGAGCCTCGGCAGGGGGCTTCTTCAGAGGCCTGAGGGTGGAGTGGGCACTGGAGATGGGAACAAAGACTCTGTAAGAGTTTAAAAGGCAGAGAGTTATAGGGTCCGACTCCTGCTTTCCCGGGGTTGCCCTGCACACTGAGGGTGACAGAGGGACAAACAGAGACCAGCTGTGAAGCTACGGCAGGGATGGGCGAGGGGTGTCAGTGGTTCAGACCGGACGGCAGCCATGTGTGGATGCAAAGTGCTCGGACTCCGCGTGTGTCTCGAACGGAGAGGGGAGTCCTTATTCAGTGATGGCCTAACCCTGATTTCCTGCTCAGAAACAAGGACTATCATTTGCTTCCTCTGTGGGTTTGCTGAACAGGCAGGGAAACTGCAGGCGGCACCATCGCACACAGAAATGTCAGTGCATTTTAAAGCATCAATAATGGAGTAAAGGAGGGTCATGACTTGCTCTGAAAGAGGGGTAATCAGAGGTCACGCGGGAGGCCAGTGTCTGAGCGGAGAGCAGAGACCAGCGCGGCGTCAGTGTTTGCGAGTGTCTTTCTTTCCTCACTTCTGTCAGATTTCTGGAACACCGAGAGAGTTCTCACTTGGGATCATTACCTATATCACAGAGGGCAATGCCATGTTGGTGTTTCAACAATGACGCCCCTCAATCCAAGCCCAAGACGACTCATTCCGTGGAGACTTCCCCATGCAGGCATGGGAGCAGTCCATTATCACGCTGCACCTCACTGAACCTCACAGGATTCTGGGGGTGCCTGGCCCCCATCACAGACGAGGTAGCCTAGGGAATATGCAGAGTGCACCGGGATTCGGGGATGCCCACTCCCACACCTGGCCTCGTGTGGGCCCACCACATGGCCTGCTGCAGACCAAAGCTCTCAGCTCACACTCTATGCAGGTCACCACCTCACTATGGCCACCACGGAACTATTTCACCTTGGGCCAGTCGCTTGATTTCCCATGTGTTTCCCCCTCTGTCTCAGAGATGAGGAGATCAGCACCTGCCCTTTCTCCCTGACAGCATTTGGGGGGAAATAAAGTGAGATGCAAGACGTGAGAGAACTTTAGAAAGTGGGGGGAAGTATTGGGGAAAAAGAGTCAGGATAACTGTCAATAAACCACAACCAGCCTGAGGACAAAAGCCAATGGAAGTATTCTCTGAATTTTAATGCCCTCAGTTCTGTTTTTGGACCTGCCTTTTGTGAAAATATACTCAACAGTTAATGTTTTCAGTCTCCTTCTCTTCACTTATTCTACGTTCTTTTCATGTTTCTCTCATTGTTTCATGTATATCTCACCTCCCCAAGGTTATGAAGCTCCAGGGAGGCCGGAAAGCCCTCTAATGAAATATCTCACATGGAAACGGCAAACAGTAGGCATTAAATACTGACCTAAGGTTTACTGAGGTTCTCAATATATACATAAGTACATTATGTATGTACTTATGTGTGTGTATCACACACATACACACACACATACATACACACACACTGCCAAAAGGATCTACTTTAATCTGCCCAGAAAGAAAATATGTCAAAGTAGAACTATGTAGGAGACAGACGTATGTAAGAAAAACCACAGAAGCATCATTTTTAGGTCACTTTTGTTAGTTTTATCAGGTCTAACACAAAAATGATTCATTACTGAAGTCAAACCAAGAACACTGTGTAAAAGCTCTTTTTTAAAAAATGGAAATAAATTTGAAAAACTAGAATTATTAGGATAAAAATTATTGAGCAATGTAGATTTATCTAAGTTAGTCATTGTTCTATTTAGGAATGCTCCATTTGCTTTAAGCAGAGAAAGCAAGCGTCTTCAACTGTGATGCTGGACAACCAGCCTTCTGAAAGAAAATCCATTTAAAAGCTGTATGATATCTACACGTAATATTAAATTCCAGATGTATTAGGAGAAAAGTCATACAAAATTATAATGAGAAGAGTGAATGGAAATATATCCTAAGCTTGAGAGTAAAGCAAAATGTCACAAAGAACACTGAAAGCTTCAAATTCCTAATTTAAAAAAAAAAATCCATGAGAACAGAACAGAAAACAAAGTATGAAAAATATTTAGAACAAATATAGCATAAACTTCATCAGACTAATAACTAAAGAAATTAAATTTTAATTGATGCCAGTTTAACAAAAAAATTATTGAAATGATAACCATCAATGCTGATGGTACTGAAAGTGTGTGTGAGTGTGTGTGTGTCTGTTGTGTAACTGTGTGTAACTGTGTGTGTGTGTGTCTGTGTAACGTGTGTGTGTGTGTGTGTGTGTCCCATGACTCCATGACTCTTTCTCATTATGATACCTAAGGAGAGACTGGCTACGCCGAGGGTCAGCCCCCAATAATTTGCTGTTGGAATCAGCCGACACCTGGCCGCACTGCCATCCAAAAGAAATAACAGAAACTCTCCTGTGCAGTCCAGGTCAGATTAAATGCTGGAGTTCCAAAAACAATGAGATATCCCTTTCATCTGCTGGCCCCAGGGGACATCCTTCAGAGTGTGGGGAAAGGTTGTGGGTTGGGCCCCTTCCTTCTGGTCTGGACTTCTCAGGAAGAACAGCACGCCAGGCACTGACGAATCTGCCGGAACCTGGATCTGGGACTTCCAGCCTCCAGAACTTTGAGCAATAAATGTCTGTTGTTTCTAAGGCTCTCAGTCTGTGGAATTTTCGTTAGAGCAGCCTGAACAGACTATCATGAGTATATAATCAACTTGGAAATGTTTTACATGAAGATGACATAAAAGTCCAAATATTTAAGTGAATATCATTGTGGAGAGGGACGCCTGAATGGATTAACGATATTGTTTTCAGTAATTGAATAATTTCTTCACTCCATACATCTACTCGATGTATTATAAAACTTCCAATTTCATAGTTGGTAGAAAAATGCAATAGCAAAAGCTATGCAAAAGCTCATAGACACAACTGCAATGATGGAATAGAGGAGATCTGAGAATCTTTGGGAGACTTAAAACATAATTACATTTACGAAGTCACATGAAAATCTGGGATCTCACTGAATTTCATTAATGAAGGCATTTTTTTAATATTTCGTATTATTGGTAGATAACACATTTAAAAATTAGACAGCACAATGATAGGAATTTACTTACAAAAATTAGCTTCTGAAACTATTTATTCATTTTGTGGTTAGCTGTAATTTTTCCCATCCTACTCTGATAATATCAGAGTCTATGCACAAATTCTCTGCAGACGCCTGTTTCATCATTTTTTTCCAGTTGACCTTTGAAAAACATGAGATATTGTCTCCAAGATCTTGTTAAGTTCTTGACAGCTGAACACACATGTGGACTTTTCGTAGAATTTCCTAAGAGTAAATATCTCGTCAATGAGAGTTGTCACTAGCTCGTTCCATGTCCGAACAGAGGCAATTATGTGACATTATACTTGTAAATAAGTTCCAGCTCCTCTCTGAAAAATACTTCATTACTTCTACTTCAACAGTTTATAATTTTCCAAGGTGTGTTATTGCCAGTTCAGGTAACGTTATTTTCTTTTCTGTCTTATCAACACAAAGAATCGCCCCTTATTACTTATCACAGCATTACTTCTGACTCCAGCTTCCACCTGTAGCTGTGAATTTTGTTTTCATGTCTTCCTTGGAAAGAATAGCTTCTGATTGTCTCGTGTTCCTTAAATCCAACATAATTCATCATAGGTAGAGACAAAGATCTGACTACCTCATTATGTATTAGCGTGTGGTTGTCCCAAGTCATTTTCATAGAGAATATATATTAATGTCCTTTTATCTGCCTATCACATCGGAGACAGACGATTATATTGGTTTTGAAAATTATGTATGTAGCCCTATGATCTACGAACTTTATTTCAGGATAAAGTGGACGTTACAAAGTATTTCCTTATTAGATAGAATGAATCTAAGACACCACGGATTGTGAGATAAGACATTGTTTTGTGTTAAGACATTTACAAAAACTCTAACTATGACACGATGGCTTCATGTCGCTTGTGATTTCTGAGAGCATCGTATTCTACACCATCAAGTATTAGCAATGCAGTATTTCTTAAAATGTTGCTCTATTATCAATACCTACATTTTCTTCCAGCCACCATTAGTGACACTCACACTTTCTTAGTCTTACCCAGTATGTCAACGGAAGATTTTCAGGTAATACACAGGAAAGCATTGTCAATCTGAATGGAACCCAATGCAAGTAGCTCCAGCACTAAAGTGATGGAGCAGGAATCCCCCCCCCCCCGCAACCAGACACACACACCTACAGACAATGGCGACGCTGAACCTGATAAGCTTCAGAACCACTCAGCTAATGGAATCCTTCTCCTCTGGCTCCTTTTGCACTTATAAATAATTTGGTCCAGAAAATCTACAGACCACCATGACGGGTAAAAAGGCTATACATTCCTAATTTTGGACAGGTCAGTGAATTGGCAGCTTAGATGACAGTTCACTAAATGCTACCAAAAAGCCGGTGGATCTATGCCTCCAAAGAACTGAAAGAATTCTAAAGAAGATCCAAAAGAATTCGCCTAGGGTTTTGTTCTGAAAAGCAGCTGGATATGTTCCAAAATGTAAAACAGAAAAAAAAAAAATCCCACTGACCACCCCCACGAGCTGTAATGTAGTAATATAGCTTTGGGGTTTTCAAATAGAATAGATATTATTCTCCAAGTCTTAAAGAATTTAGATTTTTTTCTTGCCATAAAGAAAATCGGATGAAGGTAGACATGGGTTGGCCACTTGAAGCCAGCCAGCCTGAGACCAGCCTGGGGAAGACCAGTACAGACACACGAATGTGTCAACAATACGTTTCTTCCTCCCCTGCTCCTAGCTCCTAGAGTTTACACAAGGTGTTCCTGTAGAAGACACCTTTCAATTCAGATCAGAATTGACAAACAGAAAATTAGACAAAATAAGCACATAGGAAAACAAAAGGTGTAAATCACCATTAAACTCAATAGCTAAATATAACCCCAGTAAACAACGTTTGCTGATGAAAATTTTTACGCATTAATGTATCATTTTAAAACAAAAAAAAATGGACTGTTTTCCTCAACTGTGTCATGTGTCTGAAGAACACCATCTCCGAGAAATGGCTGCTTAAGTTTGAATATCATATTGCTGCTTTTTTTTCTGTCATAATGAATATCTCTTTACAAACATTTTTGTACATTTATCCAATCATATCCAAGACACGTTTTTAGAAGGGGAAATCTTCGTCCCCTCCCAGAGGCTTTTCCACATAGTGTCAAATTCATTTCTAGAGGGTTCGCATACATTTTTACTTCCCTAAACAGTGATGAGACTTCGTTTCTTTTGCTGAAAAAGACATTGGTATGGATTTAAAAGAATGATCTTCCCAAGCAGATGGACCAAAATAGTAGTCTATTCTAGCAGTCATTCTAATTTATCTATCTGTCTGTATATAGATATGTAGAGACATATATAGAGAGACAGATAAATACAGAGATAGAGATATATACATATATACATACATATATGTACGTATATACACCTTAATTTCTAGTTGTGTGGATGTTTTTGTAGTGTTTGTTATCCGAAATGTTATTTTGTGACTTAGTTGACATTATTTACATGTGTGCACTGTGTTCATATTTCCATTGACGTGTAATTGCTCACTTACGTAGATTATCACTGTTAACTAGCATTTCTAGTCACATACCCTTAGTGCTGCTGAAGGAAGTGTTACTATGAAAAGACTGAAGTATCCATTTTGCAAGAGAGAAGTAACAACGATAAACGCCCGAAAAAAACGCCCAAATGAGCCATGTGAACACCCGTTAGTCACCATCTATGCTCATCTGTGATCGATCACAAAATGCATGTATGAAAAGTCAGTATTGTCTGAGCAAAGCATTCAGTAAAAATATGAAATGGATACAAGTCTACATTAGAAATAACAGCCAATATTTATAGACTTCATCCTACCTATTTGCTGTTTATTCCTACGTAAATAAAACAACGAAGTTTAGTAAAGGTAGAAAAAAAACACTTTTAAAAATGAATACATACAGCACCCCTTCCTTAATGAGAGAACTCAAAAAATTAGAAATGCATTAGAATTATGGATTGATTTGTAGGGGACTACCACCAGAACATTAAAAAGGAAACTTTTTCAAAAATTAAAAAAAAAAAATGTAGCATAGTAAATTTGGGGGGAAAATGAAAAAAAATGGGAAGACACATGGTAAATGATTGAAAAAGATTAACGGAAAAGATAGGAAATTGGGTTTGAAAACGTCCCTACAAAATACTAAAATTGTGTATAATTAATTCAATCAACAAATATATATTGAATCCCCACATGCCAGAACCTCTCCCAGGCCTTTGGGGTGGATCGATGAACAAAACCAAGAGCCCTGCCCTCCTGGGGCTTCCAGTCCAGCAAATGGCCAAGCATGGGCTTATTATATTAGACTGGAGGGAGGGAGGGAGCTGAGCAAAAGGTCAGAAACAGACCCAGATACGCATGGACACATTCGGCTTTCTGATAATCCAGGCTAACCAGAGCTTTCCTCTCTACAAGCCTCCCTCCTACCCTCCTGAGGATCTAAGCTCACTGCAACTCCCAGCTGTGTGTTTTCCGCTAATTAAAAAATAAAATCCAAATAAAAAACAAGAGCAACAACAGTGACAAGAAAGCCCCTACAGTGTACTTGTGGTTGCTATGGATTTATCATTTGGTTTTTGGATTACCTATATTATAACTACCTGAATTGCAGGTAGTTATAACTTTATTGTCACCCCGGTTGGTACCCTGGGTAACTGAGGATTAGCTGTATGTTACAAAAGATTTTATCTTTCAGTATTTCAGGATGCTTATTCAGTTTTCAATTTGGTCTGATATTTTAAGGTTTGACTTAGCATTGTTTTCTTCAAAACTAGTAAACATGAATAAAATTTATATCCAGGTCCCATCATTCTCTATTTGCCCATTCCCTATAAAATTAAGCATTCCGGAAAAAAAAAAAACACAGCCATTTTTGGGTGGCCTATTAATAATGGACCACTCAATCTTTTCAGACTCTGAAACCATTAGGACTCCAATGACCCATCAGTTACTGACAGTGACATTTATGAGCTTTACAGCAATTTAACTCTGTGGGAGTTAAAATTTCTTAATGGAATTCATAAGGTATCTCTTCACCTGGAATTAAGTCATTTTTTTTTTTACAATATATCAATATATCATCCAAAGCTAATTCTCTTCAAAAACAAGAACTAAAATATTCGGGACGGTCAAATATCTCCCTTTTAAACAATTTAATTCTTCTCAATGACATAAAAGACTACAGGCGGAAGGCTGGCTAAATGTTAATGAACAAGGTAGAATCAATTCTAGAAATTAAAAAATAATATCCTTTATCATTTTTACTATCATGTACACAATTCCAAATTCAGTCTCCCTCTTCTACTATTACATTTATGCTAAATACCGAGAATGCATATTTTTGCTTCCAGATTGATGAATTAAGAATTGCAAAATAGGCTAGAGTGTATGATGGTAACGTTCTTTGAAAAGTGCTGATTATACATTCATTATGTTTGTGGATGCACTCTGATTATAAATGCAACACCAGCTGTACAAAGAGAACCGGAAAACCATCTAATTTACTTCCTCAGCACTCACTGTATCTTCTTATATTGTTTTAAATTTCAAGGGGAATGACAAAGTAACATTAATGAAATAACTACTGTACAGTTCCAGGCATTACAGTCCATGTCTACACATACTGCACCGATTCTTTCCCCTAAAAAAATAAGATTGTAAGACTCCTCCATGTTGCTACATGTACCTGAGCTTCATTCTTTTACACTGTTTCATAGTATTCCAGTGTGTGAACAATGCCACAATGTACTCACCCTGTTGTTTCCAATCTGAGGTTCTCATGACAACTTGGTATGAATACTCTTGTACGTGTTTTTGGTACGTATGTACGTAGTGAGGAGTGACATTCCTGGGTGGTATGTTCATGCTCAGCTTCATCATACAATGGCAGTTTTCAAAACTAACTAATTTACACTCTTATCCTCAGAGTACCAAGTTCCTATGGGTATTTTAACTTTTTAACAGGCCTTGGGAAGTAAAAGGTGATAAACATACAGTGTCAACTTCCATATCTTTTCATGCCACGTAGATTTTATGACTTGCACAAAATTACAGTTGGATGTGGTTAAACAATAAGATTTGGAGTCCGAAATCCTTGAATATACGTCTAAACTGTGCCTTGCTTTGTGCTCGGTGAGCACGGTGTGTAATGTGCTACAACTGAGCCTGGCTCCACAGAAGATTTCGTGGGTTTCCCAGCTTCTTCAGTGAAGTTTGCTTAGTAAGGTACAGCGAGGCAGATGGTCCTGCGAGTCACCTGCAGGTCACATTGCACATTTCTGTGAGTTCCACAGAGCAAGGCACCAGTGGGATTGTCTGGATAGGTGAGCACGTGGGGTGGAAGCAGCCAGGCTGTGGGGAGGCGCAGGTGTCTCGCCCACTTATTTCTCTTCTCCGTGTCTCAGGACCTCGACCTGACCACGGGGGACGATAGAGCAAGGTGAGACCCTGACTGGGTAGAGAAATGCATGTGGCCAGAGATGGCGCTACCGCCACTCATACCACAATAGCACATTACAGTAAACCCCGATTACAGGGCCTCGACACAGGGGAACGTGGGGCTCATCGCTGCTGAAATCCCACCAGACACCGAGCTGCATCACGTTCTGTTCCAGGCCGTTGCTTTACGTCTGTGATTCTCTGCATTCTGCCTGCCTCTGGGTGACGACTTCACCGTCCCGGGCCCCGGCCACTTTCTTTTGTAATAACAAAATGAATTCTAGGTTCCTCACGTGCCCAAAGTCACAGTACGCAAAGGAGAGGGAGCCGCTGTGTCTCAGATTCAGAAGTGCCGCCGCCATCCCAGGTCTGTGGGATATGCCCACAGCGGCCTGGGGAATGCCACAGACTAATCGGTTAGGCACGAGTAACGAACTGGTCCCTTGGGGGTAATTGAGAGAGGATTTTATTCCAATTGATGTAGACGAATCATGGTCTACCCCCCAAAATGGGGTTGGGACTAAACCCTCCCAACCAGCTCGGTGCCCATGAAAGAGAAAGGGGGACAGGGATATTGGGGGGAAAGCTACAGTGTCCACCGCAATGATGCTGATTGGTCCTTGTCGACCAGATCGTCAATATTAAATGTAAGATGTGTTTGGATAGGTACCTGCATCTCTTTCTCTGGGGTGGGAGCCTGAAGCTTTTCTCTAGTTTATTATGGTAGTTTGTGACTTTAACGTAGTTAACCATTACTGCTTTCCGATCTGATTACGTGTCTTGATATACGAAAAACCCATTAATAACATCTCATAAATTAGGCCACAATTCAAATATCCTTCAAATGACTGAGTTAAAGTTATTTCCAACAAGTGTCACGCATTCCTTTATAGAGGAATGACGCAGGGTGGCCCTGAGACAGATCCCAGGGGAACTTAATCTAAAACCAACCATACACCCTTTCACATGTCTCCCAGCCCCCATCATATTTCCCACCTCCAGGCATCTCAATGACACAAAGCACGACTGTTTTCTGGGGACAGAAGAATGTGGGGGAGAAAACCAATCTCTGTCTTCCCTAACAGATCCCAGGAAAAAGCAGAAGAGCTTTCATGGGGGCAAAAGAGGCTCCAAGGCCAGGCTTTTCTAAAATGGACTGAATTGAGGAGAGCGGATGGAGTTTTGTCAGCAGTGTCATCCTAGAGCTGTCACGTGGCTCGTCTCCGGGTCAGCCCCGCTAAAGAGCTCGTGAGTGCAGCTCTCCCCAGAATCTCTTCCGTGGCGAATCCCTCACTGCCCACATCTGCCCTTCTCTGCATGAGCAACGTGCCCTGAAGCCCTGGGGAATTTTGATACACGATTAATGAGGGATCTGGCAGGTGCTGGGCAATTTCTCATCTTGGACTGAAACTTCAGGAATCAAATGCAATGATGGTCAAAGCAGAGCCAGTGGAAAACTTCGGTCTCTACAGGTAAGATGAGAAATGGGCCCAGGAGTAATCACAATGCTTCATTATTCTGACTGGTACAGATCGCCCATTAATCGGCACTAAAAACACTTTTTTAAAACAATTCAGAGAATACGCAGAAGTATAAAAAATGGTCCCAGCCTCATCAACGACTCCCTCCCAAATGTTTCCAGAAAGAACTGTAATAAATACGTCAGGGAAATTTATCACAGCAATCATTTTTCATTCGTTTCTTTTTTATTCCTCCCCAAGCAGTTGGAATTACACAGATTTCCCTTCCTCCAAATCTAAGGTTACGAGGAGACGTCAGGCTATGAGCCATCCCCTGAGGAAAGACCCTTGTGGAAAGCCCACACCTTTGCATCAAAATCCAAAGGCAAACCTAGAGAACCAGTAGGTACAACTAAACATCATATTCTGGCCACTGCACCGTAACCTCTGGACTCGCGCTCAAGACGATCCTGTCTCCACCCTTATCAGAAGCCAGGGGGAGAACCGTTCCCGCTTTTTCTACCCTGTACCTCTCAGGGTTATTCACTCCTACTTGTCCCACGGTCACTCCCCTTATCATTATTGTGCTTATTCACACTCTTCCCAAGTGTATTCCTCAGAACCCAGGGTTTAAGGGAGGTCAACAGATGGGTAACAAATACTTCTTTAATAACGAAATACCTATTATGGGCTGTGAATTGTATGTCTACACCTGATCTCTTGAAGCTGATATCAAAGGGCTCTTGCAAAATTAAAAAGTACTCACAGCTAAGTAATTCTGGGAAACATTGAATTTGTTTTTTTTTTATTACAAACGAGATTTAATGAGAAATGGAACATTATGCAGACAACATATCAAAGCTAAAACATTTACGGTACAGTCTTCTGAGATTGCTTGTCCCTGCGAGTCTGTTTAAAGTCAAGTATCGAGAAAAGCTTGGAGAATCTAGTAAGCTCCTTGGGTGTCAAAGGAATTGTCACTTTTTCGATTAAAAAAATGGACAAACTGGATCAAAAAATGCAGAATTTTAACAATTGGAATATATGAAAAAGAGCCAAATGGGCATTCTAGAACTGTCTGGAATTAAGAACTCACATTTGATGTGTTTAAGGATACACTGTGTTTGGAGCAAGGATCTCAAAAAATCCACTAGCACAATGAATTTGGTTTAAAAAAAAAAAAGAGTTCAGCAGTCAAGGCATTCTCAAACTCTTACTGGGCTCATAGGTACTGTTAATTTCAAGAAGATTGCCTTTTCCACAGACTTATGTCATCGTGGAATCATTTCGTTATTTGGAGGGGTTATTTCCTGGGAGTACTCTGCAAGAATGCATTTCAAGCAATGCTATTTTTTGGATTTGCAAGACACTAATTTCTTTTGATTCACTGCTTTCCTTTTCTAAACCTTCCCTCTCAGTTTCCAAGAACGCTTTTTCCTGTTTGTACTTTTTCTTTAATTACAACCAATTTCACCCTTTGCTTTGTACACTCTTATCTATAATCCTTAAGTGCCCAAGTTGCAAATATAAGAGAAAATTCTTGAATACGCTTCATGCATCTTCCCTGAGGCTACCATGTTGTACAATAGTACAAATAGCAAAGTCCAGAAATGTATGTTGCTCCAATACTCTTAACTAAGTGAGAGCCTGTGTTTGGATGTCCCCAGGTTTTCCACTAAGGTCCTTTTCCTGTTCCAGGACCCAGTCTCAGATTCCATACAGTTATCATTCGTGAGATAACACTCTCCTTCACAAGCCTGGGACCCTTCCCCGCCCAACATGCAAGCAGCCCCAGGTACTTCACACTCTCCCACCAGCCCACACCTGACCGCCACCCATTCACCAACTATTCCAGCTGAATTCTTCCGACTGCTCTCGGACCACAAATCAAGGAAGCTGGTGTTCACATCCTATCTTGACTGCATTCTCCTAGCTCTCCCTAGAGCTGGGATAGTTGGCTATCCTGAACCCTCATCTCTCTTACGGATAACAAAACAGTCATGAACTTGAATGTTGGCTGACATTTTCCTCATTGTCAGGGTGGGTGGGACACTCTTACCAGCTCTTAACGTCCCTGAGCAGAAACTGGAAAGTTATCTCACAGTTTAAATTAATATCCACAAGCCGATGGTTCTCAAGTCTAAATCTCCTAACGCCATGTCTTTCCAGGGCCAGAGACGTGCATGTAGACGTGGAGATGTCAGAGGCAGAATTGTACTCGCCTCCACAGGGCTCCCCTGCATTCTTCCCTAGCTCCGTAAATGGCACCATTACGGACCCAGTCACGTCAGGACAGTGATCAAGTCTCACTAGAAACACTACTGTTTGACAATACCAGAGGTCCTGACCATAAACACAAGATAAATAAACAAGAACAATAAGGTAGGGAATGTAAGAGGTGTCGCTGTCATTATTTGTGGACAGTATGACCAAATATACAGAATCAGCAAAAACGAATTATTCGAGCTAATAAGAGAGCTGTGAGATTAACGGGCACAAGATCGATTTGTGAAAAGAAATGATCTTTCAGCAAATAAATCAGAGCCATAATTTCCAGTAGGACACTGCTCTTGTGCGATACTGTTCCTCTAAAAGAACTTTATGTACTCCGTGGCCAATTCAATGAATGACCAAATTGCTAAATGACCATTTTGATTAATTTACTTCTTTCCCACCATTTACAACCCAGTGTCGAGTGAGAATTAAGCAGTTAGATTCAGAATCCAGATCTGAAGCCCAGGTCTGCTTCTTAATGGACATTGGACCTCGTGCACATTACTTAATATCTCCGAGTAGTCTTTATGAAAGCACCTCATAGGACCACTGGGAGGGTCCCACGAAATTCAATATGCAGAGCACCCCATCTTTTAATCCACCAATAAACCTTCTCCCTTTTCTTTCCTAATGACACCCGAGGAACACTGTCTCCTTTACCAGGAGTCTGTCTTCTTTGCTGCACTTTATCAAACAAAGTTAGAAAAAAAGAAATCCTGTTCCATAGTAAATATACAGTATTTACTTCAAATCATATTTTCACTGCTGTCTACATATTGTTTTATTGATACTGCATTAACTTCCTAGTTTACTTCCCAAAACACCATACCCAGATCCAAATATTTTTTTCTGCTGGAACCCTAATTCCATCAGTGATTTTTTTTCTAACTTTTAAGTCTTCCACTGTCGATACTGAAATATGTTTAGATGATATTAAAAGAGATTGCGTTGGCCTCAATTTTCTCTCACCCCCACATTCTTCACCATCCAGGGGCTGCCTTCACATACCCCGTCACACATCTGTTCCAGGTCCCCAGTTTACAAGAAATGGATCTATGTGGAGCCATCTAAGAAACAGTGGTACCAAGGGAACCTCAATATGCAGTGATGCAAATTTAAACATTGGTGTTACTGATACAGTTGACCAGAATAAGACTTCAAATTTTCCCATAAAATCTCATACATATATTTAGAAGTTTTCTCACTTTTTTGAGAGTTGGGTAAGACATAAGTTTTAAGTGCAAATGTTCTATCTTTAAAGTTGCATTTAGTGAAGCAATTTACTCAATCTACCCCTTAAAATAAGAGCTATAAGAGAGCAGATAGAAGGAACCTGGGTGTTTTTCTGCTCTCTCCAATGAAGGAAACCATTTGCCTCACTGCATCACTCGGGTACATCAAGTAGGAGTTTCTGGACCTCGGAAGCTCCTCACGACTCCCCCTTTCTGTTTTCTAGCTAAAAAAGGTGACAGTGACATGTCCTTGTTTGTAATAACACATCGTTTAAAGACTACGACCAGGTCATTTTGACTTTTCCATCCATCTTTTTCTTTCTGTCTGTCTGTCTGTCTGTCTGTCTTCCTTCCTTTGTTTCAGGTGTACAAAACAATGTAATAGTTAGACATCTATGCCCCTCACAAAGTGATAACCCTCGCTCCCATCTCCTACCCCTCTGACATTGTATATGGCTGTTACAATTCCATTGACTCTATGCCCTACGCTGCACTCCACGTTCTACGACCGTATCTACATATTAAATTATAGTTGACTGACCAGGCCTCTTTTTCTGGACGCACCTCAACTTTTGGCTCCAAAGCCCCGTGGACTATACAAAGGGACAGCTCACAGTGAGAGCAGTGACTTTGCAAATTAAGTGGATTCTGACGGGGACAGAATCAGAATAGATACTTGGGAAGTGAGAACAGAGGAGCTATGTGGGAAGGCCGGGGGGGCGGGGGGGAGTGTCTCCGTGACCTGTCTCTGAAGGACGGCAAGAGGCTGTAGAGCTGCAGAATGAGCGAGGAAATACAGGTCTGCTTGGCCAGTTTCCTTCTAAACCTGTATTGTATTTATAACGATAAGGATGATAACTCTCTCTCTACTGAGCCTATTGGATTGTGGAAGGGTTGCCTCCATCAGCCTCAAAGTCAGCGATGAGAAACTCAACACACGTGAATGTTACGGAATATACTGTTTTCACTTTAAGTCAACCTCATGTACCGACAGAGATCTGCTGAAGAGGTTTAAACAAACCCCAGGCATCCCTCACTGTGTGCACCCACTCTCACGTCCCCACCGCCAAAGTGCTCCTGTATCACCACCGTTCACGAGTATTTGTTGAGTGTGTACTCCAGGCGAAGTTCTAGCTTCTGTTCCAGGAATAAAAACATAGGTGAACATACAAACCGAGAGCCCAAGTTTTTTAAAAAAATAATACAGCTTAGTAGATAAGCATAAAACATATTTATAAATATAAGAGCAGTATTTGCTAGGCCCCTGGAGACCACCTAACCCAACAAACAGTTGAATGAAAGTGGCTACACTCTGGAGATGCTGATTGCTTGGTGATGGCCGCAGAGCCAGTGGGCAGCAGAGCTGGCAAGGGGAACCCCATTCTCCTTCTTCCTATTTCAATCCTCCTTTCCAAATGAATGGCACCAACATTTCCAATCGCAGGTCAAAGACACGAGAGACCATTACGTGCTCACGACGACTAAGACCATTTTCCCCAAATGGGAGACTTCCAGGGATCTGCCACAATTATGCAACAAAATGCATTCGGGGTTATGCTGCGTGTCACTCAGCAAAGGCAGCAGAGTGTTGGTACCCACGGGGTGGGCTGGCGACCAGCAGCGTCAGCCTCACCGGGGGCCTTTAAGAAACACAGGCTCTTGGGCTCCACCCAGAAATGGCTCAATCAGAGTCTGCGTTTTAACAAGAGCGGCTGGGTGATGAGCGTGTGCAGGAAGATATGAGAAGCACTACAGCAGGGAATTGTAGTACGAAGGGTGAAGAAGTCCCCCAAGCATTCCCTCTTTCCTGGCACGCACATGAGCACATAAGCCACCGCAGTTCCTAGAGTGTAAAGAAAATGAGATGTGCCACTTTGGCGAGGCCGCGTGTGTTTTTGCGTAAACAAGGTCTCAACCAAAATGCCACATCCTCCACTGCTCAGCCGAAACCCCAACCTTCCATGGTCCTTTCCAAACCACATGAGCCAACGCACACGCCGAGCTTAGGTGGCACATGACACGTGTCTGCAACTGCCCGATATTCTTAGAGATACAAGATAACCACAAGTAGAAAGATAACCAAATTCAGACAGACTCTTCCTACTTCGGTTTCAACTGAGGCAGTGAAAGTTAAGAACCGTAAAAATGGTTGCCAAGTATCCATCCCGCCTAAAGTGGTCTGTTAACTATTCATAAAGCAGATGACAAAGGGCTTTGAAATTGCACAGCATGCATTAGCCGTCATCTACCCGCGTGGAAGCCGCCGATAGAGACAGTTGGTGGAAGTCTCTGGCAGCTCTATCTTAGAAGCAGGGGGCAGAAGGCAGGGACGTGCAGCCAGCTGAGGAGAAGGAAAGTTGTAGGTTGCCTCTCAGCACAAGGAGAGTGAAAGGTGGGGTCACAGAACACTTCAGAGAGCCTCAAATGGGTGCCTTTGAGCTCAGGGGACTTGGGAGCACAACAGTGGCATCTAGACCCCACCTGGAAAAGTTAAAATCACAAGCTGAAACCAGGGAGCCTCCGAAGCAGGCGGACATGAGAGAGGGGGGTTACGGGGCACGCTGCATCAGTGATGGTGAGGGTGGGAATGCAGCATGTGGGCGTCGCTCCTGAACCAGAAATAGAGCACATGGGAGGAGGAAGCCAGGCGCCACTTAGGAAGGACCCTCAGCCACCAGAGCCAAGGAACGAGCACAGGGTGACAAGAGGCGGAGCAAGGGGGCGGGCTGGGATCACTGCTGGAGGACAAGCTGCCATCACCTTTCAATACCCTGTGCGGGGTCTCCAGACAAAGGCTCCCCACAAGCATCCCACAAGCACAGGGTCAGCTTTGTGTACTTGTCACATTCACAGAGCCTTGCAGGACATTTGGTCCTGTCCAAAACGTCCATGGAGACATGCGGTCACACCAAAAGGACCACATACACCCACAGACATTTCTAATAGGACCGACTATCAAGGACCTTTGGCGCTGGAACAAGTGTCTTAGTGGACGTCCTGGACAGCACCAAATGTCCACTCATCCCCAGGAGACCTATAGCTATCACCAGATTGCCACTGCAGCCATCTCGTACATGCACTCCGACTGTTCCCTCATTTCTTCTCTACCTGAACCCAACCTCGGAGAAGTGAGAAAGGGGACTAGAGAGCACAGGGGAGGAGTCAGAAACCATGCAGGAGGAGAAAGCCAAGGAGAAGAGCCCTCCCCTCACCCCTGCAGGCTTCCAGGCCTGGAGCAGGCTCCAACTGGGGGTGGGGTGGGAGAGAAACCTGCCTTTGAACGGATTTGGAGGTTATCCTTAATGTGAGACTGGACTGGGCGTTTTAACCTCTGAAATCGCACCAGTGGCAAAACGACCAGAAAAGGCTCTAATTTCTTCACAAATCTGGGTACAAACAGGAGCAACGAAAGCTTGGTTTTGAAGACCCAGTTGGAGGAAAAAATCAAGTTGTTCACGATTGTCCCGAGAGTCTGCGGCATTTAGTAGGACACTGGCAAATTCATGGACAAGGGAGGGAGGTCACGTCCAACGCCTGTGGAAGCCGCCAGGTGCTCACGCATTACACATCTTTTTTGTCGGAGCTCGTTTGAGTGCAAAAAAGGTAGAAACCCATTGAAAGTAGCTCAAATCAAACAGCCAACGAATGTGCGATGGACCCGATCTCGATTTGCTGGGCCCCCCTTGGGCAGTCTAGACTCTTGTCCCACCGCCAGCGTAAAGCTGCATTCAATGTTCCATCAAACTGTCCAACTCCAAGTCCCCCAAACCCAGGGCTAGCTGTCTGACACATTAGCGAACCCAAAGGATTTTATTGACACTTCTCTGGAAAGCAAGAGACAATAAACATTTCTATTCTATTCCCCAAAGTATATCTCCTGGCCAGGAGATATCACACATCATCAAATATGCCACTAGATCATTTTTTCTGTCTGTTCCCTTTTATCTCTTGCCACAAAGCCTCATAGACACCCTTTATTTTTCTGATAAATTCAGCCCTGGCAAGCTCTGTCCAATAATAACCTGGAAAGGAGCCATCACTCCCACTGCTGCTTAGAAAGCAATCCAGGGACATTTGTTTCCCCTCACTGTGCCTCTTGGGATACAAGGTAAGAACGCAAAGAAGCTTATCAGAAAGTCTGTTCAACAAAAACAGTTTTATTTGGTGGTAATGAGGAGTGGGAGAGAAAATAAGAAATCCTGCTAGGAATGAAAGAGTTTTCTTTTCTGTCCATTTTACATAATGGGAGGTGCCTCTCGGAATCCTGAAAGGAAATAAAGGAAGGAAAGCACTTCACACGCAGTGTAACTAGTACGTCAGAGAGAGAGGCCACGTTCTCCAGGTTTCGGGGACCTGATCATTCATCGTCTCTGCTGCCCCTCGCCTGGCTTTTCTCTCAATAGCCATCCTTAGCTTAGCATGGCTGCACACGGCAGTCAGAGCCTGTCTGACCTCTGCCCTCTGTCCTCAGAGGGCCATCTCTGCATCTCTTTGTTCAAATTCCCAAAAGAGAGTGAATGTTTGCTGGGCTCAGCTCAACCTGTGGATTTCTTCACCTGGGAGCAGGTGTGCAACCCAGGTCGGATCAGCTGTATCTGGGAGTCCTGAGTCTCAGGTGGGAGACGAGAGGCTGTGGGCAGAGAAGATAAGTGGCCTAGGAAACCCCCTTACGCAGATGTCCAAGCGACAGCTGATGAGTGAATGAATGAAGAAAGAAATGTTGCACGACCACAAAAGCCAATATACTGTGGGAGAGGATGATAAACATGGCTATGTTTTTATTGTTTCATATCCTGTCTCTTCTTACGATTTCTCAAACTTTTGACTATTTTGCAGAGGAAGGTGAGCTGCAGCGTTCGTAGGCTGCCAGGAATTAGAATCTATTCTCAGTGGTCACAAATAACAATCATCAGAAGCAAATATAGAAAATGTTCCATAATAACTGTCTATTAAAATCTATGGGTCCCTTAGTTGGCAAGGATTAGAGCTACCATTTGGGGAAGCAGAAAGGTCTGTTCCGCTGAGCCTGGAGTCGGCATGGTTTCTCTGTGACTGTAAGCGATGAGCCCCACTTCCTGTGAAGCCCCCCCACCCCAACTAACCTTGTACTGACCACTCTTTTCTCTGATTGCACTCCTACAACTCAGCCTTATTTCTTTTTTCACACTCTGGGTATTTCATTCTGTTGTTTCTTTTCTCTTCTGTGAACACTCTGACTCACCAATAAAAATAGCAACTTCTTTTTTTTTTAAAGACTGGTAAGCAAGGAGTCCAATGCTTATGAAATACATATATAATACTCAGGATTGAGGAAATTAATAGATTTATGGGCTGAAGCTTACTGAATAAAAGACTCAGTCCTCTTCATTACTTACACATTTTCAGTTTGAAAACATTGTCTTGATTTTCCTAGCCCTGTGCCCACAAGTGATTTGTATGTAATCACTTTGTATGTAGCTCAGTTTTCTCAGTGAACAAATAAAAGGAGAAATAGAAACTTATCTACCTGCCTAAGTGGCTGCTGTAAAGAAGAAATAAGACAGCATTCATGAAAACGTGCGTCGAAGTGCTAAAATGGAGAAAGGCACCTCAGATTGTGGGTCCTCTCTTCATTTCATACAGAACCCTTCCGTCTTTAGGCCACAAGCTCATGTCCAATATATGAAGCAGGTGTTTCTTGTCATACCTGCCGTGGGAAGGCCTCCCACTGGCTTAGGGTTTACAGGAAGTGTATTTACTGTAGAATTGCCTCTGACATCTCTACCCAGGAAAGCCTGGGAACTGGCGATCGCTTTGCCTACGGCTCTTTCTAGGGTTGGAATATCAGTGAGGAAGTGCCCGATGGGGCCCGGAAGCTCAGCTGATTTCCTCAGTTTCCAGAGAACGAAGAAAAGGGCCCAGCATGCTGCAGCCACTTCCCCGAGACTCCACCCAAACAGCATGCACGGCCCACGTAATTCTGAGGTCCCGTCTGCTGACGCTTCCTCCCTTCCTGCCACGCTGCCTGTGACGCACCCTCCACTGCAGGTTTTCCACACCTGAACTTGTGCAGCTCACGTGACTTGAACAAAGGCCAGTACGTCTTGGTCTTTTGGAAGCTATAAGCAAGATGAACTTGTTCTGTCCTGTCCACATTTTGTCACATATAATTTTTAATTACACCGTAATGTCTCAATGTCTTGTGAGCTCTTAACATTCCATTCGAAATGTTCATTAAAAAGGGAAGATGCAGGAGATAGAAGAGAATACACTTGATATCTGTGTGGCATGGATACAAAGCAGACTTTCGAAGACCCTAGAAACATGGGGACAGGATGAGCGACGCGTTGGACACCTTTCCGCCACTCTGCCAACTCAGCACAGATTTCTAGGCCCGTCATCAAAACTAAAACTAGATTTGGGGTCTATAAAGTTCCAATCAGTCTATTTCCTTCCAAAGTTACAAGATGTGAGATCCTTAAAATACCATGTGTGAGATATGGCTTTTGATTTAAAAAAATAATCCCACAAGTTAAACCAGAAAAACAGTTAATACTTCTTTACTGCCCTCTATTCCTGGAAATTTAACTTATGCATGAGCTTATCTTCGTTTTATGTATTTTACTGAGAAAAGGAGGACAATTAAAATTTTTAAAATCAATAAAATGTAGAACCAAAATAACATAAATAGATTTTCACTAATATCCTGGAAGTCGTTAAAGTAATTTATGTTTTATGCCTTACATTAAACTTTCTAAAATTCTTTAGGATGAATTAGATTCTGGATAGCAAAAAGAATTTATTATTTTTTTTTATCTACTGGGGGTGCCGAAAAAATGTGTACACATGACTTGGATTCATCTTTTGTTATCAGTATATATTCAGTATTACAATTTTAATGGTTATTTCCTTTCTTAAAATGTGTATACATTTTTTTGGCCCCCTCTGTATATGAGAGCCTTTTCCTACTTTTCCTGTTTCTTTCAGAAATTACCAACCACAGAAGAAAGCTGCCTGTCTCACATGAAGAGCTACCATGGGCAGGACAAGCCGTGAACCCAGCGTGCTCTTGCTAACATTACGCAGTAGTGACTGCAGGGTGTGCTGCAGGCGGACCCACTGAGTGGCACGATGTACATGTGTCTAGCAGATATGGCCTTGACTTGAACTCAAATGGAGAAGACAAACAAGGACACAGCTGGCTGTAATGGGATGTGCCAAGAATTAGGGATTGGGAACAGCAGAGGCCCGGCTCTCCCGCGACTTAGTTGTTGGATTGCAGTTTTAACGAAATGAGGAGGTTTGCACATCACTTCTGAAGCCAGAGCCTGTTTTGAAATACCACACATTAAGGAGGGAGGATGCTCTCTGATGGGGGAAAGCAAGCTCTGCCGCAGAAGATGACAGGGGCCCGTGGTCAGGAGCAGGATGCTGGGAATTTAGGAAGAACTATAAGCTCAGGAACAGGTAGGTACAGGGACCAGAGCAGGGGGCAAGGTCTGAAGTTCAAGCCAAAAGCTAAACCGGGGAGTGATGCCTGCAGCCGGCGGCCGGTGATGGGAGTCTCCTTCTCAGCTGGACGGCCCCCCCGCACAGGGTGAGGCAGGCAGAGTGGGGACAAGAACCTCGCTGGGCCTGGTGAGCTTGTTGTGCCCACAGCAGACGGAAGTCAGTGCTGCTGGAATCCTCAGGGAGCCTTCCCACCGGAAAGGAGTGGGTGAGGAAGCTGTGTGCTAAAATCAACGTGGGAAATCCTTTCACCCATGAAAAGGAGGGGAAGGCTGCTTCATTCCACAGCCATGTAGACTGAGAAAACGTTTGTGAAGTGCATGAAATGCCTCATGAGGGGGAAGCCCTGCTGACCCAAACAGGAAGGGGCAGCAGAGAGTGGGAAAGAGTCAGGAGGTATCTTGGAGAGGGGAGAACATTACAATGGCTTTTGCTTTTTGTAACAGGCCCCCCCCCAAAAAAAAAGGAACAAATGAGAGCCTTTAGATTTAACAAGTTATAATTGACCAACATCTCATTTTTAGAGAACATAACACATTGGGAAAATGAAAGAGAGAAGGAGAGGAAAAACGGATGCAGGAGGACATGAAAAAGAAACAGAATCAACAAGGGAGAGGCTCACAAAGATTTAAACAAAGTCCTGGTGGGGAGAAGACAGAAGATTAAAACAATATTGCGAGAGTGACAGTGGGTTGGATTGACTATTCTTTCCTGGATGGAGTCTCAAAGTGCAGAGACACATCCAGTTTTGAACTAAAGGTTTGGGAAAATAAAGTTAGAAGTAAATCTAAGGAGCTGTTATCATAGAAGCTTGATGTCACTGATTCTAGGGTATGGTAGGTGAAGTCCCCCAAACTACTGATTCTAAAGCCTGGGCATCGAATTGACTAATGAAAAACATAGGTGGAGCTCCACTCCCAATAACAGCTGAGTAAAACTTTTGTCAAGCCAGCTATCACACACATAACTATATCTCTGTGCAAAACACAAAACAGACCATCTGAAGGCATTAGAGAACAACCCAAAGTGAGCAGATTCTGGAGGGGACATAGTCTGAGCCAACTGGCACAGCTGGAAAGTGGGAGTAATTCTACAATTAAGAAAATCAGTAGGAGAGCTTCAAATTATGGGTATCATGCTGCCCCTAAGGTCTGGTCGCCCAGTGAGCCATGCAAGTACCGAAAGATTCCAGGTGGCCCAGTAAAGATGCAGGAAAAAAACTTACATGTAAGTTGCCACTCAACCGCTCTCTAAAAATTAAAAAAATCTTCAGAGAAACATAACAGAATCCAGAGTCTCCACGCAATATTCACAGTGCTAAGGATAAAATTCAAAATTATTCGACCTACAAAGAAATAGGAAAATGTGACCCATTCACAAGAAAGAAGCAAAATCAACACAGACCAATCTCGAGATCACTCAGTTTCTAGAACTAGAAGTCAAAGATTTTTTTTTTTTTTTACGGTGGCTGATATACTGAAGCCCATTAATTAATTAAAGGAAAAAGGTACTGAACGTATGAAAAGATAGCAAATCTAAGCCAGGAAAATTGAGGGGTGGGCCTGAGTAGAGCTGTGTTCTAGAGAGGGGTACCCCAATACAGATGTGGACAGCACTTGCCTTCTTTCAGTTTTTTCTTTTTAATAACAGAAATACTCTAAACTATGTAAAAAGTGCATTGATTCGTGTAACCCAGGTAACCCAGGTAAGGAATTTCCTTGCGAACCAACCACATGTGTACCCCTCTCTAGAACACAGCTCTACTCAGGCCCACCCCTCAATTTTCCTGGCTTAGATTTGTGGACATCTGTATTGGGGTACTCAGTCCTTGGAACGGAATAGGAGTCCACAGTGTGTGTGACATGAATGATGGAGGATGACGGCTCGTGGAATGAACGTGCCCACGGCCCCACTATTTGGTGGGCAGCTGCTGGTTGCCCAGGGCGCTGCCAAACAGGTGCCCCCATACCTTCTAACCTGATGGTGTGTTCTGACACTTCCCAGGACGTGTTGTTGGCTGTCCAATTCTGTCACGAAGCCACCCTATCCCTGGAACCAAAGGCACTTTTTTGAAAGAAATAACTGGATCTTCTGAAGTCCACAGATGTCTCCACTAAATACTAGTGTGTGAACCTCCATTACTTTTCATTTAAAATCTCTTCCTATCAGCTCCTACATATTAAAAAGGCATTTCCTCTGGATATTAAATTAAGTAAATGTAAAAAGTGTAACTAGTTGAATCATAGTTAATGAGAACGGAGATCAGAGATATGACTTGGGTATTCAATTGTTTCCCCTCAACCTGACTGGGGTAGAAAACGCGTGGATATCGTTCAGTTGAAGTAAAGGTCTTGTTCCTAGGTCCTAATCTCCCCTAACTCGCAGACCAAGAGTTCCTTTACCCACCAAACGAATTCAGCATCATTACTGACTCCAATTCCACGAATAACCCACCCCGAACGAATACAGCAATGGGAACCGTATTCTAATAACACACACATACATCTCTGCATGTGCAAATGTATCAGGAGAACACAGGTGTAGCAAACAAGCTCCGACTAGGGCTGCGATTCAAGCTGTATATCAGGTCTCAGCTCCAAGGCACTTGCCTTCTTTCAGTTTTTTCTTTTTAATAACAGAAATACTCTAAACTATGTAAAAAGTGCATTGATTCGTGTAACCCAGGTAACCCAGGTAAGGAATTTCCTTGCGAACCAACCACATGCAAAGGTGAGTGTGGGGACAGAGCCCCAGAAAGCAGTTTCCAGGCTCTTGGCCTCACGTGGAAAGGTGCTGGCTCAGGTAGTCAATGGCCATCAACTGTGACTGGATGGCCAGCAGCTGTGGCTAGTTGGCCGTCAGCTGTAACCAGTGAGCCATTGGCCACTAATATAACTGCCGTGGCTACGCTAGCAGAAAAAAATGGGGGTTAGCAAGAAGATGGTGGCTGGCAAGCGTGGACTGCTGTTAGGACGGCGGGTTGCGGATGATATAGATCCTGCCTCCTTCTGTCTCCAGCCCAGCCGCCAGCGAGAATATATTGGTTTGACTCCCCTATCTATGGCTCCGTGGGTGTTCCTTTTTGGCCTCACCATGTCCTGGGTTCTTATGTGGGGAGCAGGACAGGAGGCCCCGCCTGACACCCGGCACCACAGTGAGCCACAGACCGGCGGGAAGAGGAAGGGGGAGTGGGCCTCGGCCAGCAGGGCTGCATGCACCAGGGCCCCGCGGGGCTGGACCCTCGCGCGTGGGAGCCGGCGGCCCCTGAGTCACTGCCCTCCACACTCCGGGCTACCAGACGGTCCTGCCCAGGTCCCTCCGGCGTCTGCCCGCTCTCCTTCCTCTCGCCGTCGGTGATTTCGTGGAAGTTGGTCCAGTCCCGGGTGGACGCAGCTGCCGCCGCGAACCCACCCACGCAGCCGGCGCGGAGTCCGCAGCGCGTCCCGAGCGCCGCCGGCTCCCGCCCCGGTGCGGTGGGCGCCCCGCGGACCCCTCCCTCCGGGGACCGCCGCCCGAGCAGGGCCAGCGCAGAGCCGGGGGCGGCTCCGGGTCCAACCGCACAGCACCTGTCCTCGCAGACCCCGCGCCCCGTGGGCGTGCGGACCCGGGCCCCCTGCGCACCCGAGGGACCGGCGCCCCCGAGTCCCCAAAGCACTGCGTGGCCTCTGGCCCCCACCGGCGGCCTCAGCCTGCTCTCCACGTCCCGCCCGAGCCCGCCGTGGCGAGTCACCTACCTTGTGGCCTTTTCCCGGGGGACACCTGACGCTGTTGGAGACTCCCGCGGTCTGATTCATGTCCGCAGAAGTTGGGGGCCGCGGCGCCACCTTCCAAACTTCTGGGCGCGTAGCAGGCGGGCAGGGCGCCCCGCCCCGCAGCAGCCCTCGCGCCCCGGGCCCCGGGAACCCGCAGCCCCGCCCCGCAGGGAGCCCCGCCGAGGCGCCCGCCCGCGCTGCCCGCTCGGGAAGCAGCCCCGGGGCTCGGACTGCAGCCCCCGCGCATGCAGGCGCGGCTCGGAGCGGGCGGGGAGGCGCGTGGGGCGGTGCGGGCAGCGAGCCGGGCTCTTCCCGCAGCGAGGGGTGGGGACGCGGGCGGGAGCGCGGGCACCCGGCGCCCTGACGCCCCCGGGCGGAGCCACGGGGCACCGCACCCCCGCTTCGCGCTCTGCGCCCCCCGCGCTCCGGCCGCCGCCCGCCGGGCTCGTGTTCACTGAGGGCAGCGCCGAGGGCGGCCGCGCTCCCTGCGGCTCCCGTGCCGGCTCGGGGCGCCCGTCTTCCCGGGAGGGCGCACGCGAGGCTCCTCCAGGCGCCACCGGGCGGGGGGCGGGGGGCGGAGGGCGGGCACGGCCCGGGCTGCTTGGCGGAGTCCCCAGCAGCGCCCGCCGAGGACGTGGCCGCTGCTCCGGGCGGGCACTGCGCGCCGGGCGGGTGTGCGGGGCGCAGTCTGGGGGCCGGGCCGCGTGGGGAGAGGTCCGGGCCGCGTGGGGGAGAGGTCCGGGCCGCGTGGGGGAGAGGTCCGGGCCGCGTGGGGCAGAGGTCCGGGCCGCGTGGGCAGAGGTCCGGGCCGCGTGGGGCAGAGGTCCCGGCCGCGTGGGCTGAGGTCCGGGCCGCGTGGGGCAGAGGTCCGGGCCGCGTGGGGAGAGGTCCGGGCCGCGTGGGCAGAGGTCCCGGCCGCGTGGGGGAGAGGTCCGGGCCGCGTGGGGGAGAGGTCCGGGCCGCGTGGGGCAGAGGTCCGGGCCGCGTGGGCAGAGGTCCGGGCCGCGTGGGCAGAGGTCCGGGCCGCGTGGGCAGAGGTCCCGGCCGCGTGGGGAGAGGTCCGGGCCGCGTGGGCAGAGGTCCCGGGCGCGTGGGCAGAGGTCCGGGGCGCGTGGGCAGAGGTCCCGGCCGCGTGGGCAGAGGTCCCGGCCGCGTGGGCAGAGGTCCCGGCCGCGTGGGCAGAGGTCCGGGCCGCGTGGCGAGAGGTCCCGGCCGCGTGGCGAGAGGTCCGGGCCGCGTGGGCAGAGGTCCGGGCCGCGTGGGCAGAGGTCCCGGCCGCGTGGCGAGAGGTCCCGGCCGCGTGGGCAGAGGTCCCGGCCGCGTGGGCAGAGGTCCCGGCCGCGTGGCGAGTGGTCCGCGGCGCACCTACTCCGGCCGCAGTACAAGTGTGGGCAGCGCAGCGAGGCTTTCGCTTTTTCTTTCCTTTCTTCTTTTTGCGCGGGTCAACTCGTGACCTAATTAGGCCGCTTTCAGATAGAAAGACGGACGCTGCAGACCCGAGACCAACAGATCAAGGAAAGGGCCCTGCTCGGTGAAGACTGCATTGCAACATTTAGCATCACAAGTCTGAACAGGGGCCCGGGAGCACATTGTTGTTTAGCCACAAGTGAGGTTAATTCTAGGTTGATCCAGGTAGAGACAGTTGGGTTTCAAGGTTCTGGATGGAAAGCCAAGCCCCGCCGTTGGGTTTCCGCTTCCCAGGCCCACAGCCTCACCTTCTCATCTATAAAGCGAAGGGCGCGGTTGGGTTCAGCTGTGGGAGCAGAGCCGCACCCAGGCCCCTGCTCACACCTGGTGGGTAACAGGTTTCCTCCTCAGGTGTTTGCTGACCTTCGTGGCATTTCCTTCATATTCCCCAACCCAAACAGGAGGCATCTCCGTTTTGTAAAATGAGTGATTGTGTTGGGTGGCTTTTGCCCACTGAGGAAGTTCAAGAGCGAGTGGTGACATTTCTGTCCTGTGACTGGGGAGCAGTGTTTGGGGCATGGGTGGGACGGGCAGGAGGCAGTCGTCATTCTTGGTCCGCCTGGAACTCTCCGCAGCACTTCACATGGACGTGGTGACACTGCTGCTCAGTTCCGCTCCTTTCTGCAGGTAAAATGCACACACGTGTGGCCCCCGACAAGGAGCAGCACGGAGTGTGTCTCTCGGACACTCCTCCACCGTCACCTCTAGCCACTCGTCAGCATTGCCACCGAACTCATCCTCCTGATGGCATGTCTGGTCCCTTCTGCCCCAAGTGAGCAGATCTCAGCAGTGACTCCGAGTCACCCATCTCCGCAAATCTGGGGCACCTGTGTGCCCCCGGACCTCACTTCCCTCTGGGTCCAGGAAACACCACTGATTTTCAGTTTATGCAGGTTTTTCTTGTTGTAAGCGTGGAAGCGATGACGTCTAAGCTCCTTACAGGTTGGAACTGAAACCGGAAATCTCTGAGTATGTATTTTTTATTCTTGGGGTGTCCTGTTTTCTTTTTGTTTCAGAATTCTTCTCTTGACTCATCTCACTTCTCTCATGTTATACCAATAAGCAGCAAAAAAGCCCAGGTGGGACCTTCCACCCTGCTCAGAAACCCCGTTAGCTAAAGAGCCGTGTTTCGTGGGTGACACTGGTGGACAGCTCCTGTTTGGGGCACCTCTGCGGGCGACACTAGCGCTGAGAGTTCTGCATTTCATAATAAAAGTGGCTCTTCCAATGGGATAATAGGGAGCCTTTTCAGAACAGCCTATTCTAACCCACGCCACTATTTTTAATAATTAATAGGAAGGCTAGAACATTCATTGTAGTGTGGCCAGCTTTACGAATAAATCATACTTTTTATAGGAAAGCTGGAGCTTGCAGATCTGGCAGTATTTGTTAGTGGACCATTTCTCGGTCCTGGAGGAGCAGTACCCCACATTGTCAGGCTTGAAGAAGCAAATGAGAGGGCCATGCGCTGCTGTGTCCTAATTCTCGTCTTTCCGCCACTGCTGTTCCTTCCCCAGGCCCTCCCCGCCAACCCTCTTTCTTCCTGGACACCAGTGGGCCGTGTCCTGGCTACTCTTCAGTGTAATTTCTGTCCTCAGGTCCCCTGGGCATCTTCAGTGGCCCTGAAGTTGGAGCAAACGCTGACCACCCAGGATTCGTGTGATAGCAGAGTTCTTAAAGGGAAAACCCAGACCATTAGTCTATACTTGCAGTTCCTCTCGACCAGGAATCAGGAAACCAGTGCACAGAATGAGTCGACTATGACGTCGGTTTTATAAAGTTCCACATGGCCTCTCATGCTTGGCCTCATTCGGCTCCGGTTTCCTTGCTTCACAGTCATGTATTTGGGGGTTTTTATAACTTTAATTAGAATGTAAAAACACACAGTGCTGCTACTCAGTATCCGAGGAAAGGATGTCTGTCTGAGAAGAGCAATTGATTTCTACTAACTTGCCCCAGTAATGAACTCTGGCACGATGCAGCCACAGTGCGGAGTTGTTAAATCCGATGTGAGTGGCACCTCCGTTTCTGACAGTAGCATTTAAAGTGGACTCATCTCTCATTCTCTGTCTGTGCCCCCTTTCAGTATCCTCCTCAGTTGGAGGATACTGCCCCCAAAAATAAGATTCCATTGTGGACATGGTATTTTGATGGATGAAAACTCCTCTCTAACACTCTTTCAGAAAAGTAGGCTAGTTTTCATTTAACCAGCAGTGATGCAAATTCTCATCCAGCCTTTACAGCAGACGGAGGCAGAGGCAGCAGCCCGAGACCCTGTTCACTGTGATTCCAACGCTGGCTGTCTCACCTTCAGCCCAGGCCCAGAGACAAGAGTGAACCGGACTTATTGTCCATCATTCTTTGCCATCGGTGTAGAAGCAGGACTGAGATATGCACATTCGGGGCCACGAGGGTCCTGCGATGAACACCCCACTTAGCATTAGCACTCGGTAACATTCATTGATCACCTCCAGGGTTTTCAGTGGACAGTCTGGAGCCCAGGTTTGCACACCTCACTCCTACCGAGTGCACAGTGGTCATGCTGGCATCTAGGGTAATTCCAGAATGCGCCTTCGTTCACTAAAGTCACGAGAAAAATCTCCAGCAACTTGAGACACAGAGGGGAGAAGCTCCTAGGGCTACAACTAACACTCACAGACCTGCAGGAACGTCATGTCCTCCTTGCAGGTCCGTCCAGCCAAACTTGTTACTTTGATTGCTTTGGTACTTCCAGCCATTATGAAAAGACGAGTGATTATGTAACCCCGGGCTAAGGGGGAAGTCGTCCGAGACCGCTGTTGGCAAACAATACCCACAGTTAGACGTCTGTCCTTCCTGGTGGGAGACTCGTGTCATCGTGGCCACTCTCTGGGCCTAGCATGTGTCCCCCGCTGGCTCCCGAGGCTGATTGCGGCACTAGCTCTGCTCTTCTGTGAGCTACGAGTCCTTGTACCTTGTTTCCCTTACTTCAGGGCTTTGGGGTCTTCCCAATGACATCCTGATTCCTCAACTTTTACATGGTCTCCTTGATGCGTTTCATAAAGAGAGAGAAGAGGGCTGTCAGAATCTTGTGGTGGGCGGTGATAGGAATAGAGGAAGTCCTTGGCTGAAAAGACAGGAGGCTGTCCCAACATCTGTGCATCTTGGTGAAAAACCAGCTCAGGGTGGGGGAGACCCACAGGATTTGTTAACACCTCCCTGACCGTTCTCTCTTTACAAAGTCACCTGGATGCCTGGATGCCGAAGGGGAGGAGCCAGACTGGGGTGGGCTCCATTGCTACGTCTACTCAGCAGAGGCAGCAGGCTCTGGTGCCATCCTGCCCCTACCTTCTTGGCCATTTCTGTCCCTACCAGCCTGGCTTCCCACAGCAAGCACCTGTGTGACTGCACCCTGGGTGCGTGGCAGGCTGGAAGGGCCATGGGATTCGTGCCCCTGCTGACGGATGGGACTTGTTGATGAAGGCCCAGCCCTAACCCTGGGCTAAGGTCACTTAGAGGTACAGGGTACCGTTTCTCAGAGACCCCAGTGCCCACACTGGTAACTAGGCTAGCAATGCACCCCAATCGTTCTCCCTCTCGTGTGTCTGGGGGAGCCATGAGAAGCCCTGGCCGGCCTCCAAGCACTGCGAGCCACGCTGGCGGAAGCCCCAGCAGTTGTGCTATGGGTCCGCCCCGGCCTTTGTACAGAGGGCACGTCTCCCTCGTCCCAGCCAGTGAGGGGCTGTGCAGGGCTCGTAATTAAGGTCTGCTCGTGAGAGATGTGGGGGCTCCCTGAAGAATGTCCTTAGGCCTGAAAAGTAATCCAGGCTTCTCTGCCTTGCTCCTTGGCTGGGATTGGACTTGCACCGTGTTCTGGTAGCTTCCAGGACACCCTCTCTATTTTCCCTCACACAGCTATTTTCCCCTAATCACGCCCTTTCATGTCTGTCACTGACGTGGGGATTGGTCTAACACATGTCAATTCCCCACTCCCCCGGTGGTGTTTCCAGCATTATCTGCTAACTTTCCCACGTGTACACCATAGGTTGGATTTAGAGTCTATTTCTAGGAGGAACCCCCAACTAAGTCACAGTCAGCGGTACAGCCTACCCAGGTCAGCCTTCATTTCGTTTTATCATATTGCAAAATCTCAGAACAATTAGGATTAGAAGAGGTCTCAGCTGGGTACACACACACGTTTCATAGGAAGGAGGAGCGAGATGAGGCGGGAATAGGAGATGACATCAGACACTTACTGTGAACTTCAGTGTTACGATCAGAGGTCTGTGTCAAGGAAAGAATCGTTCCCAACCACTGACATGCAGTGAGTGGAGCTGACAGCTGTCTTGCGCCGGTCTTTACAGACAGGCCACGTAAGCTGCCCGTCCCCGGGGCACTGGGCACTGGGTCTGCAGACTCCTTGCAGCAGGTGTGCCAGAGTCTGGAGGCTGCAGGGGTAAAACGGTGCCCACCCAGGCACACCCGTTGTCACATGTGCTTAGAAACTGCTGAGATGACATTCTTCATGGGATCGGTACGTGTTTTCATGGGCAGTATGTGCCAGACGCTCATCTTCTCTCCAGTCAGGTGGTGTGACTGATTCTGACATTTACAGAGGGAAGCTGACATGAGGAAATTTTGTGACACGGTGACCTGTTCCCTCTCCCTGCCTTAAACACACCGTGTGATTGCGATTAAGTGTCTTCCTCCCAACTGCCTGTCTCCTTACCTGACAGCGTCCCGAGTCGTGATTCCGCGGTCCTGGTCTGAGGATGTGGCACCCCTGAAAATAGACGGGTGCCGTCTTAATTGATTTGCATAGTCAGTTCAGGGCCCCACATAATTATGCCTAAAACTGTATAAAATATTCATAAGGCGAAGTCCACTCTCTGGGTTTTACGATCTTAGTTCGATGTTAACATCATGTGGGGTGAACTCAGCAGAGTGACATTGAGTTTTGCATCTTTTTTTCCTTCTTTTTGGGTTTTTCTTTATCGGCCACCCTACTCTGCCCCTTGTATCTGCCATCTCAGATGTTCTTTCTGACTGCCCTGCATACCTTCTCCGTGCCTGATTTGGTCTTTCAGGCACACTGCCCCCACATTTGGAACATTCCAGCAATCACTTTCTGCCCTCTCTTCTTTAAAACCCCCAATGCTCAGTTCCTCAATGGGGCCTATTGGCTCCAAGACATTAACTCCTCAGTAATTTATATCAAAATATGGTATTGGTGGGATTTGTCCATCGATGCCATATATATGTACATACACACAAATACCTAGGGCAAGTATGCCTTCAAATTTAAAGAATATACTTCTCTTAAAATAATCGCCACTCTATCCATTGTGAGAACTGAAATATTTCAGTGCAGAGACGTAAAAAGCTGCTCGGCATCCTATGTACTTTGGAGGAAAATCAATGAATTATTTAATTTAGAAACATCACTGAGGCCCTTTCTTTTGACTTTGGTGGGATTTGGCTACACTCCTAGGCCAGTTAATGATTTTTGAATTATATTCTAAAGCTCTCTTAGGTGGAGCCTTACTAATTTGGCATAAATCTGGGCTGGTTTCTTTTGCACTCTGTGTGATAAAGGGGTTGACTAGGCAAATCGATAGTGCAAACAAAGCTGAACTCCTGAAGAGGGAAAAAATAATGTTTGCAAGTAATTTAGCATATCCATTACCTCACTGACAGTGGCAAACTACTCAGGACGTGCAATGCACCACTCTAAACATTTTAGTGCACGGCTCAGTGGCGTCTGGGGAGTCTACGACACAGTGTAACATCACAGCTGTCAGTAACAAACAGCTGGGTTTTTCCACCAGTTGGAAATCGCGTCCTTGTCATCGTAAGCCCGTCCTGGCAAAGCCTCAGGAATGTTCCCAGCAGCGTTGTCTGCGATGATGGGGAGCTGGCAGCACCTGCCTGGTCTTCATGGGAGAGCAGAGAAGGAGATGTGTGGATACAGGTGGAGAGCCAGGCGGTGGCTGACAGATGCTTGGCTTCTGGAGGGATCTGCACCCCGGCTCATCTCCTCACTCAGAAATCAAATCGCTCCCCTGCCAGAGTTTGTAGAGATAGTTCGTCCAACGAGACGGTTAGCTGGTTAACGGCCAGTGTAGGAGTAGACCCTGGAGTGAGCTAGTGCAGGGACGAGTGGTTGTGCACTAATGCCACAACAGGAGTTCAGCATAACAAAGGTTTTTATTTTCATTCCCTCAGGTCTTCTGGGGGCCACACAGTGATTCAGAGACTCAGCCAGTTTCTCGTTTGCTGCGCTGTCATCTCAACGTGAGGCCTTCAGGTCAGCATGGCTGGGGGAGGCCACACAAAGCCAGGGGCCATACAGGACATCTGCTTCCGCAGAGAGGGGTATTTTCATCTCTGCAGAGTCAACTGGCCAGGCTTAGTCATGTGGCGCTGGTTGGGAGAGCGTTAGGAATTGTCGTTTTTGTGTGCCCAGAAAAGATGCTACCAGATGTTGGTGAGTTTGAGCAACGGCTTCCATAACATGGATCTTACATTTTAGCCTGGATTCGTCCTACTGAGTAATGCCACATCTGGTTACATGTCAGCATGTATGTTCACTGTCATATGAGGGGCACAGTCCTGCCAGCTGTCCCTATGGGAGGCTGGGAGCTGAGCATGTCCTTGGGGGCCCAGTGAAGGTTGCATGGAGGAGCAGTCCTGGGCTTTGCCATGAGGAGGATTTGAACGAGCAGGAAAGTGATCCAGCTTACCGCAAGCCATCAGCATCATTTAAGCAAAGGTGAGAGGAAAGAATTCTCGTAGCCTGTCTTGGCAAACTAGTTAGGTCAGTCTTATTCTGGTGAAATGGTCACGGAGAGGAAAAGCAGGCTGGGTCTCGGCACACTTGTGGAAACCTGCAGGGGAGGAGACGTAGGGATGGGCACAGATCAGGGTAAACAGAACGGGCTCTCTTACTGCTCCAGAGTTCTCAGCAGTCACTCAGACCTGATGGTTACAGCAAAGTTTATACGAGCATGTAACGCGGTCCTCAGTGCATGGAGGGGAAATACTTCTGACAATACACTGGAAATCTGGCCGAGGGTAAGGGACCTAACGGCAAGTAAGATTCCTACATTTCGGTCCATGTGGGAAGACTGCAATTCTTGTGATGGTGGCAAACACTCAGAACCACCACTAAGCAAACCATAAGCAGTCATATACTCAAATGGACGATCACCACACCAAGATGTGATCTTACAAAATATCTGTATGACCCACAGGAAGGTAAGAAAAGAGAAGCGGAGGAACGAGAAAGAGAGGAACCACACAGAAAACAATTCAATGTTTGATCGTGAGGGTCCCCTTCCCATCTCAAGGCAAAGACGAAATGCTATCCAAGCCCAGTGCCATCGTTCAGTTCCTTGCACGTACAGACTCTTTCCTGGCCCAAGGACTTGGCATGAGCTCGCCTCTCCATCAGGAATGCTTTCTTTACAGTCCCCAGAGCGGCCCCTTCCTCACCTTCCTTACATAACCAAGCCTCCCCGAAGATGCCTTCTCTGACCATTACATAAAGTTGGTTAATCCCCACCCATTACACTCCATCACACTAACACGTGTGTGTTTCCTTGACAACAGTTAACAGGATTAGCTTTTTAAACTTAAAGTTTGTATCCTCGGTGCCTGCAATAATGCCTGGCACACAGTAGGTCAGGGTGTATTTATTGAATGAGTGACTGAATGAATGAGTGTTTGACGGGCCAAGGCTGGCCCAGGTCGCTCAAATGGGTCACCTCTTGGTGACCAGCACGGCAGAGAGAGTCTGTCAGCATTGTCAGCTGTCCCTCTGTGATACGAAGTAGATTTCCAGGTGATATATGTCAGACATATGTGAGTTATAAAGTGAAAACCCCAATTATCTGTAGCGATAGCTTTCAAAGGTGGTCTTTCAAAGATAAAAAATGTAAACCTGAGAGAAATAGCTGTGGCATAAGCTCCCAAGAACGTGGGGTTCTTTTGCTGTTTTTCACTGACGGCCCCCAATTCTTCATACGTTTCCTGTCACACAGCAGTTGTTCAACCATGATCGCTGAATGAGCAATGATTTACGAGACGTGTGTGCCATGACCTGGTCAGCGTTACATTGAGGGCAAGAATTGAAACAGCCTAATGTCCAATCCAACAGTCTGCTACTGTCCTTCACTCTCTCCCCGGATTTAACTCTCGTTATTTTACTCACAATAAACACTCATGGGTTTCACATTTCTTTTCTAATGCCTTTATTATATTGCCTTTTGGCTAAGTTGCTATTTTTCATTAATTTTTATTAAACTTACAATGCCTTTAACACTAAAATTAACTGCATTTTTGCTATTGTAAGAGAAAAGGAAGATGTGGAATCATTTTTGTTGATGAATCAAATTTAAAAAGCAAGAGTAAGAATTTTTTAGTGTAATGAAACTGATTTTTACCCATTTCGTTGAATTATAACAATAGTGAACCCTTTTTTAATCTGGTTGTTATAGATTTTTTCTACATTATAAGAGATTACATGCTGTATTAGATGTTTAAAAGCCTAAACACACACACACACACACACACACACACACAAACACACACACACACACACAGAGATACATCATGCTTTGTGTCAGATAAATTTTTAAAAAGGAAAAGTAAGTATAGGGGACATATTGGTAATATAATGTGCATTTTCTTAAATATAGCCTAAATTAGATTCAAGGTTGTATTAATTCCAAATGAATCTTTTTATCAGCACTAACTTAGGGGAATACTTTTCTCCTGTGCAGGCTGAGTTACTACACATACCCAGTATTCCTAAAATAGAAATGCCATTAGCCTCTGGTGTATTCGTGCTTTCGTCCACGTGAGCCAGAAGACCCCGCCTCACTCTCTATCCCTTTTCTTTCCATCCCCTGGAATCCCCACTGCTTCCTCTTTTTCTGGTAGGGAGGGGGGAACCTATAGAAATGGGAGCTTCCCCTCAAAGCCACTCCACCATCCTCCTTGCACTTGCCTTGGAACATGTAAACAGGCCCACGGACACCGTAGGTGTGTAAATTTGTTCCCTCAGACAGAAGACACCAGCAAGGCGAGCCTTGTTGTGATGTGCCTGTCCAGCGAGGTGGAAAATGAGCCTCATGAGGAGACGATGCTAGAAAGTTCTAAGCGGCTGCAATGTGAAGGTTGGAGCCCTCTGCCCGTGAGTGGCTCCCTCTCCTCTGTGGCCTGACATTCCTCCATTAGAGATGAATTCCTTTATAGTCTAAAAGGTGGCACAATCCAAAGCAAGATCTTTCCAGGAAGGATATCACATTAATGGCGTGTGCCCATCTTGTGACTCCATTGATTCTTTTTCTCACATAGGAAATATATAAACAAATAAAGGGTCAGGAAATAAAAAGTGGGTACCCAGTTTCCCAATAGAGGGCAGAAAGGGGGCTCCTAAGGAGACACAAAGTTGCTCACAGGAGAAGAAATGCGTGCTCCCGACCATATCTATCACACAGCTTCCAGGAAGGGTGACTGTGGTGCAATTTCAGACCAGCTCCCCACATTGAAAAGTACACACGTTGAGGGTTCAAATGAGAACATGAACCCCTGGCAGGTTGTCTGGCCATCTCCATGCCTGATGGATAATCACCTGTGTGGGACGAAGCGTGTATCCTGCCACCAGCAAGTGAAGGATGTGTAGAAGGGATAGTCCCACCATTGTCTCGTGAGACCTTCCCATTGCTGGGCCTGACTTCCTGGGCCAAGGCCACCTGCGACATAGTCGGGAGGGCCGTCTGGGAGGGTTCCAAGCACCCACTGCTGTTTGTCCTGGCCTGCAGGGTTAGCACCTTCCATTTCGGCAGCACAAAACATTGTCAAAGCATTGCTCATTTCATTTTCATAACAACACATGGGTCTTCGGACTCATATGACATCATGACTGGGACGTTTGAGGAATGTGTGCACGTCACCCATCTCTTTCTCTCGGCTGTGACTTGGCTGGTCGTGTACCTACATCCAGTGACTAGCGGGACCCTTTCGGTGGGCCACACAGCCCGCAATTAGGTCTACAGTGTTTGAAGGGGCAAATAGTTTTCAACTTTAAAAAAGGGGTAATTTACTATTACGTAGAGATCAGCTAAACCATAACAAGGAAAGTAAAGAATAAAAAGAAAAAACGCCAAGTATAGAGATTTGACTTCTGTCTCTTGGCTTGGCTCTGCTGGCCCCAGCTGCCCGTGGCCAGTTTTCAGCACAGAGCATGTATCACACAAACACCACTGCGTATGTACTGAGCTGCTACCACCATCTTTGAATGTCCTTCCTTCTACCTTTTTGTTCTCATTTCTCAGAGCAGCAAACTTCTGCTCCCTCATCCTCCTCAGCATGGTCACTTTTGTTTTGTTTTGTTTTCCTGGAGGAGTTGCCTCCTTTCAGGGTGAAGCTGCAATTACTGATTGTACTGGGACAGCAGCCTCCTTGGAGGGCTTGGAGGTCTGTCTACTCTCCCTGAAAGGTTTCCACAGCTTTGCCACAGCGGTCTGGGTCCCCACAGGATCTCGGGCTTTGTAGTGAAGTCACACTGTGTGAACACCAGACAAGCCAGCAAACTGGTGCTAGGAAGGAACCACACTGTTTTTTAGCACAAATTAATATGCATCTGAAATATGTACGTCTTTTAACATAACGATAAATGGGAGAAAACAAAAAAAAAAGGTGTTTTCGCCCTGTCCAGTCCTAGTTTGCAAGAGAAGACACAGGTTCCCCGGTGAACAACACAGGACTGGTAGAGTGTGGGCTCCTGCCTGGGGTCCACTGCCTTCCCCTGGTGGGGACACCCTGGTGGGGTGAGCTTACGGCAACGTATGAAAGCAAACGTCTCCTTAGACGCTGCCCGCCTGCTCCCACAATCAGACACGTACAGAGTGGGTCTTCATTCTTTGCAGATTCCAAATCTGTGAAATCACTAATGCCCTAAAAGTTACGGCGAACCCCAAAATCAGCTCTCCCAGAGTCTTTGTGGTCATTCACAGAAATGCACTAAAAAAAGAAACTGAGTTGTCAGGGATGTCATTCCCAGCTGAGGTCAAACATGGTGACACTGCCCCTGGTTTCTCACGCTGTGAACAAGGGCCCTTTGCTTGATCTGTTCAGGGACACGTTTTCTGCATTTCTGAGCTTTTTTGGTTGGTGACTTGGTTGTTTAAAATGGCCCCAAGCAGAGTGCCAGAAGGTACTTTCTTGTGTTTCTAAGCTCCAGAAGGCTGTGACGTGCCACAGGGAGGAAGTGTGTGTGTGCAACAAACTGCATTCAGTCTGAGCTTGCAGGGCTGTGGGTCCCAAATTCAATGTCAACGAACCCAGAATAGGTATTAAATAAGGTTTCTTTAAACACACGTAAAGGCAGCAGCAAAACAGGCTTACAGGACCCTCACCTTGTATTTTCAGTTCAGTATTCGCTCATTCCGTGTTGGCGGAGACTTTATAGAATATAATTATTATGAAAACAAGAGTTGAATGTACTTCTCTTTGAGGGTTTTAAAGTCCATAGTTTGGTTTGGCTTAAACATTCAGTTGTGTGTGTGTGTGTGTGTGTGTGTGTGTGTGTGTGTGTTTGAAATTAAAAAATAACTGCTCATTCTCCCAAATTGCTGTGGGTAATTTAATCAACACATATTTGTGAAGCTCCTACTTTGTGTCAGCATTTTCTTAAGTTCATTGGAGAGCATGGGTATAGAAAGCATTCATCACTCTGGCTCCAAAAAGTGTCTTCTAACGCTGGACACAATACACACAAAACTCTAGGGAATATAATGTCGTAATAGAGCTAAGAAGGGGTGCAGGAATTATTGGCTTAGCCAAATAATTGGCTAAGGCCAAATGAGGGGCTCCTGGGAGGATGTGGGGGCTGAAAATGGTCAGGATTTGACAGATGCAAATGAGGGCGGTTTATTTGGGGAAGAATAGGTATACTGTAAACATCCGGGAAAGTAAATAAGGAGAAAGTAGACTTGGAATATATGGCATATTTTAGAGTAATGTGCTGCAATTGAAAGCTAATGGGGAAAGGCTGCTAAGTTACTGCCGTTTCATAGCTATTTTATTGTAATTTAAAAGCTTTGCATAAAACAGTATCTGATGTCTTCAGAGCTAATCATTAAGTTGAAATACCTTTATATTTAGACGACTATGGACATCTAATAGTATTTTTAAAACAATACACTAGGAGCAAGAGGTGCCGTAGAACTAAATTGGTTTTCAATTGTGTTTAGGTAAAACAAAGGCTGCGTATTTACTGTTGTTATTAATTACATGTTGTGTGAACGCTGGGCCTCGCAGCTGTCTCGATTGAGGGTGATATTTATACAAAAGCAAACTTAACAAAAAACAAAACTCTCCAGGCTCTGGGGGGCGGGAAGCCTGCCGCTTGGTGGGGCTGATTTCATAACATGCGTACCACCCACACAGTGTCACAGCTGAATGGTGTGTGCTAGCAGAAGGCAGGGGACAGTGTAAGTCGACCACACTGTGTAGAGTTGGTGCCAGAGCCAGCCCCATGGCCCCCTGACCCTAAACGGGAAGAAAGAGGCATGCGTGCCATTGTTCTCCAATGAGTTTTGAGAGTCATAAATACTGTACTTTTGCTGGGATGGAGGAAACTATTTCATGCTTCTTTTCGCTCTAAGATTTAATTTCAAATTGCCAAGCTCTATGTTTGCACAGCTGTTTACACTCAGAGACAAGACTGGCCTCCCAGTCTCCTGATTCCCATGGATGCATTTTTTTATACTCCATTCCAGGATTTTCCTGCGGTCCAGGCACAGCTTCAGGCATTCATACCTTTCATGCAATGATGGTCAAGTCTGCTCTGAACTGAGATCTCTTTTATTTCCACGGTGACTTTGCATAATATATTTTCGGTCCTTTAGAAGTTGATTTTATCGTTGAACTCTCAGAGGATATTTTTCATTCCCCGTTTATGAGCTCAGGCTGCCATAACAAAATACTACAGATAGGATGGCTTCAATAGCAGTGATGTATTTCTCACAGTTTCGGAGGCTAGAAGTCCAAAATCAAGGTGATTCTGTTCCCTGGGGAGGGCTCTCTTCCTGGCTTTCAGACAGCCGCCTTCTCACTATGTCCTCACGTGGCAGAGAAAGGGAGAGAAAGCAAACTCTCGGGCGTCTCTTCTTATGAGGGCACTAACCCCAGGGTGAGGGCCCCACCCTCATGACCTCATCTAACCCTAATTACCTCCCAAAGGCCCATCTCCAAATGCCATTGCATTGGGGGTTAGGGCTTCAACATATGGATTTCAGTCGGAGGGGGAAGGGGACAGCACCAAGTAACCTGAGGGTACAAATATCACATATAATACCCAGAAGTAGAAATCAGCCATTTGGGCTATAATACATAGTATAAAGTTTTACTTACAGTCTGTGCTGTTTTACTAAATTACATGTTGATACTCTTTAAAGGCAAGCTGCCAGGTAGCATGGGCTATTAATAATAATTGAAACAATATATGCCATGCAATTAGCTCAAACTCTCCAGGTGTAACGAAGCACACGTGGGCCAGATGACATTACTATACAACGTACCTAAACTTGCCATTGCAGGGTTGCTGGGTAGCTTTTCTTTCTTGGCATTTTCATGGGTATTTTTGTCTACAGATTCAGAGTCAGTAGGGTCCATGGAAGTCTGAGCTTAAAGCCTTGAGAGTTAATTTCAATGCACCCTTGAATATGTCCCACTGAATGTCCCCACCCTGCTCCTGACACCAGAAATGGCACAGCTAAACTACAGGTAAGCAACACTTTCACGATGAAGAGCTAGCTGTCCCTTCCCCCAAACTTGAGAATACGCATTGCGTGTTGAGTGGTGGAGAGAGAGGAAGGAGTTGCTCCTCCTTCGGAACACCTCATCATGATAAATGTGACAAAAGGGTCAAGTTCAGCAATGGCTTGACCACTCAGTGAGGTATTTCAAGTGACATGCTTAGTCTAGTCTCCCATTGAAACCCTGACCCTGTGTTATAATTGGAAAGACAAACACATAACCACATCTCCAAAGATCACTGCATGTGATGTTTGTAGTCCTTAGGGATAGTTATTTCCCAGAAGACATACGTTGAGCCCATCACATTTCCTGTCTTTTTGGAACAGGACACCAGGCTGGAAAGTAGCTCTACAACTTTGATGCGTAAACTTTAAATGTTTGAGTAAATGTTTAAACCAAATTATCCATCAGGTTCTCTAAACAGATGAAAAGTGAGTGTGGCCAGATGAGAACCAAATCCCTAGAAATTTATAGAGTAAAACATCCAAATGGACTGTGAGTGATTTGCTAAGATTGCAAGTAGAAAAGAGAGCCAGGTTTCTTTACCTTCATCATTTTCTTATAGAGGAAAGGGGAGTGACTGGGGAAGGGAGGTGTCATTGCCTGGTCTGCTTGTTGCCCACTTAATTTTTGAGCTTCTTTTCAAGCTTCAATTAACACCAATCGCATAATTCTCCCTACTTAGGAAATGGGATCCTTTGGTTGTGTAAAAGGTGAGTTTCTGGACACACAGGCTCATGCCTCTGGCTTCTCCTAAGGTTTGGGGTCTCGATGACCATTGACTGGCAACCTCAAAAAGGTTCTGTTTGGAAGCTGTGCTCACCATCATTACCCTGAACTTGACTTTTGAATGAGTGTATTCCTGAGGTAGCACCTACATTTATTGTGCAACAAGCGAAATTATGAAGTGGGCGAGCTTCACGAACAGGGTCCCTGGCTTTCCCTTTTTTCGTTGACCTTTAAGGAAGGGTCCTTACCCATTTTTGAGATATGGAACCCTTGACAGTCTAGTAAAGTCTATAGACCCACTTAAGAATGACGTTTTTAAATGAAACAAGAAGAAAAAGAAAACCATGGAGTTACAAAGGAAACGAAGTCCCTTGAAATTTCAGTGATCTAAACTTAAAAAAAAAAAATTCACACTGTAACATGTGATTTTTAAATTAATATCTTGTGGGTGATAGTTTCAAAGTCCTGCTGAGGGTAAATGACATCTCAAGATGTTTGCGATAACTATGACATGATATAAAATATCAATGATTTCTAATGGTAACAAAGCTAATGCAATGGAGGTTGTTGATTACATTCATTCATCAAAGGAGATTCTACCTTTCACTCAGTGATGAAAGGAAATAATGGCACAACTGTTCTTCCATATTCTTCCACGGATCCCCAGTCCCTTCTCTACCCCATGAAATGTTCTGGTACATTCTCCCGCCTGCTCCTTCTCTCACAAGGTATACCTCAGTTTACTTTCAGGTGAACTTAAGCCCATACATTTTATCACCCAGAGAAAGGTACCTTTTCAACAATCCCTCTCAATCACAAGGGAGATCTTATTTTCTTTTTAAAGACATGCTTGTGGTAGCCCCTGAAATCTTAGTAGTACAGCTCTACCAGGGGTTCTTATGCCAACAATTAGCCTGCATTTGCATTAGTCAGTTTGGCCAGAGCTAGTGCACTTCTGGAAAGCTCATGAGACAAATGCAGGGGTGCAAAATTTGCAATTAGTCTGGTGGGCTGCAGCTGGCCCTGTGCAAAACAATGCATGCAACGTTAGGGGAATGTGTCGCTTGCCCTGCCTCACTGTCTCGCTTTCGGTGCCCTTATACAAAGAAGTTGTCCTAATGAAGTATCATATTATTATTGTTGTTAAAATAATAATGACGTTTTGCAGTCCCTGGGCATCTCTCTTTGTTCCCTGACTTGGTTTGCACAGGGAAATTAAAGGAACAAATTGCCACTTAGTGCTTTTCCTCCTCTGCAGTAAAAATCAGCAGGAAAGCACAAGCTCAGAATCATCAATGAGGAGAAGCTAACAGGTTATGAGACTATGCAGATCACAGTGCACATGAATAAATGAGCCAAGTTACTCCTCTGTCAACTTAAACGTAGCTCGTGGAATTCAATAGTGGAAGTGAGGGAAACTACTTAAAATAGAAGGAAAGAAATGTCTGTAATATTTTCCTTCTCCAAACCGAGCCATTCCTGGGAGAGCAGAATTACTAATAAATTTACAAATCTTCTGTTTCACTTACCCAGTGGCCATTTTCCTCCATTTTCTTTCTTGCTGGCAGACACATGGCTTTCCTTCCTCCCAAGAAATGAGATTTTAGGCACTTTCACTTGTCCTGGTTCGTGGAGGTGGGGCTGAGAGCGTCCTAATGATATGAGTCCTTAAAGCCAAAACAAAATGAACTCTAAATGTAACAAATTTATATAACGCAACAAAGGTATCCTTCTCTATCTCACATTTTAAGATTCTACTACAATCCTACACAATGATACAGAACAGAACGTTGGGTGGCAATGTTTAATGAGGGCAGGCGAAACCCTGGAGTCACCATGTAACAGGCTTTCCCTCAGACGTCAGGAAGGCAAAGATGGAGATGACTTCTCTTGCCCTCAGGAGTTTAAAGCTAGTGAGACAGACAAACAACAATCTGGTTATTGGACACTGTGATGAGGGATTTGAGAGAGGGAAGCAGCGGGGGTCACAGCCTCCATGCGGAAGTTGGCCGAAGGCCTCCTGGAGCGTGTGGTTCCAGAGGTGAGTTACAATGAACTGGAAAGCACCACCCAAATGAGGAGAGGCAGAGGGGTTTTCCATGTAGTGAGAACAGCGGAAAGGTGAGTGAGATGTGGCTGCTTAAAGAAATGACGAATTGCTTCAAATGGTCAAGGTTGTCTGCAAAGTGTGCTACTGAACGTCTATCATATCGTGCCACGGGGAACGGGGGAAGATGCTCTGAGTATGAACTCTGTTCTCTGAACCGGAGATTGCACGTCCCCTCTCTCAACCAGTCTCTCTTGCTCTCCCCTCCCCACCCCATAAACTTAACAACAGCATTACATTAAATGATATTAACAGAATTATTGACGTGGAAGTGAAATCTATAGGAAGCCATAGAGAGCTGTTATCGAAAAGCAAGACGTGTTAGGGACAGAGACGATTAAGGAAAAGGTATAAAATGCACCCCATCAAAGCACCAGAAAGAGGCAGTGAAGAACATGGAGAAGAGATACTGCTTGAAGAGAGAATGGAAAGGAAGTCTCTGTAATTGTGGAAGGCCAATCTTTAGATACAGAAAGCCTGATAAATCCTGCGCAGGAGAAATAAGGGGAAATCTGCATCTAGACACCACATCCAGAAAAATGTAGAGTACATGTCCACTTTTCAGGGAGAAAACACACGTTATCTACAAAGGAATGCTAATGAGGCTGAGAGCTGGTTTCTCAGCCAAACCAGCAAAGAAAGAAAATTTCACACCTGATCACTCTTTACGCAATGAAACTACTTTACCAGAAAGAGGACAAAACAACTTAGGAACACACAAAACACTTGCACTAACAGACACTTACTAAAGGCGTTCCTCAAGCACGTTCCTGAAAGCACGGGTGGTGGGTCCTGGATAAGATGAAGCGTTTGCTCCGAGACTTAAACAAACAGACTGCATCTTTCATTACGAGTCTTGTTGGGGAGAGCGTGTTGGCCGCTATTTAATGATGTACTTGATTTGTATTTTGGATCAAACGCCTTCTCAGGCCATGCACAGAAAGTAAGAGTTTGCAGACCAGGGCTATCACGTACACCACCCGCTGAATGGCAGTATTCAAAAGGAAAAAAGAAAAATGAAAGGATTGACATGTAAAAATAATGATGAAGAAAGAAAATGGCAGACAAATAAATAAATCTAAAGAGAACAATAAGTTATATTTTGAAGAAGAAAAAAAACAAAGCTAATCTTAGAAGTCAAGCACTTTACTAGGACAGCAGTCAGCAGTGGGCAGAGTAAAAGCGTTATTCTTGGTTTAACTTGTAAATATGTTGGTTACCCTTTAAATTTTCAAGGTAAATATGCACGTTAAAATTCTTAGGGCTACAAAAAGATACAGAAAGAATAACATCCACACTAGCGGAGGAGACAATGGAATGTAGAAAGACAAACGACAGAAGCATACCTTACTCCAAGTTAGGAAAAATGGGAGGAAAATAGAGAAATGCAGAAAAAGTACGACAAATAAAAAATAAAAAACAATATGGAAGAAATGAATTCAGACATTTTGGTGAACATGATATTAACCCAAACTCTCTAGTTAAAAGACATAAAACGTACGAACACAAAAGACCTAAAGTCAAAAGATAGGAAAAGATATATCAGATAAACACTAATTTACTTTTGGGGGGTGGAAGATGAGGGTAAGGGGGATCAAATATATGGTGATGGAAGGAGAACCGACTCTGGGTGTTGAACAAACAATGTGATTTATAGATGATGTAATACAGAATTGTTCACCTGAAATCTATGTAATTTTACTAACAAATGTCACCCCAATAAATAAAAAAAAGAAAAAGCTAATAAAATAATAACATATACAACTGGTGAAACTACACTAACACCAGAGAGATACATACTTGAAGAGGGAAAGCATTTAAAAATAAAGATATTAATTATAGACTGATAGACTGCTTCACTAAGAAGGTAAAGCAATTTTAAATGAGTATCTACCTAACTCTGTCACTTCAAAATACAGAAAACATAAATATCTAAAAGATATACAATTTCAAAACAATAAAAAGTTAACGACAAACCCATCTTTACATTGAGGTACTCTAACATCTGGTAATGGATGGACAAGTGTGTATGGACACCAAATGTACACTAGCCTTCCTGGGAAAGGGACTAGGGGAGGTGACAGCTACAGTGAGGAAATCAGAAGCACCTGTTCTTTCCTGTTCAGAAAAGAAGACTCAAGAAACGGAGGCGCAGAAGTGAAAGCCTCATTCTTGTCTTCCTAGGGTTCCGTCTCTGAGGAAAGCCATCTCACACATATGCACAGCAGGCCCTGGGAGGGCGGCTTCCACGCCCCCAAATTTCCTAACACGCAATGCTATGCTCCTATCTGAATTTCTACGGTGCCATTCCAAATTTAATCGTCAGCTACTGCTGGGAATGGTTTTGTATCAAGAAATTACCAGATACCCACAGAAAGGCATGAATGGGTAACTTGTGGAGGGTAGCACACACAGGGTATGCACCTTCCAGCAGGCACGATCGGAAGAAAGGAGCAGGAGCTGGAAGACTAGAGCATGCCCAGCCCTTTGGAATCAGGGAGCCACTCACGGCCACAGGCGTGTCCCTCGTATTTTATTGAACAGGTATAGAGGTGGTTTTTTCCTTTCCTTAGATTCTGTCTTCATCAAGTCTCTGCCAATATTTGAATATTTAAAAGTGTATTACCATCTTGTAGTAGGTAGCTACAGTCAAGAGAGAGCTCCATCCTACATGCAGCCGCCATGTATTTCCCCAGCTGTTAACTGCACTTATTCCTGCCTTGGTGGCCCTGGTGCCTTAAATCCTCACCCACGTTTCTTCCTATAGTTTCAAATGTTATGCAGTTTTCAAAGCCAATGTCAAAGTCACCTCTTCCATGCAGTCCTCCCGCTCAAATATTATTTCTCCATTTACTGAATGGACATACCATTCGTACTCCTCAAAACATGCATGCGTGGCAGTTTCCCAAGCTGTAGTCTTGGGTCCCAAGTTTCAGGTCCCCTGTTTAATAGTTCCCCATGGTTCCCTTGGATCCTCCACAGGGAAAAATGCTGATTGATCAACTCACTGTTGGATTGATGGAGAATTCGATTATATCTCTTGGATTCTTATAGCACGGAAATTCAAAGGTTTTTTTTATGACAAAAGATTTGAATTTCAAAAAAGGTAAATTTTGAAATTGATTTTGAAATAATTGAATGCTGTAGCTGTTTCTTAAACTGCAAGGTGCCTTCTGAGTTGTACAATGTTTCAGTCTTGGGGGAAAGAGTCTGTTTATTCACCAGGTAGGATCCATTACTAACTTCGTGAGAATAGATTTCTTCCCAGCCCTGCCGTCCTCTTATTTAGTTTCGAAAGTCATTGTCATAATCAACATTGAAGACCCTTCGGTCAAGCGACCCAGGCATATTGAAATGAACACAGATTCGGAAAGACTTGGGAAGCCGTTTCTCCCCTTGTAAAAAGGGTATTATGTTTGTCTTTTGCTCATAAGAAACACCTTGGGGTAGTTCAGTGAGAGATGTGGACGTCTCGCAATAAAGCACCAAAAAATAATACAGAACAAACTACAATATGTCCATTAGATGAACAGTAGGAACAAACAATAAGAAAAATGTCTTTTAGCTGCAGCCTAATAGAGCTTCGCAGCTATCACTGCAATAAACTATAACTGAACTCATCAGGACCCGTTGACATGGGTACAATAATAATACACCACCGACCTTGAGATCCTGTTCGGAATGACTCCTAGAGGAAAAGAATCGAGGGCATAATTCAGCCTCTTAAGAACACAGAGGCAGCTCCATAGAAATATGATAAAATTATTTCAGTACCCACTGCTTTGCCTTAGCTGCTCCTAGGTGCTAATGTCTCATGTTCCCCTTGTCCCCAAGTGCCCAAGCTCTTGTTAGTCAATTACACATACTATGAACTTTGACCTTTGACCTTTGAGTTAGCCACTCTCAGCTGGTCCAGGACCCAGAGCACCACAGAATCAGCTACTCCTCACCAACATTGTCTATCTGTTTGTCGATCTATTATCTATCTATCGTTGATCTATTATGTATTATCTATCATCTATGTATTATCTATCAATCATCTATTATCTACCTACCTATCTACTATCTATCATCTATCTATCTAACTATCACCTAACTACCTACCTACCTATCTGATCCCCTAGCTGATGACCACATACTGGCATATATAGTTATGCACAGATGTACAGAAGCTACTCTGTTGTTATGCCACTCGTTTTCGGAAAGGAGGAGGATAAAAAGAGCATTTTTTAAACACACTCTCTTTCTCTCCTCTCTCCCTCTCTCTCCTGCATTCGTTAACCCCGTGATTCCAGACTCTGTATTCCCCTCACGTGACTTGTCTCCGGTACCTCCTCTCCTGACACCAGGGATCGGCCTCAGGTCCCTCCAGGCGCCCCCTGTCATCGTGAAAGGTCGCTGTGGGACCACTGAATACTCGCTACTCCTTGAGTTAGCTCCCACCATCACCCAGCCTGTGGGCGAGGAACAGCGACATGACGGTGGTGACATATTCCTTCCAGCCACCAGAAGGAACCGGCGTGCCCTCCTGCCCGCACGTGGAAGCACCCTTTAGCAGTCTCGGAGCTGCTCGTTGCCACTCCTGGTGCACTGGGTGATTAAAATGCAGTCTGTACCGTCAGCGTTTCTCCAACGATGCAGGCATATCAGGCAGGATCAGTTCAGACAGCAAAGCCAGATTGTTACCACGGAGCTCATTTAAAGAACAAAAGAAAATGAGTTTGTAGATTTGTTGTGCTTCTAGATCATTTCTTAGGATTACAATAAAAAACATTTGCTTAAAAAAGACGACTGTTCAAATACTAATGAAACAGATAATCGTATGTTAGGAAAACAGCTTCAGTGGAAAAGTCAAATACCAATTTGGTGCGGCTATTAGGACAGGCCTTTATTCCTGAATTTTGGAGGGTCTCTTCATGTAAAGATAATCCAGAAATAATAACTTTACAGCTTAGATACACTTCGAGAACATCCCCATGACTATTCGACAAAGCTCTTTGATGCTAATGACACATAATTTATTTGTAAATGTACTTACTGGAGGATTTGTAGCTCAGTACTACATTATTCTTGGGATCGGCAGGATTTACGATACCCGTAGGTGTCCCCGCTTATTAAATACCCTAGTTCTTTTTCCTTCCTTTCTTCCTTTCTTGCTCCGATTTTCTCCTTTCTTCAGTTCACTCTTATGGGCACTGCTGTACCCATGCCATGAGCTGTGGGCAGCAGGACCCAAGCAAGAGCCAGAACTGCTTAAAACCCGAACTGCCGATGGTTTTAATCACGAGTTTCTAAAGGCAAACACTGAGGGTTAGGCATCGGGGTTCACCTGCGAAGCTGGTTGGTTAGTTCTGTGTAAGCGTCTGTGGTTTTCTCTAGTTTGATTAGTTTAGTTCCTGACATCATCTTGTCTGGAATCTTTGTGACTGGTCGAGTGATCTAAGAAGGATAAAGCACCAGGATTTCACAAAACATCTCGTGACTGTATGTCCATGACGTTCTCCTTACAGCAGAAGGCGGGAACTAAACATCTGGTAACCACTGTTATTGTTTGCTCCATCGTTGCTTTATGCTTACCTACCTACCTTCCTGTTATCTCCGGCAAAGTGTCCTTTTAAACACTTCTCCTGGAACTGGCTTTGCAGGCAGGCCTCTGGGACCCGACTGAGACTAAGATTTCTTGATCTTTGACTATGAGCTACATGACAACCAAAGGAACTGAAACATCTGGTTAACGCCTGTACCTACACCTCTAGACTCTATGATCCAATAGCTGAACATGTTTACTGGTACCTGTCGGTTTCATCATTCTCCCGTGTCTCCTCTACTCTCTGGGTCCCGATCTGTGGGGACCTCGCAGGGCAAGATGGAAGATGGCGGCTGCACAAGATGGAAGGTGCCTGGGTCCTCGAGCGACCATGTGAAGCCTGGGGCTGTGATAGAAGAAAACAGAAAGGCCTTCAGTTTAGTTGCCTTAAGCCACTGAGATTCAAGGACGGTCTGTGTGGAAATGGGCACATCCTGACTCCTACAGTGCATGTTGGCCTTACAGTAAGCCATCCACTGGTGACACTTGGGAACACCAATTTCAGAGGGATGGTGAGGCCAGAACAGGGTGCCAATCAGCTAGAAAAAGTACCTGAAGAAGCTTAACTGTGGAGGAAGGGAAGGATCGAGCAGCTGCTGTGTGACAGGGATGATGTTTCTGGAAATAATTTTGTGCACTTTCTCTTTTGCATTTCCTGGTTTGTAACGTCCTCTCCTGGGGGCAGGGAGCCCACTTGCCTCATGGACATTAAGGATTTCTACACCCCAAATGCAGAGAAAGAAAAATATCGTGTCCAGGTTTTGATATCCAGAATGGGATTTGGGCGTCTCAGAGCTGACTGGTTTTGTCCATAGTGAGAAAGTAGTTCCGAAAGCCAGATTTTGTGGAGAGAGAAGAGATAATTCAAAAAACACAAAGCTTTGTTATTTTCCCATCAATGGCCTTTGCCTGACAAACCTGACCCTGGTGGTTACTGTAAACCAAAGCCACGCTCAGCCACAGAGAAGGACATAGTCTGGAGAGGTGGTGCCTAATTAGTGCCCTTCCAGTGGCCGGTAACCCCTGTCGGTGTAAATCAGCACTAACTTGTACCCATGCATAGTCATGTTTGTAGTGAAATATTTTTATCTAAACCATAAAGGGAAACCCACATCTGGACTGCCTGGGGCTGGTATCACACACACACACACACACACACACACACACACACAGAGCCATGCACTGACTACCAAGCAGGAGAAAAACAGGCGGGGTCACACACCAGCTTCGTCGCCTGGGCGATGGGGTGTGGCCAGGGAAGGGAGGACTCTTACACTGAACTGAAGATTTCTGGAAATGCCAACGCTTAGTCCCTAAGCATGGTCCTAATCTTTCCCCCTCCTTTTTGACATCTCTTATGTTGACCATCCTTCGCTGGGCAAACAACCGACGCTCTGCTCTTAGGGAGAAGCCCAGCCTAATCTGGTCTTTGCTGGAAGGCCGGCCTCGACTGCTGGCATCACTCAAAGACCTTCTCAAGCCCCTTTCCTACTGTTTGGGTTTTGAAGAAAGACAATCCTTCCAGGCCTCAACGCAACATCCGGGACTCTGTTGTTCTTATTTGCTCTTGAAGGAAACTGTTTGGAGTAACAATTTGGTAAGTGTGTCAGTGACAGCCTGGCCCGTCAGGGCTCTGGTCCTTCCCAGTCACCTCCCCTGAGGCTGCTGACGCTGTCGATGGCTGAGCTGCTCCCGCGGCCACTGCAGCAAGCAGTTGCATTAAGTGTTTGTCACAGCACAACATGTCCTTATCGGGTTTTCCCCTCATGCAGCCCAGCACAAAGCTTTTGTCTCGGATTTTAGATTTTTATGTTGTCGCCACCCTCTCTCCCTCCCTCTCTCCTCCCTTCTCTCTCTCTCTCTCTCTCTCTCTTTCTCTCTCTCTCTCTCTATCTTTCTCAAACCCCATTCCTGGTTTACATTTATATATTAAGATAGAATCACTGCTGTAACCAACCTTTCTAAATCTCAGTGCCTTATCACGGTAAAAGTATACAGAAGGTGCCAAAAAAGTGTATACACATTTTAAGAAAGGAAAAAAACTGTATTAGAATTGTACTACGCAATATATACCAATAACAAAAGATGACTACAAGTCACGTTTGACTTCTGCAGTTACAAAAGGCGCTCAAAGTGTTCCTCTCAGTGTAATTTTAATAGCTTTTTCCTTTCTCAAAATGTGCATACATTTTTGGGGGCACCCTCTGTATTTCTCACTCATGAAAATTCCAGTGCAGACGCTCCTTTCTAGGTCTACTCGAAATGGTGTCAGAGGTCCAGGCTCCTTCAGTTAGGTCTGGCGTCGGACCCCACGTAATCAGTCGGCTGTCCAACAAGCAAAGAGAAAATACTGCAGTTCTTCTTTCAGTAGCTCCCAGATGAGTTTGTTATCTTTCAATAATAAAGATATTCCAACGTCATAATAATGAGCTCAGTGTTTGTTGATTGACATTCTTCTGAAATACAGCAGGTCACTGAGTAAGCTAACTAACTATCGTTTTTAATCAACGAGGGGAAGGATGGGGCCCAGTGCGTGTTGGGAGCCTTCGGAGAGCGTGTGGTGGGGGGAGTACTGGGGGAGGCAGATGAAAAAAGAGGTTAAAAAAAAGAATGGACTTGGAGTCTAAGGCAAATGTGACTCATTTCAATTTTTCTTTTTTTCAGAAGAGTGGTAATGCTTGCAGAAGTAAAGAGAAATATACTTAGACGTTGATATAGATAATGCTGGAAAAGCAAGATCTTTGAGAATTTACTGTGACCATTATATTGCTGCTAACTTTACAATTAATGAAAAATTATTGGTCTGTATGTATGGAAATATGGCATAATTACAGAATGCTTAATATGCAGCATAAATGGAATAGCTATGTGTTTAATATAGGAAATTTATGACGTCAGCTGAACTCATTAAAAGTCAGTTTAGATTTTCTACAATAGCTAAACTGAATGAGAATGGTATATCTATTTGATAAAACATTGTGCGGTCGTTCCAATAATGGTCATACAAACTGCATCGTAAGCATTTCTCAGTGATATTGGTTGTAATTAGAGTATGTACAGTTCAATCCCTTCCCTATGTTTTGTGTAAAAATCACTTTTTTCACCTATAAGGGAAAAGTGTTTCTAGATACAAGGAGGAGACCTTAGGCTCTCTTAGCCATAGGCTCATATTTAACTGCCTGGGATATTTTCCCAATAGAAATAGCAAAACTAAATGGGTGAGAAGTGGGGTTCATTCCTTGGGGACATTCATCTCTTGCATGACGTGGATAGGACATTTTTCCCTTTGTTATTATTGCTGCTGTTTTACAGTTCAAGGGGGTGTAGACTTCACGTCAGTCTCGTTTGGACATCTGTGTACTGCTGATCTGTGGGGTTCAAGTACCTGAAGATTAGGACATTAAGTTCAGTGACCATACTTCTCTCAGATGTGATGTCATCTCAAGGGCACTTAGGTCCACCTGGTTGACAGTGGGACTGAAACAGCCACCAATGCTAGAAATGTCCTAAGTCCTGACAACCAACTCCCTCCATCTCCCCCAGAATGTTTCTCTTTTCATTGTCTGGGGTCAGAGATTTAAGGAATTAACTCCTAAAGGCTTTGTCCTTAGGAAACCACAGATTGTCTCCTGTGTGGGTTGGGTGGCGATGGACCTTTTAAGCTAATATGAATAACTGATCTCAGGGTTGGTGGTGGCTGTAGCTTCCAGATAAATCCCAGCCTCTTCTCCCTGTGTGCGGGGAGGACGTTTGTCACTGCTTTATTGGGACAGGATCCTAGAAAATGGCCTGTGTCTCCACACTCGGGGAGTCACAAACTGACTCATGGCTGCTCTGGCCAGTCTCTCATGGGACCCTTGGGCCATCCGAAACCCATCTCGTGCACAGCCCAGCTCTTCCATTCTTTGCTCCCCATCCTCTGTGTGTCCCACCGCGTCCCGTCTGAACTCCAATGTGGGCTTAAGCTCTTCTTTTATTGGAAGCTGAGGGGACTTGTTTCTAGAGGGGACTTGTTTTTGTCATAGTATAAGCTTGACTCACCCACCACCCCTGCAGCCTTTTCCTGACAGAATGTTCTCCAGAAGTTTCCACGAGGCCAGCCTCACCAGCTCCAGCGCTCGAGATGAGATGTCTGGTCTCTCCTTCCCGGGACCAGGGAACAGCCCTGCTGTTGACACTAACCTACACCTTCCCCTCTTTCTAGTGATTTGGGTTCAAGAATGGCTACATTGTCCAACATAAAGCAGTGAGCTCTAGGACTGGGCTATATGTGTATATTTTTTAATGTTAGGGGAGAGACACATGCTCTTCTCTGGGGTTGTGAAGCTGGCTGTGCGAGCGAAGCTTCTACGTCTGTATTGTCACCATGGAGAGAGCTGCGCCGGGGTGCGGGAGGGGCGTCCCATTAAGAAAGAAAGGAGAGCACGGAGACAAGCGAAGTGAAAATGATGGATGGAAGTAACTAGCTCACGGTGACTTTGAACATCATGTCACCAGTGATGCCCCCTGGAGACTTGGCAATGTCAGTGATCTGAGCCAAAACTCACTTTAAAAACTCGTTGGGGTTGGATATTCCATCGCTTTCCATTCAAATCACTCAGTCGTAAGGGGTTGGGAACCGAAACCATGCAGCATGGGCAACTGAGTATTTGGACTCCAATTAATCTGTCCCCTTGCTTTCTGGAGAGAGTAGGGTGGGGGTCTTCACACAGTAGGTTCGGTAGGGTGACCCCTGGATGTCTTTCCCCTCCTTTCATCCACCTCACCAATTCCATTGGGTTCCCACTGCCATTAAAGCAGAGAAGGAAGGCACTTATTCAGGATTTGGGTTTCTGCTTTCTGTTCATTCTTTCTGCCACGACTGGCTGTGGGCTCTTGAGTCTCGAATTTGAAAGCTGTTTGAGTAATATTGTTAGGACTTGGCACCGGTGTGCATTTTATATCAAGTATTAATTTTCTTTAAGAAAACCAGTTTTGTCTCACACGTTGAAGGGTCGGGATTTGAGGGGACCCTGGGGACCTATCGCCGCACAGTACAGTGCTGAAGAAGCAATTCCATTTTTCCCGTGTTCCTTTCTGTGTCTACACACATGCCCACACACTCTGCCGAGAGGAATCCAAATTCTTGAGTCCCATTCCACACCGAATCAGAAACTCTGGGGATAGGACCCATCCTTGATTTTCATAAGCCCTCCAAGAAATTTTTATGTATTCTGAAGTGTGAAGACATTACTTCAAATTTTTTTCATTCTCTTCTTTCTTCTTTCCTTCCATTCTTTGGCTCAACCATTTGCAGAGGATTGGGTAAGTTTTTGGCCACTCATCTGAGGATGTATCTACCTATACAGAAAGATTGCTCTGCTGTTTGTTTAGACAATATGCTATTCCTGGGACTCCGGGTGAAAGTTTAAGGTGTCATGGCAGACATCGTCCCTGTGTGACAGCTCCCCCAAAGGGGACACAGCCACCCTGAGTGACTGCTTTGCCAACCAAGCCGTGGGCAGCACTATAATGGGAGTTTTCTCTTCAGGTGTTGACCTTTAAATAAATCCCACCTCTTTCAATGTGGCCACTGGATCTCAGATTTTCCTGAAACAACATCTTCATAATGAATTTGTTAATTGCCCCAGACTTGACTCATGAAACTTCACACCTTCAGGAAAACCCAGCTGCTCTTTATTTCAATATTTCTTTTTTCCTACATTGAATGAGCATAATGTTTCACTAAAGACAAGCAAATCAGATGAAAGGAAATTCATTTTGCTTTGGCATATTAAAAACAAAACGTACAACATGTACTCACACATCAAACTCCCCAAAATAAAATACAGAGAGAAGATGCTAGAAGACACATCGGTTATCAGAGGTTATTCTCAGAGAGCTGGAGTCCAGGCATGTCCACTGTGCCACTGGAAGGAAAGCTTTTGGAAGGAAATGGTTCTTAAAGGATGATTTTTTTCTTTTTTCATTCCCTGTTACTAGCAGGATTTTGGTGCAGCTCCAGACTGGATGGGTCCAACTCTGGACTCTCCTCTCATGTGTCGGGACCATTTTTGCTTCCGTGAATTTGTGGTTCAGAATCCTCCACGTGATAAAATGTGAACTCTAAGTACAACTACTACAATTCTTCGCAATACGGCCCAGCCCACGTCTCAGGTTTCCTCCTCTTGTCATTCCTTAAGTACTACTGACCCGTAACAGGTATATGGAACTATTCTATAATGAACTGCCCTGTCCTATGTCACAGGCTGGAAACTACAAAGAATCTAAAGAAAGGTGCTTTTCTAGTGGAATGATATCTGGGGACAATAACTGTTTAGGAACACATAGGACGACACCTACTTTGTTTGTTCATAAGACTGGCTCTAGGAAAACTCGATCCCTCTGCATAAATTGGGGCCAAATCAGAGCTCATGATATTCTCCAAAACAAATATTTCAAAAGGCATGCACAATATAGTAATTGTTAGAAGTTGGACAAATATGGATAAACATCAGAGTTATATGAATAATTGTAAAAGGGGTGTTGTGTTATTCTAATGTAGAAGCCCACAAATTTAGCCACATCGGGAAAGGAAAATCGTCTTGGTTATTGTGAATTATTTTGCCTCCATTAAAAATAAGAAATTACATCAATATTTAAGTGGGTTTCCTAATGCTATTGATAACATTCATTCCTCGGTATGGACTCCTCTTGGCTACTGGTGTACCTAACTGCGTCTCCATTAGTAGCTAAATCCTTCCAAGTAGTTGGAAGAGAATTCTCTGTATTGATATAATGCCAACTTGATCTGCATGGTATAAGAGTTTAGACTAAAAACATAATACAGAGTACAGCTCCAGAGTAAATTGTTATATCATCTTGTTTTCTGGAAAACAAGAGTAACCCCGCTTTCTTCCACATTCCTGCAGTCTTCTTTCCATGTTTGAGAAAAGCACACAGTTCATTTTGGATAAGTAGATGTGGCCTGCTGCCCCAGAACATAGTACAATAAATATTTAAAAACAGAGGCCCCTTACCATTGAGAGTTCTTACAGCCAGAATTTTAAAATTTATTCATTGAGTCACCAAATAGTTATTGAATACCTAACCTCTGGAAGGTGCTGAAGGTCGAACAGACAGAAACATAGTGAAAGTTCCTACAAGGAGAGGATGGGCAAGTGGGAGAAAGGGACAGTGGGCTGGGACGTGGTAAGTTAACCAGGTGCTACAGACCATAGGTACTCACCTGTGTGGAGGAAGTCAGCTGGGAGAGGAGACGAGCAGTGGGTGAGGACGCAGCGTGATTAAGGGAGCACTCCTGAGGACGAGATGCCGTTCAGGCAGGACCTACAGGCTAAGAAGAAATCGTCTATGAAAAACTGGAGATTCTAAAAGGAGAATTACTTTCCTTCAGTGTATACTAGTTCTTGAAACATATAGTGACCAAGAATTTAAAGATATATCATTCTTATTCAGAAATCAGGAAACTTTGACATAAAATGTCTAATAATCTGAGAGCTCTTCAATCTACATGGTTTAAAAACCTGGATGAATTGTGACAGAATGCACAACTTTTCTTGTCAGTCCTCTTGGGTCCCTGTCTCCCAACCCTCTAAAGGTATTCTTCCTGTTCCTTGTACACCTGACCCATTAAAAGTTGGGGAATTCCAGAATCACGTGCTCCCGACGCCGATATATTGCGATTGTTGAGGGCTGAGTCTCTCCTGACACCTTGTGCTCTAGCTTCAAATATTCTTATGTGTCTGGATCTTTGCCAGTTCAATTCTGTCATCAATGATAATCTTCTCAGTGACAAACTCCTACTAATTATTCAAAATCCAGCTCAAATACATTTTACTCTGACGTCTTTCCCCTGTGTTTCTCGTCCTTTTCCTCTTCTACCTCTTCAGAAATCCTCCCTGAATTGAATATGAAATCAACTTAAAAGCTTTAAGGCAGACAAAGATAATTAGTGTATTTGGGGGGATACATACATATTTGGTAAAACAACAAAGAAAACCAAGGAAATAATAAACAAAATTTATAATAATCTTAAGTTTGAAGGAGAAAGAGAGGCAATTGAGGAGGGACCCAAATGGCTGTTCATTGATTTCGTTAGTAATATTCTATTTCCTGGGCTTTTATCTTTTATATCTCGTTTTCCTTTGTATTTTATAAAATTTCAAAGTAATCCATAAAAAAAAACAAATAAAATAAAAAAATAAAAATAAAAAAGTAATTTGTAAAAATAAATGGTTCTCAGTCTTGATAACAATTTGTTAATTCAAATGAATTAAACAGGTCGCATTTAAATCCACACTGGGGTTTGCACTCCACAGAGAAAGTAATTTCCAGAACCTGATTCCAATGAAAAATGGGAAATCCAGCAGTTTCCTCAGGAGAGTGACCCTTTTCAGATTGAGTTCAGCACCAGAAGAGACAACCATTGCAGAACTGACACGTAGAGCTTAGTCGCCTACGCAGGATCTGTGCTGAATTCCTGCTGAGTTCTTAGATTAGCTGTCCTGCTCACTCCATCCAGAATCTTCTCTTTTCCAAACAGACCAACGGTACTTGAAAATACCAGGTGTCCCGATCATAAATGCAGGTCCAGGAAAGGCTCAGAGAAGTCCAGAGACAACCAGGAATGACATGAAGTGGCTAAAGGGGGGTCTGGGCTGTTCCCCCACCTTCTACATTGTTCTTTCTATTCATCTTTATGTCATGCCCACCATTCCCCACCCCATCTGATCTGATTTCCACAGCCCTCCAATATCAACACTCTGTTTCTGTTGGGCTCTTTCACTGATGTCCTGCAGACACCTCACGTTTCTACCCAAAGCCTTTGCTCAGGCACTGCCCTGGCTGGAACTGCTTTCTCTCTAAGCCAGTCAATCAATCATCAGCCAGTCCGTCAATCCAACAGCGTGTGTATAAATGTCCCAATGGAACCATCTCAGAGACTCTAACCTCCACTGATCTCACGCCCCATATTCATTTGGTCGAACATTTAATGTGCATTGATGCATTGTCTTATATTTGCCAGTGCAATGGTGACCAAATAGTCCCCCATTTGTCAATTGTATGATGGCCCCTCCCTGTGAACAGTGGAGCTGCCGTAGAAACAATTCAGGTCTCAGTGGGGTCTTTTCCCAGTTACTGTGCAGCCTACAAGGCTAAGCATGGCCTCCCGCACAAGTATCTACAAGGGAAGTCCCAAAGTACTCTGAGCAGAGCTGCTTTTAAACCTCCTTCAAAGAAACACAAACTTTTATTTCCCTGGGAATCGCTCATCCTTCTTCGAGACGCTTTTATGGGCTTGACTATCTAGTAGGCCCTGCTCTTAGGTCCTATGGGTGGCCGGCGTGCTTTGTCTGGCGATGCCTCAGACCCTTTGTAAAATGGTCCCGGGATCTCGTGCCAGGCAGAGGAAATCTAGGAGTGACTCGATTCTCAGGGGTTAGGTGGAAGAAAGATTAAAAACTAAAAGGAGAGAAGGAAAAAGACCAACAGCTAAAAAGTCTGCTATATAATACAGTCAGAATCAACTTAGGATTCATTCCTTTTCATTCAGAAACCACCTCCAGGGCCTGGGACTATATGGTGGTTACTATAAGTGCCTCCTGGGAGCTAATGTAGACCATCAATTTACAGTCAATTAGGAAAATACAACGTTCCTTGAAAGGCTTCTCGGCCAAGATGTGAACTACAGTCTGTGTGTGCCCAGTCTGCCCGCCCCTCCCTCTTTGTGAAGTCTGAAATTAAGCCGTTAGCGAATCATTATGCTTTGTTTTAGTTCTCCTGGTGTTCCCTTTCCACGCGCAAAAATTCGTGGGAATTACACAGCTAGTAGATAGCCTGTAACCTAGGGCTAGTTGGCAGGTGAAGTGGAAGAAGCCTGGAGCCCATGGAAGGAGGCCGTAACCTTCACAAAAGGCAGAGAGGAGCCTGCGTCAATGGCTTCCTTCTGTACTTTGTTCCCTTCTGCACACACTGGTCACCGTCTGCTGTGACTGGCCACTGTGCTGTTCTCTAGGAAGTGTCCGGGGAAGATCGCAGCGAGGTTGTGTGGTGTGAAAGACAGAGGGCCCCTCAAGCTGCAGATGTCACATGATGGAAAGGAGAGGGAGGGAGGAGAGAGGAAGCATTTTCAAACAACTGCCAGGAGATAAATGCATAATGTTGTCTCCTTCTAAAGTCCATTTAGTAAGGGACGTGGAAGGGAATCGTATGACTATAGCAATTTCAGTTTGCATTTTTAATGTTTGGCCAGGAAATACCAAGAGACCAAGAGCAAACATTTGTTTCTCGTTTCCCACTGAGACAAGGCAGTAACAGAAGATAAAAGGTCTCAGTGTCCAGGTCCAGCTAATTCCATCTTCAGTGTAATGCCAGGAAGGCCAGTCTCTAAGAATAGTTTAGAAGTTAACACTCTACAATGGTCAGATGTGGAATTAAAGAAAAGATGGAGCCTGAGCCTTGCAGGTAAGTATGATGACAATTAGTGATAATTATAAAATAATCATCGGTGATTCCCTTTTTGCATTCTGGATGACTCACACTAATCTATCACGGCAGAAAGCCACGCAGTGGTTGCCTCTGGGTGGTGAGGGACAAAACTGGGGGATGGGATTACCAAGACACGGAGTATTTTTCAGCGATGGGAATGTTCACAGTTTTCATTGTGGTGGTGATGGTTTTCTTCGTCCAAATCAATCTAATTATGCACGTTAAATACTGCATTTTCTTTTAGGTCAATTACTTCTAGCTAAAGCTGTTCAAAACATACATCCTCAAATACCACATGTATAAAAACATTTATAGCAGTTTTGTCACAAGAGCCCCAAACAGGAAACAACTCAAATGCCCATTCACAGGAAAATGAATTTTTTTTAAAAGTTGACTCTTTATGTAATTAAATATATCACAGCAAATAAAAGGATAGACGATGCATGCAGGCAACACTAGGGGTGAATCTCAAAACCGAGGCAGCCAGACACAAAATTGCATGATTCTGTTCATGTCGAATCTTAAGAACCAGCTAAAGCTTTTTAATGATAATGGACATCAGAAAGTGGTTGCTTCTAGGAGCTGAGGGAGACTGACCAGAAAGGGTGATGAAAGAACTCCCTGAGGTGACGGAAATATTTTACGTGATGGATTTATTGATGATGCTACAGAGCTACCTAGATGCAGAGCACCTGGGACTCTCACATTTAATTAGTGCTTCTAGTGTTTTAATCATGAATGGAGGCCCCTTTAACTTCCATGTTCAAACATGCCCCCGAAACCACCGAAGAAGTATGGTTAAAAGCAAAAGCAGATACATTTGTCCCTGTCTGTCAGGTACAATTAAAGTCAAAGAATATTTATTTGCGTAGCTGTACGAGCAGACAGTGTGCAGCGTGGACCATCTGGCTTTCTGGGGTCCATAGTTGCAGCGAGCCCATGTCTCCGGGCCTGTCCTGCCCCTGCTCAGCGCTTGAGAAAATGCACAAGGTCAAATCTGTCCTCCAGTGCTCATCACTGGCGTGGGGGAGGCGCTGAGATGGAGGCGAAGCTTGCCTTCCCCCATCTCTTCTCTTGCCACCCCCAGGGAGGCTTCATGCTCTGGAAGCACCAAGAGTCATAGGAGTGAGACGGATGCCAGCACTGACCCCAGCTCTGCCACCCACTCGGTCCCTGACCTCGGCAGGTTGGCTGACATTCTGGTGACTGGTGCTAAGGGATACAGAGGTATGCCTGGGATTTGAACAGGTGTGATCCTTAACAAAATGGCAGGTAACGCCACTGGCACTGAGATGGACACGCGATCTCCATCATAATGGACACGTGTCATTGCCATCATCCCAGGACATATTCTGTCCCTGGGAGACCCCCGATGCTGAGACCTCAAAGGGAATTGGAGATTAGGAAGTACAAACTTCCAGTTATAAAATAAGTCACAGGGAGGTGAAGTACAGCACAGGGAATATAGTCAATAATACTGCCACAATGATGGATGGTGACAAAAGGTGACCAGGCTGACTATGATCACTTCAGGCGGTGTATATACACACTGGGTCACTATGTTGTACACCTGAAGCTAATACAATATTGTACGTCAACTCTAATTTTTAAAAATTTTTAAAGAAATTGCAGAGATTAAAAGAAACCAACCAATAGACTCCATTCAGTGCAACAGAACACTATCAACTAGCATTTCACATTTGCTGAAATTATGAGCACGGTATGTGTGCGTCTGTGTGTGCGTGCATGTATGTCTGCATTTGTGCATGTGTGGGCATGTGTATGTGTGTGCATGTATGTCTGCATTGTGTGCATGTGTGTGCATGTGTGAATGTGTGCATGCATTGTGTGCATGTGTGTGCATGTGTGAATGTGTGCATACATTGTGTGCATGCGTGTGTGCATGTGTGTGTGTGTGTGTGTGTGCGTGCACACTGAGCTGTCGCCACACACTGGCCTCCACGAAGTTCTGCAAACACAGCAGGCACACCATACCCCTTCTTGGGACTCCTACACTCATTTCTCTCTTCCTAGAACATCATTTCCTTAAATATTTCCTTTGCTGCTTTTAGGTCTCTGCTCAAATGTCACCTTTGAGAGATACCGCCCTTGAACAACTAAACAGAGCCCAGTGTCATTCTGTCATTCTCTGTCTCCTTAACTGGTTTGATTTCCTTCATGGTATTTATTACTGTCTCATGACATAGCGACGTTTATTTATTTACCTATTTATGACTGCTACCACAACACACACACACACACACACACACACAGGCATGCAAGTCCCATGAAGCCAAGGATGGCTCCTCTCTGTCCCCCTAATAACTAGAACAATGCCTGCACCCAGCTAGGACTCGATAAGTATTTGTTGAATGAAACACGACACCATCAAAGGGCGCATCTGCTACTGCGCTCAGTTTTTTACAAACATATCCCTAGTGCTCTTGGAGGTAAGTTGTTAAAGAAAGGAATTAATCAGTGGATGATGAAGGTTTTGAGTCTAACATGTTCGTGAAGATTTCGGTTTATGCACGTGAATGCCTGCTGGTTACGACAACCCAGTGTCTGTTCAAACAGCTACCTTTGTGTGTGATACAGACATTCCATCTTTCGAGGTTACAACCTTTACGATAACCTTTGCTGGTTTGGGAGTGTGGGGGGTAAGAGAGAGGCAGCACCATCCATACCCCTTAACATAGAGAAGGAGCGTGGACCGAGGGTGGCAGGCGGGAGTCCTGAAGACAGCAGGGGAACTAGGGCACCAGACAAACTCACACCACCTCCGTCCAGCCTGTGAGTTGCCATAAAGTGGCACAGTATTTCCATCAACAATCACTCGTCTCATCATGCTGCAGTCGGAGCATGTCGGCTCAGGGGCATAAACACAGCACATGAGCCTTTTAATGGAAGAACCCATGGGGCTTACTGAGGTAACAGGAAGCCAGGGGAGCAGTCGACTCGGGGTCCCCCTGCTCTCTCTCTGTTTCTTTTCCTGTACTTCCAGTCAGATGGCACTTCCTGGGAAATACAGGATCGGGCTGCTGGCAGAAACCTCTTTATTCTCCCAGTGGCTCAGCAGCCTGAAACTCTGGTGGCAATTGTTTCAGCCTGAGAATGGAGAATGAGACAACGGCTCTGTAGTGGGAAATAATCGTGATTTTCAAGAGCTTCTAATGAGCCAGGCAGCCAGTGAGATAAAAACTCTAGTGGTGCTTTTCAGTCTTTTGTTTTTTTAATCACCTTCGTAAGGAGACACAGACATTGGTTTTCTAATGACCCTCTCTAACCTCATGACCTTACCAAGGAATAAAATTTCATCAAGTGGGGATCTAAGTTTTGGAGAGACAAAAACCACGTAATAACAGAGATCTGTTTGTCCCTGCAAGAACCAGTTTGCACCCATGGACAGGGGAGCAATATCCCTCCGTTGAGAATGTACATACACACAGCTTCACGGAGGAGGTTTACAGTTACGTAAATCTTACAGTGAGGAAACGACCGCACAAGTGAAACAACTTGACGGAGGAAACAAGTTAGAGTAACTGAGCGCAGATTTGAACCAAGGCTTGTTTGACTTCAGAAATATATGCTCTTGAACTCTATGCAACGTGGTCTTCCCTGAGTGAGAAGCAAATCACAGTGAAAGGCCCCATGGGCACGTGCAAGGCAAATGTTTAATGAGTGCTACTCTGCAAGAATCTGTCTGGGGGACTCCCTCAGAATTCAATCCACTCTGCTAGTTCTCCCCCAGACGTCCTATTGTTTAATCACAGCGTTACTGAATACAGTTCACGTACCCTAAAGAGGGTACACATTTAGTGTGTTCAGTGAGTTGCACAGCCATCACCATTATCTAATTTGAGATGGTTTTCATCACCCCCCCCAAAAGAAAACACTGTCTAATTAACAGCCTCTCCCCGGTGCTGCCTTCCCCCAAACCTGGCAGTCACCCCTCCTCTTTCAGGATTACAGACACGGAATCTCTTTGGTATGAATGGAATCATACCATATGTGGCCATCTGAGACTGGCTTCTTTTACTCAAGGTAATGTTTGCAAGACATAACCACGTTGTAGCAGCTACGAGTACTTCATTCCTTTCTATGTCTAAATAACATCCCACATTTTGTTTATCCATTCAACAACTTGATAGACATTTGGCTTGTTTCCAATTTGGGGCTATTATGAATAATTCTGCTATGAGCATTCTTGTAGAGATTTGTGTGTGTGTGTATGAACATATGTTTTCAGTTCTCTTGGGTACTGTAGTAGGCAGAATACTGCCTCCCACCCAAAATATTCACGTCCTAATTCCCAACCCAATGAATATGCTCTGCTACGTGGCAAACAGAAATTTAGGAGAAAGAATTAAGGTTGACAGTCAGCTGAGTGTGAGATCATGAGATTATCCGGGGTTATCTCTGTCGGTTTGATGGAATCACAAGGGTCCTTAAACGTGGACGAGGGAAGGAGAAGTGGCAGTCAGATATGAAGTGCTGTTTCTGGTTTCAAAGAGGACGGAAAGGAATGTGGGAAGACAAGGTAAGGAAAGGACCGGAAGGGACCCAACCTAGATAACACCTCTATTTTAGCTCAGTGTGGCGTGGGTTGGGCTTCTGAACCACACTACTGATGGATAATACTTTGGCATCACGTTGCGACTCTAAGTTCACAGAGATTCATGACAGCAGCCAAAACAGGTGTATATGTCCCAGCAGAATGGCTAGGTCATGCAGTAACGCTTCTTAACATTTTGAGGAACTGCCTGACTGTTTTCACCAGCAGCTGCACCATTTCCCACTGCCACCAACAGTGTATATACTATAGAGCCTTGTAGAAAGTTTTTCATTGTACGTAGGGTGCTTCTCTACTCTACAATTTCCGTTTAAAATATATATTTTTATAGGGTAAGGAATTATTTAGTGAGGCATGATTCTCACAATTTCCTTTAGCTCTTTGAAAATATTTTCAACCAGTGATTTAAGATTCTTGACTCTTAAGTCCACCATCTGGGCTCCCTGAGGGAGAATTTCTATTGACGGCTCTTTTCCTGTGTATGGGCCACACTTTCTTGGGCTTTTTGACCCCCTTACCCAGAACCTCTTGTGGAATGCTGATCCATTTAATTGTTACAACAAGGACGCTCCGGGAGCCACATTTCCCTCACTGTTTGCTATTGCTGCTGCTGTTTGGTTTTTAGTGACTTTCCTGAACTCATCTGTACAGTCTGCAGTCTTTGTCCTGTGGCCACTGAGTGCTCTGCTCCGTTGACTCAGTGGTCACTGAGAATTGGACAGAGAGCTCCTTAAATACCTACATGTCTCCCCCCTTTTGCCCTCAGCACCCTCAGTGCTCCGGCGGTACAGCTCTGCCTTTGCCCTCACTTCCTGCTCGCAAACACCATGGTGGTCAGCCAACAGTGAGTGAAGGAGTACAATCTCCTCAGCTGTTTCCTGGGCACACATGCGACCCTTCAGATCACCAGGCGGATGAGAGCGCTTTTCGTAGCCTGCCGAGGACATCTCACTCCCCAGCTCTTCCTTTAAAGGTTTCTGGTCGGCCTCTTGTCTGTTCTAACTGTTGTCACTGCCTCAAGCAGCTGTGATGTTGAACTATTGCCGGTTGTCTTCTGACAGCAGCTGTCCCCAGGGAAAGCGCAGCCAGCCCCACGCAGGCTCTGAATCAGGTCCAGTTAAGACAAGTCCTCCTAGAGGGCACATTTAGGGAGCTGGCAGTCAGGTCGCAACACGACAGTTCTCTGAGAATCGGGAAGCCACAGTGGCTTCCAGTCACTGTGGTTGGGGGCTGCTGGGTTTCAAGGCTACCATGGAGCTGGCGTGAGGGGGATGGGAGAGCACTAGTGAAAAAACCGTGGCACTCACTGTTCTTTGTGCGATGCCATCCATTTTTCTTGTTTTCTTTTGTTTTTTGGTTGTTGTTTTTTTGTTTTTTGTTTTGAAATAAACACTCCTTGGATTATTGCAAGGCAACAGTCAGAATTTTTAGAAATCCAGAGTTTAAAAATGTTTATTTTGACAATTTTTGCCAGCATCCTTGTTTCTTTTACAGAGGACCAGGTTTTTCAGAGGGCCTTCTTCTAGCATTATGGACATGCTGTCTTATCCAGGGCCTCGCTGTTTGGGAGTGCTGTCCCTTCATTTTAGTGAGTGGCTTTCTATCACGACCCTCAGTTGGACATTGATGAAGGTTTCAGGCCCATACTCTAATGGGACTTGTTTTTGTCATTTAATTCTTTGTTTCTCTGGTGAATCGCAGCTTACTCACTGTTGTTTAACCTTTCAGCTTTGCACACTGCCATATCCCCAAGCATTCCCTTCCTCTCCTCTCTTCACCTGTTCTTCCAAGTTGCCCAAGCAAAAAGTAAAGAACATGAGAATGGCCTCTGCAAGGCCTGCCTCTGGCCAATGTGACCTCCGCTATGATTGCTGGGCAGAGACTCCCAGGTTCCACTGCCATAACCGCAAAGAGCTAGCCACTCCTTTACCCACCTATGCCTATAATGTGAACCTCTGTGTCCTGTATATGCTGACATAGCACTCACCCCTGTGATATTTGGGAATTCTGCATTGCAGGAATCTTAGGGGAGGAAAAGGACTGCTTCCCTTTAGTGAGACAAAAATGTCTGATGCCGGCTGTCCCAGCCTCTCTTGGGGCTGGAGCACAGCAACATTAGCTGGGCTCCACCAACCACTGTGATAAGAAGGCAGCCAACACCAGGATGAAAGGCAAGCCTGTCACCGAGCAGAGAGCAGACACGCTGAGGCTCTGGCAGCCTTGTAGGCCCTTCATCCCGTGGCCCCCCACTACTGACCACTAGGTTTCTCAGTGTGGAAACAAACACCAAACCTGATTGTGAGAAGCTACTGTGTAGCTGGGCTTCTGTTACCTGATATAATCCCCACCCTGTCCCCACCCCAAATCCCTCTCCAGCCTGTTTCATGTTCAGGTTTGGTGTTAGGGAAGCAAGATTTTCTTTCATCGTTATGCTTTTTCCTTCAATTCCTTTCCTGACATCACAGTCACAGCATGGTCACTGAGAGGACTGTTCTATGACATGTTTTTATTTGCCATCCAACTGTCACGCGGATGCCAGGGACCGTAGTGAGGAGGACGAGCGTATGGATCAAGAACTGAAGTACAGTCACCCAGATCCTAAAGGGGAAGGCAGAACATTCCATGTCCTATTTATATGGGCCAGGCATTCCGGCACAGACTTTCAAATCCATAGTCTATCTTTCACTCCATAACCAATGGTTGGCACAACCCATAGAAGCCACGGGCACAGGGAGAACGTATCCATTGGGACATGCTGTGTACCAGAGACCGTGGGAAGGGTTTCCATTATCTCATCTATTCCCACGGTTGGAAAGACTAAACATTATTTCCACTTTCAGACCACAAAAGTGAGATTTCATGAAGCTGTCTGTCTGGAAGACCACACAGGCAATTCTTGGTCCTGTCAGGAGTGAAATACCTTCTGTCTGATGCCAAAGGCCACGCTTCGTGAACTCCCTGAAATGATATCTTTCCAGATATGTCCTGTCTGCTGACGTGTGATGGGAAGAGAGTTTGGATGCAGCCTGATGGATTCCTCTACTTCTATTTCCTTTTCATGAGACTGTGCAAACACACAGTCTTTGTGTTTGCTTACATATTCTTTTGAATGTCTGAGAGCTAGGGGAACTGTAATTTCCTACAGCCAGCGATGAACCCAGTAGAGAATCCCTTAGTATCTGGGGCCCTGATGTCCTTGGAGCAAAACAGTAGGAAGAGAGACAGCTCACTCTCCTGCACTGTCCTTCTCACTGTTGTGTGTGCAAAGGAGTCTCATCTCCTGTGACACTGAAGGCAAAAAGAGGCGGGGGTTGGCCATATTAAAGTTAGTCCCGTTTCCTGCTTAACCTCCACTCAGGGGAGCCCCCAACCCCAGTTACATGGCAGCCTGTGAAGTAAGGTGCCCCAGGCTTCAGATGTTGATGGTACGGGTACCCTGTGAGCTTAATTGTGGCTTTCCATTGTTACTAATGTCCTTTGAAGGAATATTGTGTTTCACTGAAATATTTCAAACTAGTTTTGCTCTCATGTGAGCCACGGAAGCCAGCTCTACAGAAATACAGCTGAACCAATGTTCAGGGTAGAGCTGGGATAAAATAATTTTGCATTTATCATTTAATTGTAATGAACCTAAGTCTAATGAGCCTAAACTCCATTTAAGACAATAGTTAATGGCTTCATTTTAATGAATGTTGTCAGGATGGTGAATATAACAATGACTGAGCACTCAATTATTACTGAGGCTGAAAAATGAAGACGTACGGAGCTCAATGGCGAACGGAACCTGAAAAGGCAGTTGGCATCCAGAGGTGAGACAGCACATTCTACTAAGGGCAACGCAAAGCAATGTGTTCAACGTAAACGCAGCCATGCGGGTTCCGCTCATAGTGCTGTGAGCCTACTATGTGTTCAGGCGCTCATTTCATTTGATCCTTACTTTAGCTGATGAGGAAACTGAGGCTCAGAACGGTTGTCCAAGTTGTTCAGTAATGAAACGCAGCTGTTATCAACAGTCATGTTTGCAACCGGAAATCTGCTAATCAGATATGAGGACAAAGGGATACATTCTCTGATATTTTATTTAAAATAATCTTCTAGGTACCGTCACTGTAGCTTTTGGGGGAACAGCTGAAGAAAAGAATTTGGGGATCTTGCATATTCCCCAGTTAGAACACTACCAGGCACGTGTTACATGTGGCGAGGATGTAGAAAGCCATCAAAGATTGTAGGTCTTCCTATTACATTGACAAATAGGTTTAAACCTTCAAATTTCAGATAAAAGAGCACTGGACCTAAAGAAACAGAACAAACAAACTTCCTGGCAGGAACCAAGGCTTCCGAGGTAAGCAGCGACCAGGAGCCATTCTATCCCTGAGGGCTTTTGCCAAGTCTGGAAGCACAGTCGATGAGGAGCCTGAGTCAGAGTCGAGAGAAGGCTGCAGGGTCAGGAGAGGGTAACTGAGTCTTACTGACCCTGAAGAAGGAGCCAGGACACAGAGCAAGCACTGTGCCTTCATAATGCTACAGGCTACACCATGGGGTTCTTCCTGAGTAAATTGTGATGCAGGAAGCTGGGGAGGGGGTGTTGACACGGAACAGAGAGAAGGATGTTGTGACCATGCCATAGGTAGACATAAATGCTATGGAAAGGAGAGTCTGAGGTCCAATCCCACTCTCAAGACCCCAGAGGTGAGCGGAAATCATTAGAGACTGCCCAGCCTGTACCCGCCCCCATCCACTCCTCCTGAGCTACAAGGCAGCGCCTACCTTCACTGCCTGACAGAGCAAACAGTGAGTCTTTATTAGGGGAGAATCGCTCCACTCCAGGTTCCACTGTTCATTTTTGCACAATTTCCAGCAAGCAAGAAAAGTAATTGTGCGACATGAAGAAGCAGAAAAATGTGACCTATCATCAAAAGAGTAGATGGGACAATAGACGTAGAGTTGGAGATAACCCAGATTTGGGAATTAGCAGACAAGGGCTTACAATAGCTATTTTAAATATGTTAAAGAACTTAGTGAAAGAATGAGGCAAAAAGATGGTACATTTCAGCAAGAAAAGGGAGGGAGGGAAAAAAAAGGAAAAGGAAACTCTACCAAACATAAAAGTCTAGAACTGAATTGCAAAACATATGAAATGAAGAATTAATTGGACGGGTTTAATAGTGGAAAAAAAGAATAGCAAATGAAAAGGAGGTCAATAAAAACTATACAAGCTACCAAATTTTGGTCTATTTCTAGTAACCCTTTCCTCTTTTTCTTATAAATACTTTTTTCTGCTTATTATCATACCCAGCAAGTTTTTTAGTGTCTGCTAGAGGTTGTAGATTATATATTATAGCGTGACCTTATCTTCCTCTGGAGAGTGTTAGATTTTATTTTGGTAAGCAGTGAAATTACTTCAAAGTGGATCACATTTTTCTTGTTAAAGCTTGTTTTTAGGGTTAGTTAAGGTATGTTTAATTCAGTTTTCCCCTTTTCCTGGGGAATGGCCATTCCAGGGTCACAACTGAATAATTCAGTAAGGTCTCTACTCCCTGCCGAGGCACGAATTCCAACTTCTCTCCACATTGTGTGACTTCTGAGTTCTGCTCAGCATTTAGGTTCAGATAACTCTTCTCTGCTTCTTCTTTCTGGAGACCACCCTGTGAAAACATAGCTTGGGAATCACCAGGGGTTTCCGGGGATATGTTTTCAGATGTCTGCCATGACCTCCTCACTGGTGCCCCGCACACCAAGTCCAGCCATCTTAGCTCAAACACCGATGGTTCCTCTACCCACCAACACTGCTGTTTCCTTCTCAGCCACTCTTCCTTTCCCAAGTAGCTGGTGTGAAACCGGGGCTCACTTCTTGTGCTCCCTTTCTCTCAAGGACTGTAACCCTGTATTGGGTGTTGATCAATTCCTGAAAAGAGCTGTCTTATGTATTTCCTCCAGCTGGAACAGGCTTCCCCCTCACAGCAGCCTGGGCATTGCTTTGCCTGCCTCCTTCTGCCTTTCCGATGTAGATCAAATGGCATTTCTCTATTTTAACTTCTTACTCCTGAATGCAGAGTTAATTTTTCCACATGCCAAGTCCCCTAGTACTTTATTTATAAATGGTATCACCTTGAATATGTAGTTATGTAACTTCTAGGCTGTGAGCTCACTGAAGGTGATGGCCAAGTCAAATTGACTTTTCCATTTCTGCCCACAGCATAGTCCATGGCACATAATATGCGGCCCATAAATGTAAGCCATGTTGTGTGGAGCTGAAATGACAGGGTTCCCTGCGCATGTGCCCTGCACAGCGGGAAGAAATCAATGGGCAGGGATGACTGTAGCCCCAGAAAGCACATGGCTCTGTCACCTGGCTATCTTGACTTTGGCAGATTTGAGCATGGCTCTTAAAAGAGCAACTGCTTGCTGTGCTGCAGATTTGCTCCGTTTGTCAGGACCCTTCTCTGTGCTGCCCTCTTGAGGTGACACTTCCAGAACAGAACACATTTTCAAGGCAAAGGTCTCCTGGGGACTAACAAAAAGCTGTTAACGAGCTAGTAATCGGACTATCCTAAGAAAACAGGGATGTGCAGAGACAGAGCAGTTCAGCACAGCTGGACCCAGCCGTTAAGAGTCACCTGAGAGGTGTGGCAGCATTATGGACTGAACTGTGTCCCCAGAAAGGAGTGTTGAAGTCCTAACCTCCAGTACCTCAGAACGTGGCCTTATGTGGAGATAGGGTCATTGCAGATGTAATCAATTAAGATGAGATCACGTTGGAGTAAGGTCGGTCCTTACTCCAATATGACTGATGTGCTTATAAGAGTTGGAGATGAGAGGAGATGATGGAGGCAGAGGTTGGAGTGTGGCATCTACAAGCCACGCACGCCAAGGATCGCTGGCAAACACCAAAAATTAGAGGAGGCGGGAAAGGTCCTCTCTTACAGGTTTCACGGGGAGCGTGGCCCTGACCATGCCTTAATTTTAAACTCTGCCTTTCAGAACTGTGGGACAATACGTTTCTGTTGTTTTTCGCCCCTTATTTGTGGTAGCATGTTATGGCAGCCCTGGGAAACTAATGCAGGCATTCGGGGGTATTGGATGTAAAAGATCTTGTCATGGTAAGAAGGGCACTGAGCTGAGCTGCAGAAGAAACAATAGCCTACCCCTCTTTCTGGAGGCATCTGCTTTAGCACGATAGCAGGAATAGCCCTGTCAGCACTGGCTGTTTAAACATTCAGGAAGCAGGTGTCTGGGGTTCAAGGGCTGGACAACGTCTGGCCAGTTGGATGATATGGTGACTCCCCCATGAGATGACAGCACAGGATTTATTTGACTAGTTAGAGAAGCACAACCCTTGCGAAGCAGGTGATTCTCAGAGAAGTCTATCCCTGTATCTATTTCTCTCTGTCTCTGTCAAATCTAAACTTGCCACCTGCTCAGCCACACCTCATAATACCCATTGAGACCGTGGATGAGGCACGACCAGCTGAGACTTCAGTTTTCATCTATAAAATAAGGGATTTTGATCACATAGTCTTTCCCATGGTTTGCAATTGGAAGATAATATGATTGAAAACTTGTGGTAGGAAAGACATAAATGACCACTCAATGGTGGCGTTGCTAATAGAAAGAGAACACTCAGTGCAAAAAATGACATTCATTGCTTTGTTGAATAGACGTAGACATAAGACATATATATATATGTATATGTATATGTATGAGTGACATATATATGGCAGGCACTCAGAAGTCACCTTCAGTGCGTTTGCCTCTACTTGACCTGCGGTTTGCAAGTCTTCCTATAGCGGCCTGGACCCCAGGACGTGATTCATTTAGGTTTAGACCTTAGAGACAGAACTGGGTTTCTGAAGAGACTGACTACACAAAAACCGAAGGAATTGGTAAAACAGAGACAAAGGCAGAAAAAGCATGTAGTGCTTCCAGAAAATACATGTGAAGTCAGAACTTTATTGGTCTCTATTTTAGGAATGTTTTTAGCTTGAATTCATGTGGGACGGACATATCATAATCTTTTCAGGGTTTAGGACCTCTACCTGCAAACTCAGATGAAGTCCTTTAAAAAATTATTGTGACTGAAGCAAATTGAATCCCACTGAGGTTGTCTAGGATTATGCTTTTCGTTTTCAATCCTGCGTCTGTGATTTATAAGTATTGTGCGTTTAGAACTACCTAATCCCTTTAAATACCCTTTTCCCTAATTTTAAAGTTGGGACAGTAATTGTGAGCTTTCAATAGGAATAAATCCTATGTATCATCATTTCCTGACTATGCTAAACCATTATGCTCAGCGCTGGAAGTGAAGGGGGAGGTGAAGAAAGGAGGAAAGAGAATTTGTCGCATACCCACACCATGCCTGTGCTCCCATGGCAGCCATCGTGGATTTTCTCTGCCTGCTACTTCCTGTTTTTCCTCCTTGTCTCTGCATTGAAGATTTAATAAGACAGAACTTTTAGGTATAACAGCAAACATTGTGGCTCTGCCCTTTACCAGCCATGTAACCTTGGAGAAATCGCTTTATCTCCTAAACCTCAATTTCCTTATCTATAAATCAGGGATTCAAACACATTCTTTGAAATATGATTGGGCAGACAAAAAGTAAGGAACGTTTGGCAATTAATAAATTGCAAATAATGTTTTCAATAGGAGGTAGAGTGGAATTTTGGTGGTTAGTATTTGTCAAAGGACACTTGTGTTGTCTCTGTACTTTGCCTCAGTAATAATATAAAACTGTCTCATCAGAAGGGGAACGTTTGCCTACTCAGGGCTCACCGTACAGGTGTCATCCAGAGACTACGAGGCAATTAGACACGGTTATTTCTCAAAGGTCATATTTGAGGCGGAGGTTGTGGGAGAGGAGACCTGTAGCTTGAAAGGTGCTTGCACCTACCGTTCAGAGAAGACACTGCTGTAAACGGTATCTTTATTCTCCACTGAAACACTTAAAATTGCCTCAGCCCAGACTGAATGACTCCTAGATAGTGAGACACAGAGGAGTTAGAGGCGTGTTCCGAGGCTACGAGAGATAAGCCACACACTCTCGTTGCCACGGTTACACGTTGGAGGTAGACATTGGTTCCTGGCCCCACAGGAGGAATGCTGAGGGGAAAGCAAGGGTAAGAAAGCGGCAATTGAAAGTATGGCAAGTGTACACAGGCCTGTCTCCATGGCACATAAAGAAGGAGAGCTGGTTTCTATTTATTTTTTTAAAGTTGGGATGTAACTGACACATAACATAATATTAGTTTCTGGTGTACAACGTAATGACTTGAACTTTTGTTTGTATGTATTGTGATCACAATAAGTTTAGTTCCCATCCATCACCACACACAATTGTCATTTGTCCTTTTAATAAGCACTTTCACTCTCTCAGCAACTTTCAAACGTACAACACCATGTTATTAACTAGTCACATGCTGTACATTACATTTCGAGGACTTATTTAGTTATAACCAAAAGTCTGTCCCTTTTGGCCCCTTCACCCACATCACCCACCCACCCCCACCTCTGGCAACCAACCCGCTGTTCTATGTATCTATGAGCTTGGTTTTTGTTTGGCTTTTTTATTGGTTTCGGTTCTTTTAGATTCCACATATAAATGAGGTCATGCAGTATTTCTCTTTCTCCATCTGACATTTCCCTTGGCCAAGTGCTCTCAAGGTCCATCCATGTTGTCCCAAGTGGCAAGATTTCCTTCCTTTTTTTGTCTGCGTAATATTCCACAGTATAAAAGTACCACCTCTTCTTTCTCCGTTCATCTGTCAGTGGACACTTAGATGGCCTCCAGGTCTTGGCTAAACAACGTTGCAACAAATATAGGAATACAGGGGTTCATCTGTCTTTTGAAGTTAATGTTCTCATTTTCTTTGGATAAATTCCCAGGAGTGGAACTGCTGGGTCGTAAGGTAGTTCCATTTTCAATTTTTTGAGGAACCTCCATACTGTTCTCCATAGTGGCTGCACCAATTTACATTCCCACCAACAGTGCACGAGGGTCGCCTTTTCTCCACATCCTCACCTACACATGTTATCTCTGGTCTTCTTGGTAACAGCCATCATAACAGGTGTGAGGTGACATCTCATTGCGGTTCTGATTTGCGTTTCTCTGATGATTAGTGACGTTGAGCATCTTTTCATGTACCTGTTAGCCCTCTTCCCTGGAAAAATGACTAGTTGGATCTTTTGCCCATTTTTAAATCAGATCTTGTTTTACTATTGGGTCGTGTGCATTCTATATATATTTTGATTATTGATCCCTTATCATAGATATGATCTACAAATTTTCCTCCCATTAGGTAAGTTGCCTTCATGTATATTAAAATATATATATTAGGTCGGTGCTAAAGTAATTGTGGTTTAAAAGGTTAAAAATTGCAAAAACTGCAATAACTTTTGCACCAACCTTATAAATATATATATACATACATATATATGAGTCTAACACAGAATAAGTGCTGTAGAATTTTAGCGATTATTGTAAATGTATTAATATACATTCATTAATATATTATAATTAATTATATATACAGCAATTACTGTAACTGTGTTATAATTAATTATATAACAGAGTTACAATAATTGCTAAAGTTTTATAGCACTTATTCTGTGCCAGGCATTGTTTAAAATGATTCATATAAAAACCAACTAAAAAAAAAAAACTAATTTCATTTTCATACCAACAATTAGTGTCACTGTCATTCTCATTCCCATTTTTCATCTCATCTCCTTTCATGGCCATTACCATTCTCACGGATGCTGCTGCTGAATCAGAGCTGGGTTAATAAAACTGCCACGATCTACGCCAAATAAGCAGCAGAACTGGGACACACACCCACACAGCCTGGCTCCAGAATCTGTGTTGTAAACTTCCATGTTCAGGACCATACGCAACGTATTTTTTTCAATAAATACACAGACATGAATGGAGGTTGCAGACTCAAACATTTCTTCCTGAGGGGCCCCACTATGACTACAGTAATGTGTATTGACTATTGCTCTAGAAGGAAAACAAAGTCATTCTTTCCTGTCCCTGACGTAGACTTGCAGATAACTATTAAATTCCTACTCTTATATGGATCTCCTGGAAATTGCAGAGCCCTGCTGGCATTTTTTTTTTTTGGTCATTTAATTTAATCAGACTTAAGTTAGGCAAATGATGTGATTAATATTATTTGTGGGAGCTTACTACCCTCGCTGGAGCCAGTCTCCTTCCAGCCCTTTGTAAAATTATTCCAAAACCTAAATTATGCCTCTGCATCAGACAACCCGGCATCCCTTTGCAATTTGGCCTTCATTTTCTCAATTCTAACAAAACAGAGAGGAATATTATCTCGGTAGAAATATCTGAAAAGCACTCTTCAGGTTGCTGAGTGGGTGGATGAGTGAGAGAAGAGGATTCGTGTGTTAGATTTTGAAAGAAAATTCTGTTGTGCCCTTGCACCCCCCTCTGAGTTCCGGCATCACAGACCCTCATTTTCAAAGCTGTTGCTGTGTGGGCAGAAGGCTTCGGGTATGATTCAAAGTGTATAAAGACTGCATCACAAACAAGGTCTGTCCAAGGCCTAAAATTCTCAGTAATATTTAAAAACTGAAACAGTCATTTGTGGTCTCTATTGAAGTTTTCTCTCCCAGATAACAGTTGCAGGTGAGTGTCACAATAATTGCTGCAATCTTCCTGTGACTTGCTGAACCAGTTGTTGTCACTTTTCCATCAGGACACTTCTGATTGGGCCCAGAAGGAGAGGGTTCCCTTCCAGGAAGAGGCAGTATTTTCTTCACTTAGCTCTTGACTTCAGGTCTCTCTAATGAGGAGCTATTACCCTGATAAAATGTGTTTGAATGATTGAGAATATCCGCTTCAGTATTTAATTGTGTCTCCGTCGCCTCCATGTGTGAAACAAATCAAGATTTAACACCTACATCAAGCAGGTGTTAAATAACAGACTTGGACAGTAACCGGCATAGAGTAAATACGTTATAATAAGACTGTTATTATCGTGTTTCAATATTCTGATTCCTAATGACTATATTAACTCTACTTTCTGCCATCCAAGACTCAGTTTGATGTAACTCCTCATTTTGGCAATTAGACAATCGTGTTCTTTGGGTTTCTCTGAGATTTAATGTGTGTGTGGCGGGGGGAGGGGGGAGAATGGGGAGAGAAAAGATGCCTAGAAACTTCTTCCGGCCAAAAGCAGTTATGTCATCATGGACAGAAAGGCTAAGAAGAGGTCGCCACCTATGCTGGTCTTCCTTCCCTCCCACTCCGAGCCGTCACCATGGAGAGGCCATTTGAATCTCTCTCTGTCTTGCTATTAAGAGGAGCTCACAAGTAATTTTCATTTTAGGCTGAGTTTTGTACATTTCTATACTCTAAGGTGAAAAATCAAAAAAGCTGAAGGATGATGATATTCTACTGACCCAGTGGAATGTGAATTTCAATCAGAGAAGTCATTGTAATCTCAGTAAGGGCATTGATGATCAAGGCATGTGGGTTCAAAGCAACAGGTCCATCCGGAAGGTGGTCTGGCGGACATGCTTTCAAAGCATCTCAGATCCTTTAACACCAGGAGACTCCTCCTCTCTCGAGTCCAGATAGAAACAACATTGCTTTGTGGTTCTCTTTACATCAGTGGTTCTCAAACGTTTGGGTCTCGTGACCCTTTGCACTCGTAAAAATTACTGGAGACAAAAAAGACCTTTTGATTATGTAGGCCACATCCATTGCTACTTACCATATGAGAATTAAAAGTAGGACATTTAAAAGTGTTCAATTCATTCTAAAAAATGATAAAGCCATCTCATGTCACTATAAATAATTTTCTGCTTTCCAAAACAAATGAAAATAGTGAGAGAAGTGGCATTGGTTTATGTTTTGCAAATATCTTTAATATCTGGATTAATAGAAGATGACCAGATTCTCATATTTGCTCCTGAATTCAATCTCTTGCATGCAATCTGTTGTTTTGGTTGAAGAATATGAAGAAAACTTGGCCTTGTACAGACATGAAATTAGAGAAGAAGAGACTGTTTTAATAAGTTTCTAAGAAAATTGCAAATATTTTTCCTTAATATTATATGAACAAGGGACAAGTGGCAATTCTTAAAGGTGGGTTGCAATGTGGAAACAAATCATACTAATGAAATTTCAACTGTATCCTCAGGAAACAAGGAGAGCAAAAGAGACTAACGACATCCTCGTATTTTTTATGAAGATAATGTTGACTTCATGGACCACCATGAATCCAGGGTCTTGGGGCACCCAGGGGTTCCTACATCACACTCTGAGAACGAACCATTGCCCTATGCCAAGTTTTTAATGATTTTTAAAAATCACGGATGAAAGAAAGTCGGAGGACAGTGGCTTTCCCCTTTCGACATGTAGAATAAGAGCAGACACTTCAGAGCATAGAGACCCTCATTCAGGGGTTCACGTTCGGTCTTCACGTGCTCGTATTCTCCTCACTCAGTACACACCACCTCCTGTCGGGTCCTCGGGACCGTCCTTTCCTTTATCACAGGTTCTCTGCCAGGGCTGTTCCGTCTCCTAGAACATGCTTCACAAACACTCTCCCAGCACACGTGCATGCATGTGAGCGCCCTCAGGCAGAGACCCATAGAAACACACACGTGCACGTGCACACACACGCAGTCACATTCACTCACACGCTCACGTGCTCACACGCTCACACGCACACTCACGCTCACAAGTTCACCCACACTCACGCACACACTCACATTCTACTCTAGGACCCACTTCCCTGGCACGGGAGAGCCCACCTGCCTTCCAATGCTCCAGCACTTTATCTTAGCCATTTAATCTCTTGGCGAGAATGGAGTGGAAAGGCAGTAGGCACCTTGCTCCTAGACAGCCCACGTGAGTCTTGCCCTGTGTCCTGCCATTTCGCCGTCTCTGTGATAAACACCACAGGCGTGTCATATCTGGGGACTTCCTCAGAGGCCAGTGATGACCGTGACAGTGCCGTGACATGACATCAGGCTTCCCGGTTAGTTTTGACCCTTAGTTTTCACAGCTGTCTAAATGGGAGACGTCGCCGCTGGTTCCTGCCGTGTGCTCCCTCCCCGGGGTGAGACACTTCTGGGCGGGAAGGTGTGTGTTGGGGTACAGCCTGCGTGAGGGCAGCGGCAGCCAGCGAAGTTTGCTCTCGGCCAAGAGAAGCACTGATGGAGCGGGAGCCCTTCCTTCCCGTTGGGATGTTTCTTGTGTGAGAACCATACATCAGTTTTGGTCAAACGCTCAGCTAAGTGAAGTAAGTCAGACAGAGAAAGACAGATACCATACGACCTCACTTACGTGTGGAATCGAAAGAACAAAATAAATGAACAAACAAAACAGAAACAAACTCATAGATGCAGAGAACAAACTGATGGTTGCCAGTGGGAGACAGGTTGGCGAGTAGGTGGAAAAGAGTGAAGGGATTAAGATGTACAAATTGGTAGTAGCAAAGTAGTCACGGGGATGTAAAGTACAACACAGGGAACACAGTCAGTAATAACTGCGTGTGGTGCCAGGTGGGGACTAGGCTTACTGGGGAATCACTTTATAAATTATATAAATGTCTAACCACTATGCTGTACATGTGAAACTAATATAAAATAATATTGAATGTCAACTATAATTGAAAAAAATAAGAATATAAAAAAAGAGTTCCTTTTTCAAATACAAAGACTTTGGGACTGGAACATGAAGGAAAAGGCTGTGTAGTCAGTGACTAAAAGGGACATCAGTACCCTCTTGAATGTAAGGTGTAAAAGTCACACCTAAAGGCTGTGGTTTTCCACAAAGGATAATGTATCAGTTAACCACCCATTTGCACCTTAGTTTGAATGAAGTAGGTCTTAGCTACCAGCTTAGGAAAGCAGGTACAGGGCAGAGTGGGGAGAAGGGAGGAGAGTGAAGAAAGGCTTGATTCTCTGGCTGCCGACCAGAATATGAAACAGAAAACAGCAAGTGGTGACATTCCAAGCTTCTCGATTCCATTGCGTTCCTGAGTATAGTAGGAATTTTGAATCGACAAAGCACTTGAATTTCTAATCCCCAAACTGATTTTTAAAGTATGGGTTTCTCATCATATGGTTGAAGAATCTGGAGATACTTTATCTAGAAAAGAAATCCATGGAAAGGAGGGAAGAAATGTTCGCGGTCTTCATCTCTTTAAATTTTGAACATGGAATAGGAATTAAATATACTGTCAAGGTCCAAAAAGGAAAATGAAAACCAATGGGTGGTGTTAACAGGAAGTCCCATTTGGGGTCAGTGGGTGTGGAGCAGAGAGCCACCCGGGAGTGGGAACATTCCCCTAGCAGTAAGCCTGGTGGGGGATTCTGTTCATTTTTCCTTGATTGGGAATTTGGACCCCACTTTCGGGCCCCTTCTGAATCTCTGATTTGTGGTATGATATTTTAATAATTAGGAGGGTGACTCTCTGTGCAGTCGAAAGTATGAAATGGCACCACGGCATTTGATTTCTTAGGCCTTTCTTAGTGGCACACATAAGGCATGAGCCAACAAGGCATCTTAGGACTCCCCTCACAATGAAATTTTGAAACTGCAAATCCCCATTTGACCTTCAACTTCTGCTCACTAAAATACTATTGTTTCATGTCTGATCCATACTTAAGGCTAAAGGTTTTCAGTTTGGCCCCACACCAATTCCTTTCCTAATTTTGTCTCCAAATAGATGGCAACATGAAAGTCTGAAATTCAGTGCGTTATTTTTCCCGAAGTTGCAGTCGCCATTAAACCCTTTTCTTTCCAATAGGGGTCTGACAACCTGCAGTATATTTACATTGAGTTAAAGAAGAGGAAAAGAGGTTAGAGGAATTGTATTCAAGCTTTTCCCCCAAGTACCTTTTCTGTCTTTTTTATGGGAAAAAGTATGAAGGAAGGTAATGTGACTAATGAATGCCTACCTGTGCTCATAAAGATTTATACACCAGGCTCAGTGCTATTATGGACCAATCAAAGTGTTCAGCTACTCCTACCCGTTTTATAAAAGTTAATAGTAGCCTTCCTGCAGCACTGGTGCAGAAATAAAAACTGATTTATAAAGAAGTTTGGCTTTCCATACCAGTTGTTCAGCTCCGTGCAGCTGGTGTGTGTCGGTAGGAGCGGTGAGAACGGTACGGGCTATCTCAGCCACGTCGTGTGTGTGCAATGAGGTCGTGATGCTCAGCTGGAGTTGCCTTGTTACCCTCCGTTACTGGTACACCCAGCACCCAAATTAAATGTGACCTCACTTAGATAAGGCCTGGCCAGGCACGTGGGCAGCTAACAGCTTAGCTCTGAGCAAGTCACCTCATAGTTGTACGTATAGCTTCGAATAAGGAGTCTTTTATTTACACAAAGTTTTCTTTTAAGCAGCCAAAGAAATAAAAGTCATTCTGCAGCTGATGAGTAAGAAGTAAAAGTATCGTCTTTTAGAGATGACAGGATCACCTCTACAAAACACTCAGGAAGTTACAAACTACTCTTAGAATGAATGAATGCATTTAGTAAGGTTGTACAGTACACTGTCAGTATTCAAAAATCAATTGTATTTTTATAATATCAGCGAACAACTGGACGGGGTAAATGCTGTTTGCAGTAGCATTTGAAACATGAAACAGCTAGAGATGAATGTAACAAAGTGTGGGGGAAAGCTGTACAATCTAAATTACAAAATAAGGCCTAGATATGTTCAACAAGACCTAAATAAATGATGAGAAATCCACTGCTCGTGAAAGACTCAACACTGTTAAGATGTCAGTTCTACCCAAATTGACCTACAGTGCAATTCCACTCCAGATCCCAGCAGGCTTATTGGTAGAAATTGGCAAGCTCTTTGCAAACTTTATCTGGAAATGCAGGCACCTGCAATCGCCAGCATAATTTTGAAGAAGAGAGCTTCCTGTGAAGCTGTACTGTTGAGAGTGCGTGGAATTGGTGTGAAGGACAGTCAGAGAGTTCAATGAAGCCAAACACAGAGACCGGAAACAGGCCCCATACCCAAGGCCCATGGATCTTCAACAAAGATGCCAGCACAGCCAAGACAGGAAGGAAGGGGACTCCACAGGGAACCGTCCACACATACGGCAGTGAGCAGTCAGGGCGTCTTCAAGGAGACAAAGGAAACAGCAGGCCCAGGTATGAAGAACCCATGACTGGGTGTGAGCTGCTTCACCGACATGTCTGTGGATTTCTCCAATCGTTTCCACCCGCTGGTAAACGGGATTTTTCAATAGCTCTGTGGCAGCTGTGAGAAGCAATCCCATTTCTTCTCACATACATTTGCCCTAGTAGAATCTTAGGGGTTACAGAGTACACCAGTTCCAAACACCCTCTTGAGGGGAATCATTTGCCAAGGAAAGAAGCAAGAACCGTAGAAATAGAGGAACCCCAGCCTGGGTTCTGTTTCCCTTCCTGCACCATAGCCAGTGAGGGGTCCTAGAGACACCTCAGTCAGGCTGCTTCGTCGGAGCTGGGATGGTCTCATTCTGGGGCCAGGGGGAAGCGGCCTTGGCTTTGTGATTTGGGGGCGAATCAAACATATTTTTATAACTAAAAACATGAACTGGACAGCGCTGGAGAGGACAATACGTCTCTCGACATTCCAGAGAACATGAGAGAAGGAGAGACCCAGCTCTGGTTGCCGCGGTTGGTTTTGAAGTTGCCAAGAGGTAGAGTAAGGGAGTCTGGAAGGTGGACGGGGAACCACATGCTGCTGATGGAAGAAAAGAATTCAGAAGCGGAGGGTTTGCAGAGCGTCAAACTGCTACCAAGGAACACATTTCCTGAAGAACCACAGAATGGAGACAAGCTGAAGAGTGCTATTTCTGGCTTTTGGGAAGCTAGTCTATGCAATCTCTAGAAGACAAAAACAGGGTGCTGTATTAGTCGGGGTTTTCCAGAGAAGCAAAACCAACCAGATGCGTACATACATAGATTTATGATAAGGAATTGTCTCTGGGGCTAAGGAGGTTGACACGTCTGAGATCTGCAGGGTGTATCTGGAAGCTGGAGGCCCAGGAGAGCTGATGTTGAAGGCCAGCAGGCTGGAGACCCAGGAAGAGCCAAAGACGCAGTTCGTGTCTAAAGGCAGGAGAAAGCTGGCAGTCCTGTACAGAGGCAGCCAGACAGGAGGAATTCTCTCTTACTTGGCGGGTGGGGTGGGGGGTCAAAACGGTGCCATCCTTGTTGTCCCATTCAGGCCGTCAGCTGATTGCATGAGGCCCACCCCCATTAGGGAGGACAATTTGTTTACTCAGTCTACCTGCTCAGATGTTCATGTCATGTGACAACTCCCTCACAGACACACCAGTTATAATAATTGACCAAATACCTGGGCACCCCATGGCCTAGTCAAATTGACGCACAAAATAAGCGTCCAAGATGTTTTTGGATCATGGGTATTAACTATATATTCTGAAATAGAGTTAGATGAGTGGACCCCTTAAGAGTTTAAGAGTTTAATGTAACATTAACATTCTCTAGCTCTATGTATAAATTTTACACAAACTGTCATCATCCTTCATGGGTGAGAAATTATGTTTACTTTAATAAAAATCTCTTCTATCTATACCGATTTTTCTGGAACAACATGATAGCAGTATTTCTATAAAATACTGAATTCTGAGGGCTTTACCTTCCCAAGATTTTCCAAATCCTTGTCTCCTTCAAAGCCAAGCTCGAGTCTTCTTTCAGGAAACCGCCTCCCAACTGGAGGCCACGAACGACGGTCAACTCTTCTAGAACTTGGGGTCTGTGCCGCTTCCTTTGACACTTGATTGTCAGTTTTTCTAATATTTCTCACATTTTAGTAATTCCAAGCAGAACAGAATGTTCTGGAAATGGTTTCCTGTTTACAGCACCACTTGTGGCACCTGTCCTCCTCCATACCTAACTTCTACTCCTCTGTCATTACACATGGAAGTTGCAGTATTTGTTGAATTCCTGATCGTGAGAATGAAAGAACACGGGGAACCACCTCGTGGATGGTATCCTTACTAGCTTCAAATGTGTCCTCCCTTTTTTTTCCCATTGTCACCACTCCAGTCCAAACCACGTCGGATCCCGCCTTCGTCCACTGAATGGTTCTACCCACTTCTAGCCCAGTCTCTAGTTATCCTATTACGATTCAGGCCAAGTCATTTGTTCCCCAATTAAAACTTTTCAGAGGTTTATCCCATTGCCCTTAGGACAAAATCCAAGCCTTCTAGTCTGGCTTCCAGGGGTCCTGCACAATCTGGCTTCTCAGCATCACCCCTTCGTTTTTCCCCCTCCACCCACACAAGCCTTCTTCCATTCCTCCAAAGAGTCAAGCTTCTCACTCATCGATTTCCTCTGCCTAAAACGTTCCCTTTCCGAATGCCCCCCTTTCGTTCACTTATTCTGTTCTGTCATCAGTATCACTTCCCAGGGAAACCTCTGTGACCCTTCAGATGCGGTCAGATCACTCTCCACATGCTATGCTTCCTCTAACATGTCCTCGTTGTGCTCAGTTACTTATTAACAATCTCTTGACTATTAATCATTTGCTGAGAGGAAAAGCTGCCGCATTGCCAAGCAGAGGGGACCACAGCCAGAATGGGAGCAAGAAAGTTGTGGGTCCTGTGCTGCCATCACCCCACGGAAACCAAGGCTGCAGGACCATGCCTGTGACAATAAGGGGTAGTGGAGAGTGAGTGGGGAAGGGGCTCAAGCTGAAGAAGGCTCCTGCACTGTCGCTGCAATAAATGACATGCATCTGGATGGTGCTCAGACCCCTGGCTGCTGGACAGGTACAGACACAACAGTCACTGAACACTGAGTCCTGCGAAAGAAGCAGAGAGGACAGAAGAGGGCGTGGCTGAAGAGATGGTGGTGTCTGAGTAGATCTGGGAGATGCACAGGAGTGGGGTCCCTTCGCCAGGTGGCCCGAGAGCAGGCCAGACTGGAGAACCAGGAGTCAGAGAGACCCAGCACAAGGAAAAGTATTCCAGAAAGAAAACAAACATGAAGAACACTCAGGACCTTAATGATTGGAGGAGGCTGGGGCCTGGGTGGAGCTCCTATAAAATGGTGATGCAGAGATGAGAAACCAACCATCAGGACAGGAAGGGAGCCTCAGCATGGCAAGTGGCTGGACCAAGCTCCTGGCCTGGCTGAAATCTACAGCCCTCTCCACGTGACGCTGAGCCCTGCACTGCCTAAGCCAACTGACTCCTGCATCATGACCAATACCTTCCGTCATTGCTGCCTCCCACAATTTTTCTATTCTCCCCCCTCTCCTTCCTTCAGGCACTCTGATTTTACGTATATTCGGCAACAGGAAGTCATCACACAGCTCACTGATGCTTTGCTGACTTTTCCCTTGGGAGTCTTATCTATGGTTCATTTTGAATGATTTATTTCTATTGCCGTGTCTTCAATCTCTCTCATCTTTTCTGCAACGCCTAATCTGCCATTAGTCCCATTTTGTATATTTTTCATTTTCAATATTGCAGCTTTCGTCTCTAGAAATGTAAGTATTTTTTATAATTTCCATGCTTCTCTATTGAGCTTTTTGAATCCATGGCAAATAGTCACAAAAAAAAAAAATGATTTTAAGGTCACTTTCTGCTAATTCTAATATCCGTGTCTTTTCTGGGTGAGTTTCAGTTGTTTGATTATTACCCTTATTATGGGCTGTGATTTTGTGCTGCTTTTTATGCTTTTCACTTTTGATTGGATGCCAGCCTTTGGGAAATTTTAGCTTGGTGACAGCTGAATATTTCTGTATTCTTATAAATATTTTTGAGCTTCCTCCTGTCCCCCCTGGGATGCAGTTAAGTTTCTTGGAAGCAGTTTGATCTTTTTAGGTCTTGTTTTAAAAATATTTTAGGCATGATGAGTGTAGGGCTAATTACTCCACACTATCGGGGAACACCGTTTGGAGTACTGTGCCCAGTGCCCAATAAATTGTGAAGCTTTCCAGTCTGGCTGGTGGGACCAGGTACTGGCCCAGATCCTGGTGGGCACTGAGCAGTTACCCCTAGTTGTCTGTGTGGGTTCTAGTCCCAGCCTTCATCCCCTGCCTCATATGCATTAGCTCATTAGCTCTTTGCACAATGTTTGAGGGGAATCCTCTGTCGACCTCTGATTTCTCTGTGTGTGGCTCTGTGATTTCCGGTAATCTACCACACAAACAGTAAGAACCGTGGCCTCCCCAGACGCTGAGCTCCACCTCCTCATCTCGGGAATTCAGCAGGTACAGACCTGCTACCCCTACCTGCACTGTGGCCAGGTGACTCTCTCAGGGCAAGAATCTCGGGCAATTTTAGGACTCTTCTTGTTTGTTTCCCACCTCTCAGGGTTCACTTTCCTCTGTGGCCTGATGTCCAATGCCTTAAACCCATTGTCTCATGGATTCCTTTTTTCACCATTTTTCAATTTCCCAGGCAGATGGTAAATCCAGTCTCTATTAAATCATCTTGGCCATAGGCAGATACCTCACTGACCAAACACAGATTACCCCATACCGCCTTTATATAACTGAGCTATAATTTACAAACCATAAAATTTACCCTTTAAAAGTGTATAATTCAGAGGTTTTCAGTATTCCCACAAGCATATTTAGTATATTCATTATCACCATTATTTAATTCCAGGACATTTCCATCACCATAAAAAGAAGTCCCATACCCCTTAGCGATCAGGTCTTTTCCATCCTCCTGTTAGGCCTCACAACCACTAATCTACTTTGTATCTCTGTGGATTTGCCAATGTGGACGCTGCATATACGCCAATTCACACAATATGGGTCTTGTGTCTGGTTCTTTCAGCAGGAAGTGAAAGCTAAAGCAGAGCTGTGCAGCTGCCTGGCTGAGTGATCAAGGTGCCCCCTGCCCCATACAAACACACACATACGCAGAGACACTCAGCAGAGTCTGGGAGACTTACTGTTTCTGAGCCTTTAAGGAAACCTCTGTGCAAGCATGAGATGACCAAGAAGCGGACAGAACAGAGACTCCAGGGCTAGTCATAGAAAAGTAGACAGATTTTACAGCCAAGTCACCAAGCAAACAAACAACAAAATAACTGCAAACAGCAGCGAGAACAAACCCTGGGGGTTGGGGGGAACGGAGTCCCAGAGTTGCCATGTTATAATAGTTGAAAGAAAGACTCCACTTCCAACAAGAAATTATGAGTATGCAAAGAAACAAGAAAATATGGCCGAGTCTCCATGTCAGCCCTTGGCATGTTCGCAGGCCTCTGAATGTGCTTCTAGATTCCCGAGAATATATCAGAGCTTGCTGATGCCTCTCTGGCCCTCTCATTGCCCAGCTTCTCCTCTGAGCTGTTTGGTCAGCCTACTGTTTGCCACAGGGATTCCCCACCAAATGTCTACTAGCTGGGGCTTGGGGAAACAATGGCCTCTAAATGATTCTGACAAATGCCTGTGGGAGAAGGGCTTTTGGCACAGGCCAGTCTCTAAAATCAGGTAAAATAAAAGCAGCCATCCAAGAGGTGGCTTTCACAAAACACCCTGTTCCCTAAATAATGACAATTTCCTGGCAGTGAGGCTGAGGGGCTTCACCCTCATGCTGCCCACTCTGATGGCTGCTGGCTGTCACCACGATGGCAGTTACTGGTTTTCTAGGCCCCCACAGAGCTGTAGAGAGGGGCCCTGGGATAGACTAAGTTAACATGCCACAAAGCTTGCTGATTTTACTGAATTTCGGCTGGTTTTCTTGAATAAATCCTCCCAGGATTGCTGCAAACTTTTGGTTAATTTCTAGACTGCTAGAAACATTAACTCGGACGCTTTTTGCCAGTTTTCTCAGTTGCTTTTATGGAGGACAGGATTCAGAACCGCTAAAGGAAAAGATAATTATGCAATCTGTTGCTTAATACCTTTCTCCCCTGCTAGAAATGGGGTCTCCATGAAATGAGAATCTCTCTCGTTTAAGAGATTAAGCCTCGGGACAAATCAGCATGACTCGGACAAAACAGGTGATCGATAAACATCTGCTCAGTGAGTACACAGATGGGTGAATTGAAGGGCAGGCTGTTAGTAATGAGGCATGTGGGATGTGACCTAAGCTCTTTCTTGCCCTTCTCTTCTCTCTTCTCGCTGTTCCTTTTCTGTTTCTCCACTGCTAGGAGCATTCTACTCCCAGAGGTTCACATCGCAATTCCAGCGTCTCCATTTTATTCTGGCCCTTGATGCCCCCCCACCACCAGCAGCCCCAGCTGTGCCGCACACATCAGTTTCCTGAGCAATCGTTGAATCTTGAGCAGCCTTGAACCTTACTTTACCTGATGAAAGGGAGTGTATCTCTAGTCCCCTGAGAGCCGGGGTTGTAGGTTAGTCCCTCACTGGGGCATTCTGGAGCTTCCTAAATCTTAGCAATGTATCTTCCAAAGTTAGGGTTTCAAATAGAGGAACGTGTTCTGGGAACTTGCGGCTCTGCTTAGATGACACAGTGCATTTGTTAAAGACACACTGGCAACTGATTATCTTCAGGAAAAGCCTTTACAAGTTGGAAGCTCTTTCTCCTGCTCCCAATAGAAGGGCAACTCCTGCTATGACATCAGATGTCCTCGTTCCTCAAGTGGCATCTCCCTCATTGTCCCCTAAAGGCTTCCACTGATTTGGAAGGTCATTTACTTGACACTGAGAATGTGCCTATCTCGCTCCCTGTCCTCATTCCAGTGACGTCCTTGACCTCATTTTCCAGGCCCTTTCCATTTCCCCTTAGGAAAAAAAAAAATAATAATAAAAAGGATCGTATTCCTTTGTTAACTGGAAACCAGAAACATGCAGGGAGAGAGAGTAATGGGGTTTTTGAGGTTGCAATTGCACTATTCTACGGAGCCTGACTCTCGGAGGCAAGTAAAACCTGTGAACACACGTACATGTGTCCCTAGCTGGCTTACATTGGTTTTATTTGACTTGCTGTATGCCCTAGAGAGAAATCGGTCTACTCTTCCGATCACCAAATAGGCTTTTAATGCCTTAAAAGCACAGGCCGCTGCCTGCAGCCTCCTCTCCACTAAAGAACAATCACATTTTCACCTGACAAAGCGCAGATGAGTCTGAGTCAGTGGCCATTTATGCATTAGCTCTGAACATCGGTTGAGTGGCTTAATTCCAAATCTACTGCTGGGAGTACTGTCCAGGGTGAAAGTGACCTTATATCTGATGCCAGCAAAGCCTAGGGCCTGGCAGTGGCCATCGGTCATTGGTGAGCGCGGAGTCTCCTCAATTTATTTGCAAAAGTGTGTGTGTGTGTGTGTGTGTGTGTGTGTGTGCGCGCATTTATTTCAAGATAGGGTCTGTAGCTTTCATCAGATTTTCAAAGGGACCCAGTATTCAAAAGAGGCTGAGAACCAATGGCTTAAGGCATTTTAGGTGGTCCATTTTCATTTAGCTTTTTAAGCCTGGAGTTGGAACAGCTCCCAGCCCTTGCCCTTGCCTCCGAATCATCTGAACTGAGCTCGGGGAAGCAATCCTTTGACTCCCTTCTGTCCTTCCCACTCCCAAATCCATGTGGGCCTCTCATACAAAGCAGTCCCTCTGCCATTTGTCCTTCCTCCAGCAGTTCCCGAAGGGTCCTCAGTTCTCTACTGAGTAACTCCCAATAACCAGTCCAAAAAGGCAAACTCCTATCAGCCTATTCTGAGAACTTCCTATGAGGGCAGGAGCTCGTCTCCTCGTGGCTGAGCTCACGATGCTTCGAAGGGGCCGTCTGGATTATGGCCTGAGCCCAGCGCACACATAACCACTGCCCTTAAATTTATAATCTAACTGACGAGACTAACAACCAGTCGACGCTTTATCATTCTCAGATTGTGTCTTATGCGGAAGTGACTGGATGCGTTTCAAAGAAGCCGCAGAGAGAAGAGGGTCAGGGAAACACGGAGTCATTAGAAAGTGTGGTTGAGACAACGGGAGCTATGAATCAGGCCTGAAAAAGTGGTTTGTATCTGAGTTTCTGAATATTCAAGGGCCATCTTTGGTTTATAGATTTTTTCCCCCGACGCAGCAAAAAGAAATTAAAAGAGAATGAACTTAGTACTGTCTCTGCAGGGGCAGAAATATCACCAGACACACAAGAACAGGGTGCTACAGGGATGGGAGCCGTTGTCCTTGCAGGGCCATCTCTTATGGACGCCAATAAGCCCCTCTACTCAATTCAAGAATGGGAAGGGGGGGATGCCGTTATCTGTGAGGTCCTGGTTACCCTAACACCCATCACCTGACAGTTTGGCTCTGTTATCAGTACTGGTGTGACGCAGAGAAAGTGTACACGGTCATCTCACAGGTGAGCACAGAGAAGCACAGCGGTATCCGCTCTCACACCTACCCAACCTGCCTAAAACTCTGTAATTCGTCATTCCACTGTCGCCCTGGAGGGACCTGTTAAAATGTAAATGAATTATCTGAGAAAGGTCAATAAAGCCTTATCTGCCATCAATATCTTAGTAAGAAAGTGTTGAATATGCCTTGGTGGGTGGAATACAGAACAGGAAATATGGGGTGGAAGATGCTGCTGGAAGTAGATGGGGTAGGCAGACCTCGGTGGGAATTGTGATAAGGCAAATGGGCACCAATCACCAAAAGGGAAGAAAGAGTTGTTGGAAGGAGGGGCAATAAGAAAGGTTCGACCTACCAGAGACCTTTGAGGATGGATTAACCAATCACATTCCAGTCTCAGAAGCGGAGTGGCAGGATGGGTCTATAGGCCCAGGGGCCAAGACAGACAAGTAGACATTGAAATAAATTATTGGCTTTAAGATTTTACTTCCCAAAGAGTCTGGGACACAAGGTTAGATGGGAAGTGGACTGTCTGGCTCTGCTTTACGCTGCCCTGAGAATTTTTATAGCTGAACTTCTGCAGCAGCCCGTGTGTGAAGGGGCCGAGGGCCAGAACAGGTGAGTATGCTCCAGAATATACAGATGGAGCAAAAAAAAAATGCAGAATTTCTGCCTCCCTCCTGACTATCTCCCCACCAACTTCTACTGAATAGGATATATTCCGCAAATTTTTTCCGATATTATTGAGAAATCATTTTCATGTACCTCTTGGCCTTTCTTATATCTTCTTTGAAAAAAAATGTCTATTCAGGTCCTTTGCCATTTTTTTAATTGGGTTATTTGGTTTTTTGTTTTTGTTGTTGTTTTTGCTATTGAGTTGTATGAGTTCTTTTATATAGAGTTTAAAGCAAAAAATAATCCATGATTTTGTGGTGCTTTTCAGGTAAATGGAAAGCTTGTTTCGCACGCTCGGGGGAAATGCCCAGAGTCATGCACATGACAGACGGGCTTATGAAAGAACGACAGTGCTTCTCAGTATGCCTCTGTCCTAAATGGACTCCTCTGTCTGAGAAGAAACTTGTGCTGCTGACAGGCCTTCCTTGGTATTTCAGTATTCCCACCAGTTCTTACTTTCTCCATGCAACGGAGAAAGAGAAAGAAAATCATTTATCTTAAGAAGCCTGGGCTTCTATTACCTTTTTAGTATAACTCTTGGTTTCTTACCCTCAAGCCATTTTCCAAGAGACCCTTGGAGTATTATAACCTGCAGAACATAAAAACTCTGAAATATTAATAATTTAAGAGAAAAGGAATGACACTTAATCTTTCTGCCTCTGTGTCTGGGAGAGAGAGGTATAAATTAACCAAGAGCAAACTCCATTAAGATAAACTGGGTAAAATGGTCTCAATTCCATAATACTTCAAAAGTTTTAGTACTTCCAGCTCTATTCCAACATTAAATGAATGAACCTCTCCCAAAATTTTGCCAATGAGCAAAATGTAATGAGCTGGGTAAGAATGATTTCTAATTAATACATTAATTAATTTTATGTAAATAGATTTTCTATAGTAATTAAGAACAGTTTGTTCTCCTAAGCAAAGATAAATTACCTTATTTACAGTGTTGATTTATTTGGGGAATCATTTTTTTTCCCTCATAAAGAATTGAAGCAATCTTTAGTCCAGGCTTTATCCGAATTATCACACAATTTAATTAGTAGAATCCAATTGAACGAGGTTTTATGCTAAGAATTAAATCTATTCAAAAAGGGAAATTATGAAAACACACATGCACACATAGGCATGCACACACACACACACACACACACACACACCAGTCAACTCTCCCAAAGGAAAAAGGATCATTTTAGACCTTGGGAATAGAGGCATGGATACGCCATAAGAGTAGAAGAAGAAAGGAGATGAAAAGAGATAAGTTACTCTTGGTTCTTTTCTGAAGAGTCAGTGGCATCAGGAAACAAGACGAAATTTAATTTCCTATTCAGCAAACATGCCAAATGAAATAATTAGTAAAAAGCCTTGTAATTATTGCATAACAAGTTTTGATTGTTACTCAATTAATGTTCTCCCAGAGAGGAAAGGAAAATTACTAGTAGAGGCCGGAAAACTGACTATCAAGAGGTGACAATGGACAAATGACTAAAAGGCAGAGGAGACCCCCCCCCAAAAAAAAACAACTAGAAAATGCAAACACTGGACCAACCAGATAATCCCAGATAACAATTTTCATCCATTTGATTCAATTATTATTTCACACATTGAACAAGTATTTCTGAAGAAGTTGTTAACACTACAAAAACTTTTGTCTTCGAAGGTATTATAGTACAGTGGTGATGATGTGATGATGATGGTGGTGATGATGGTGATGATGGTGATGATGTGATGATGGTGATGATGGTGATGGTGGTGATGGTGATGGTGATGATGGTGATGATGGTGGTGATGATGGTGATGATGGTGATGGTGGTGATGATGGTGATGATGGTGGTGATGATAGTGATGATGGTGATGGTGGTGATGATGATGGTGATGATGGTGATGATGTGATGATGGTGATGATGGTGATGGTGGTGATGGTGATGGTGATGATGGTGATGATGGTGATGATGATGGTGGTGATGATGGTGATGGTGATGATGGTGATGATGGTGGTGATGATAGTGATGATGGTGATGGTGGTGATGATGATGGTGATGATGGTGATGATGTGATGATGGTGATGATGGTGATGGTGGTGATGGTGATGATGGTGATGATGGTAGTGATGGTGATGGTGTTGATGATGGTGGTGATGATGGTGGTGATGGTGGTGATGGTGATGATGGTGATGATGGTGATGGTGATGATGGTGATGATGGTGATGGTGATGATGGTGATGATGATGGTGGTGATGGTGGTGATGGTGATGATGGTGATGATGTAATGATGGTGATGATGGTGATGGTGGTGATGGTGATGGTGATGATGGTGATGATGGTGGTGATGATGGTGATGATGGTGATGATGATGGTGATGATGGTGGTGATGGTGATCACGATGATGAAAATAACTACAAATTCTGATGTGGTACTTGCTCAGTGCCAGTGACTGTCCTAAGCATTTTGTTTTGGAATTGTTTCATTTGATGTTTATAACAGCTCCATGAATTGATTCCTATTTTTAGCCATTGTACTGATTAGGAAGTTGACACACAGAGTCATCCATGAGAGGTCAGTTACGTTTTCACAGGTACCTCCTAGAAGGCCTAGTAGTATATTGTGGTAGGAAACTTCCTTGATGGTCCTGAACAATCTCTGCTCTGTATGCATGGCCTTAGGCAGTCTCCTCCCCAGAATGACTTTCTTCCAACCAATAAAGCAACTCAGTGTTGAGGGGATCTCACTCTTGTGATTATATTACCAAAGTCTAACTTCCATCTTGCTGGTAGACACTCTCCCTTACTGGTTTTCACAAAGGAAATCACTGTGTTGAGAAGGTCCAGCGACAAAGAATTGAGGGTGGCCTCTGGCCAATGGTCACTGAGGAAATGAGGCCCTTAGTCCAGCAACCTGAAAGGAACTGTCAAACCCCACCTAAGTGAGTTGGGACAGGCTCCTTTCCCAGCTGAGCCACCAAATGAGACCTCAGCCCAGGCTGATACATTGCCTGCCACCTCTGAGGGGGGCACCCAGCTAAGCCATGCCAGAATCTGACCCACAGAAACTGTGCAACAATGAAGTGTGTTGTTCTAAGCCACTAAACTTGCATAATTTGTTCTGCAGAAACAGGAAAATAACACATATGTAATACTATTGAGGAACGCTCCCTCCAAAACAGTCTTAAAGCAAAGGGAATGCACATTAGAAGTACAATTAATATCACTGGTAACAAAAAAAATAGCAATGAAACTGACATTAAGATACACAAGTATTTTAAATTTGCTAGAAAAGACATAATAGATAATATAACCAGCTTTGGAGAAGGCTCAAGGAAATGGCACTGCTAGTTTGAGTGTAAATCAGTACAATCTTTGGAAAAGACATTTTGTAATATGTATTAAAAGACATAAAATATACTTTTTCCTTAACACAGCAATTCTACTTATAAGAATTTTATCTGAAGAAATAATTAGGTCTGTGTGTAGAAATATACCAGAGTGCTGCTCCGTGAGTAGCTGCTTATAACTGTATAATTAAACACGATCTAAAATTAAAAACAATCTAAGTATTTATCAATATGATATTGTTAGATGAGTCAGAATAGCTCCAAAGATAGAATTCCATGCATTCCTTAACATGGTAAAGTAGAAAAAAAATATTGAATGACATAGAAAAATAGTTGTAATTTATTAAATCACAAATCATGTTATAAAATAGACTGCACAGTCCTTGTGTAAATTATATGCAACTGTGTGTGTGTGTGTGTGTGTGTGTGTGTGTGTGTGTGTGTGTGTGGAGAGAGAGAGAGAGAGACACACACACACACAGAGAAAGAGAGAGACTGCATAGGAAAAAGACTAAAATAATTTGTATTAGGACGATCAAAGAGTATTGCCTCAGTTGCTAAAATTACAGTATTGTAGATGATTTTTACATTTGTTCTTTTTTTACATTTCTCACGTCAAAATGATTATAGGTTGTTCTTGTAACTAGGAAAAATAATGTATTATTGCCAATGACTTAACTCATTTCATGATGCCGGACAGACAGTATGTTACTGTACGTTCACTTTTTAAATATTCTGTAGACAGAAGACAGAGACAAATAAATTAGATCAAGGAAATGCTGCTAATACATTGACTCTGGGAAGCAACGACGTTAAACTTTCGTTTTGCTCTCGATCTTTCATTCGCTCCTGTGCACACATGTCTTAGACAGCCCATCAGAACACCACCAAGGCTGTTGGAAGTAGAACGGTATTTTAACAATATTGGCTGTAGATAAGAACTGCCGAACTATTAGATACAAAGGGTCTAAAGTAATCAAAAACCGTCCTATTCTGAAATTCTGAGCACACAGAATGGTCTTGCACAGTTCTACGAAAAGGAAAAAAATCTACAAAACAGGGAGCCCATTTACTGCTCCAGGAGAGTTTCCCGGAATAAATCATTTCTTGTTCACTGAAGTTTAAATGTTAGCCCCGGTTGGAACTAGCAACTCAGAATACTCATCAGCTGTGTACGCATGTCTTCTGCGCTCGTGGGCTCTTACTTTATTAAAGTGCACAGCGTCACTCAGAGAGTTGATCCTTCGGCAAGAAACAAATGTCACCTAAATAAATTTAAAAAAAAAAAAGAAAGAAAGAAACCCTTTGTGCCAATCAATCCACCAAGACTCGGGGAGAACATCAACATGGTTAATTAATGACTGTCCACACCAATGCCTCATGGACGACTGTTGATTTTCGCAGGCTGTCTACACGCGCGCACTGAGCACCTCGTGGTAGGGAACTGACTTGGTACTTATGACAATGGTCACGAGGATGGCAGCATTCTGTTCACTGCTGCCAAGTGACGCATCACAGAAAGGGCTGCCCTAAACTCTGCAGAAATCGCCCCTCTGTGGAAGTCACACTGGCCCAGGTGTGTTCACGGTGAAGCACAACAGCTTATTCAGTAAGAACCGAAACAATCACACGCTCGTCGGCCAGATACGATCAGAGAGAAGAGAGAAAACAGTGCAGACAGGCGTGAACGAACGCACGAGGAGTTTTCAAGTCCAGAGCCACCCCCATGGCTCAATCTACCCAGCTCCTGCCCTACAATGAGCCTTCGGTTTCACTCTATAGTTTTTTAGATGTATTATGTTGCGTTCGTGCACATTTTGGTAAGAGCAATTTTAAACCCTTTGTGCAGCGGGAACAGAGAGGGGAGCTGTTTCTCTGAGCTCTAACTTGTGTGTTGAGCACACCCTGCCCTTTGCTGGGATTCAGGGACTTCATGCAGCAAACACACTCAGTCCTCACCAACAGGCACACGTGGCACTGGGATGACAGCATTTTCTCTTTAAGTGAAATTGTCTCTCAGCATCACCGAGCAGTTCCCTGGGACGTAGGACAAGGAGCAGATCTTGAGGCAGAGCAAGGAGAGGTGTGAGGTGAAGGCCATCATCCCACTTGTCATCCACTAAGAAAGCCCTGGCTTCACCTGATGGCCTGATAGAAGGATGCAGCCCCCAAACGAGGCGAGCAGAGTGAGTGTGGGGGGCAAGAACCAGGGGGAGCCGGTATCTCTCCAGGCCTGGGCGTCTGCACATCCTCTGTGACTAACAGCGCAGCTAGAGCCAAATTCAGCCACACAACTCAATACGTATCTTAGTGACCTTGAACAAATGATTCTGTTTCTTTGAGCGAATGCATCTAAACACGAGTGCAGTTCCAAGCCATACTAAGAGTCTGGAGATGATCTGTGGTGTATGGTTATTGTTACTAAGGTAAATTCTTTAACATTCTGGAAACATCCCCGGGCCTTCTGCGTATTTTGTAGGACACTCAAATCAATACTGACCTTCTACTGGAGTATGTATGGATGGTACAAGACACATGACCTGGGGATAGAATCCGGGCGTCTGTAACTGCTGTGTCATGGGCTGACATTATGGGTGCAGTATTGCTCTTAGTCTGTGGGATTCTACCACAGTGAGTTCAGTAGATGGGTCACAAGTCTGCTGACAGTATTTCCTGGTGTTTGCTTGATGCCCTATTTGTCTCCTGGTTTAGAGGGTATTATCCAAGGCCATGAAATCTGCGTTCACCTGTTCTCTGCCAACCGCCTACAATCTCAGGATTAAACTGGGCGCTTTGTCAGTAGTTGAGTGAAGAACGAAAGTCAGCTGTTTTGGCGAGCCCTCTACCATGCACATTGTGGGATGAAATCTGGGCTCATCGCATTTGAGCAAATTCAGGAACCTGGCAAGGGTTCAGCTGAACAAAGTGTCTCTTCTGAAATAAAGGGACTAAGAATCACTGGAAACCATCTTTTAAGAAGCGTGAATGGCCACCGATGATCAATGAGGAGAGCAGTGTGTCTCAGGTACATGGCAAGGCGACAAACTCGCCACGCACAGGTGGCCTGCTCACACGTCTCCTTCCCAGGGTTTGTCACTCCCAGTCTTACGTGTATCTGCTAAGGCAGAGAGTGGCCAGTGCACTTCCAGACACACATGATGTAAGTGTGCGGACTTCTGACTACTGTCTATGCAATGGCATGACCGTCGTCCGGCATGGGGACCACACATCAGGCTGCAAGGAACCAGACTGCCTGGGCTCACATCTGGCTCTGCTGTGGCGCCTTAAGGGAATTACTGAGCCTCTATGATCTTCAATTTCCTCGTATCTATATTAAAGATAACCATTGCCCCCACTACAAGGAGTGATTCTAAGCAATAAGTTAATACACATGACTTGGAGCAGTGCCAAGCATAGGATCCATTATTTATAAATATGAGCTCTTATGATCAGACCCAGGGGTCAGGCACAGTTGGAACCATGAAATACTCCTATAAGGATCATGTCTCAGGATTCTGAGCCATCAATCCCTTCATGCACCACCCTTCGCTTTCTAAGTAAAACCTACCTCTGGGCTATGTTCCATCAGCCAAAGTCCCAGCATGGTTCTGGAAAAGGAGCAGCAGGTTTGGAAGGGCAGTGTCAGTCTTATCATGACATTCCTTCACTTACCCATTTCTGAAGTGCTTCCTAGCCTCAGGTACCCAGTTCTTCACAGGTGATACCATGGAAATCAAGGCTGGCCAGGGCTTCACTCTTGTGAGGTGTTGTGGAGTCCTTGAAATAAGCAGAGAGCAAATAAGTTGAGTGTATGCTACAAGGAAATTCATGAAAATGTACATAGTGATTATGTCAGGGTGAAGCATTGAGAGTGATTTTTATTTTCTCCTTTTCACTTGTCCGTATTTTATAAATCTCTATAAGAACGTATTGCTTTGAAGAAAACTTACCTTCGTGTGTATATATATATGTACACACACACACACACACACACATATATATTTTACTTTTATAGAAAAGAAACCAATTTGCAGCTTTCTAAAAATGGAAGTGCAGACTCAGAAGTGCCTTGTCGCTAATCTTGGAAGCCTGTTTTGTAAAGATTTAAGGAAAGGAGGCAGAACAGAGCAAGAGGCACAAAAGCAGGTTGGAGGAGGTGAACAAACGAGCTAAGAGGCTGAGGCCCCAGGTGAGGCTCTGTCAGGCAAAGGCTGCACTGGAACCGTTTCTTTCTAAGCAGTGAGGAAGAAGTAATTGATCGTTTCTCCACCCCACCATGTGGGAGGGAAGGAAGTGTCCGCAGGATAGAGACAGAGAGGAGCTGATCATCTGCTGCTCTCTCCCCCCAGCAATGCTGTCGGCCCTGCCGGGGTCCCTGCAGGCCAACCTGACCCCTCAACAAGGACCGGCTCCACTCTGGCATCTGGAAGTCTTAGTAAAGGGGCTCGGACGCAAGGGGAAAGCGTGTTCTCAGGGCCATGCCAGCACTGTAGCTAGGCGGGCTCCGACTTGCACCCCAGCTCTAAGACCAGCCCACCCCACACCCCGTCACATCACGGAGGAATGCCTTTGGCTCCTGTGTCATATTTTTACATCTATGACCCCCTGGGACAGAGTCACCCCCCACTCCCCTCAGCACTGAACTCCTGGCCCTGGACCTCGGTGCTGAGGTGCAGCTTGGAGTGAGCAAGTGGACATCTCAAATAAGAGAAACTGTCCCAAAAAACTGCTCAGGTGCTTTCCAAAGTAGATATACCCTTTCACCTTTCTAGTTGCTGTACATCTCGGCTTTCATTTGCTTCACATCTTTGTCACTGTAATTCCATGTGTATGAGGCATCTGAAACGGTCAAACTCTCACAAACAGTGAAATGTTGGTTCCCATGGGCTGGGGGCGTGGAAGAAACAGGGAGATGTTTGTCAAAGAGTCCGCTTTCAGATGGGCAAGATGAAGGACTCCTGCAGACCTGCTCACAACTTTTAACTGAGCTACTTTGCTTCTTAGCATTACTAGGTTGGTGCAAAAGGAATTGCCATATTTGCAGTTTAACCTTTTAAACCGCAGTTCCTTTGGCACCAACCTAATAAGTTGTAAATGTTCATTATTTGTTCAGGATGCCAGTCCACATATTTTTTTTTCTCCCATTCTGTAGCTTTCCTTTTCATGTGTTGAAAGACATCTTTCAGTGAGCAGAAATATGCACTTTCCTTTTCTCTAGTTTGGTCCTGCCTACTCTAACAGCACAGGAATTTCTCCAACATTTTCTTCTAGAAATTTTACAGTGTTCGTTTTCTAGTTGAGGTTTATTCTTTTCCATTTGGATATTCAGTTGTTCCAGCACTGTATGTTGAAAATTCTCTTTTTTTTCCCCCCTCCATTTAATTACCTCGGCAGCCTCATTGAAAATCAGCTTACTGTTTAGGTTTGGTTATTTCTCTGGTCCATCTACTCTGTTCCATTTATCTGTATGTCTGTCTTCATGACAATATTACACCATCTTGACTACTGTAGCTTTGAAATCCGCTATTGTTTAACTCCTCCAACTTTGTCCTTCCCTTTCAAGATTGTTTTGACAATTGAGGGTTCTTTGCATATTTGTATAAATTTAGAATCCACTTATCAGATTCATAAAAGAGCCAGACAGAATTTCAGTTAGGATTGCCTGGAATCCGGGTATCGATTTTGTGGGGAATTTTTGTCTAAACAATACTGAGTCTTCTATTTCAGGGACCTGGTATATGTCTTCATTTACTTATGTAATCTTAACGGTATCTAAATGATACTTACGTACTTTTCAGTGTGTAGGTGGTGCGTGTACTTTGTTAAACGTATTTGTAAGCATTTCATTGTTTGAGGCGAACATAAAAGTCATTATTTTCTTAGTCTCAGTGCTCCATAGAAGGAAGTATCGATATGTCTTATTATTGGAGGTGTTAACTTTGGTCACGGGACTAATGTACTTTTTGCCAGATTTCTCTACAGTAAGGATACTCTTTTTTCTATTTTAATTAATGACTGTCTTGTAGGGAGATGCCTTAAATCTATGCAGATACCAGTTTCTCGTCATACGTTGTCCTCTAATTTTAGCATCTATCCATCATTTTCAGCTATCACAATTTTTGCTGTGGCATTTCCCCAGAGTGATTTTCTTTTCCATCATTCCCATCATTAGAATTCCAGTGTAACAAAAAGCTGGTTCTTCTCCTCCACTTATTTATAGTAATACAGAGTCATAGATACTTATTTTGTCCGATCGCTGATTCTTCTCTTCCATCATTATTTACTTGCTTCCTCAGATTGTTCCAGAGTTGGTCTCTGTGATAGATGACATTCCTTCTCTAATAAATTTTTCAGAAAAGGTTTATGGGTACAAAATTTCCTTACCTCTTATATGTCAAAAACGGTTCTCCAGTCGTCTTGGTACTTTTTTGAAAATGCTTCTTCATTTTTATCTTCCTTTATGCTTCTTTCTGAAGAGTGGGATGACATTCTAATGCTTTTATCTTTGTAAATTATTTGATCTTTTGCTTGAGGCCTTGAGAAATTCCTCTTCATCTTTAAAATCGAGAAGTTTTACTAGGATGTGTCTCAGACTTGATCATTCTGAGTTAATGTTCCCAGATATCTGGTAACTCCTTTCAAGGTATAGATTAAAGAAATCTTTTTTCTTTTCTTTTTTTCTGAAAGTTTTCGTGGGTTATAGTTTAAAAAATTAGTTCTATTGTTCTGTTTTCCTTCTTTTGGGGCCCCAAAAACATAAATGTTATTCCTGCTTTGCCTATCTTCCATTTCTAGTATTTCTTTTTTGATTCATTTATTTTTTAATTTCATTTTTAAATTATTTTGATTATTTTTTGCCTTTCTTCAATGATTACCATTAAATTTCCATTTGAATCTACACCTTGTATTTAAAATCTAAGATAATTTTGTCTTTTCTTTCACTACTTTCCCAATTTCAGTGAACTATTTTTTTCTTTCTTCCTGGTGTTTTGTTTGGTTATTCATTTCTGTTCATAGTTTTTGGATTTCTTATTCAAGGCTCTTCGTCAGATCCTCAAATGCTTGCTTGAGTACCTGTAATATTTGAGTGTTGTCTTACAATTTTCTTCTGTTTCATGATTACTTGTCAGGATTGGCAGTTAACCTCAGTTGGCATAGGTTGATTTAATTTTGATGGGTTTTTTGCAATAACTTGTGGGGATATGATAAAAGTGTATTGTCCATCTTTGTGGGATTGGAGTGGCTTGCAAAATTCCTAGTTTAACAATGCCCACTTCTTTTAATAAAGGCAAGTTCAGGTACTATAGTGGATTTTTTTCTCTCTTTTTTTTAGTGTGAGTAGGTGTTGTGGGGGGCAAAGAGGGTATTTCTTCTAATTTTGGGGTGTTCTTTTGTCTTGCAGGACCTTCAAATTTCCCCCTTTGCTCTTCTCCCTTTACCACTAAATTGCCAAAGTCATGACTTCCTTACGTGTTTTGCATTTTCTTTCCGCCCCCCCCCAAAAGTTCCTCATTTTGAAGATTGCCCCTTCCATCTGTGCATGTTTGGGAGACCAGCCCAGTAATCCAGGTTCTCTTTGGGAGTTTCAGATTTAGGGTACACTCAGTCTTTCTGGCAGTAGTTTTGCGGGACCCTAGGTCCAGGCTAGCTACCTTCTGTGCTCTTCCCTGCCCTTCTTATCGGTCTGTTTGCTTTTCAAATAACAGAAGTAGAGTGTGAGTGGGGAAGGAGCAGAAGCTGAACCCCAGAATTTAGCATTTCCTCCCTTTACTAAGTAGTTATTCTGAAGTTTGGGTATTTTCTGATAGGCTGAGGGTGTGGTTTGGTGTACTTTTATTTTTCATTTATTGTTGTTCTCCATTACTTCTGGAGAAACATTTGGGGTGAGGGAGGAAACTAGACTCTTGCCATTATCTTCAGCTACCCAGGCATCATTTATTATGTTCTTAATTATACTTTTTTTTTGCTTAATTATCTTTTTTTAATTTTTTACCTTTTGATGTGAACATATTCAATCATTTATTTTTAGATCTTTCTATTTACAGTTTATAAATTTCCTTATAAATGCTGCTTTACCTGCACCCCCACCCACAATTCCCTATGCTGTGTTTTCATTGTCTTTTAACCTATGGGCTATTTAGAAGTATCTTGCTTAATTTCCAAACATTGGAGGGATTCGCCAAATATATTCTTGCTATTCTATTTTGATTCCATTTGATTATTACGAGATTGTATTTTTGTTTGATGTAATTCATCTAAAGATTACTGAGAAGTGTTTTATGTCCTGGAGTTTGGTCTGTTTTGACGAATATTTCACGTACAATTGAAATGATGCTTATTTTGCCGCTGTTAGAAATAGATCAGCTTGATGGACAGTGCTGTTCGTGTGTGCTATATTCTCACTGATTTTCTCTATACTTGTTTTATCAGTCACTGAGGTACATGCTAAAATTCCACTTACACTGAGAGATTTATCTATTTCTGTTTTCAGCTCTTCTGCCTTGCGTATTTGAAGCCCTGTTATGTACATACCCATTTAGGACTGTGATTCCTTCTTAACGGAATCCCCCATGTACCATGATGGCATCTCTCTCTTTATCCACGGAAATAGCCCTTGTTCTCAAGTGCACATGTGGTACAATTATGACCACTCCAGCTGTCTTATAATTGGTGTTTGCACAGTCTTTTTCCCTCTTTTTCACTTCTAAAATTATCTGTATCTTTGTATTTGAAATGTGTCTTATAGAGGACATATAATTGATTGTGCTTTAAAAATTAATATAATTCCTTGCCTTCTGCCCTTTAAATGTAGTGTTTAGACCATCTGCATGCAGTGCAAGCAGTGTTGGATTGAAATGTACCATCTTCTATTTGCTCATCATCGATAGTTTTCTCTTTTTCTTGTCTCTGGGAATGAGTATATTTTACAACTCTATTTTATTACTACTATGGGCTTATTAGCCATACTTCTTCTTTTAGTAGTTTTTCTATAGTTTACAATACGTATTTTTACTTATCATAATCTACTTTCAAATAATGATATGCCATTTCACATTTAATGGAAGAAACTTATAACAGTGCACTTTAATTTCCTCCTACCCATCTTTGGTGCTTTTTCATACATTTTATTTCTGAATAAACTGCACAAAGCATTATCATTTTTCTTTAAACACCTAGTTACCTTTTAAAGAATCTTTGTAAAAGAAAAGAGTGTGCTGTTTATGTTTATTTTTGCATTTCCTGGCATATTTACAATATATGGTTGTTCTTCTTTTCTTTATGTAGATCCACCTTCCCATTTGGTATCATTTTCTTCCATCTGAACAATTTCCTTTAACATGTTTTATTCTGCAGGGAGCTGAAGAATTGCCTCATCTCATACTTGCCCTGATGTCAGATTCATGATTTTTGAGCTAGAGCCTAGAAAGCCTTCCAAATTTGAATTAATCAACCCTTAGAATCTCTGCATTTTTACTTCTCCCACTTGTTAAAATACTTGGTGAGAAACCACTGAGCTTCTTTGAAGGCCTTTCCCTAAAATTCCACGCTGGATTTTGTGGTACAGTTCCCACATCCTACCCATCCCCTTTAGGACTAAAGAATTAATTTATCCAGGTTCTGGAAATGTTGCTTGTTGGCAGCTCTTAGCTGAGTCTCTCTCGGGAACTTGTTCTCAGATGAAGATAATCTCCTAACCTAAGACCATGCCTCCTTTGGTGATAGCTCATATCCAGTGACACCTGACGTCGAACCCCTCCTTTAGAACAACGCTGAGGAGCAATCCCAGCTCCAGAGTTCCACATGGAATCTGCTAAGGCCCTTCTGCACCTGGATCACTATTCAGCTTCTGCCACTACCATTCCTGCATCCATCACTCCCCATGGGTGTTGACCCAAGGGCATAACCCAATGAATTTCTCTCATAAAAATCTCTCTCATGGTCATTCTCATGGGTAACGTGATCTGTGACATTCAATGCCAGGATTGATCTCAAGAAACCGACCCTAAAATGAAATTGGGGAGCTGGGTCACCTGCCAGTGAGCTGGCAATAGACATTAATGATAGTAGAGCACATGGCTAGAACTTTCATCAGTGGTGACATGGGATGAGATATAGAGGAAGGAAATGCACTGGCTAGTGTAATATACAGCTTCTGAGTTGTTGGAGAAGTACGGGGAAATGGCCATTACAAGGATCATGGAATTCGATGATGGATACACGGGAGAAAAACAGTAAAAGGCTGAGAGTTATTAATCATCGATTAGAAGCTCATTGTGAAAACCAGAGGACTCCTTTGGCAGTAGATAAAAAGACTCTCATCTTCTGCAGCCAAAGGGCAGAAAACAAATCTGTGTATCAGGCCCAGAACTAAATCATAAGAAGTAGAGCTCCAGAGAAGGTTAGTTCTCAACTCCAGCAGGAATGCTCTGTCAAGGTGAAGGCCGGGTTTCAGAAGTGTGGGACCCCAAGACTTGGGATGGGGAAATCTGGGAGCATGCACCAGGAAGTGTTCATCCTAAACCCTCTGGGTCTGTACAAGGAGCCGAGTCCTCCCATTAACACAAGTGCTCTGGGTTTCTTAAATATGCTGTTGAGGGTTTGCCTTACCAAACGGTATGTGCTCTCCCTCTCCCCTCCATCTTGCTCGACACTCCTGACCACTACACCCAAAACCAGGGATAGCTCAGAACAACCTGCCTGGAAACGTTTTGAGTTTGCCAAGAGAGAAAGGGATGACATTCTGCGTGAGGCATAGAAATCAGTCATCGGGTGCTGGCGTGTACCAGGAGAGGACGTACAGAATGGGCCTGTTAGCCACTGTGGACAGTCACGCCACAGAGAGGGCTCTGCCATGCTGGACGCGTCCAATAGGGTCATTTGGGTAAACCATTAAGATTTTAAACCTTCTCTCCATCTAGGTCTGGAGGGGAAATTAAATTCACCCTCTTTTCCTAACGACACAGCACCCTTCTCAGCGGTGCAGCCCGATTCTCTCAGGGTCTGCACTAAACCTCTGGGCAACCTTTGTCCTTTCTGCTGAGGGTCCACTGCAGAAAGGAGACCAGGCACATCTGAGGAAAATTCCATTTCAAATGTGACCCATGGTCAACTTTAAAGGAACTGCTGTAGGAAGCACCCAACAGGCTCCACCTAACCCCCACCCACTTACACTAGAGGTCTTAAACCCCTTCTGTCATCCCCCTGGAGAAGGAAATGACAGGGTCCCCACTAGAGGAATACAATTAAAATTCAGATATCTCTGGAACGGACCAATTATTTTATTCATGACTCACATTAAATACACATTAAGTGTCGACCGTATCTTACATTAATATATATTAATCTCATTTAATACTTAGATAGGGCTTTGTAGGTAAAGGAAGGATGGAGAGGACATTTAATTCCGGTCACTGCCGACGCAAAGAAAGACAAAGAACATTCCGTTACTAAGTTATGAGGCCGAAGACCCAAAATATTGTACATTTACAGGGGAAATGACCTGTGTGGAAGTTTGCTGTGGTTTAGTTTTCATGTGTAAACAGTGGGGCCCGTTTGGTTAACACGTCTTCGTAAAACACCGATTATATGTTGTATATAGGGCATGTTAGATTCGCAACTGAATTGTTGAGGACAAAGAAAAGAAAGATTTGAAAATGTTCAGAGAGAAGCAAAGTGTCTTCTAGGGGATAGCCTGGCTTATCCTCTGCAGGAATGACCTTGAAGATGGGTCAGTCCGACCCCTGGGGACGGGAAGGCAGGGACGCATTGACCCACATTTCCACTGCATCCACTCCTCATTTTTTTCTGCTCTTTTTCATGAATTCTGGCAAAGGGAGGGATAACAAGAAAATCGCATTTTGGTTTCATTCTTGCTGAAAGCCTCTCCCTTCCTTCCCTCTTCTTCATAAGAAGAAGAATCTATCTGATAGAATTAACTCTCACTTCCTCAGCAGGAAGACAAACTACCCTGTGAACATACATTTGCAGTTAAAACACGAAGCAAACGGGGAGGAAAAAGACTCTCCTTCTTTGTCCCTAATCCTGGGTCCTGTTTTGGGGTCTCTATCCTGTCTCCTATACTGGCTACTGGCAGAGCCTTTATCTCCTCTGTCAATCCATCCAGACATGATAATCCCTCAGTGTGTCAGCTGAAATCTCTCCTCTTTCTCAGCACTTTCCCTGATCCTCGTCCGTGCACCTGATCCATCCTCTGAATTCCTCTGAGGCATAATTTAGCCTCTGCTTCCATAACAGTCTACCTGGATTTCCTGCTGTTGAGATGGGATTTGCGTGCTGGGAACAATCGTAAACCCCAGAGGGCTTTGTAGCCCTCTGGACCCTTGCATATGGCTAGGCGCACAGTAGCTGCTTACTATTTCTTTGCCTCTGCTGGCCCTCCTTCCTTTCAGATACCCATGGGCCTCCTGGCCCCTCACGCTCACGAGGAGCGTGCATACATTTCCAGACGACTTGCAGAGGGTAAGACCCCACCTCTTTTTCAGCTTCTGGCTTCATTCGGCCTCTTTTTCCCCCAGCTTAGGGGGCCCTGGGCATCCAACCAACAGGAATCTAAAAATGCCAGTAGCTCTCTCCAGTCTGACAAATCAGCCAAATGGCAGGGAAGGAACTTGGTGCAATGCACGACGGCGGATGGAGGCCAGAATGTATGACAGCCCCATGAGGAGCCAGAGCTGAACTATGCAGCCGCCACTCGCAAGGAGCTATGAGGGGCGAGGAAAGGAAGTGGAACATTTGGACAGAGAATAATGAGCTGGCGAGGGAAGCTGTCCCCACGCTCATCAGCAGGGTAAAAGCGGCTTACACACACTCAGCCCCGCACGGCCAGAGTGAAGTCTGCACGGACATGGTCAGCAGAAATCCCTAAAACCTCGCAAGCCACAGCAATGCAGTGGAGGCCCCTCCCACGCAGTCCGTGAGGAAATCACGTGTGTCACCCCCTGACACGAGGCGGGGACGTGCAGCTATGGAAAAACGGAGTGGAGAAGCTGGAGGAAGGGCAAGTTTACAGTAGTGCACGGAAGGGCTCAGTAAGATGACGGGGACCAGACCGGCCCCGGGCAGGGCCAGAGTGCTCACCACGGGCAGCGGCAGCCACACAGACGTGTCCTGTTCACATATGTCCCCAGCTCCTCACACACAGTGGGTGTTTCGTGGACTTTGCTCGACGCGCCATTTATTTCTTCTTTTGTTTTTTCTCTTTTAACATTGAGCTCACTTTTCAACACCATCAGTAAAAGTCATCCAAGAAAAGAATGCACAATTTTGTTAATAGCACTGCTAAATCTTTCTCCCAGCAACACACATACGTTATTTGAAATGAATAAAAAATGTAAGACAGGGATAAAAATGCTCTCTGAGCAATCCTACAGCAGTTACCCACCTGTGGCCTGCCTCTTACTTTCTCCTTACTTCTGAGGCCCGAGAGACACACAAAAGGTACAAAGGACCGTTTCTGGCACCATTTGGCTCTCTGGGAACTAGAATATGTGGCAGCTGAGGGTGATGGTTTTCATCGCAAAAGGGGGCAAGAGACATAGGTGACGTACACAATTATTAAACAGGAGGGTTTCCACAAAAGAATCCCCAAACTGAAAACTGATGTCCTTACCACAGGAAAGGAAGACTCTAATGCAAACACATTCCCCAGACCACGAGCTAAGAACTGTGAGCTAGAATATGTCCCGTGAGTCGGACGAATAGAAAACACAGGATTTTTTTTCCTCAAATTCATACCCATAAAAGTGCGATTATGTTCTTCCATGTGCCTTGAGACAAAGGCAAAACCTTTGTAATAAATATCATTAGACCTATTTTCCAAGTCTGTTAACTAGCTACCAGCTCAGTTCTCGTTCTCCCTTTCACCTACGGCAGTGAAAGAAAGTGTGATTCAACATCAGAAGGTTTCTGGCTGCCGGGCAGACACTGAATCCACCTACTCGTGGGCCATCTTGTGAATCTGTGTCTCTCACCCTCAGCCTAACTCTGTCTTGAACTGAAGAAAATGGAAGACTGGGTTGGCTTCGTGGGGCTTGATTTGATATTATAGTTGAATTTTTCTGGCTTACAAACTCAAATTGATTTGCTTTAAAACTTTTGACTGCAACAGAGAGAAAAATTAAATCTGCCCAGTCGGAAAAGCAACATGAAAGTCTAATGGCCTGTCTGGGTGACATTCCATGTTGGAGACATGTCACCATTTCCCCAATGGAGCGAAGTCTTGCCAAGTGCCCTCCTGGGATAATTGCTGATACTTTGGCAGATTTTCTGGGGACATTTCCAGAAGGCAGCGTCGTGGTATGATTTCCAATTAAGTCTGAACCCTTCATAAGACTGAACATCCACCATTCTTACTTTGGGGAGAGGCCTGATTTCCATAGCAAAAAAAAAAAAAAAAAAAAAACAAAGAAAGGAGGGTATTGTAATATTCTCTCCTACGCTTGGAGCTCCTGTGACTTTTTGTACCTATTGTCCCATTCTGTCCTCAGAACACTGTCAAGGGCAGGCTTTATCCCCACTTGGCAGGAAAGGGAACAGCAAGAGTTGGCCTCGCCAGTTAGAGCCAGGAACACAGTTTTCTCCGGGCTCCCACAGCCGGTGTTTTCTCCATTCAGCTGCAGAAACAAATCTTACTGACTGAAGATGAGGAGATTTAAATTCAAGACAGCAGAAGAGGTCATCAGACCGTGGGCTTTTAATTGCCCCTACACCACCTCCTACGACTCTGCTTCAGAAGCCGGACCACAAATTCCCAGCTGCCTGCCACCAGCGAGCCTGAACCAGCATCAGTTCTTGCAGGTACTGAGTGAGTGCCCATGCCTGGCCCTTCACTGACACAGTTGTGGCCACCGAGAATATTCTGTTGCTGTCCATACTCCAAACTCTCTCCGAGAGTCAGGAATTAACTCAAGCCTGACTTCCTCCTGAAAGCTGCCCGGAGTGAGGCTCGGTGGTTGGAAACCCTGAGGTGGCCCAGTTTGGGCTCCATTCTCACTACTTAGGTGTCTTTTCAAGGATCTGGAAATTGTACACACTGTAACACATCCTCATATCCATAAAGCACCACAATTCTGAGAGGACAGACCAGAACCTACACATGTGGAACAATTTTAACAGCTTGAAAACGTGTATGATTCAGTTCTTAATGGTGTGGGACAAAAATTACATCCTATAGAAGCCCAGGAAGGAGAAGATGAACTGAGCCATAGTGCTTCAGGAAGACGGTGCTGAGAAGGTACAGCTTGGCCCTGTGGACACCACCCTCTCTACTGAGATGTGAGCGAGAGAAATAACTATCATGTATTAGGCACTTGCCTTCTCAGGCTCTGCAAATGACACTTTGCAGAATTAATGTGATTGTTCCAATAGTGCCAAGAGGCAGATAATTACAAATCCATCTTGGAAATAAGGAAACAGAGTTATAGAGAGGCAAGCAACTGGATCGAGATTGCAGAACTGGTCTGCTGACTTGCAAATCTAGAATGAAGGTTATGATCCAATTTGAGGATTTGAAATAGGAAAAGACACTCCTATTTCTTATGCACACAAGAGAACCCATCTTAGGACTGTCCAGTTGCCCATCTCTGACACACATTTCCCTACAGGAGGCCCAGCTCCTAGCCATGGGCACAGCTGTGTCCTGAGCCCCCGAGATAGCTCAGGGAAAACACCGCTGGTGTGTGACCCTTTGTGACCTGGGTTCCGGACTCCAGCCCCCACAAGCGGCAAGCATGGAAGCTGCCCGGTGTTAGCAGAGCCCTGTCTCTGGTCAGTCTCCTCTTACTGCACTTGTCGTTGGGCCTGATGGGAAGAAGAACACTCTCCTGGGCGGGTAGCACCAAAACCAAACCCTGTGCTTAGACCCACTGATATTAGAAATCATCTCGTCCAAAACTCTTAGTTAACAAATGAAGAAGCTGAATCCCAGAGACGTTAAGTGACTTGCCCAGCATCACAGAGCAACAACCCAGCCCCCAAGGGCTGAATCCTCATACATCAGCTCCTCAGGTTGACGGTCTGGTGAGCAGGTGAGGGGTGAATGGGCTACATGGCTCCGAGAGGAAGAGAAAATTGACGCCTACATAATAAAGGGCAGTGACAAAGTAATGAAAAGCATGGGCTCTGTGGAGCTAAGTGAGGGTTGCTATTACAAAGCCCCCCAGGGCAGAGTGGCCCTGGAAGGCGTTTCTGGAGCCCCGCCCCCCATCCTGCAGCATTCTCCCTCCTTCCCATATCATCTCTGCCCTCTCCCAATCCTGCTGTTCTCGAGGGGCTCCGAATCACTCCTACCTCAGGACACTTGCTAAACCGTGTCTCATGCAGAAGGCCAGCTCCAGGCTTTGGGGTCAGACGTCTTCTCTCCTCTGCCACGTGAGCGCAGAGTCCCCATTCTGCCCTGACTTCCCCTCTGCATGTAATGCTGCTCCTAGAAACCTTACAGCTCATCACCTCTGTGCAATAACCACAAACGTATGTCTCCACGCCTGATTACTCTTCTGATTTCCACGCTCAGGAAAGAGGCAGGACTTTAACGTCAAGCAGATTCTGGTTTGAGTCTCAAACCTTTGCTCACTAGTCCTGTCATCTTGGCCGCAAGGCTGAAGTTCTCTGAGCTCCAGGGTCCTCAGGGGTAAAATAGGAACGGGAGTTGTGAGCATTCATGATGTGAAAGCTCTATTCTGGTGAGTTCTATTCATTATTATCTCCAAGTCTTACAGATATTTTGATGTGCCTATCCCACTACAGACTTAAAGTCAGAGTTCGGAAAAGCAAATTTATCATCCCTGTGGTCAAACTAGACTGATCAGAATGGTGTTCCCTTGTGATCTACTGAGAGATGGGCCATCTGACCGGGTCGTGCTGGCCCAGGACATAAGCCAGCAATGCTCATCCTCACCTAGCTGCACTCCGGAATCGCCAAGGAAGCTTTAGAAACAACGATGCTGGGTACCACCCAGGCATTCTCTTTCACTGTTCTGAGATGCAGCTTGGGCACCAGGACCACCACCATCTTGGGGGTGGAGGGGGGGGTCGTGAGGTGTAATTCACACGTGTCAATCATCATCCCACAGGCAGATGGAAGAGAGAAGTCAGAACTGACTCAGCTGAACCAAAACTTTCATCTTTACCAGGAAAGAAAAGTGCTAGAAGCCTAAATACTGATGGATGGTCTTTGAATATTTATGTGAAAGAAAAGAGGAAAATGGCAAGATTTTTAAATAAAAGGCTGAGATCTCCCCAAGAAGATCCTAAGTTTCTTGAGCACAGGACTCATGTCTCATGAGTGGTCTTTGCAGCCCTTTCTGCCGCCCATCAAGGGGCACTGTGGGAAAATCCTTGTCTAAGCCGCAGAGGGCGCGTGCTCTCTCTAGGGTAGTCTGGAGAAGGCACGGGACTAGGTCGTCCCAAACATTGTACTTTGATAAGCTCATCTTTAAATAAAGATCTTTAAATAAATCATCTTTTAAAAACAGCTTTGGCTTTTTTTATGTCCAGTTGAAGTGCCATCCTTGGTTTAGTCATTTTATAAATGAAGATTTAAGAGAAAAAGTATGTTTTATCATAGTGTGGATTACATTAGGAGGTAGGAAGCAGGGTTTTGGTTTTTTTAATCACATCATCACCTATATTATTTCACTCCTATGTTCAAGCAAAGAATTATATTTTTTAAGAGGTGGGCAGTCTATGGCATCAACTGAGAGATCCCTGAAAGAAACACGTCACTTGTCTAATAAGTCTTCCTGATGCTAAACAGACACCACAAACCTGGCGGTGCGGAGGAGATTCTTTGGGTTTTTGCTCAGGCATCTTTAAACGTTCTTACAGAATGAAAGCACATCAAGACTTGTGTGCAGGAGAGTCAAGAGTTCAGTTTCCTTCCCTCTTCCCAGGTCCCCGCTCAGCTACAAGGACTCACGGTGCCATGTCTTCAAAGGTCTTTGTCATCCATTCCTATGACTTACTTAGACGTGCACGTTGGGTTCTTCTAAGAGAGACAATTCGCTATGGATATTCATTGAGTCTTTTCCAAGAAACCTTTGGAGATGAGGCCCCAGTTTGGACACAACAATTGCCAAGAGCAAGTCCTATAAAATGGAGAACAAAGGAATATGCCCTCATTGCTTGATTCTGCTCCACACGGATCAGAACAGCACTGGTGCCCGAGAGCCTGGCACATGGTGGGCAAACACTTTTACCTGAACAGGTCAGGTCCGGGATCGTGCACAGTCATGTTACTGTGCTTTAGAAACAGAAATCGTGTCCCAGTCTCTGTGAAATCCTATGCACGCTAGATGGGTGAAGGCGCGTTGTGGAGAACCTGCCTATCTTCCCCTCCTCAGTCCCATCCGCCTACCTCAGCTCCTCTAATACAGACAAGAGTTATGGTGACACCAGAGAGGGATGGAGCCACAGAGGGCGGAATGACTATCACTGCACATACACATCCAAATGGCAGCAATGTGTCTCCCCACCGGGTGGAGGGCCCCGGGGGAAGGTCTCAGGCGTGGTTCTCTCTCCCCTGCTGGCACTGTGCCTGTCCCACTCTTGGCACCACTGGATGCGTATTGAGTGAGCGTATGAAAGCACATATACGTGACATGGAAGTTACGTAGCTGGGTAGAGAGATTCCTAATCCCTGATTCTTCCATCTGTGTCCCTTAGGCCACAAACTATTAAGATTTTATTTATTTCTTAGTACTTTATCGGATTTTCCTTTCAACCTACAAAAGTAATATATATAGCCTGTTGCAACAAATTAAATTAAATCAACAATTGACCCAGGGAATCACAAAAGAGAAGCCAACTATGTGTCCACCTCCCATCCTCTCCCTAGCCCCTCCTCCAAGGTAATCACTGGTAGAACTCTAGTGTACACACTTCTACACTTTGTATGCACACAAATGCACACAGCCACACACACACAGCACACACATACACACACATGCACACTGTGTACGAGCACTCTTCTAAATCACTGTTGTTAAGATTTTCACTATTGTTAAGATAATTCAGTGATGCTAGTTGGTGTGCTTTAGATAAGTGCCTGCTGTCCATTATCTATTTTTAGAAAGAACTGAGAGAAAGACTTACAAATTCTTTTGAGATCTAGGCAAGGGAAGGTGACCCTAACACACCATCCCTGCTCCACATTGAGTGGGTCCGGGCGAGCCACAAGGCCAGCCCCCAATACATGAGTGGGAAATAGCCTCCACTTCCTGGTGGGAAGAGCTATAAAGATACCGTGTACCAGGAAGAGAAGAACTGAGGCCGTGTCTACACATGCCCGTTGTAAAATTGGAATACTGGCGATGTCTCTGAACTGTGTCATGTAAATAAATGCCTTTCTATTATCGGGGAGAAGACCATGCCCTGAAGTAGTTCTGTAGCTTCTTCAATGATACAAAGCTAAGGAGTGAACAGCACTTTACCCGATTTCTGTCAGAATGCCAAAAAAGGCAGAATTTTATTATTTTACTTAAAATAGGAGTGAAGTGCACAGAACACTCAGAGCCAAGTAGCCTTGGTCAGCATTCCTAAGGAGACAAAGTCCTCGGTGGCCCTCGCTCTGGGTGGCTCACCTTCGGGGGCCTGGCCTCCTGGGCGCCTGCATTTTGCTCCACAACGATGCAGAATCGCTCCCTCTCCTTCACATGCATGGTGACCACTTACCACTGAGTGATGCACTTGACCTTCCTCAATCTCCCTGCTCCTCTATTTCTTCAGGCCCCTGTTTTCTGTGTTAAATGGCAATGTTATGGAATTGTGGTCGTACTTCAGGCCTCACTGTGTCAAAGGTGAGAGGCTGGGGGCCAACATGAGGTGATGGGTGACTCTTATTCTTGCTTGAGAGAAAGAATTTCTTCCCCGGAGGCAGCAACCACCGTACAGGATTGACAGAAACGTTCTGGAAGACGGCGTTACCCAGAGGGAGGGAGGCAGAGTGGGAAAGGGGACCTGGATCCCCGAAAGACTTCAGATAATATTCCCATGCGTTAATACTGCACCTCTTCACACGGGTAGTAAACAAACCCGGAATATGACAATTGTGGTGTATTCACCCACATGAATTGCCGATTTAGGATTTGGTTTGTTCTTCATTTCGAATTCCGTCCTCTTTAATGGTGGGTTTGAGACATGGCAATTTACAGGCATATGGGGAAAAATAGATAATTGATTTTATAATGGAGTTTTAAAAAACAGCACATTCAAATGCAAATTGAATTGTGTTGCAGCTGCAGTTCTTACAAAGGAAAAGAGGTTTCGAGGATTCAGAAATTAATTTCCTATTATGCAAGTGTTTGGTCAAGGCTTCGGCCTCTGCTCTGACCCCAGCTGCTGTCCCCTTGGCCACCAATCAGAGCAAGGACCCAGCCTCCTGGTGTTTGTATTCTATTTGGGAAGACTACAAAAATATGAAAAAAAGTACTTATATGTTATAATATCAGACAGTGACATCACTGTACGAAAAACAGAGCAGAAAAGGGGGACAGAGAATGCTAGAAACAGTACGTATATATTGGGGAGACCTCTGATTCTCAACTAGTTTTGCTGGTTAGGTCCATCCTGGGACAAAGACATAAGCCCGTCTGTCACCGAATTCTCCACAGTGAGACTTTGCTGGAGGAGCCACAATCCCCCACAAAGAAAAATGAGATGGAAAAAAAAAAAAAAAAAAAAACTTTCAGGTCATTTGGAAATTTCCTAGAGGAATGTGCCTCATGTACCTTGAGTCAGATTGTCAGTAAGATGTCTAAGTTCACAAAGGTGGCTCCTGACGGGATGCTTTTGGCAGCAGCACACACAAACACAGCTTTCTCCCCATTTTAAACATGAAGTTCCACATCAAATTTAATTCGAACGCTTGTTGAACTAAAAAAAAAGTTTGAAACAGTTTGAAAGAGCTAAGGAGGTGCATTTTCTCTGACGATTCTTGCTTCTGTCCATAGTCACTACATGTAATTTTAAGTTGTATTAAATTTAGTTGAATCGTTACAATTTATGCCGCTGAAAATAAACCACAATAATTATGTCAACAAAAAAATGCCATTTTTTCCTTTATTGCACTGTCCTGGGAGACACGATAATTCCCAGTTAGCGATAAGAACAATAATTCCTATTGTTCAAAACCAAAGGCATCTGCTACGCACAAACCCTGGGGGCTGCTGTAGGTGGACCGCCTGGCTAAGGGAACATTTTGGTTGATGCAGTCTTAGGGGAATCCACTCTTTTGTCTTGCTACCTCAAAGCCAAATGCCCATGATCTTTGGGACGCTGGACTCATGGCCCTAACCGTGACCCCTTACTGCCCAGAACCATCATGGTCACTGTAGAAGGTGGAATTATTGCTGGAGGGATCTTTCAGCCAGGATGTGGCCTGAATTAATTCAGTGATGCTAGTTGGTGTGCTTTAGATAAGTGCCTGTTGTCCATTGCTTTATGCTGCTTCTATTTCAACAACAGAATTCACTTTTAGGGAGAAAATGTCCCTGGCTTACATGAAGAGTCAGCCACGGTTTTGTGCATTGACTTTGTTTCTGTATTACTCGTCTCTGCTCACTGTTCCTGGCCTGGAGCTGACCCACATGGGAGGAGCAAGCGAGGGAGAAGCAGGACCGGAAGCTGGGACCTAATCCCTGGAGGTCCATGTCCCTGTCATTTCTGTTCATGAGAACATACACTGACAGCAGGGGTAAACCTAGCCCCTCCGCAGGACACAGCCTTAGGAAGCCAGGGCAGAGGGAGGACGCTGGGGCCGCACAGGGAGCACCCCTGGGATGGAACAGACAGAGCCATCCTCCTAGTAAGAGTCTGTGTGTGTGTACGTGTGTGCACACGTATGCCTGTGTGTAAGTGTGTACATGCGTGTGCGTGTGTGTGCATGTGTGAGTGTGTGCGTGTGTGAGTATGTGTTTCAGCCTAAAAGGAAAGTATCTTCAGCCTTAACTGAAAATGGTGCCTTGGAGATAGAATTTCTGTAACAGAAACCAGAGAGAAATGTTAGTTGGGGTGGCTGTCACCCTCCATGCAGGGCCTTCTGGGCCTGTCACGGAGTGGCTGGCTCCCTGCCAACACAAACAGTTCATAGTTGCCACAAAATAAACAGGCAGGTCATTTTTACCAGAAAAGGTCACTCTGAGAAATGTCACTCCCAGTTCCTCCTGGGCCCCATGGGCAGTTATACACAGTAGGCACTCAGCTAGCCCTGCGGACACTTGTATACAGTAAGCACTCAACTAATCCCATGGACACTTGTACACAGTAGGCCCTCAATCAGTGTTTTTGGTTGGAGAGGACTGAAATCACCCTGGGGTTTTTCCAGAAACATCTTCTATGCTCAGTTAAGATATTTTCTCCTAAGAAAAAGCATTGGAGGAATTGCCTAGTATTATTGCCCTTAACAAACTCATCGACAAAAGAAATACGCTTATTAAATAGCCAGGGAAGGGTTGATAAGGAAATCGTGTCATTTGCTAAGTTCTGTAGGAATACTATTATTCGCAGTACAATTTAAGAGAAACAAGGAAAGAAAACCTAAGTGCTTCTCAGGAATACTGTAATTAGACACTATTTTTCAGAGGACCTGAGTCACTGCTTAGTATGTCACTTGCCAGTACCATCCAATGGAGCTGGCAGCTAATCAGTAAAGGTGGCCGTCTTTGGGGGTGGGGCGGAGGGGATGGGTCCAGCACGGAATGCAGGGAAGCCTCTCTCATGTGGCTTTGAAAACCCTTCCTTTGCATTGTTGCTGCTCTTTCATTTATTCGGAAGCACAGCAGATGGTCAATGGTGACCTACAGAAGATGCAATGGGCAGCTGTCATTAGAAACCGTCAGAGAACAGGCTCCACGTGAGCCTGAACCTAGTGAGACAGCCTCCAAGATGGGAGCTGAAAGCCTGTCCCCCTCCTCTGCGCCTGTCACACACTGACGTCAGCACTGGCATCTCAGTGGGTAGTGGGGACTGGCTGTGAGGCCGGGGAAACATTTACACCTGGGACATGGGCAGCCCATGATGCAGAATGCCCATCCTCTGTTTCCCCATCCATCAGTGTCACATGGACAGTCCCACCTGCACAAATGCCCCTGAGCGCTACAGTGAGGCACAAATAAGGTAAAAGATTACGGTAAAGGGTGTTTCATTGGCCACATACCTTACGAGTATGATATGACTTGTACAAATAAAGAATGTTGAGCCTGGGGTGGGAGGACCCGAGAGGGTTCGGGCCACACTTGGAAAAGCTTTCCCCAGGCGCTGCCTAGCTGGGTCAGAGCACCAGAAAGTGGGGGACTAGGGGAGGGGACAGTGCTGTGGCATAGTTTGGAGGAGCACTGCACTTGAGCTCGGTGCTGAGCGGCCACTGTGACAGGGGTCGGGGCACCACCAGAGCCACACAGCAAGCCACTCAGCTTGGAGGTTCCACACGGAGGGGACAGAGTGGGAGATGGAGAAAAGGAGTCCGGGCTTTAGCTGTGTTCTCCTCTTCCAGGAGGCTCACCCCTCCCTACCCCTCGAGCTCCCAAACTCCCTGTGGTTTCCCCTTTTCAAACAATGACTCTGACACCTGCCTGAGAGCACCTCCTTAGCGGGTAACAGATGGGTGCTGGGCCCCCACTTGGGCAGGGTGTCCCAGGTCACTGCACCGCTCGGACGCCCCTCTGGCTGAAGAGTCCCTTAGCTGAGCAGATGCTTTGCTGTGTCCCATGGCTGCCGGTACTGTTCCCACAGTGTGACAGATACTGTGAGGTTTTAAGTGCTTCCTCTGGGTGCGGTGACAAGCCTATTCTTTTGACTTAAGGTATTTTCCCCAAAGTCAAGGAACCCACATTTCATAAGCAAACACATTGCAGAGTGCCTAGAACGGCTGTCTAAGCCTCTGGTTGATGGGGGATGGGGTCATCAGAGCCCGACGCCTACGCACAGAGAGGGCAACACAAGGATACTCCCTCTGCCACTCAGACTCCGTCCCCACCCGGCGCCCGCGCCCGGCTCTCCCTCTATTAGAGCCCTTGTATGTGGGTTGAGTGGCCTTAGGACAGTCCTGACTCCCCCTCATTACTGGGGGCCCCTTGGGAGCAGGGAGCATGCTGTCACTTGTCTTCTGCTCCCGACTCCCAGAAGAGCATCTGGAACGTAGTGGAGACCAAAGAAATATTGTTTGACTTAGAGTGAATTGAATAGGATGGTGGCTGTTAAAAGAATATTTCACAAACACTTGAAAGTAGCTAAGAATACTACTCGAAATAAATTATAAGAAATATAAATAAGTGATTTAAAACACCATGTGCCATAACAACAGGCAATTTGCCCAATGAGGAAGATCTCACATGGTTCAAAATTATTCTTCCTTTGATGCTTCATGAATGTGTGAATTTTAGGTACAAAGCCCTGAATTGATAGAAATCTCGCAAACAGATACTAAAAAGAAGTCAGTTTAAAATTTCCCTAATAGATGTTGGCATCTGTAAAATGGAAAGGGGGTGATGGTATCAGGAAAAGCAGGATTTCCGTCAAGCTTTGTCAAGCTGAGTGTCCCAGGGCCCCCTCACTGCGTTTACGGTGGTCTGAATCAAATGCATGATAGGGAGGCTTGTCTGCATCAGCGCAAGGATTTGCTAAGGGCTCATTATCAATCAACTGGCCAGTCACTCAACCTGCATTCGTTAAATGCTTAATGTGGATAAAACATTCGTGGGGGCGAAGGGGCATAAGGTCACGGTGGCATCAGGCACCACTGGCCACAGGGTAGTTGGGGAGATTGGTTTATAAAGAGCTAATTCAACACACTGTGGTAGGTGTCACAATGCTCAACAATTCAAGTCATAGGGGATGTACTTAAACACCAAATTCTGCAGCACAGACTGGAAAGGCATAGACATGTGACGAGGAGAGCAACAGTCAAGGAAGGGCATCCCCGTAAACATGCAGCTAGGGCGGAGTCCTGGAGAAGGGGTAGGACTTGAAGAGAAAGAGAGAGAAAATGTGTGACAGCCCTCGGCAGGAGTGAGGGGAAGGGGGCTGTGGAGAAGGAGGTGGGAGCCCTACGGGCAGGATCCCGCAAGTCAAGAAGAGGAAGTAATGTTTGAACCCATCGAAACAGGGAGCGTGTAGAGGAGCGGCTTTCCCAGAGGAAAGTGGTGCCGAAGGCATCTTATGTGGCAACAGAGGCCAGCTCACAATCCACAAAAGACCTGGCTAATGACTGCAGTATCTCTGAAGGCAGAGCGCCCAGCAAGGATAACTGGTGGCCGCGATGATTATTCATGTATTCGGGAAAACTCTCCGTTATTTTACTTCCATACACCTTGTCCTCCATACACGACAAGTATCTTAAAGGATATTATACCCTAATATCTGAGGATTTAGGATACCGCTATTCAATCAGTTAACATATTTATATTTTAATGAGAAATGCCTTAACGGAAGCTCTGAGTAATTAGTTGATTCTGTGGACATAATTGGAAGAGCTGCTTTGAACGAAGCACAGAACTCCGTGAGCCAGGTACTGAGGCTACGACAGTGAGTCAACTCAGAGTGTGACCTCACAAGACATACAGGGGAGCTGGGGATCCTGGCTTCTAAAGAGCAAATCCAACATACTGTGGTCGGGGCCCATCCGGTGGGCACACGCAGATACCTGAAGCATGACGGTCAAGGGTGTGAGCTATGGGACTTCGGATTCGTTATTGGGAGTGGCAAATGAGATGTAAAAGTTGGGTCTTGTGTTTTCAGGTTGGGGTACGGGGTGGGTGGTGCTGTGTTGTGCTACAAGGAAGTTTTCTGTCTGTTTTCCTCTCTCGTGTAACTGGTCACAGGAAAGGACTGGGACAAAGCAGGCTTTACAGGAACTGTTGAAATGCTAACATGAAGGCACCTGTACTCTGCCTGTACTTACACCTAACCCTGAAGAAAGCCAGGAAAACTACCTGCCGATGTCATTGATCGAAGCCCAACATGACCCAGAATCTGGAGCAGCCTTTCTCTTTTTACAAAAAAAAAGGGATTATGGCTGGTTTCCATGAAACATCCTGAGTAAATAACTAATTGTTCCAGAAATGGAAGTTTAGACGTTCTCATATTATACATGAGAGATCTAGGGAGAAACTAGCTCAGGGCCTCCATTGTCTGTTTCGGAATGAGCACGATGACCTGAACTCAAATGATATGTGAAGGTATATTGGACCGAACGCTAAAGAAAATAAGAAGTGAAACCTTAACAGTTACGACAATGACATTCGAGGAGATAAAGCAAAGAACGGAAACGAACATTTATGGGACGCCTAATATGTGCCAGTGGCTCCACTCATGGTGAGTATTTAAATCTTCCAAACAACCCTAGTGTTATCCCCACATTTTAGATGTAAGAAAATGAGGCTCAGAGAAACTAATTCGGGAGCCGAGGATCATACAACTGCTCAAGGATTCACATCTCATTCTGCCTGCTCTGAAACCCTTAATGCTTTTCCCCCCATATCACTGCCCTCTAAAACTGCATGCATTAAATGACGTTTCCGGCACAGACACACTCAGGTGAGTTTCTGCCCACTCAGGGGCAGTCACGGTGCTTTCTTTTATAGACCCTTGGTGATGCCAGACTTAACAGCTTGGTCTCTAGGAGTGGAAGAACTGCCAGCACCAGCCCGACTAGTCCTGGAAAAATAATCCTTTTAAACGGGATAGATGGAGCTGTTCCCGTGGCTTCCTCCCTTGAAAATGTAGACAGGGTAGGGGAAGGGAGATAATCAGAAGCATCCCTAGGACACTTATACTGTTTCTACTTTCTATCAGCATTTCATTCCCAACAGCAAAGACAGTACCAGGATGACTGTTTCGGATTACTGCATCTGTGTGTAATTCTTATGTCATAATTTGTCGACAAAATGGATTTGTACCATGTGGTAGATTGCAAGATGGAGGCAATTACTCTGAGGCCATGCCCTTTGCGACGTGACTTTCCAAGCATCTAATCAGGAAGTAGCATTGATTTTCCAATCCCTTGAGTCTGAGATGGCCTTGTGACTTATTTTTCCTAAGAGGATGGGACAGAAGAGGGGATATGCCAGTTCTGAGCCTAGACTCTACGGGCCTTTGCATGCCTCTGCTCTCTCTCTTAGCCCCTCCTGACACCTAGTCACTTCCTAGCAGCAGGTAGCTGACCACAGACACACAAAGAGACCCAGCTGAGACCAGAAGAACTGCCCAGCTGAGCTCTCCATTAATTTCCAACCCATTGAACTGTGAGCTAAGTAAATTGCTGGGTTTTGAAGTAATTTTCAGGATGGAGTGCTAAACAGCAAAAGCTGGCTGATAACAGACTTCAAACGAATTAGTGGGTATCTTCTGTCCTTCCAGGGTTGAACTTTTTGATTTGGGATAGCTGGACAAAGGTGAAAAGAAGCAAACAGCAAGATTAAGCCCTCCTTGAAGTAGAATGAAAATCCATTTAAAGAGAAAAAAATAAAATAACACACACCCACTACCTAATGAATCAAGCAAGACAGTAGATAATTATATGATAAACTATACATACTGGTGAGCCCGGAGAAGGCAGAGATAAGTACATGAAATAAATCAGCTTATTTTCTTACCTAGAAGTTAGTCACTTTCTGCCAACATAGATCACCCCAGCTGCTAAGTTTTCCTTTGGGGGAGACTTGGCCTGTACTGACATCATAATGACTAACTCAGGTATTTCCAGTGGCCTGTGATTCCATCCAGTTTCGTTTGCTTGGGTCTGGCAAGAACAGATATGCTCAGAGTACCTAGGTTAACAAATATTAACGCAGAGGAATTTCAACTCAGTGTTTATTTTTCACCATAATGCCCTCCCAAGTAAAACTAACAAAAGCTCCACAGGATTTGCAGTTCAACAAAATCTCTAAGTATAAATGCAGTGAAGACAGGATAAAAACTACCCAGAGGGAAAGCACCTTTTTTTTTTTAAAGAAAAACCTCAAAAGAATTTTCAGAAAACCTGACTAAGACATCCACGTCTCAGAACTGTGACCCAAAAACAGAAGTCCTCCATCTTTCTCTGCGAGACTTTCCTTCTTTCTTATTTCCCCCCAAAGCAGTGCTGCGGGAAAGATGTGTTAACACTCCGATCCAAACCCCCAAATTCCTGGAACATTCCAGAAGCCTTTCCACATAAGTAGGAAAAGAAAATAAGCCAAAATACTAGGAACCATTTGACTAGGCTTCAAAATCATCTGTTAACGATGAGGGACCAACCGACAATGAGGGATTTTGATGTAGGAGAAACATATGGAGAAGGTAAGGTCCATGAGACCAGAGGTGGCTTCTGTTTGGGACACTGACGTGACCAAAGTTCCTGGCAAGCACATGACAGGCACTTAGTGAACACTTGTCCAGTAACTGAGCACCACAGAAGCCACCACGTCTCTGCATCCAGTGGGGCAGTGGGACTGATTTTCCTCTGTGAGTCTCTGGGAGGTAAGAAGCCTATTTCCAGGAGGCCTAACCAGGTTGCAGCATTATTTTAAAAATTGTTCCTGTCAAAATTCATCTCTTAATAATCACTAACCTATTTCTGCTTGGTCCTAGTATATAAGGGTATTTAGTGTGTGGCAAAGATAGTTTTCTAAGTAATGGGGTTAAAAAAAAAAAAGATGGATTATTAGTAAAGAACCTTGGACACTGGTTAGCCATTGTCAAAGAAAAATAAAATTCTGTCTCTCCTTTGTTTCTTGCATTGAAGGAGCCAATATTAAAATGTAAAATAAATGCAGCCAGACTATAAAAACTGATGACATATTTCTAATCTTGATGATATAATTAAGCCTGAGTTATATAATCCAGCTTCCTCTCAATCACAGTCAGAAAACACTTTAACAAAATTAATGAATTCGAGTGTGAAAAGGTTTTAATGTTTGTGCAGAAAAACTACAATAAACAATTTTAAACGCAAGTGCCAACCTGTGAGAAAAATTTGTATTTCACGTTTTCAGATCTGTCGTCTTTTGTAATTGGTTTCCAATAAATCAATTAAGAAATAAAAGATGGTGTTGCGAAGTGGAAAGGGAACCAAGGGCACGGATGAGCAATTCAACACAGAATTACACATGGCGAATACACATACCACGTTTTTGTTTTATTACTGGAAAGGCTGAAAACTGCAGTAACAATATTTTGCCTACTGGCTTTGCAAATATTTTTAAAAGTGACAACATCCAGCACTGACAAAGCTAGAGGGGATCAACTGATACTTACACTGGTTTGGGAGCATAAACACCAGTTTTCTAAATTATGCGACAGCTCTTAACAACGACATTCAAATGGTTGTACAGTGTTCACGCAGACACACATACTCTCAAACCTCCAAGAACACACGTCAACGATCAGAGCTCCACGAAGAAGGAAAGAGATGTAGTTCTCGGCGCCTCACAGCGCACAGGTGCCCTCTCTCAGAGCAGCGCAGCAACGTCACCCGCTGGCGTCCCCACCTTCATCCCTGACAGACGTGCGGTCCCCTGGGATTCAGGAGAAAGCAGCAAGGAGCCCAGGGCGGTTTAGTTAGTGTGTCCTCTCTCTCCTTAGCTGCACAAATCCCAAACTGTTTTGCGCTGTTTTCAGTTTTTAGCTTTGTATTGGAATATAACATACACATAAGAAAGGGTAAATATATTGTATGTGTATTGCTGGGTAAATTTTCACAAAATAAACACATCCTTGTAACCAGCATCCTGATCAAGAAATAACATGGCCAATACTTCCCCGGTCCCTTTCTGACCTCGCCCAGAGAGGGGTCCTGGGGTAAGCCCATCCCGACTCCTCACGGTGTAGAGTAGTTACGTCTGCGTTCGTACTTTATAGACATGGCACGTTTACTGGCCATTTGAGCACCTTCCTTTGTGAAGTGCCTGTTTAAGAGTTGTGCCTCCCAGGGTGCTTGTTTTGTCTTATTTTTAAACAGTCGGGCTGGGGGAGGGAGGAGAAGGAGGGAGAGAAGCCAACCCCCTGCACACACGGCCAAAGGGAATCCCAAATTTCCCTCAACAGGACACGAAAAAGGAAAGCCATGCAATGAGTGTTGCCTCCTCAGTTCAAAACAGAAAGGAACGTGTGGAGACTCGAAGGCTCCAGGGCAGAAATTGGATTACCGGCAGGAGCAAAGGCTTCGTGGGGAGGCCAGAAGGTGCCCCACAGAAGAGTGAGTGTCCAGGGGGGTGGCCATTCCCTCTGGCTCACATCCCCCTCCATCCATCTGCGGATCCCACAGCCAGGCCCCTCGGTCTGCAGAGCGCTGAGTACTTACGTAGCCCCTTCATCGGGACTCATTGACTTCCATCATGGTGATGGTGCCGAAATCTCACAGATGCTCTGAGACCCTGCTTCCCAAGCCCAGCCTTGCTGGTTCAATGCCACCCTATCTTTTCTGTTCTTAGAAGCATCGATAATATCACTTTTTGTGCCTTTAACTACTGTCTCTAGGAGATTCCTAAATTGCCCACGTTCAGCTATGATGGATGACTCCAGAATTCATAACTATCCTTGGAGGGATAAATTTCTGTTATTTACTCAAAACGAGAGCTCTGATAAATGACCTCCTCTTAGAAGTCACAGGTGGGTAATAATGGGAATAAAGTGGTAAGAGATGTGTGACGCCCAGAATTAATAGGAGAGAAGTGGACCTGGGTCAGGAACACGAAGGGAGAACAGTGAGAGCTGGGGGGAGAAGCGTGGGAGGACTGAACAAACAGATCTTAGCCATTTCGCCACCACATCTGGTCCCCACGATCCCTAAAGCACTCCCCAGACAGAGAAGGGACTGCAGAACTATTGTGGGTAGAAGGCACCAGAAAAGGTAAGGACTGCAGATACATCGTTTCTTCTGCCAGAAAGCCCTTAGGGTTGGGAGTGCCACTCCGTCCCCATTCGCCAGCCCTATGATATTGGCTCACTGTCCCTAGGGGACAGTTCTCTCGAGGGCCCTCACGTGGCATCGCGAGAATAAATAATATGTAGGAAAACACTTCGCGAACTCTGAGACGGCATGCAGATGTGTTGTGCCAAGTTTCAGCTGCAATGTCTCTCTGCTGCTTTTGTCACTGGCACCATGTCTCCCAGGGCAGTGCCCTCACGTGACTTTGTTGGGAACCACCCATCCCAGTGGCCCACCTGCTCCCTGCTGATAGAGTCAGTGACGGTATTTTGTCCTCCTGTCCACACTGATTGGCCCACAAGATGGACATGAACCAGACAGAGCCAGATAGAATCCTTAAATGAAATTAGGTAAGGGTTGTGATGGTTAATTTTATGTGTCCACTTCACTGGGCCACGAGGGGCCCAGCTATTTGGTCATCTGCCCTGCCACCTGAAGAGAGACCCCATGTACGTTAACTCTTAAAGTCGCTCACACTGATTAGTAAGAAACTGCCAGCCCGAGTGTCCCCATTCCATACCACCGTTACGTGGTGTCAACTCACCGTGCCAGGTGGATCCTCGTGTCACCATGGCTGGGTGATGTCTGTCACCCAGTGGACAGCTGTGATCCCAACAGATGCTGCTGGCACCAACCCAGTGACCTCGCTGTTGCTCTCTGAGGGAACTCTGTTTTCTGGAGGTGCTAGGAGCCTGCTGTCCCGTCCTGAGAGGCTTGGATTGGTGACACGCACAACCAAGAAGCAGACACGAAGTCACCTAATCCGAGTTTGGGGACGGCGGTCAGGATGCAGTCCTGCCCCTACGACAGTAAGAATCGTCACACAGCCACCGTAACAGGTGAGCGGAGTCTCCTCTGATGGCAAGACCTCCGAGAACCCCATCAACCGCAGACCCAGCATTTCAACGAGGTCTTGGGCAAGACAGAGGTGGACAGGAGGCCCACGTTTGCGGCAGCCTGTGGCTTCATGGTTCGGTTGGAGGAATGAGGCATCCGAATGTTTCTTCCCACAGGGCCTGGAGCGCCACCATTAGAAATGTGTGCCTTTGGATCAAGACCTTACTGGCTTCGCAAATCAAAACGGCCGTTATCAGTGAAATGTATCACACGCCAGGGCCAGGGCCAGTACGAGAAACCTGGCCCAGAACATCCTAGTGAGATTTCCGCTCTCAGGACTCACTGTCACACAGGCTGCCCCAACCGCACAGGTCACAGTGGGCTGTGAACCCGGGTCTGTGCCAGGATGTAACCCACGCGATCACATTGGCAGCCGGCGCCCGTCACTCTCCAGTTCCTGCCCCAAAGCGAAGGAATTGGGAGCTGCTGCTACTGTGTGACCCGTTCACTTGCCTCCCAAGCAGTGGGCTCCGCTAATTTAGTCTGTGCGTTATCTGAAAACAGAAGTGAGCACCCCAACAACCCATCTCCCCGGCATTCGCATAAAGAAAGAAGAGGAAGTGACAGTAACTAACTGTTGCAGCCTCTTAGGACACAAGAGATGTTATGGTGATCTGATTTCGTTCTAGCAACGGGAGACACCCACCAGCTCATATAGTCACGTCCAAGCAGGACCGAGTCCTCTGGAACCCCCAAACAGAGAGGAAGCCCACTCTTCCCCAAGCCGGCAAGGCATCCCCCAGCTCCGGGACCCCACGGCCTGGAGCAGACCTCTGCGGCCCAGGCTGCTGGGCTCCTCCTGGGGTACGCCCCACCCAGGTACGTCCTTCTCACCCCAGGATCTCCTCGGCCTGAGATGCCTGTCACGCAGCCAATGCTGTCCCTTCTTCAAATGCTGCTAAGTGACAGCTTCTAGTGACTCCTACCTGACGCCCAATTCAAATTCGCAGCCCCCACCACCACCCCGACCCGCCCAGAGGCATTTCCGGTCACCTGTACCCAGGCTGGAGGTTTTCCCTTTATCACCTCCGAACACACTACACACTCTACGTACATTCTATATATACACGTACTGTATATATTCTCTACACTATGCACTGTGTGGAGCACCCCTTAGTAAGCTGTCACACCCCTGAGAGCTGCCAAGTGTTGGATGAGCAGGTCTGAGGGAGTGAATGCACTAGGACCACTGATACCGTTTCTGGCCGCCGCGACTGGCACGAGGGCTGTCGTGAACAGGAGTTCAGGCACCTCACCCATCAGCCGTCCCGTCAGCCGTCGCGGGTCCTTTCCTCCCTCCTGCCATCGGCAGACACCTCGCCCTCTGCAGGGCAGCTCGAGCCCCGGGATGTACCCAACAACTGCACGTCGGGGACAGCAAATGGCCGAAACCCCCAGTCTTTACATGGAAATCTTCACCAGGAAAAAGAAGACATGATGACATTTTGTGTTCTTTGACCTCTCCGTTCGTTCCTCTGCACCCACCTCCCGGAAGTCTCTGGCCTCCCACCCGTGCAGAGCCCGGGCGGTGGGAATGCCGGGCTGTCGTCCCAGCCCCGTGCCAGGCTCACTGCACTGTCAGCTCCCAGGCCTCCAGTCCCCCGGCGTCTGTTCCCAGTGCCCCAGCTCCCGGCTCCGTGTCTAAATCGTGAAGCCTGGATGCCCTTGACGTTCCTTGGAAGAACAATACTCAAGGTAGAAGCCACGCGACTGACCACTGAATGCCGACGCTGAGGGTCTGAGAGGGACAGAGAGACCCTTGGCGTCTGGGCCAGCGGGCAGAGGTCCTGCCTGCGGAGAGGACAGGCCTGGGGAGGCGCCGGGTTTGGCCGGGTTTTCCCAGAGACTCAATCATAATCTCCAAAACGTACTTTTAGGTCAGCATAGACTCACATTCCCTTCCGAGCAGGCAGCAAGTCCTCTGTGTAAAAGGCCTGAATATATTAATATTTCCCCCTCAAATAGTGGACGGAAGCTACCTTCGCAGAATCGAAACGCCCTGCTGCTGGTTTTCCCACATGTTGGGGGTGGGGGCCTGTTTTGTGCCGTCTGCTCTTATGTCCCAGTGGTACACACTATTAGGTGACACTTGTACCACCACGGTTAATTTCTGTGTCATGCGGGCAAGGCTGAGGGAGCCACAGGGCAATGAGCCGGCATAAAACCCCCGACGGACACGCAGATAGCTGGGAAACGGTAGCCTACCTGGACAACGCCATGCACTGATGTTATCAAATGACCTTGAAACACCCGCTACAGTTGTGAAAGGTGTTTCCTACGTCTGCACGTGGAGGGAAATGAACTCTGCTGCCAAAATAACTCAGGGCAGTGGGAGGGGAGGGGGGGATTCGTGTGTGTTGTGTGTCATGGATGTGGTATGCTGTAGTGTGTGTGTGTGTGTGTGTGTATGTGTGTAGAGTGTGTGTTTGTGATCACACATGGTCAGGAGGGGGCGTTGAGAGGAGACAATGGGAGACCTGAACAATGTGGCCCCAGAGCTGCCCGGCTCACAGATGGCAATTCTCCTGGCTCAGCCCTTGGCCACAGGCTGCGACTGGCACACCTGTGAGTGGTGGGGCGCAGGTGACAGAGGGCTGCAGGCCTTTGTGACAGCACAGATGTCCTGACAGGTGGCAAGAGGCACAACACTCTGCAAAGCAAGCTTCAGAGGAGGCATCACGCTGAGACATGGGCGCTCGGGACAAGCCAGTGATGGAAATATGGACCGTCTCCCACCTGGGAACGGGTTCACCCTGCTCATCTGCGGCCCTGAATCCACACACTGTGCCTGGTCCCCGAAGCTGAGGAGACCAGGCCCCCCAACGTCTGCTCGCCCTCATGGCCTGACAGACACCCTGCTCCTACCCTCCTGCCAGTCCCTTCGTGGGATTTCTGTCACATGCGTCCTTTCCTTGCTATCCTTCACCTTCTCCCCTTCCCTTCCCCCAAACTCACGTCCAAGGCCAAGCCTGGTGTCACTTGTGATGCTAAGTGTCCCTTTACTACTTCTGAAAGGACCCTCTGTGCTGCCAGCTGTGGCCTCTCCCTTCCAGTGCGGCACGACCCACAATGCTCTGAGTGTCTCTGTCACAGCCACCTGTCTTGTCTCTACAATTAAATAAGAAATGCTGGGGGGAAGGAGCCATGTCTGAAACTGTTGTTGTGGCCCCCCGTGCACCTCCTACCTGGTGCTCACCCGCAGCTGCTGTGGACGGTGTGGAAAGATGTCCACCCATCGTCAACGCGTTTCGCAGCTCAAATCAGTGCACTTGACCTCCAATGGCCACGTTCTTTACCACGTGTTCTGCTCCCCTCTGGATTCTTCATTTCCGGTGCAGCCCCAATTAATATATAAGAGATATGTTGGTTTTTATAGTTTTAGAACTAAGTATTATTTACAAAAGCAGGAACTTTTTTCTTTTGGAATCTCTTGATGTAATGTCCCGTTTCTTTCCCCATTAAACCACTTTTTTTGTTAACACTAATTTTAGAAGTAGGCAGAATATGCATCTGTGTAAGTAGATTAATAGGTCTCTTTATTCCTCTTTTGGACAGATATTTCCAGAACATGGACGTGCTTCCTGCTCGTCCCGCTGGAGCCTGGGGAATGAGGACAGCCCATGTTTCGCCTTCAGGATGGTCCTTGGGGCCTCAGCAGTGTTATTATTGGCTCCTAGTAGTAGCAGTGAGGACTCGACATTCAAACCGTGTTCGTGCCAGCGCTGTTGTCACCTAGACCTCGCACGTCCAACTCCGTCTTCCCACCCACAGCTCCAACCCCAGGGGAGCAGCTCAAACCCGGGGGTCATACCATGGACAGAGGAGCCCAGTATGAAAAGAAATAAGTTCACAGATTGCAATCCGCAGGTTGCGTGATCCCGCCGGAGCACTGTGCTGCTTTCTCTCCCCGGGACAGCTAGCTGCTTCTCACAACAATGCATCGCTCAGTTACGTTCTGTGCCGTTCTGTGAAACACAAGTTGCGTCCTTCTCAGAGCTCCCTCCTGAGCCAGCAGGCCTCAGGGACAGGGGTCACATGCAATGGAGGCGTCACTGTGGCACCCATGGGCCCTGACAGGCCCAGGAGACAGGCGTGTGTTAGCAGAGCGTGGACACCAGCGCACAGTTGGGGCTGCAAGTAGAGTCACTGCCCGGCCCTGGAGATAAGACTGACTGCAGCCGGAGCACTGGAAATGGAGTCCGGAGTCCTTCCCCGAGGACAGGTTCCGTGGTTGGCAGGACAGCCACAGGGGCCATTGGCCATAGCCGTTCCTGGAGTCACGGCTCCATCATATGAGCTGCATGTTCCATCAGGAGGCTGCGAGGACATAATTTAGGGAGGAAGAGACCCCCCACCCCAGAACACGGCCCCCACGTGGAAACCCCATGCCTGCACATAGCACCTCCCTGTTAGGATTTAGGAGCCAGGAAGCTGAGGGGGGGCCACATCTCTAGTTCACTCTGTCCGTTTCCTCACTGTGCTTGGGACATGCACGCTTTCTCCTGTCGAGCCTGCGAGCACTAGCAGTCTGCAAACCCACTGAGCCCAGCGCTAGGCCTGTCTTTCCTCCCTTCTTACAGCGTCTTGCTCTGTGACAACACTGTGCCCAGGCAGACGCTCCATAAACGCAGCGGCCACTCTCCCCCACCCTCCCTTGGCCAGGCTGCCTCAGCTGGCTGCCTGGGAACACCTCCGACACACGGCTCTGTTCTAGCTCTTCAGTAGGTGTATAAACAGCTCCCTGACAGGCAGAATCCTCGTGAGCAGTACGTTCCTGTCAGCTGCTTGCACCAGGAACACAAACACAGCCACGGAAACTACCACCACCCACTGGTGTCAGCCCGTGTCTCCCTGAGCAGGAGGCAGAGGGGCCCAGGGAGAGGCTTCACGTGAAAGGCACTGTGCTCAGCTGAAAGGTGCAGACCCCTCTGACCTTCCCATGAGGGCTCTGAGGCCGGCCACCGGCCCTCTCTTCTCCCCTCCCCCTCTCGCACTCTCCATCAGCAGCGGCCATGGCTGCAAGGGTGGCTGTGTCCTCCTGAGCTGGCCCTGGGGAGGGCAGAAAGCCTAGGGGACAGGACAAGGGCACGTGGGTCCCTGACTGCAGAGTACCACGCCTTGGGGCACAGGCGTGTGGAATGGTAGTCTTAGGGACAGACTATGTCCCCACAAATTCGTATACTGAACCCTAACGCCCAGGACCTCAGAGCGTGACTGTATTGAAAGGTAAGGTCTTTAAAGGTCTTTAGACGGCCTATTCTCTAAAGGTCATTAGACTGACTGTCCTGAGAGGAGGACATCAGGACTCAGACACACCAGGGGACGACCATGAGGACACGGGGAAGAGACGCCTGTCTACACGCCAAGGGGAGACGCCTCAGGAGAAGCAGCCCTCCAGGACCATAGGAAAAGCCCCCACATGTGGTACTTCCTCATGGCAGCCAAGCAGAGGAACACAGGTGGACTCGAGCAAGAGAAGGGCAGGCTCAGCATTGGTTCCAGTGTCTCCCTCGTGGCTTTCTGCCCATTTCTTCTGCCACCAGCAGACTGCTCGATGTCCTAACGCACCCAGGTCAGCTTGCTTGCGAAGCCAATTAAACTCCGCTTGAAATTCCCTACGTTGGTGTGACAAAAGAGATTTCAGGGAGGGTGTGGGGCCATTTAGGAATGCCCCTTCAATTTAAGGTGACTAAACGACCCAGTTTTCCCAGGACATCTGTGTCTTACTCGATGGCCCTGGCATAATGATTAATAGTGTCTTCTTTCACTCTTTCATCCTGGTGGGGATGATAAATTATTGGGTGACATTACTCTGCACATTTGTGCCTTGCACACTCCTGAGGGTCAAATTACTAAGCTAATAATAAAAATGAATAAATCATTCTCCTCACTCACAGAATACCAACACTCGGCGTCTGTCCAGTGGGCCAGGGAACGTGGTGTATGTTAACCACGATATTTAGAAATTCTTTTTGTTTTCCCAGCAGACCATTGAGTCTATTATTGCAATTAAGTTTCATACAAACCCTCTACGATCAAGAGGATAAATGCTTCGTTCCTAGAAGAAGAATCTTGGACAAGAACAGGCTCCTTCAAAAGTCTTGGAGATCTTAGGTCACACGGCAGCAGGGTCAGAACTGGAATTTTTGTCCTTACCGCACTTCTGGGGGAGTTCAACATGAATTCTTCTGTGTTTGGGTGGGAGGTGTGGGGTTGAGAGACAGCGGGGATCCATGTTTTGTTTTGTGTTTCTTTTTGTGTGTTGGTTGGTTGAGTTTTGGTTTTGAATATTTGAAAATAAATGAGGGTGAAGTAAAGGTAACAGATCTCACCCTGATAGACTCAAGTGTAGGAAAAACCCTCTTCTTTCCTTTCTAGAAAAGAAAGGAAAAATGCAAGCTTCTACTAAACAGAAGGCCAGACTCAGGATTTGCCACGTTTTTCCCTCTGCCTCTTTTCTTGCCTCTGGTTTTACTTCTTGATGATATGCGGACCATTTGCCTGTAACTTAGTCCATTCAGGTTGCTATAATAACATACCACAGGCTGGGTGGCTTATAAACAACAATTTCTCACTGTTCTGGGGGCTGAGAAATCCAAGGTCAGCACGCTGGCAGGTTGAGTGTCTGGTGAGAGCCCACTTCTTGGTGCATAAATGGATCCTTCCCGGGTGTCATTCGTGGTGGAAGGGGCACTCTCTCCAGCCCCTTTGTCAAGGCCACTGGTTCCATTTACAAGGGCTCCGCCCTTGCAACTAATCACTTCCCAAAGGCCCCACCCCCACACTGGGCATTAACTTTTCAACATTTGAATGTTGGGGGACATCAGCACTCTGGGTATAGCTGCCTGTGAGCAGAGTCCTGTTGGAGAGTAGGAACCATGCAAAGCTTTCACGTTGCTAGTGCGCTTCTATTGTCTCGTTTGCAAAGGGAGGCTCCTGTCAACACTGAGTTAAAGAAGCAGTAAAAAGAAAGGGGTAGACACGGCCAGGCAGGCCCGGAATGCTCATGTACCTCTCCTTTATAGGGCAGTGAAGCCACCACAGAGCCACAGATGTGTCACCTCGGTGACAAATGGTCCAAGAGCACTCAGACCTGTAGCCAGCTGGCAAGAGAGACGGCCTTTGGCAAGAGTGATTAATAATTACTTGAAGGAAAGCAGTTTTCAGAATGAGGAACTTAGTGTTCCAATGAGATGTTTGATACCTATGAACTTTTAACTAGAAATTGAACAACAAGGCTGTCCGGAGGGAGGTAGACGGGAAATCTTCAAAAGCAACAGAAGGAAGGGGAGATGACAGGGCCGAGTCAACAGAAGGAGCTGGGCCCAAGAGACAGCAACGAGATTCATTATGGGCCATCTTTAACCGCGCATTGGGGGGTAACTTAGCCCTGCTGTAACCATTGCAAGTGGACAACCCAATCATTGTTAGTAAATTTGTAGCTTTCAGCCATCATTGCTATCATTCAGTTTGAGAACAGTTCCATCACCCTGAAAACTAACCAGGAGCCCCGTTTGCAGCCAATCAACGCTCCCATCCCGATAACCACCCAATCTGTGCTTGGGCTCTGTAAATTTATATGTGATAAGGAGTCAGTGCCGTCTCTTTCAGTCAGCATGACATTCCTGAGATCCATCCTTGTTGGGGGAGTGTGTGTAAGCAGTTCTTTCCTTTTTGTTGCTGACGAGTACTCCATTGTTTTCTGTATAGAAGAGTATCCCGTGGTATATGTAGTTCTGAATTCCCCCATCGGTAGACATTTGGGTTGCTGTCGGTTTGGGGTTATCGTGAGTAATACTGCTGTGAACATCTGTGTCCATAAGTCTCTGTGAAGGCATGTTTTCGTTTCTCTCAAGTAAAGTCCCCGGAGTCTAAAGGGAACTTTAGCAGGTGCAAAGTGGCTTTCATTTCCTTTCCCTGATGATGGAGCGTGTTCAGCTCCTTTCCGTGTGCTGTCCGCCATTCCTAAGTCTTCTTTGGAGAAATGTCCACTCAGTTCTTCTGCCCATTTTTAATTGGGTTTTTTGTTGCTGTCACTGAGTTGTAAGTGTTCTTCCTCAATCCTACAGCCAGTCCTTTATCAGAGGAATGAGTGGTAAATATTTTCTAAGTCTGCGACTTAATCTTTCAGCTTTCTGAATGATACGTTTTTTGAAGTACCGTGCTTCCCCAAAAATAAGACCTAGCTCTAATGCATCTTTTGGAGCAAAAATTAATATAAGGCCCGGTATTATATTATATTATACTATATTTATATTATATTATATTATGTTATGTTATATCCAGTTTTATACTATAGTAAAATAAGACTGGGTCTTATATTAATTTTTGCTCCAAAAGACGCATTAGAGCTAATTGTCTAGGTAGGTCTTATTTTGGGGAAAACATGATACAAATTTCTTAATGTTTAAGAACTTAAGTTTTAAAATTTACATTGAAGGACAGCTGCCAGTTGTTACTAATCTCTGTGGTGTCTCATGTCCTGTTTGGTTCCTTAGCTCTTTCCTTACCAAAGTAAGCAATTTCCTCTATTAAATTCCTTCTGGTTGGGAAACACAGGCAGTTTCTGTTTTCCTGGTTGGACCCTGACTGATACACCTCCTAAGGCCTAATATTTTATTTGCTCCTGATAATGGCTCTTTCTCCAGGAGGTTTTTCTGCTGGGAAGGATTCCTCTGATTCCTCACCCCATTGCCCATCCACCTAAGCCCCCTTTACCAAAAAAGTTTCATTCATTATTTTGCTCCCAGATCAAAAGTCACTTCCCTCAAATGTCTCCCCTGATCCGCAGTCTAAGTCAGATTTCCTATTCTTCTGCAAGAGAAGAACGCTTTCTTCTCATCATTATTTTCCCCACACTCAGCATGGTGTCTGGCACTCAATCGGAGCTCAGTATATAGGTTCAAACATACAAACATGGCCGTAGTTCAGTGGGCCTCTGAACCTGACATTTCACATCTTAGCAGATCAGAGTGGGGAGAGGGCTGCTGAGACCAGCAGAGCTGAATAGCTCTATTTCAGGAAGGAAAAGGGAGCAGGCACAGGGCCAGAAGCCATTCTGACGTTAATTAACTAATAGCCCCTGGGAAGCTTGGATGACAGAAATTTTGAAGAACCTGGCACTCTGAGAATGACGGGAGGGGAGAAGAGACTGGAGCTTATCTGTGAGCCTGTTACAGAATGAGAACAGAACGAGAGAGGGACACTGGTGTCCTGATGACAGGAATCACGGGAAGGGGAAAAGGCAGGTCTGACATGCACGTTTCAGGACCCCTTAGCTATTTGGAATACGCGTCTCTTGTGGCCTTCCCCCCAACCTTCAGTTAATTCTACTGTACACAATGCTTTGGTTCAGAGAGCCAGGAAGTTGTGTCTATGCTTGAGTGACACAGGGAGGAGGAAAAGTAGTGTCAAGCAGAATAATAATGACAATGGCTTCCACTCAGAGCCCTTAAAACGTCCTGGGTCCGGAGCTAAGCTCTTTACGTGTCTCAACTCAGTTCATTCTCACGATAGCCCCGAGAAGTAGCATCAGGAACCGAGATGCAAGTGACTATTTACCCAAAGTCCCAGAGCCAGCGTTCCAGTGACTCTCAGAAGCAGGGCCCAGGGGGCAGGTTAGGGGACAGGAGACCCAGGCACCAGGCGGGACCGAGTTTTCTAGACAGAAGATGAACTATCACATGTAAAGTTCACTGGGATAGCATTTGTGAATGGGAGATTTAAGGAGTATCCTATGTCACTGGCCAAAAAAAAATCTTCGAACTCCCCAAATTAATTATTAACCTATTGTCTACCGAGCATTTGCTCACAGTATACCAGCTTTCCATTAAGTATTAGGTGGGCAGGAAACAGGAACTTACCACAGTGGGTTAAGGCGAATGGGAGACAAGGCAAAATCTAGGTCCAGCTGTATCACTGGAGGAGGGAGGGAAACAGACAGGAGTGGCCATAGCCCCAGGGGTAAGAGGTTTCCAGGATGGCGGTACAGGGTGGGCACAGAGAAAGGGGCCCCAGATGGTTGGGGGTGGTGTAAGAAGGCAAAAAGCATGCACCAATCAGAAGGAAGCAGGCGTCCCAGCAGGGGACGGGGAACTATTGTTGGGACATATTACAAGTCAATGGTCTCTGTCAGAGAACTTGGGACTGGACTTGGGGCTCAGTGGCAACGTCCCCCAGTCTTGGAAGTCGGAACATGCACATCTACTGAAAGGAAACCAGCACCTACCTCACACCTGAATAGTTATTTGAACAAGATTATGCCCTCAAAATGATCATGTAACCATTACAGAAAGTGTGTTTTCCTATCACTCTGCAAAGCACTTTTCGTTTTCATCGGAAAACTGTTCTAAATGAAGCACGTCCATTTTCTCTTCCAAGTTTTCCTGTGTGTGTAAGAAATCATGGCTGTTAAGGTTTCGACTCCATCAGCAGCCAGAGACCTTTTCAAAGAGCTGAAAGACAGCAGTGCGTACCATTTACAAATCAGATGCTGCCAACAGGAAATCAGCTTGATAAAGTGGAGTTACCGCTTAACTTTTCTGATTCAGGAATAAAGGTAAAACTTTTGGGAGTGTTGACATCCTGTCAGTGTTGAAATAGCTGACAGTATTCCGAATGCTACTCTGAAGTAAGCCTAAAGTAACCGTTCAACATAAAGTTGTGATGGTTTTGTGATGGCATTATGCACTTTGGTAGAGCGGAGTGACATTGTAAAAACAACTTTTTTCTAAATTAAGAAAACTATGGCAGCTTCTGTGTTGATGGGTCAAAATTTCAACTTATTTGGATGTGCATGTATATGTGTGTGAGTGGGTGGGTGTGGGAGAGAGAGAGGGAAGAGATAGGGAGGGAGGGAGGAAGGGAGGGAGGAGGAAAGAAGCAAGGAAGGAAGGAAGAAAATCTGCAGAGGACGCACTCCCACAGAACGGCTTTGGCTTTCTCAGGAAGAGCTAGAATACTGGTGCTGGGGGCCCCTGGAGCCCCACAGAGTCCCCTTCTGTTGAGACTCTGCGGCCCACTGCCTGACGGGTGTTTTGGGTTTTTTTTTTAATCTAGAGCTGAGGGGAAGAAGAAAATAATCTTTTAGAAAAGCCATCGCCTTGTTCTCCCTGCCAGAGGAGCATATTGGGAACAGTAACTAATATTTTAAAATTCAAAGCCAATTCTGGGGGAATTAATCCGCTCAGCCTCAAAGATATGAAAATTAAATTGTTAGCATTGGATTTGCTGTAACACTGAAGTGTGCAGGATCAATAACCGTTCTCCCAGGTCCATCTATTAAACTGGTTGGTGATGAATCTTGTAAATTACTCATTCTTGTGACACCCTTCGCCCCGCCCGCAAGATGCAATTCATTCAAAGTACCTCAGTGAAAATCAGTAAACAAATTAACCAGAAGTTGATTAACACTCCCCCTTGATATCCTGGGCATGTGTTTGATGGTCTGGATTTCTGTGTCCCATCACATGGAAAGGATTATTTTAGTCTGAGAAGTAGACAGCTCATTATTTTTAAGTCCCACAGATACCACGACAGCCTACTAAATTTCTACCTGAATTTTAATTGTACACATCAGAATGACAGGTGCCGGAAATGCATGCCTGGTGTCGAAAACATAAGACCGTTGTGTTAACAAGCCAAAGTGAAGCTCAGAGCATCCCTGCCTGCCACAGAACCACCTGAGACAGCTGATATTAGCGAGGTTATATTATGCACACGTTCACCCCCAGTCTAATGGGTTTTTTTATGTTCCAGAACAATAGATTGCAACAAACACAGACTGTATTATGACCTAGTAAAAACAGTCTTGCAAGCGAGATAATTTAGTGGTGCACTCTCATTTCAACAGCATGTATGCGTGTTTTCAAAACCTGTATTTCAATGCATTGTCTATTATGTTACCCAATGTTCTCTCAATCCTATTTGAATTCAATAGCGGGGGAAAACTCAATAAATATAGCAGAAAGTTTGCCTTCAGAAAGTAGCAGGAATCAATGATTTTCTCTTTTGCCTTGGCAACAAGGAAGCAAAGACTAAAATCAATTAGCAGAAGTCAAAGGATTTTACTAGGCAATAAGAGAATTCGCATAATTTTTTTAAATGTTTTGTAGTCTACCTTGGGCTTAACTCTTAAGATGCCTCAAAACTACTTTAGTACCAGATGGGGTATAAATTCTAGTCAAGATACAAGAAATAAACTAGGATAATGAGTGAAATAAAAGTGTTGCAAGCTCATTCTGGTAGTTATATGTTGATTTCTAAGGCTTCAGCGATTAGAAGAAATGTTTCTCTCTCAAATCTTCTCTGTTCTTTCTAAATTTTGTTTAATGATGTATTTATCTCTGTGTCTATCTAAAATAAGGAGAGCCTTTTAGAACTGAATATTAATTCTTCAAGGTCCATTTCAAGTTTTATGTCCTCCACAAAAATGCCCGGTCAAATTCTACCCACGGTGATTCTTCTGGCTTGGGACATTATGCAGTAGATTCCGTATATCTCAAATTATGTCCCTTCACTTTAGTCTGTATTTTATTCTCTATAAACTATTTGAGAGTAGAAATTATATCTTCCTTTTCCTTTTCCTTTTTATTGTATATATTTGAGGTGTATCACACGACGATTTGATGTATAAATGGTGAAATGAGCACCAGAGCCAAGCTAATTAACGCATCCAACACCTCACATACTCGTAGTTCCTTTTTCTTTTCATGAGAATACGTAGGATCTAGCCTCTTAGCAAATTTCCAGTGCACACAGCACAGAATTGTTAACTATAGTGAACACGCTGTACATTCGATCTCTACAACGTGTTTATCCTGCGTAACTGCCACTTTGTGCCCTTGACCAATATCTCCCATGTGCCCCTGCCCCCAGTTCCCAACCACCACCATTCCACTCCCTGTCTCTATGAGTGTGACATGTTGGATGCCACGTATAAGTGAGATCATTAAGTATTTGTCGGGCTTATTTCACTTAGCATAATGTCCTCCAGGTCCACCCATGTTATCCCAAATGGTTAGGGTTTCCTTCTTTTTAAGGCTGAATAACATTCCACTGTATGTGAATACCACATTTTCTTTACCCATTCATCTGTTGGTGGACATTTAGTTTATTTCCATACCTTGGCTACTGTGAATAATACTGCAGTGAACATGGGGGTACAGACATCTCTTTGAGATTCTGATTCATTTCCTTTGGACAAATACTCAGAGTGGGATTGCTGGGTCATAAAGTAGTTCTATTTTTAATTTTTTCAGGAACCTCCACAATGTTTTCCATAATGACTACACCAATTTACGTTCCCACTAACAGTGTACCAGGGTTTGCTTCTCTTCACATCCTTGCCAACACTCGTTATCTTTTGTTGTTTTGTTTTGTTGTTTTAATAATAGCTAAGCTAACAGGAGTGAGGCGATATGTCATTGTGATTTGATCTGCGTTTTCCTGATGATTTATACCTTATGTTTCTGCTCTGGCATCTTCCAAAGGACCTAACAAGACTGGATATGGTAGTAATAGGTGCTTGATGTACACTACTGATGGTACTGGGAGGTTTCCTTTAGTCAGGAAACGTCTACTTGACTTGACCAAAGTCAGAGTTAATTGTCCTAGACGCTCTAAATCTCACCGTGTGGTTTTCTGGGTGCATACTGGGTTGAGCAGGTGTGGCTAGACAGACCTAGAAGTCAAGAGTCAGATTGCGCATATGAACTGGCTACAGAAATAGTTACACTTGTGCTCATCAGAAGCCAAATTTGAAAGGGGGAGTTTTGCAGAACGAGCAGATGGAGCCCCAGCAGCCAGGAAGAACAGAGAAGCAGCGTCATCACCATGGCAGAGCCAATGGTGCCTCGGGGTCACGGAGAGGAAGCCCCACTGGGCACATAGCTTTGGATCCTGAGGCAGCCGACAGGGGCCACATCCTGGCTCAGGACCATGGACAGAGTTTGTGTAGTCCCACCAGCTGCCCAAGTCAACTTACGCTGACTGCCAAGTTAGAGGGTGCGAAGTGCAGGGACAGGAAACCAAACAGGGCTACGTGACCCTATGCAGGAGATGGTGCGTCTCGGTGTCACTGCGGAAATGAAGGTGGTGGAGAGGTTGGCCAGCTTCCAAAGAGTCTTCACAGAGCAGCTGGGCAGGAAGGCATGCCTTGCTTTGTAGCACTAGGACTCTGGAATGAAACGTGTTCGGCGTGGCCTGCACTGTTTGCCAGGAAGCGACAGTCCCAGTGTGTCTCTGAAACGCTTCTTCCCTCATTCCACTTTGGACTTCTGAGGGTCCCTTGCGTTGGGTGCAGCTGGCCTCTGCCCACCGGCTCCACCGGACACACCATCTGCGTGTGGGTCTTCTCATACATGGAAATAGGGAGTGAGCACCAGGTATCTTCCTACACGTGACTCATTTCCACAGTAATTGAACGAAAAGCCCATAATATTTAACGATTAAACTTTCATGGGATGCAGTAAATATGCATTTCTGTTTTAAAAACCACATTCCCACCATTTAAATAGCATTTTTATAGTAATAGCTTGAAGCACTTGAGGGAGAATGCCTGAGAGATAATCTTCAAATTTTCTTCTATTTTTAAATAAACTCAATTATTTAACTGAAAAATTAATAAGAAGAAACCTTAGCCTGTGTAATTGAGTTTAATTCGGAGAGTGTTTCTAAATTCCACTGCACTGGGACCGAGTTATAGGGGTGGTTCATACCATTAGATGATTACCTTCTGCACAGTTTAAGATTAGTACATTTAAACTTTTTATAACAATTTCCCAGGAAAGGCTCTGCTTCCAGAGCAAATGAAGCAAGAAACTGCCACAGATAAACTTGCTTCAGAACTATTTGGCTTCTCAAACAGTGTATATGTCCTCATTTGATTTACATAAAACCTCTATGAAGTAAGAACATGTTACTACTTATACCACCAGATGGATGATTGATGAGAGAGAAACAGAGAGGGAGGAGGGAGAGAGAGAGGAGAGTAGGTAGACGACAGATAGAAAGATAGATGATAGATGATAGACAATGATAGATTTTAATACAAATATAGAGTATATAGAGCTATACTACATTTTGTTATCTAGTCACCTGTTGATTTGTTTCTAGTTTTAAGCTATTAGAAATAACACTGCTAATGACATTCCCATCCAAGGTTTTGTGTGGATATACATATATTCTTATTTCTCTTGGACATGCAGTTACTTGTGCAATTGCTAAGTATGTTTTTATGGGACATATGATTAGCAAAAATTTTGTCCCCATCTGAGGCTTGTCTTTTTGTTTTCTTAATGGTGTCTTCAAAAGAGTGGAAGTTTTTAATTTTGATGGAGTTCAATTAATCAAATCTTTCTCTTTGATTTATTCATTGGTTCTTTCGTCGTTGTATGCTATCTTTTTGCATTCCTTTATTTTAAATTCTTTATTATCTTCGTTTTGGCGCTCTGTGTTCTCAGTCTTTTAACCGGTGCATTGTTGCACATTCTGTATTCATCCACTATGCACACCTCTGCTGTTCCCCATCTTTAAAGGTGAGCAAGGGGTAACGTAAGGTTCCCGGGGGAAAGGGTGCAGAAATTGTGGCTAAAGAGCAATGAGCGTGACCCACAGTCCCAAGATGTGTACATGGGACAAGACACTAGTTACAGGAAGGAAGCAGGTGGGACTGGGAGAGGTCCGGATGGGCTGAGAAGAGGGGTCCTGGGGGCACAGACGGAAGTGCTTTGAATGACACTTGCATAAGCTAAGTTCCCACCCTGACTTTATAATGACAATGCTCATGGAAGAGATGACACAGGACTTCTCATCCCCATACACAGAGGGGAAGACTGAGGCCCTCACAGGTGAAGAATGAGACTGAATGAGGAGCTAGTGTGAGACTGAACCAAACGAGAAGTCAGCCCCCCAGACTCCTCTGCTGGTGTCCCCGCCACCAGGTCATACCGTGTTCCACAGGCTTGGTCCCTCCTGACCCTCTCTGGCGTGGTAATCCCAAACTCACGCTGCCCCTAGAACCAGCTTCTTGTACAGTCTGAGAGATGTCTTCACAGTCAGGTGACTACATCCTGCCTGTCAACAGCCCCGTTAGCGGTGGCCCTCGCTTCACAGAGCTTGGTGAGGAAATTGCCTGGTGGACGTCACAGATGCTTCGAAGGGCAGGTGGCGTCTGGAAGGTACACAGATTTGTTCCTCCCTTCATCCACTGGGGTGTCCCCAGGCCTAAATGAGGGGACCTACGAGAATGAGCCTGGTAAATGATGTCTCTGCCTCTGACTCATGGGGTTACTCCAGACACCCCTGGGGAAGATGGCCCCCTGCCTTGCCCCAGTTGATACCCTTGACCTCAGTAAACAGAAGGCAGAGCAGAAATGTGAGCAGGCTGTAGCCCCACGGCTAGAGCCACCCCCTCCCTGCTTTCGACCTCTTGGCTGTACACTTCTCAGGAGGGTCAGAGGCAGCACGCTACATTAAAACCCATCAGCCATAGAAGTTATTTTTAGCAAGTTGATGACTGCATGGAGCTCCTAGAACACCACACAGAGGGCTGGGAAGGTGACAGGGACACCCAGGTCAAACAGATGCCAGCAATTCTACTTGGAAAGCTGGGAAGTGTGTGCACCCAGCCTAGCCATACCAGCTCTCTGAATCCTCAGTGCTTTAATGCCCATTTTTGCAATAACTATATTGCAGAGGCATGAAGAATATCGATAAATGATGTAACAGGCTTAGTATAGTGCTTGGCTCCTGGCAGGCACCCAGTACATAACCACTCATTGCAAGCTGTAAGATGATGTGTATAAACTCCGTGCTTTCCTAGTGGTCTGCAGAAAGCTCCTGAACTGGAGGTAGGGTATGTGTTATTACGGTCCTACGTTACAAATCTGTTTATATCATTGTTGCACGTCATTCAGCTTCTGTCCTCAAAACACACTGTCTGGCTTTCGCAGCACGGTGCTGACAACAGCACACACTCCTGTTTACTGGGGTTTGAGTCCTGTGGACCTTCAGCAGTCACCGTGGGTGGCAGTGTCTTACGTGAGGATAAGAAATTTACAGATTGCTGTAGAGTAAATGAGCTGCTACTATAGTATATTACCCTTTGTTCCTTAAAACTATTTCTCGTGGGAGTGTGTGTGCGTGGGTGCTCTGAAACATTAGGTGAGAATGGGGACAAGGGACAGAAGACTGGAAGAGAGGAAGAGGAGGCTTCCTGTTATTCCTGGGCACCTCGGTCCTGTAATGAGGTACAGCAAGTCTGCAGCTGAAGACAGCACCTGTGCCCTTCAGTCTCGGTTTATGGCCATGAGCAGAAAGACTGGGCTGTCACAGTTGCCCACATTGTGTCTGGGGACCCACAATGTGAGGGCTGCCTCTTTGATTTTGCATTTGGTTTGAAATCCCTCAGCTAGGCAGGGTCCCAGGAGCAACGTGCAGCTGCCACGTCTGGGAAGTGAAGAGGTACCCTCTCTGGTGGCGCTGCGAAGCCCCGCCCCATCTCTGGTGGCGCTGCGAAGCCCCGCCCTCTGCTAGCGCTGACTGTGGCTGCGGTGTGCAAAGAGCACCACCTCCCTTGACTCTCCGCCCGGCCATCTTCACCATGGCAGTCCCTGAGCTTCCGTGGCAGACAGCTAATGACGGCAAAAAATTCTACAACTTGGGGACTGAAGGGAGGTATGTAGATGGTTTACTGTTCTCAAGCATTAGAAAAACGTCAAGATGATGTGTCCCCAGCATTAACATTACTGTGTTAAGCATCATGGGGGACAAAAGGAGATAAAGAGTCTGTTCCCAACGCACTTACAGGGCAGCTGAGGGCAGGTGGATGGTTCTCCCCTTGAGTCTTCAGAGGTGAGAACTGAGGGGCTGTGCTTGGTAAACCGTACCCAAGAGCCCTCTGCCCCTGGACCTATTTAGATGGTGACATTGTTGGTCTCATCCCACAACAGGTGAGGCCTTGGGGGTCCTGGGAGGAGGTTAGAGTGTGAGTGGACGTAAAGAATCTGGGGCCAGAGTGTGTTCATTGGTGCTTTCCAAACATGTCAGCAACTTTGGGGCATTCCTCCCAGAAAAGAGGACTCTAACTGGCCTCTTCTTGAATGCACTTCTACGTGACTCAGTTCTAATGAGTAGGCCGTGGCCAAGGAAACCCTGCGTGAACACCAGGGCTGGGTCTTAAAAGTGATACAGCTTCTGTGTGGCCGTCGTCCTGGAGACGCCGGCCCTGGGAACCCAGCTGCCGCTGCACGGCCTTGCACCGGGGTAACTTTGGGTCGTCCTGACTAAGCGCCAGCAGGATCTGTGACTCCTGAACCGCAGTGTCCAGACGTTCCATGTCTCTCGGGCCCCTGTTCTCCCTGAGCCCTCCTCCTGCCCTGCTTTCCTACACCGTCTCCTGACCATGGCTGTGCCCTCAGTGCTTCCCCTTGTGTGATCCGTGCCCTGTCCCTGGCTCTATGTACCTTCAACGAGCACCACTGACTGACCAGAGCAGAGGCAACCCGAACCTGTAACTGGCTTTTCCAGGACAGTGATTCCTAAGTGAGGAGGAGAGCCCTACCCTTATCAATGCTATTCTTCACGATGGCGCCTTGTTCCCATGAACTCCCAGTGGTATCCTTAATGACCGTGAACTTTCTCTGTGGCTGTTCTTGGCTCCCCTCCCACCACTGAATAATCTCTGCAGCTGGAAGCATTTAGCCACCAGCCGCAGACCTGGGTGTGAGTCTGTCCTTCAAGGGGACCTCAGGAAGTCCTGGGCCACAGTGGAGGGGCTTCAGCCAGCTGTGCTTTCTCTGTCCCGACACGATGCCCGTCTTTGGGGTTCCTGCCATATCCCCAGACAGCAGGCCACACAGAGCACCACTTTGGCTAGCGCTGTTTCTGACTCGCCTTGGAACTGAGACGTTTCCTCTGCTCATTGGCCATTACCTGTCTCCTAAAGTATGAGGTCTTACAAGGCTGTCTGTTCCCCAACACTTTTATCACAACTGGAATCCTGTTCGTGAAATTCATCCTCAGTCAATTGTTCCATACTCCTTTACAGATGACAGTGACCACGTTGAGGGAATTTCTCTTTTTGTTGACCACAGAGGCAAACGACTCTTGCCTGCCCTCTCCATGCAGTTTGCTGAGATCCCTCCTGCCATTGGCTAAGCCCTTCTGATGAAGCAACGACAGCACCTGGAACACATTCTGGCTCCGAGTGGGCACGCGGGAAACACTGCTGAGTGAGTCACAGGACGGCCCGAGAAGCGTTTCCTACATGAGGAATGGAGGCCATGTGACTGCTGTGCTCAGCTGGACATTCCCTGGGGCCCGGCCCTGGTTTACAGGCAGCAGTGCCCTCCTGCCAACTGCCTGGCATGGCCGACAAGCATGATCTCCTTGGAATTCTTAATGAAGGTCATGAGGAACTATTTCCTTGGTTCCCACCTTGCTGAGGTGGCCATTTGAAGATTCAGCCCACTTCACTAACTTCGGAGTACCGTGAGTTGATGACTAGTGAAGTTCTCGGAATCCAGGTCTACTCGAAATGAGAAAGTAGCTCCATCATCCACCCAGCTGTTCGGGCCAAAGATGTAGGAACAGTCTCTGAATCTGTTTCAATCCAGGAGAAAGTTGTGCTGGCCTGACCTTCCAAACATCTCCTGCATCCAACCATTCCGACCGCTTCTCTGTCACCACCCAGCCTCTGCTACGTGTTTCCTTCCTACGATGGCAGTACGATGGCAGTACGATGGCCTCCTAAGTGCTCTCACTGCTCCACACTTGCTCTGCTGTGTTTTATTTCCACATATGCCACGTCCCACAGACCAGAAACCTTCTCTTTCTCACTTCAATTTCTACAACCCCTCCAGGCTCAAACGTTCTGCTATTATTCAAACACTACAGCCGTTTCTCCTGGGAGCGTTTTCACTGGCGCGTACTCTACCTACTGTGTTTCCCCAAAAATAACACCTAGACAGACAATCAGCTCTAATGGGCCTTTTCGAGGAAAAATTAATATAAGACCCGGTCTCATATTATAGTAAAATAAGACCGGGTCTTATATTATAATAATAATAATATAATATAATATAATATAATATAATATAATATAATATAATATAATATAATATAATATAAATACCGGGTCTTATATTAATCTTTGCTCCAAAAGACAAACATTAGAGCTGATTGTCCTGCTAGGTCTTATTTTCGGGGAAACACAGTAGCATAAACTTTCTCTGTGTCTTCACATCTCCTGAAGTATTTTCATGGCGGCATCCTCCAGCTGGGCTGCATTTTCTCCATATTATCACATGGTTCCTTCCTCCACTTCATTGAAGTGGACTCCACTTCATCCTAAATTTTAAAATGTTCATGTTCGGCTTTCATTGCACGTATCCCTGCCTCCATTCCCCTAGTCTTCTCGTTAGAGTCCATACCACTCATCGTCCCGTGAACTTGTCTCTTTGCTTATTTTATTATGGGTATCCTTCATACACACACTCTGAGCTCCAAGGGACATTGTGTTTGCTGCACTCATGCTTAGCACAGGGTCTGTCATATAGCAGAAGGTCAGGGAATCGTGACAGAATCAGCTGTGTGTGTTTCAGGGAGACAGCGTGCCTCATTCATATCCTGAGCTCTCAGCAAGTCTAGAAGCATTTGTGGGTGTTTACTCTGTCCTTCCGTCCCAAGTTTGCTGCTTTGGGGGTTACTCAAGATAGAAAGAGCAGGATACCCGTGCTGTCATTTCTATTTAAACAAGTACTGTAAATCCTAGACAGATCAATTATGCAAGAAAAGGAAATAAAAGGCATCCAAGTCAGAAAGGAAGAAATAAAATTATATCAGTTTGCAAATGGCCTGGATCTTACAAATAGAAAACCCTAAAGACTCCACCAAAAAGCTGCTAGAACTAATACACAAATTCAGCAAAACTGCAGGCTACAAAATCATCACACAAAAATCAGTTGAGTTTTTATACACTAACAATGAACTATCTGAAAAAGAAATTAAGAAAACAATCCCATTAAGGAAACAACAGCATAAAAAAAGAAAAAGTACATAGGAATAAATTCAACCCAGGCGGTGAAAGATCTGTACACTGAAAACTAAAGACTGATAAATGTCATTGTAGAGGCCACAAATAAATGGAAAGACATCGGTGCTCGTGGATTGAAAGAATTAATATCGTGAAAATGTCCACACTACCCAAAGTGATCTACAGATTCAATACAATCTCCAACCAAAATTCCAATGGCATTTCTTTGCAAAAGTAGGAAAAATAATTTTAAAGTTTGTGTGGAAACACAAAAGACCCCAGATAGCTAAAACAATCTTGAGCAAATCTCCAACAAGGCTATAGTAATCGAAGCAGTATGGCACTGGCATAAAAATAGACACATAAACCAATGGAACAGACCCAAGAGCCCCCAAATAAACCCATGTATAAGTCAGCTAACCTTTAACAAGAGCACCAAGAATACACAACGGGAAAAAGTGAGTCACTCAATAAATGGTGCTGGGAAACATGGATATCCACATGCAAAAGCATGAAATTGGACCATCAGCTTATACCATACACAAAAACTAACTCAAATGGATTAAAGACCATATACCTGATAAGGGTTAATATGCAAAATACATAAGGAACTCATACAACTCCATAGCAACAAAATAAACAGCCTGATTGAGAAATGAGCAAAGGACCTGAATAGACATTTCTCCAAAGAAGACATAGGAATGGCCCACAGAAATATTAGAAGGTGTTCCACATCTCTAATCATGAGGGAAATGCACATCAAAGCCATACCATCTCCTCAAACCTGTTAGCGTGGCCATTGTTCTAAAACTCAAAAGATAACAAGAGTGGGTAAGGATCTGCAGAAAAGGGAACCCTGGTGCCTTGTTGCTGGGAACGTCAGTCAACGCAGCAGTCCTATTTTTAAAAGTATGAAGGTTTCTCAAAGAATTCCAAATAGAACGACCATGTGCTCCAGCAATCACATGTCGGGGTATTTTGCCAAAGGAATTGAAATCAGGGTCTCAGAGAGGTGCCGACACTCCTATATTCTTTGCAGCCTATTCACGAGGTCTGACCAAGATCCAGATAAAACCGGAATGTCCATCACCAGGTGAGTGGATAAAGAAGCTGTGCATGCACACTGGGCACGCTGAACTGTGGCCGGAATGGAGAGACGTGTGAGGAGGGCATGGGGAAAGTAGGAGGTGCAAACAAGTGTACATTAGCAGGAAATAGCAAAAGCAATGGGAGCCATCAAAGTCTCTCCTCGGAGGTCACTCAGAATAATTTTTGCCAACATGAAATCTTCAATTACAATTTTTGCCTGTTATGAGTCCTAATGATTTTTCAGTCCAGAGTAACGTGTCCCCAGCATCTCCATCAAGTGTCAAGAAATGAAATGTCAACTTCTGGGTTACTTGGCATAGCAGATGGCAATGAAAGGGCCTCCTTCGCAAAGCCTCCCAGCCTGGAAGGCACTTTGGGCTGGGAGTCAGGCTGCGAGTCTAATCCCAGCTCTGGCCCCAGGTCACTAACCCCCGGCAGTTGGGCCATTACTATAAACAATCAAGCTGGAAAAGATGATCAAAATGGTTCCCTCCAGTTTCGATATCATGGACAAGTGGGATTCCAACAAGGTTTAGTAGCTCCTGAAGGTTGTCACGCTGTGTTGCCCCAAGAAAACTCAACAAACCAAACTGATTGGACACATCAGGGACCGTGTCACAGCAACTCAGAGGCCCCTGGAAACACTGGTGGGAGTCCCACACCCTGTACGTGATGGGGGCGGGGCAACCCAGCTTTGGCCTTGTGAGGTCCTGGCAGATACGCTGAATGAATGCAGCCGTGGTGACAGAGCTTCTCCTGAGAGAGGAGGACCTGCCCAGTTGCCCCAAAAACACTCAGGTCAGCCACGTACACATCTGGCCGCACATCCTGTCCTTTGTAAAGTCCACCGGACGTAGTCACAATGCTTGGAGTGTTAAACTCAGCACTGACATGACCTACCAGCCAAAGGAACTTGGACAAGTCACCTAACCTCTCTGACCCTATTTCTCCATCTGCAGAATAGATAGAGTTGTATCTACGTTGCAGGACTGCTGCGTGTATGAAATGACGTTCTGCATGTTAAAACCTCTAACAAAGCCTGGTTCCCAGTCGGTCCTCACGGAGTCTGACGGACAGATATAGGACGTGGGTAGATGGATGGACAGTGTTCTTGCTAAAACCAAACCTAACTACTCCTAACAAGATACGGGGCGTTGTAGGATATGGCAGGAAGTCATGGCTCAGACCAAAACCTTGCTCACATCTGTTTGCTTATCTCCTTCGCTAACTTCTGAACCTGCTGCCTAAAGGTGTATTTTTTCTCATTATTTGTCCTAAAACCAACTATTTCCAGCTATCCAGTAGGCCCCACTGTCCTGTTATTTCTAAATTTTAAAATGTTCATATTCGGCCTTTCCATTTACCTCCTGATTGTACAGGCTTTGATCCTCCTTACTTTTCGCCCTTCTTTTTCGAGCTTGAAGACCTTTGTTCTTTTTCGCTTATCCTCCTACGACAGACTCCTTATCCCCTTGCTCATTTCAATTTCTCTTCCTGGCCTCATCTCTAGCACCATTATGTCATCTCAAAAGCCCTGACTGTCAGCCCAAACAACAGAGAGGATGGGAATGGGAGGAAAAAGGGGAGATGAGGTAAGTCAGGAGATTGATGTCCTGGAAATAGGAATGTTAATTGTCATTTGAAGGCTAGAGACATGGATGTCTCCCCCCACCCCCCGACAGGCTAACAGAATGTTAGAACTGCCCCATATGCCCCACACTTGCTCGGTCCTGAGACCCAGCAGAACCAACTGTTAAATGGACAGATTCATAGGTTCTGCCTGCGCTGTCCAGTACGGTGGCCACTGGACCCTGAGCCCTTGAAAGGGGGCTCCTCCCAGTTGAGTTGTGTTGTAATTTAAATTACACGCTAGATTTTGAAGACTTAGTACAAAGAAAGAATGTAAAATAACTTGTTACTATTTTTATATTGATTACATGTTGAAATGATATAAGTTTGAATATGCAGCTATTAGATATTATCTAATATAAAAGATATCAGAATTAAGCTCACTTATTTATGCTTTTTTTAATGTGGCTGCTAGGAAATTTGAAATTACGTGCGCGGTTCCTAATTGGACAACGCTGGTCCAGACAGACAGCGTCCGTCTCTGGGGGGAGCGTGTGCATATCGAGCATTCCTGGTGACCCTTATGATGAGGAAAACTGGGGGGGCACGAATGGCACAGTGGACTCATTCACCAGATGAGGAAGTTCCAATTTAGAAAGTTCTATCAGCTTCGCCAAAGTCATACCTGAACTGGTATATTAAGGCCCAGGAGTCAAACTACAATGTCATCAGGATGGAAGGTACGTAAGTGCAGAAATCCAGGCTTGGTCACTGAAACATACCCAGTGCTGAGAACAGTATCTGGCATAGAGCTCTCATATATTAAATGAGGGAGGGAGGGAGGGAGGGAAGGAGGGAAGAAAGGGAGGGAAGGAGGAGGTAAAGGAAGAAAGGAAGGAAGGAAGGAAGGAAGGAAGGAAGGAAGGAAGGAAGGAAGGAAGGAAGGAAGAGAGGAAGGAAGAGAGGAAGGAAGGGAGGAAGAGAGGAAAAAAGGGAGGAAGGGAGGGAGGGAGGGCGGAAGGAAGAGAGGAAGGGAGGGAGGGAGGGAGGAAGGAAGGGAGGAAGGAAGGAAGGAAGGAAGAGAGGAAGGAAGGGAGAAAGGAAGGAAGGGAGAAAGGAAGGAAGGAAGAGAGGAAGGGAGATAGGGAGGGAAGGAGGGAGGGTGGAAGGAAGGGAGGAAGAGAGGAAGAGAAGAAGGGAGGAAGGGAGGAAGGAAGGAAGGAAGGAAGGAAGGAAAGAAGGAAGGAAGGAAGAGAGGAAGGTAGGGAGGGAGGAAGGGAGGGAGGGAGGGAGGAAGGAAGAGAGGAAGGGAGGGGAGGAGGGAGGGAGGACAGCAGGAGTGGGCCAGCATTATGCTACATGCTCATGAAGCCAAATCCCTTGGATCTCACAACAGGCTGGTCTGCTTTGCCTGATTCCCGAAGCTGTAGACAATCAGAATTGTTATCTCCCAGGGGAAGAGGAACACATTATAGGTCCTCCAGAAACTATCCGCTGCTCGACCAAAGAGCACAAACCACATTGTCACCTGCCAGGCAGACGCTTCTTTGCCTGCAGATCTGGCATTGAAGCCACCCGTTCAATAAGCACCCGAAGAATCATTTGTGCCACTAAGAAACCTAATCCCCACAGGTTGACTTTTGGTTTTGTTTCCCCCCCCCCAAATTCCATCTGTTGGAAACACTGCCTCCTCTACCAAAAATAAAGAGGAGCATGGGGTTTTTTCCCTAAACCACCTAAGCTATTGCACCTACCCTACTCCCTCTGGTGCTAATGTTTCTATTTCTAACCACTGCCAGGTGCAGAATAAAAAATACGTTTGAAAGACATTGTTTTGCAGAAAACCTACCATCATCCTCTGGCTCCACATATGACTGTGACAGAGCAGTTTCTTTTCAGAAATCAGGAATGACAAGAAAACAACCGCATTTGGATTCCCCAGCAATAACAGAAAACACAACCTAATTACATCCTGTGTCCTAGAAATGTCTCCGTGGGCAGTTCCCAGTGGGAAGCACGATTTCATAGCATCATTACCAAGTGATGGGCAGATCTTCCATGGGGGCCAACGTGCAGCAAGATGGGAGGGTGACTCAGACCCTTCTGCCCACTGTCACATTGGGCCCCACCTGGCTCTCCGCAGGCTGAAATAATCCCTTGTCACACTGGTGCAGAAAAATCTAATTGCATCCTTGGTCCCCAGCCCCTATGAAATTGCTCACCCACCGGCTCCGCCTTAATTACATAACATTTGGAGGGAGAAACACAGCAGCGACAAAGCCTGCGTTCAGCTCTGAGTACAATGGAAGCTGCGCAGAGGGCAGTCACCTGCCTCAGGTCTGGGGACCCTGTGTGTGTCGTGCCACCTGGGAAACTTGTGACGACACATGTTCCCAGGACCACCCCAAACTCTCAGATTACACTGAGTGCGAGTCCCAAGTATCTGGATATTTTAGTAAGCCCCCAAGTAATGCTGATGGCGCATTAATGTTTGAAAACTACTGGTGTAGATTCATGTCAGCCACACTGAATTATGTTAAAGTGAAGCTCAACTGTCTGGGTGAATAAATAAAAGGGTCACATTCCTTTCCCATCCCGCTGCCCGGGCTCTTCCCCACTCTGAAAACCCTCCCCAAAGGGGCTTTCCTCCTCCCCTCTTCAGCCTCACCTTCTTTTATGGCCGGAGGCAGAAAGTCACCTACCATTGGCATGACCAGTTTGAGTTCATTTCCCAAGCAATTCCTACATAAGCCATGTAGCTGCTCTCTTTAAAATGCATTGAGGCTTTTTTATTATTCCCACCCTTTGGTGCCTCAGCCAAATCTGACAAGAATCTCATGTTAATATCTCATTTCTCATATATAATTATAATTCAAGGTGATATTTATTCTAATGGAAACATGTATCTGCTGCAATAGAATTATAAGATAATCTAGGATCAAACAAAGGCAGGAGTGTCTAACCTTGTCTGGGACAATTAAGGGACTCTCTGCAAAGGAAGTGACATCTGAGCTAAGCTGGAAGGTTGAAAAGGAGACACACAGATTCTGAGTGGAGACAGGGTATTATTTCGGGTCTGATGTAGCCAAGCCCTTCTCTTTCTAGGACAGCTCATGTCCTTTAAAGAATTCAAAAACGGTTTCTAGAGGCTGACACACGTGGTGGCCAAATCATTTGTCCCTACAAGGAAAGGCTGAGTGGGAATAATAAGGACTGGATTTGAATCAATGCATTCAAGAGGAGCTACCCACCCAGCATGGAAATCCACTTCACCGACACACCAGGCTGTAGGACTTTCAGAAAAAAAACTAATAGGTCCCTTAGAGAAAGGAGACGTGACTACAAAGCCCAGGAACCCCCATATCACCTAAGGCCGGCGTCCCACAAAGCTTTCTGAAGGTGCCAAAGGGGAGAAACTATGAGACGGATCCCAGAGAGAGAACACACTGCGTGTGAAAGGTCCCACAGTCAGTAATACCAGCCCTGTCCAGGGCTCTGGGAAGGTGACAGTCTCATCAACCCAGGCATTGCCAGCAAGACAAATACGGGCGAAGTGTCTGTCAGCCAGAAGGTCAAGCCGGTTCTGCTGTGAGACACTGAGCACTCGTGGTTCCCGTGAGTCTCTCCAAGGGCCACGGTGGAGCTCGGACACTCAAGAGCACTTCGGAGCGGGGGCGATCTTAGAGGCAGGCTCACATTGCTCATTTTACAGATGGAGAAATGGAGGCGCAGAGGCGTTCCGTCATCTTGCCCCAAATCCCATCATGCATCACCAGTTACACAGGCTGGTGCTCTTCGTGTCACACTGGATGTCGGGGAAAATGCTGAGCTCCCGGTGAGCGAGATGAGAGACGTGCGTTTTGTCTGCCTCCCGTCCTTTGGGAAGCCTCAGTAAACAGAACGCAAACGCATGACATTCCCAAAGGAACCTGCAAGGATCGGGAACCACTGAGGAGACGATGCCAGATGAGATGGCAACAGCATTCTAGAAGAGGCATAGCAACTGCACAGGTGGTAAATAATACATGAGAGTAGAAAAAGCTGAAACCTTATCCTGCAGAGAAAGAAAGCAGTAGAAAGCACTGCAGTTCACAGCACTGAACCGGGGAAAAGCCTCAGGAATCAAACACTCCAGGTACCACGAGGGGTGGGTACGAACAGGAGATAGGGACAGTTTGGACAAGGACCATTTAGCACCCAGGTGCCCCTGCCCCGTCACCCAGCCAGATGGCCGACACCCTCCAAAACCCACGGAGATACACAAACACATATTGTTCCTACACACAGCCCCACAGGGAGAGCTGGGGTGAGGGCTTGAGTGCAAATCGGTTATTTCGGCATGTGACCCCAGCAGAAGTGATAAGAGAGGAGGGAAAACTGCTACCAGGATGCACTTAGGTGACTAGTCACTCCATGCCACCAGGATTTCTGGTGTCACATTTTTAGATTCACTCCTCACTCACATACAATTCCATGGGAGCGTTCCTGACCTCCTGGCCCCTTTCCTTCTCTAGAAGGAAACCCGAATCCCCTGCATCTGGAAAGCAGCCACGCTCAACTCATTCTGTGAAGACCATGCTGTCGTTTTGCCTCAGGCTTGTTTGTCTGCTATACGCTGAAACTGGTGCCAGGGGCCGGGGTACCCACCTCAGTGGGCACGTTACCTGTGGCCTCTGCCCCATCGATCACCGGCGGCTGAGGCAGGTCCTGACCATGTTGTGAAGGCAGGTTTACAACACCCCTGGGCAACACCTGGAAACTCACTCCCCTTCCTGAAGTGTGATGACAGATGGGCTGGCTTGGCTCCTGTGGTCAGGACTGGCACTTCAGAGGGTGTGACGTTTGCAGAGACACAAAGAGGATGAATAGGAGTTGGCCAGGGAACTAGAGGAGAAGGAAGGATTCGGGGAGGGGAATCCTTAGCCCCTGGGAGGGGCTAAAAGAAAGCCAGGGGGGGCTGGATACCAGGAGATGGGAATCACTGGGCTCCTTTGGAAGCTAATTGCCCTAATCTTAGAAAAACAAAATAATGATAAAGCCAGAATTTAGTATTTATAAGACATCCACACTCTTCACATTCACTTGTCCTAAGGATTTCATTATCGGTCCACAGTAAGCCAGTCACGCCAGAACTCTCTGCTCTCCCACTTAAAATGCCGTGACAATGTTTCCCCAACCCCAAGCCTCTTTGCCTATGGTTCAGAGATTATAATCCATTGATTGACAGCTGATCTTGATTGACAGGTGGGGAGAGGCAATTGATGGCAGTGTTAATGAAGAGTTTGAATCATTGCTAAAAAAGTTTCTCTAACCTGCAAATTTTTTCTAATACTCAGGGTGATGGGACCTCCGTCAGACTTTCTGAGAGACAAAAGAATTTGTATGTGATTCACACAGCACACACTTCAGCTTTGCAGACAAATTGAAGGCCTCATACAAATTTGATTTGGTGAATCACTTCAACTCTATTGCCGAATTCACTCATCTGTTGAACAAGAGTGGAATAGATCAGTGGTTCTTGAATTTGACGGATTATCTCATTCTTCTGGGTTGAAATCGCGTTCCCCAAACGTATTCATGAACATTATGATTTAGTGGGTGTATGGTGAGGTCCCAGACTCCGTATCTCACACACTTCAGATGGTGTGATGGTTTAGGGATCGTTAACCTAGCTCAGACTTTCTCGACTGCAGATGGTAGACCCCTCTTACTTTGGAGAGAGGAAAATAGTGAGATTTCGTTTTCCTTGAAAAGATTTTCAGCATTGTTGAGAATGGACTAAATCACCTAGCAGACAGGTCTTCTGGCTATAAAATATATAAAATTTTATGCTTCTAGGTAAGAAAAAAGGTGTGTATGGTGGTGCCAAATTGTATTACAGTTGATCTGGTCTGGTATTGACATATTTATAAGTTTGGAGTTATTCTCCCTTTCCTCTAGAGCAGTAGTTCTTCAACTCTAGTGTCAAAAAGAATCACCTAGAACACCTGTTTAAAATGAGCCCCACAATTCAGTAGGTGGGGCACACATTTAATGGAAGGCTACACCACATCAGCACCGGGCTCCCCAAAGTAACCTCCAAGAGGGACAACACTCCCTTCAAAACAAACACACCTAAATTATACATTGAATGGCATTTTACGTCCCTGTCACACTTGGGATCCCCATGGCCCTGTTTTCACATTTCTGAGTAGAACCCTAGAATCATCTCTTAAACCAGGGTTTCCAAAATGTTCCTGATGGTGAGAACCACCCAGTGGTGCGTGTGAAATGCAAAATGCATGGAAGCTAGACCTCTTCCCTCATCCTGCTTTGGAATATATAAGTTGTTTTGTAATCAGATATTCCAGGCAAGTTTTGGAGAGTCTGTTCTGGGAAGCTGCCAGTGGAGGGAGTCCATCTCATCCTTGGGCGCACTGGGTGACAGAGGTCACGCCCCTGCTGAGCTCCCAGGAGGCAGCTGGTTGGCCTCCCTCCACATGCACTGCACATGGCCCTTAAAGTTGTTTGGATACAGCGGCTTTAGAAGCACTGTGGACTTCACAAATCTGGTTGGTCTCACTGGGGACAGATGAACGCAATAGGTAATGCAAGTGAGGAAGAGAACACTAATTAGCGAATTCATTTTACGTCCTATCAAAATCAAAAAATGAAAAGGATAAAGGAAAGTCCATGGAAGCTCTTAAAAAAATGTTTCTTAGCCCTATGAACCAGAGAGCTTCTGGAGTCCAGGAACTGACAGTTCCAGCGGTAATTAGGGGAAGACCAATAAGCTCTTCACATTATGAATAAGGAGCATGCTTCTAAGCACCAGCTACTTTCTCCATGTTATTTCAAGGGTGACCAATTCCAGCAATAAGTGCAGGAATGCCTCATATGGAGGCGATCCCACTTGGATTGTAAACTATGGCTTCTGATGACAATAGAAACACACATTCACGAGATAGTTCCACAGAGACCATAACTACAGAACAAGAGGATATTGAAAAGTGTTTATGACGATCCATCAAGAAATTAACCCTCTTGATTCCAGACCACTCCGGGGGCTTCCTGTTGAGAAGGTACTAAAACGAGCCCCTGCTGCAGCCTGGGCTCTGTGTTGGTGCTGACATCCAACAGCCTGATGCAGGGTTCCTGACAGATATTTCTAAAACTGAGGCTGCCCCCTCAAACCAAGGAGGGCCCCGGATGTCTAGAAGGAGTTCAGGCTCGGAGGGAGAGAGCCCACAAACATGCTGCCTTACAGCTTCGTCCCTGGTTTCCACTGGAGGAGCAGGAGCGCAGGACCATGCATTGCCTCCACTTGGGCTGCAGGGTCGGCCTCTTAGAAGGGAGGAGCCTCTTCCCACTCGTCTGCCTTCCCTCTCTTCCCTTACTGATACCTCCCAAGGGAAGAGAGAGCACCGACTGCAATTGGCCAGCTCTTGGCATGCATTGGCCCATACACTTAAAATAGATGACATCACAGGGTTGTAGGATGGAGCCTGTGCACAGAACGCTCCCTGATCCTTGCACCATGGCTGCCCATTGTCTGCCTTCAGGCAAGCCGGCACCCTCCATGGTGTGAACGAGGAGGAATGTCCTGCGCTGACAACCCTCCACCCTGTCGTCTCTCTTTTCTTCCTGTCTCCAGATGAGCCAGAATTCCAACATCCTGTCCGTGTAGCTGATCAGAAAACTCACTTGGAATCCACTAACCTTGGCGGTCCGTTAGCAGTTACTGTAAGCATGCGTTTGGGTAACTACAGGCTTCTTGCTCAGTAGTTCCTTTCTCACATGATTCATAAACCTCAGGTAAATCCTCCATTGCTGAGCCATGGAGGGCAGAAGGAGCAAGAGATACCTCGAGCCCGTTATAAGTAGCATCCAAGGGTTGTGGGCTCTGTACACAGACCCCCTCATTTTGAGTCTTGACATTGTCCTGACTGGTGGTGTGGCCTTGAACACACTTTGACCTCCCTTGGCCTCAGTTTCCTCATCTGTATATTTAGGAACATAATGGTATCTAACTTAAAAGATGGTTACAAGGATTAAATGGGTTAATACATATAAATGAAGACAATGCTTAAAGTACTGGAACATGGTAAAGAGTAATTGTTGGGTTTTAATTAGTGTTCTATTGTTATTATTACCATCGAGATAAGAAGTTATCAGTGTAAGGATCCATGTCAAAGTTGACAGTGCCTCCCTAGGATTTTAGAGGCATGGAGTAGACACATGGCATTTGGTGGACATTACGCTCGATGTTGACCAACAACCAGAAAGAGCCAGACTGTCCTCAGATGGCTTCCACAGAGGTATATCAGTCCTGTGACAGGAGGTCAGAGTGCGTCTGAGGTGGTACCTCTTTGTGACACCACCAAACGAAGAAGCATTAGCGTCAGCAAAGGACAGTAAGCAGGATGGATGCCAAAAGCAGAGGAAAGAGCACAGCAATGACGTCCGGGCCAGAGTCACGGAGGTGTGACAGAGGGAAAGGAGCCCCGAGCTGTGCCACTCCCTCAGTCTGCTTGTGTAGCTCATGTCACTGTGCCATGTGACCTGGGGTGACTGACTTCCTAAGTCACCCAGCTGACTTCCTGTTTCTCACCAACATAATGGCTCTCCGTTCCTGCCAGCTCTAACAGTCGGGAACGCTGAAGGTAACACTGCATTTGGATCCCCAGTCCTCCCACTTACTGCCCCCCTTTTCCTCCCCTCTACAGCTCTGGCTGCTGATATGTAAACAGAACCCCGGAACCAAAGGGGAAACATGATAGTGGCTGTTCTGATGGCAGCGCAGTTTGGAGAACAAAGCTTGGCCCTGGTACCAAATCGAAGCCAAAGTAATAACCGATCTGACCTACTGACCTACCCACAGGCTGCCAGGTTTGAACTGGGGGAGGCCCAGCTCTGTATAAGGGCCCAACAAGGTGAAGCTGGGGCATTTGAAACCCCCACCCCCCCATCTTGACAGACTGTGCGCTTTCCTTAGAGGGAAGACAGTCCTTTTATTCCTCGGAACATTATGCTCTCCCAGTCTTCAGAATCCTCTTGCTGGGCACGCTATGATGTAATGGCATTTTGACTTGTATTTCTGAGACTCAGCACCACACTTGCCAAAGATTCCATCATGGTTTCATTAACTTTTTGCTTCTTTCTCGTACACAGTGGCAGCAATGTGATCCGATCCGATGCGTGAAATGACAGGGGCGGTGTAAGTGACGAGCCTTGGGAAGGAGGCAATCACTGACCAGCCCTCTTCTCTGGAACAAGAATCTAAGAACAAGCTTGTATCTATTTAGACCTTTAAATAGATACTCTTCTCTCTTCCACCTTCTTTAGAGAAGCACATCCTCACTGTTTAAAATTCTCCAGCCCAGGGAAATGTATCACGATGCAGTGAAAAAAATAAACGTCTTGGGATGACAAATAAGGAATTATTGATTGTCCGCTTATGCTAGGTGTCTTAGGTTCCCCATCAACCCTCGCAACAGTCTCATGATGTAAAGAGAATTTGCCACATTTACAGATGAGAAAGCCGAAGCTCTCCCACGGCCAGTAAATCAAACAGCTACTTTTAAACACGGGTTTCTCTGGTTCTAAAACCCATCTTCTCTTTTACCACCATTTCCCTGATTACATCAATATGTATTTCAGCGCTCAGCTGAACACACATCAAAGAATAGTATACCTTGCAACTCAGGATAAAAGTATATCTACGACACACCAGAGTATCTGAAAACACACGTGGGAGACACTGCTATGAAAGCACACGTGACATGAGATGGAGCACTGGTGTGTGCTCCTCTCTGCCTGAGGCGTAACAGGTCCCCATCTGTGTACTTCACGCAGTACCTGGAACCTTATGAGCCCTCCAAAAAGGGTCTGAAGGGTAAAATGGTGAGACTGCTTTGGTCCTAGCACACGACACTGTCAGCTTCTCGTTCTGCCCACCACTGTTTCCCACGGTCAAGCAGAGTGAGTCTACATGCTAGAGGTAAATGGAGTCTGGAGATTCTTTTGTCGAAACACAAATGAGGTGTCTATGGCATGATTACACCATAAATTCAGAAAACTCACAGAGCTGCTGTAAGACGATAAACAGAAGTAATCCTGAGCCAGGCTCATGCAGCCTGGAGTGCAGCCACATGGATGGGGAAGACTTCTGACAAAGCCCTGTGTTTACCCACCATCTAAGCAAGACCTTAAGAGCTGTTTACTGTCACCTCCATTTCCATCCCATGTGGACACCCCTGGATCAAGGTACAATAAGGACAAGAAATTCTGGGCCCAAGGGGGAACTAAAGAGAAAGTACCAGTGACTCCCTTTCAAATTCTAGACTTTTCTATTCCTAACCAGGATTTAGGTTCATCTCCCAAAAGAGTGAGTTTCATCCTTACCCTTCCCTGCTTCCGCCATCCAGTGCCACACCTTTCCTTCATAACCAGAATCAAGTCATCCAGTCCACACATTACCTCCTGGGTTCCCTCTTCACCCAGCGACACGAGGAGCCCAAAATTGCCAGGTATGAGTCTCCACTTTCAGATGCAAAGAACTAGTACTTTCTCTTTTGTTGAAACATTTCTCTCTTAGTTTCTAAACCCTCTAATGTAGCCACTTCCATGGCGAGTGCAGCAGGTAATAAAAACTCACCACAAAGGGGTCTCCACATGTAACAGTGTAAGGACCCAGCCCTAAGGTCTACCTTTTGATTCCTAGACCAACATAGTGTGGCTGGGACAGAAAAATCACTACGTATTACTCACTGTTTCACTGTGTCAGAGTTTATGTGACATCCTGAAGGACAGTACCTTAAATTTCTAAGCTAAAATCTCCTTGGCCTCACACCTGAGCCTTCCGTAGTCACTGTACAACTGCAAGGTCAACAACTTCTGGGTGACAGGCTGTTTGACGTGATCAGGGAACCCCGTGAGCATCTGCTCATTGCCCTCCTTCTTTTACTCTAAAGAGAAGCCTTTGGTAAGGACCAGACAGGTTAGGATTCGATCGTAAGCATACGGTACTAAGCCCACAAATGATGGAAGAGGCATAGGAAGCTAAATTTCCCTTCTCCGTTCTTCAGAGTTACAGTGCCAAGGCAGCCCACATCTGATGATGCCAGCGTGCTGTGCAAAACCATCCCAGGTGGGCCAGCCAGCCTCCACAAGTAACTTCCCGCGTGGCAGGGGTGTCTGTGGGGGCAGGAGCGGCGGGGCATCAGGACCAGGCTTTCTGCTCATGGGAGACGCATTCCTGCCAACTGTGCCTTTCCGTCCTGCCCCCTCAGGTGCCACAAATGCCATTCCCAGCGACGACGGAGAGCCGGTTGGAGAAGGCCAATCTATGACTGGATGGCTCAGGTGTTTCTAGGTGATGGAGGAGCACGTCAGCCCACCTGGTGTCCACGGCAGCCAAGCAGCAAGCCGGAGCCATTTCTCCGACAGAGAGTGTCACCTGCCACAGAAGGCACAGGCTTGCCCCATCACCTGGGGGCTGGCCCCGGGCTCCGTGCAGAACCCCAAATGTCTCAGACACGTTCAGTACCATGGGGTCTGCTGCCAGGAAGCTGAAGGCAGAAATTTCAGAACTCACGTGGAGGACAACCCTCACTCTGGACTCTGCTCCAGGCAAATAGTGTTTCCAGGCAGCTCTCAAATTAGTGCGGCTGACACATTGCAATTTAAGCAATGCTGCCTTTTTCTTAGTAACGCAGGGAACAGGGGGTGTTATAACTCCTCATCCTTAACTTTCTGAGATGATTCCCACAAGCCATCAGATCGACAGAACTTCAGAAATGTTACTAAGAGGTCGAGCGCCTGCATTTTCCTACAAGTGATGTTCAACCCTATAAATAAATTAATGGATACATACACGTATCCCTACCATGTGTCAGAAATATATCCGTAGTTCTGGAGCAACCCAATTGATAACATACCAAGAATAGAATTTTTCACTCCCCATCCCTGAATTAACACAATATATAAGCAACATATTAATATATGTTAAATACTCATGAACAGCAAGGATTTGTGAACTAGCCAGATTTTCATTCAAATTCTAGTTCTGATCCTTGCGAGCCATGTGACATGGGCCAAGTTACTAGGAGCTTGGTTTGCTCCTCAGCAAAGTGAAATTCGTGATATAATTCCCAGACTGATTATGCAAGTTGAAGTGCACGTCAGTGTCGGGGATAACTTCTGGGACAAAGTAGAGGCCCATGGAGCCCAGTGGTCATCGCCTGTCCTGCTGGGACTGCTACGTGGCGGCCAGCCCCACCCCTCCCCCACTCGGCCTCCCCCAGGGTCCAGGACTCAGCCACCTCCTTTCTCCTGCCGCCTCAGCCACAGAGCCAGCGGACGACTAACGTCACCACGACCACTGCGGCCATGCCATCGTTCACTAACTAGCACACACACTTTAACCCGAGACTCCTAGAGAGGTGAGGACTCTCCAGACAGAATTTCAGGCCAGCGGACAGGCTGGTGCCAAGCGATGTCTGCGAACATTTATTTTACCTGGAAACCAAGGACTGGCTGGAACACCGTATCTGAATTTACAGTGATAATGTTCCCCAGACACCTTGCTGTCCCCCTACGCCGTTCCTGCCCTCCTCCTCCTCACCACCCTCCCCTTTCCACATAACATCCACTCGAGACTTAACAGCCCAGAGTCAACTGTGAGTCTCTCTCAAGCCCTGTCACCTTGTCACTTCTTCCTTTACATCATCCCTTTCCCATTCTCAGTCACTCGGAAGCCCACGGAAACCCCCATGGGGACTCGCGTGCGGAAAAGCCGGTGAGGCCAGGCCCAATGGGCAGCTGAAAGCATGTCCATTCATGGCGCCAGCTGACAAGATGGGGATCGCGGTGGGGACAAAGTGGGAGGAAGGGCAAGGATTTGTAGGAGAAAACCAATAAAGGGAACTGAAAAAGAGCAAGGACAGGAAGGGAGGAATGGTATCAAAGACGAGGCCAGGAGGAGAGTAAGAAGTCACAGTGAAATCACTCTCATGCTTCCCGGTATTCTTCATAAACTACCTCACCCTCTACTATCAAACAGGGCGTCAGAGCTCAACTCTGAAATTCAGGCAGGAGCTCCTGCTGACAGAGGCGATGGGTCTCAGTTAGTAGAACAATCATTTCTATTTCAAGATTAACCCAAACTCTCTACATTTCAAAAGGCAAAGCATTGAAGCCAGAAAAGGTCAAAGTTTCCCTTTTCTGAATTGTAGATTTAGAATCGCAGCCACTTGAATTGTACCTCGATGCCTTTTTTTTAGTTTCATGTGTACAAAACACTGTAGTAGTTAGACAGTTATCATTTATACTCCTCCCAAAGTGATAATTCCCCTCTCCCATCTACTACTCCTCTGACATCGCACACAGCATTTCCATTTCCATTTCCATTGTCTCTATTCCTTATGCTGTGCTCCACTTCTTGTGAGTATATATATATAAATACATATATGAGAAAAATAAACATATGGGATTTCGTCAAACTGAAAAGTTTTTTCACAGCTAAGGAAACCATCAATAAAACAAAAAGGGACCCTACTGAATGGGAGAAGATATTTGTCAATGATATATCTGACGAGGGGTTAATATCCAAAATTTATAAAAAACTCAGTTCACTTCACACCAAAAAAAAACAATTCAATTAAAAAATGGGCAGAGGACATGAAGAGATATTTTTCTAAAGAGGACCTACAGATGGCAAGCAGACATGAAAAAATGCTCAACCTCACTAATCATTAGAGAAACGCAAATAAAAACCACAATGAGAAACCACCTGATGCCTTTTTTAATCAGGGAAGTGAAAGTCATTTCCTTCAGACTGCTCTTTTCTTAAGAACGGCTTTCACTCAGCCTAGCAGAGGGCACCCTGTACCCCATTGCACACGCGCTGGGAAGAGTAAACAACACTCAGAGGACTGAAGTGGAACTTTGGGAAAACTGCCTTAAGAGCAGGCTGCCAGTTCAGGCCACACAGGGGTGACTTGGCTTCGCAGGAACTGCCTCCCACTCTCCCACTCCTGCTCCAATTTCACTGCGCAACTCGCCATACCCCAAACATACCTTGCTTCCCGTGCTCTCCTCCCATTCCAGGGGATGAAGGTCATTATAAGTAGGAGACACACACAGCACCTCAAGCTCGCTGACTCATCCTCCAAGTCCTGTCACACATGCCGACTTTCCCGCGAAGCTCCCCATCACCTCCCCTGGCCCCCAGGCACCTCTGTTCTCTGGGACAGACGTTTGTATGCCAGTGTCCTCAGCTGACGCAGCTTTGGGAAACTCGGGGAGCAGTCTTCCATAGCTCTCAGCAAATCGGGAAAGAATTGAAGATTTGAAATTTCTCTGAAACTAAGATGCTCCCGAAGCAAATATATCTTCTGGGGAGGGGTTCTGACCTGAAATCAGAGGGTTAAGAGTGATTTTAAAGCTGTGACGCTGGAAAAAAACAGGGTTGGTTCAGGCAATAAGTTAAGATGGTGAAGGAAACACAGGATGCCTAAATTATACCTTCACACCTTTTTCTCTTTAGGTCATGACTTTGTTTTCAGAATACTAATGTGTTATTTTAACACTTAGTTACTTAACTAGATGACAATATCTGGAAACACAAGGCATGTTCGATGGGGTTCTGGAAAGGACAGACTATAGGGACTGTGTACAGAAGAGTGGGCAGGATCAAACACATCCTCTGACAATGTTAAGCACCCAGGGACTGGCAGCAGTGGGGAGGGGTTACCCACACACACACACAATGGGCCAGGAAGAAGAAATTGTGCACCCTGGTGAGAGCTGGAGCTTAGCAAGGGGGTGCCCAGCAGAACTGAACTTGTACGGACGAGCCACCACCACAACCAGGAACAAAGATGGGGCAGCAGGAGAACCCCCAGCCATGCCTCTGTCTGAACCAATTGGTATGGCCTCAGGGCCACCAAGCACAGAGACACACATACCCCACATGCACACAGAGAAGACCCAGAAGGCAAAAACATGGACAGGGGTGATAGGGATGGAGAATAATCAGCACAAAGATTTACTTTTTAGAAAGTATAATTAACAGGAAAGGCTGCCACTCTGCCTCCTATTCTGTTTCCTTATCTGTCACCCTCATCCGAAAACTAAATTCAGATGAAAGGAAAAAGCCAAATGCACCAGTGTTCACTGGAGTCAGTATTTGTACCCAGAATGGTCAGAGCCCTCACTGACTATTTCAATGGAAATCTAGCACTAAACATGCAGGAAAGAGAGAGAGAGACAGAGAGAGAGAGACAGAGAGACAGAGAGGAAGAGAAAATATGTGACGGCCAAGTACATTATAACCAACAGTCTTCTCACGTCTCAACCCCTTTGCTGCAGTTTTCTTGGCAAAGCCCTGAGTTAGTGTCTGTGTCTTAACACTATCCTTTGAGGAGAAATGAAGTTGCCTTTGGTTAAAGCTAATAAAATAAAGCAGATTTGCTCTTTCCAGGGAAGGTCTAAGTAATGCTGCAATTCTGATGGTGTCCCCCTGGGAGGAATCTAGGCCCGGAAGGCTCAAGTTCAGTGTCTGTCCTAGGAAGGTAACTGCATGATCCTGATTCACAAATGTTCACAGTCAGTGGAGAATGAGTGGCATCTCACAGCAAATCTCTAGACAGTCCCCAGTCAGGCAGCACTACATGTTCCTGGTGTTGTTTTATTGCCCATCCTCCCCCAGTAGAATGGAAGCCCCACTATGGGGTCAGAGAGCTTTGTCTCTTTCATTCCCCACTGTTGTTTATACCTAGAAGGTAGGAGTTAAAAAACGATTCATTCAGCAAATGAAGAAATGAATGCCAGATCAGTGAGACTTCCAGGTCTAAATACGACACATTTATAATGAGTTGTAATAGATGCAGGCTCCACTCCCCAGTCCCCCAGAGTTGATTTCCCCAGACTCCCAACTTTTAGCTAATGTTACCAGTAGCCACTCTTGTCCTCACACAAGTTGGACCTTAGCTCTTCATCAAACCAAGAAGCACCTAAAGAACTATGAGACTTGGGCAATACTAGCTTTTTCTGGATAGGCCTTCCTCCCCAAGCTGGATCAAGGGCAGATGTAATGCTCGCTACTTCCTTACGTGCCCCTAACTTCAACTTAATGAGGATGACATTGCAAACATTTTGGAGTAGGAAACACTTATTCAACAGTTATCCACTTCTTGTAAAGCTCTGTGCCCCCTGCTGGACTGGCCACGGGCCTGACTACAGAGAAAAGGAAAGTGCAAAACAATTCCAACACAGTAGTATTGTAATAAGGATGGTAAGAGATGTGCAAACAGATTTCTGCATGTTCCATTCTAATCTCCCACAGTGCACACATGCACACAAGTCAGGCTTTCATCCTTCTCCCTTCTAGTTTGTCTAATACATTTCACATCAATACATCAACTAGACAATAACAAGACGCACCAATATGTTCCGTTGCAAATGTAATCATGAAATCTTCTGGCAAACAAATAAACTCCTAGCTAATGCAATGCTTGTTTTCAAAATGGTTTCACTCTTTTTCTGCCCAGGGCAGGCTTACAAATAAATATAGTGTGCCAGGAAGTTGCTCAATTATTCATGGCTGAACTTTTTAAGCGTAGCTGCGAAAGACAATCTCCTTGAATTTACCTACTTGCCCGAAAGCAAAGCATTCTTCGTTGGCAGGGAAGAGGTTTTTCCCATGTTCATTTTACCTACCTGTCAGTGGTGTGTCTCCAGGTGAAGTATGTCAAAATGCATTTTGAACCACTTAATTTCACCCCAGTGAACATCTGTCTTTGCTTAGCACAAATCCAAAGAATTCTGCCCCTTCAGATGTCGGAGCAGGAGTCAGAGATAAACCTTAGAAGCATCTGGGAGCAGACATCCTTCCACCTTTCACTCCACACATCGTGAGGGATGAGATACAATGAGGAGTGGGCATTGCAGCTCAAGCTGCGTGATCCTGTTTCTTGCCAAACACAATCATGCATTAGCTACATGACCTTGGCAATCATGTGACCCCTCTGAGGCTCAACTTTCTCACCTTACAACGAAAACCTTCAAAAAGTAATATTTGATCTGCCTGCCTCACAAGGCTGAGGTTACATATATTACATTTTTATATGTATTTGAGAAGATTTTATGGAAGCATATGCTTATGAAAATACTCGCTCTCCCTAAAGTTGGAATCTGCATGCATCTCAGAGCCAGCAAACTGCTCAACACCCATGACTGAGGGGTTTTCACGGGGCCAGGCTTATTCTCAGCTGCAGCGCTTATGGGCCATTCTTTTATCCAATTATCTCCCCAACATTCACTTGAGTAGTGCCATGTGGCCAGTACAGTGAAAAACCTGGGGACACAAACTATTTCCTGCCCTCAGTGAACTCACAGAGCTGGAAAAGTATGAAGAGACGGTGGTAAAATGGCAAGTTACAAGCTACTCCAACATTCCAGACCAAAAAGAAAAGCAGGTGAAGACACGACATCATTACGGGAGTGGGTTAGACAGTAGAGTAGAAAGCAGAGGGGAGTCAAGAAGTACCAGTTGGCTCTGGTGGTGTTTCTGGCTTGGATGGGAGGCGGGATAGATGGTGGCCACACTGGGAATATAAGAAGTTGCAGACTGAGATCAAAGTATAGACCTAAGATGCACGTTTGTCTGTGCAAACCCGTGGGTCTTGCTGCGTACGGAGTGCTTACCCCGAGTATACGCCCTGGAGAATCAAGGGAGGCAGGCGGACAAGGTGTTTGTATATCTGCATGATGAAACATGTCCTGCCCCAACGGTCCTACAGCCTAGTGTTCCAGTGACCCCAGGGCTCTGAGGCAGAACTGGGGAGTCTAACACGAACAGGCCGTGCTGTGTCCCTGTCCTGCAGATGGGCCAGCAGGTGGGTCTCCTCGTTAACCATGAAGGCAGCTGTCCAGGGCGTAAACCAAGGGGAAGGGCAGCCTCGGCTCAGGCAACAACTTACTATTTGATCCCAGCCTTAAGGTTCATGAAGCAAATCTCTAAGGGCCTTCCCATAGGACATTGACTTTCTCCTGGAAGGCCTAATATAATGCAGGGAGAAACCTGCATCGCTCATTCATAGCCATTGTTTTTCCTTTCAGACATGTCCCTCCATTGCTGTGGGCTGGCATTCCGTAGGATGTGACATCATCCCTAGGGAGCTGAGGCACAGACAGGAATTACTTCTCACGGACACACAGGTGAGGGTGCAGGGCTGAGATGCAAGCCGGGTTCCGTACCTCCAAGGGTAGCATCTGAACAGGGGTGAGGTGCTTTAGGAAATCACCTCGCGGACAACTTGTTGACATGTAGACCCCCGTTGGACACCAGCAGAAAGATACAAGAGCAGTAGGCTTGCCTTCAGGGAACTCAGGGGGCTGAACCACAGAACATGAGGTGTTTTCTGGTAAACCAGCGAATACCAGCTTCTGGAGGGAGACTGCAATCTGCCTGCCACGGGGTCGTCCAATCTCTGCTCATCCATTCGGGACCAGACCCCGGGGTGGGAGGGAGTCTATTCCATTGCATCAGAATGCTGAAAGAAGGCCCTTTTTCTGTCTTGTCTTCCTCTGTCGTCACCTCTGCCACATATCACGCAAGCACTTCACCTCAGATCCTGGCTTCCTGATTTATCCTTCCTCTATTGTCATAATAATCTCTAATCCCTGGCAGGTCCCAGGTGGGACCTTCTAACCTTGTGTCTGAGAAGGGACAACACTGCCTCTTGGTGGCCAAATCCAGGCTCTACATGGGATCAAACCTATTCACGACAACTCTGCCACAGATGTTTTATTTTCAATTGTACAAACAGGAGGAACATTAATTTAGGAGAAATTAATTTTGATTTTTATTGGCAACTCTCAAACTCGTTAAAGGTAATCTAACTTCTAATCCCCAATAACACTTCTCATATCCCTTTTTATGTCCTCCAAAACTCTCCCTCATCCTTTCCCCGACATACTGTTCTCTTTCACCCCACCCCACCCCAATTACAAAGCAGTGGCGCGCACCCCCCACTCTCCTGATCCCCCTCTGGGTCCTGACCTGCCTGTCCTTTCTTCCTTGGTGCTTTATTTGGAACGTAGCCCAGTTCCCTGTGTTCCTCTTCCTGGTTCCAGTATTGACGTTCTCTCTTCTCATTTACCTGAGCTCCCAACAGCCCGAAGCACCTGCCTGGCCCAGTAGACACCCTTTGCCAATAGTTCTGTCACTAAAACACCGCAACAACTCCATAAAGACAGGAATACCAGGGATTCAGAAAACAAAGAAATGAAAGTTTGAAACAACCCACCCGATAAAAGAACCCCGTCCAGCTAAGGTACTGGAAAAGCATAAATGAAACATGAAATTAGTGGTGAAAATTGACAGCTACAGTGATCAACTCAGGCAGCGGACAAACTCCAGACGCAGAGACGCACGTGTTTTCTGTGCATTACTCATCCATTTCCTACCCCACTGACTGTTCAGCAGACTGGATGGTGGGTAATATTTTAGTTTTCAGGTATAGTGACATCACTCCTTAATGATATGGCAGCTCATGGAACTTTGCTGTCCTGTGTTGAGAACACATTTCTCTACTTGAATGACAGATAGTAAAAGAAGTTTCTGAGGGGACAAAAAGAACGAATTGGACTGGACACCTTCATACCGTCCACACCCATCCTCTGCTTTCTTTAATCTGCCTCGTACCCTGGGAGGCTGACATGCAGAGACTTCAGCTATGGCTCCCCTGCGTCTGGCTTCTGGAGGTTTCTGTCAGTGGGATGTCTTGGCAGGAGGCTGGACGAGGGAACAGAGTGAATCAGGGTACTTGCCCCTGCATTCTTCCACGCTGGGTTGCTGTAGGTTGAATAAACGTATCTACCAAGACCACAGCTCCTGTCAGGAAACCCTCTGCCAGAGCAAAGGTACTGGGTCTGAGTCCTGGTCCATTTTTCCTCCCCTTGACCTCCAGTCTTAAGGGGGGTAATGGCTTTTCACTGTTGCTACGGTTACAGTATTTCAACTGTTCTGTCTTCATTTCCTGTAACCCTACCCACACATGTGTAAGTAGCCTCTTCATTAAACTTTCCTCAGTTTACACACATGAGTGTGGCGTCTGTTTCTTGTGAGGGTTGTCAGTGATACACATTCAGACCAGATTCTCAGAGCAAAACTTCAAATAATTTAGAAATGAGTAACAAACATAAACTTAAAATAACTTGGGCCCTTTTAAATAACTCATGAGTGAATTAGTGATTCACATAGGAAACTATGAAATAGTTAGAACTGAACGACAAGACGTGTACCCTTTCACAGTCATCTAAAGTAGGACCAAAAAAGGGGGAAATCTGTGCATTAATAAAAGAAAGAGACTAGAAATGTCTAGAAAAGTTTTAAAATGTGAAATAAGCTTTTTAAAATAAGACAGACATAATAGGTAATAAATTAATAAACTGGGAAAAAAGACAGGTGAGCTTCAATAAAGCAAAATTTAGTCTTTTTGAAAACTCTAGGAAGAAAGACCAAGAAAAGAAAGATTTCTTACTAGGTATAAGACTTATTATAAAACTGTAGCAATGAAAACACTATGATATCAATGCCAACAAACATAATGTAGGAGAATAAAGAGCATGAATACACAGAACATTGATAAAAGACATTACAAAGCAGAGGAGTGGTAAGCTACTCAATAAACAGTGCTGGGAAAATTGATTATGCATATGTGAAAAGGCTGATACCTATTATTATAAATGAAAATAATGTTTAATGAATTAAGTATCGATATGTAAAAATCAAACCCTAAAATCTTAACCCCCCCCCCAAAAAAAAAAAAGAAAACATTGCCTTGGGGTAAAAAAGGAATTATTCAACAAGACACAAAAATCACAGCCAGTGAAGACAACGCAATCAACATAAAAACGTACTGCTCCATTCAACAAGCGAGCGGCCATGTGCCGGTAACTCTCCCGACGGCTGCAGACCTGCAGAACGTACAGCAGACAAACTTGACCCACTCCCTGTCCTGCTCAGCACTTTCACACATCAGCCAACAAGTTGAGCAGTACTGTGCTAATTAGCACAATGCAAATGTCCCTTTTAGCATCAGCAACTCCATCCTAAAGACCTTTATATCCACACATGAATCAATGTATCGGTGGAGTTGTGGTGAGATATGGTGGCTGGGGGAGGGTGACTATCTCTCCTGAGGCATTTGCCCTACTGGGACAGTCACTCAGTAACTACTGATTGACTGACTCTTGAGTGCCAGACACTCCAATCAGCAGTGCGCTACAAGAGGAATAAGAAATATTTTCTCCTCGACCCACAAGTAGGAAAGCTCTGAGATTACTGATGGACAAAGGTGGACATAGTAACAGGAGAGTATAGTCCCATGTGTGGATATTATGATGGTGGGAAGCTATGGTGCCATGAGGCTTGTCGCAGCACCTACTTAGGAGCCTGGGAACTTCAAAACTGAAAATAAACTTGACGTAATACATTAAACGGGCCTTGAAACGGCTGACCTCTAACGAATGTACCTTAGAGAAAACTGCTGACTAGAATGTGTCAATTCTCTCTGTTGCTCTCTTCCTGTCTTGCTTGGTTCTCTTTTAGAAAAAGAAGGAAAAACTGGAATCGGAGAAATCAAGGTTTAAAAGGAGAGCGAGCTTTAGGCAAAGTTAAGCAATGGTTTGTTATGACAGTTGAGTGGATATCAATAGAGGCAAAGCAGGAAAAAAAAAAGGCCAGAAAATGAGAAAGAAAAGCAATTGGCCCAGAATTAAAGGTGAGAAACTTGAATCCCATGTTTTGTTTTTGTTTATAGTATTTACAGAGCAATATACATATATACATGCACCTGTACCGTCTATACGTGTGTACGTACACATATATGTACACACACACACACACACACACACACACACGGTAGAATTTTCCTAAGAGATAACTGAATTCGCTCTTTGAGTTTCCTTGAAATCCCTTCATTTGATGAATGAGACACTGAGTCTGGAGGTGTCTTCAGGCAGATGTTTAATCATCTGCCTGAAGTCGCACTGCTGTTCAGTGACAGAGAGAGAAGACCGTGTCCTCAGCCCCATTCTTTCTGCTGCCCTGTCGTCTGGCCTAATCGATCATGAGAAAACGCTCCGCCCCTGCTGCCCACGCTGGAAGAGCTCTAGGCCACCTGAGCACGGGACCCCATCTCCGAGGTGGGACTCTCAGTGCCTCAGATCCTGTGGAGTGACCTACTGTCGTTCTTGTCACATCGCTGACGGTTCTGTTTCTTTGTCTGCACAGAGGCGACCCAGCACCCAGCCAAGTCTGAGTGCAATAAGCATTTGCTTAAAGGATTAAGGAAAGTAAGACAGGACGGCCACCTGTACCAATGTGTGGCTGGACACGTGACACCGAGTGCTGGGGAGGAGGCAGTTATGACCCAGGCTGAGGGGCCTGGTTTCGGCCCATGGAGATGCCCTCCCTTCTCGTCCGACGGTGTCTCTAGGTCTGAGCCTCTTTGTGTGCATTTTGAGGGAAGACTGACACTTCCTGAGAATAGAAATGAGAATAGGAGGACGCGACGGCTCCAGCAGCAACGAGCAAACGCCACACTTGAGAGCCGCTTAAGGAATTTGTAGTCCCCAGACGACACGGAAACATAATGAGAACATGTGGAGAGTATATGCAAAAAAAACCCAGCTATCCTGCCATTTCCTCCTGCTGGTTGTGTGTCAGTGATGGAAATTAGGCTAATACCCATATCCACCTACCCACCCTTTATCTCACTCAGTTCCTTATCTGCGGCTCCTTGTTAGACCATTTGGAGCAGTTATTCACCTTGGAAAAGAGACATCCCAGAAATTACACACACACACACACACACACACACACACACACACACACACGCAAATAGGTCCTGAATTTCCTTGTAAGTCATTGCATTTTTCCCGAACCCCTTTGGCATTACACTTACTTTTGTAATTACCATGTTATAATGTGCAGATAGTTGGAGAAGATGGGGAAATGGTCCCCCCAAATCCAACATGTTACATTTACCGTTTTCTATCTGGCTACTGCAACAAGAAATACCACTGAAAACAACCTGCCTCATATCAAATTAATGGACTCGGCAACATCTCCAAGTCGGAAAAAAAAAACGTCCTTCAGGGAGATAGTGGAAGTACAAAAGTGTGATGGAATCGCCACCGTGATTATGTTTCCAGGAGAAAACATTTCATGACAGAAGCGAGATGATGCATCTGTGGGAGTAATGAGTCTCCCCCACACCCCAGATGCCTAAACAGAGTAAATTTGCTTTCTTATCTGACGCTCAGTCACACGACAGCATAATGAGGCCACGCCAGACGACCGGTGGCCGAGAGGGCCACTAGGCAGAGGCTGGCAAGTCCCTCGCTCCAGATGCCAAATGCCGGCTGGCATGGCGTCCCTGTCTCACCGTCCCCTGCTTTCCACGATGCCCTTCTTGCTACTTCAGGCCACCATTCCTACTGTAGCCTTCATTCTTCCAGGTTCTGGATTTTTCCTTCTCGCCTTGGTCATGAGCCCATGGCTGCCTACTCTAGCATCTCTGAAGACGCCTGCAGGACACCATGTGGACAAGGCATCTTTTTCTTCCATGATATTCCACACTATCCACACCACCCGGCAGCTGCAGCATTTCCTGGCTCCCCTCGAGGAAAGGCAGCGAGTCCTCTCTCTTGTTGGGCAGATTGGACTTCCCTGAGCTTTGACAACTCAGCTACTCACCATGTCACTAGAGCAGGCACTCCACCAGCTGAGGCGAAGCTGCCATCTTTCCAGGGTGCACTGAAAGCTTCTCACAGTGGAGGACACCAGGTAGCGCCCACCTCCAGAGATGGCCTGCTTCCTGGGCCACGGTCCCAACCGTCACGAACCACGCTTTCATGGAAATCCTATTCTGCATTTACTTCAGCGCCACACTTAGGAGGCATAATATCCACATTGTTTTGTGGTCTGAGACACAAAGTGACTCTTTAAGACGAGAAGGGAAGTAAGATTCATGGAGAGAGATGGCATTCCCCCCAGAGAACACCACGTGACAGGCTGATGCGAAGACTGTACCCCACAGTCCCAAGGCCTCCCCTGACCTTCCCCACCACCACACCCCACAGCAGCACCACACTGTTCTCCAAGCTTACAGCCCAGAGAAGTTTGGGGAGCTGACATTACCGCCCAGTGCAGATGTCTAGCTTCCTGCAAGCAGCTACCCCTGGATGGGCCTCAGAGACCGTTGGTGGATCTGAATATGGATGAGGAAATGATGTCACTCGGACCTCCATTGTTTGTTCACAGAATGATGACGCCTGTGGCCAGCCTGCCTGGGGCTATTCAAGCCCAAAACATATTGAGTGGTTTCACTAAAGGTTCAGCTCTGGAAGGTTCTTAGCATGACGACCTAATGTAAAGGAGTTCCTCGGGTCATTCATTTCAGAAACTGCTCTGGTGCATCACGTTTCTTTTGATTACCACTGTCCTGGCTCCAACCTGTCATTTCAATGGACATGTGAATGGTAGCTCGTTCCTACATGACACCAGGAACCTCTTGTCAGGACTGGAAAACCCAGGGTGGCATGACTTTGTGTTTCCAAGTGAGGATTTGAGCCCCACTTTACGCCCTGACCTCATTTCACACCTCAGCTTGTTCCCACCAAACAGTGCTTCTCGTTTTATGTACTCTGTTCCCAGTCCGCCTGGAGGACACTTTGCCGTGCAGTCAAGGAAGGGCTAGCCTCCTTTGGAAGTCTACGTCAAGGGATCTGCAAATAACTTCTCGGAAGGGCGTCATGCTTACCTCAGCACACACTCTTGTTTTGTCCCCTCAATTTATAGAGGTGGCACTTAGTAAATAAATGTAATATACTATGACACCAAATTACAAAGGTTGTTTCTGGTTCCCTATTTTGCAGCAAGAATACAGAACGTGGATTGAATGTTCTGGAATAAGGTTCCCATTGATCATTAAGCTAACGTGTTTTGTTCTCCCATTTTTACAATGGCAATAGCCTCTTCCCATGAGCATTGAATTTTTTGAATCCATCACTGAATCTTCCTTTTTCTCCAGTCAGCATCCTGGATCCTGAGGGTGTTGTCTTTTCCTTCCAGGAACTCAGGTAAACAACAATGAAAATGTTACATGAGAGGTTCCAACATGTAATGAGCTTGGAAGTCACCGCTTTTGTCCTTACAACCAGAAAAAGCTGGACATACTGAAAATTAGTGACCCTTACGGGACCCATTAGAGAACACATATATATAATATATGTAGTCACAGGGTGTACAGCATAGGGAGTACAGTCAGAGGTATTGTAATAGGTGTCAGATGGGTAGTAGACTTGTTGGGGTGATCACTTTGTGAGGTGTGTAAATGTCTAATCACTTTGTGAGGTGTGTAAATGTTTTGTATACCTGAAACTAGTTTTTTTGAAAAAGAATTATTATCTTTCTTGCTTCGCTTTTGCTATCAAAGGGGCAAAAAGGACTCTCCTGGCTGAGATTTGCATGAGAATGCCGCCTGGTTCTCTCTTTCCAGGACCCTTTGAATAATTAAGACACAGAGGGGACTGCATGAACGTCCCTTCAGGCCACGAGGCACCAATGAGTCTGGAGAAAGGATTCTTTTTGGAGATCCTCAAAAGGCCTTAACATGTGGGAGATAATTATTCCTAAGAAGTCACTTTCAAGCTGATGAGTAGTTAACCTTGATTGGAGGTTAATCACCGGGATATTAGACCTCCTTGGAAGTGATGGTAAGGGCTAACTACCACCAATATGCAGCATCGAGTGGGAGGAGGCGAGAGGGTGGGAGTGGGTGCTCCTGGCACACAGACTCCAAGAGTCAGGTCTGCTGCTGGCAAACTCTGACCTTGGGCAAGTTACTGACCTTTCTCGGTTTCCTCCTTTGTGAACTGGGGAAAACAGTAGCCCTGAGTTCATTCGTGCTGCTAATTGCTGCAATGGTCCTGGCACAAACCTTAGCGCTGCACGTATTTGTTTAATGACATAAATAAAACATGTGGCCACGGCCCATGTGGGAAGAAAGCAGGAATAAGATTAGCAGAGCCGATTTCCAGTCCTAGCTCTTTCTTTAGGCCGTTGGGTTGCTTTGCCCACGTTATTCGGCCTGTTGGGCCTCACTTTTCCCGTCTGCAGAATGAGGAACTTGACCATTCCTTGCTGCTCATCACAGAGACCCCTGTGACTGTCATGGCTGATGTCACGAGAATCTTTAAGTGGCCCGTCTAAGTGCTTGCATAGGTTAACCGGCCCACATACCTTCTGACAAAACAAAATTTGGATTAAGAGCCGGGGACTAATAAAACACAGGTAGGTGTATTTATACTGCAGTTAAATTTGGTTCATTAAAAAAATATATGCTTTTAGGACTTCAAGAAAAAAATACAAGTGTATTAGAGAAGAAAAGACATTAAGCTATAATGTAGTTATTTATTTTTCATGGCCTCTTGGAGAAATTCCACGAATAAGAAAGAAGTCTTCGTGGCAGAGGCCACTCCAGTTCCTTTATCGAGTATGGGATGGCTTAGCCATCAATCAAAGAAGAGGAAGATATAAGAAGGGTGATGGATTATCCATGGTAGTGGTTTCTGCTTTGGGAGAAATGAGAATGTCCTTTGTCTGCTTTCAACCCAAATGTTCCCTTCTGAACCCGTAGCTCATTTAAACATACTAGAAACTGCTAGTGGAGCAGGGGGCGGGGGTGATGGGGGGATATAGCGAGACCCATCAGGTCATTCAGAAACTCGACTCAGACAAAATAGAGGGGCAGTTAGGCTATGAGCGTGAAGAAAGATGTATGCAAATTGTATTGATAAAAATGTTTATTTTGGCACACTCCTGAGTGGTTGCTAAGTGAAAATATTAAACATTTTGCTCTTAGAGGGTGCCAAATTATTAGCCCATTTCGGTGCCCATATAACCAATCCTGTCCTTACCTGCTTCAGTGGTTATGTAGGTTGTTTTGTTTTAAATCTCAAGTTTTCAAACAACTTTAAGCCTCAAATCCAACCTTAATTAAACCCATTGAAGAGCAAAAGAAAATAAGCTTTAAAGGTCCCCTGTTTGGCTCATAAAGTCTCAGCACAACAAACCAGGAAATATTCAATTATTCCTAGGGTGTCGATAACATTTTATGGCTCAGACCTATTATTTCTCTTCAGTCTCTCTGAGGCGTGGATATTTGGTCCACATCATCCTCTCCTCCGTTCCCCTTGAATTTGATCTCTTTTATGTACTTGAAAGATGAGTTTGCTTTCCAATTCACCCTCTCTCCCTTCACTCCAGTGCCTTCGAGGACGGGAGGCAGCCAAGGGAGGAAGGAAGCGCTGGGACGTGGCTGTCAGTGGTCCAGCCCGTGCTGAGTGGGGGTGGTAACTTGAAGGGTAGTTTCTAAGGAGAATTTACAATATGGGCAAATTTTAGAATGACCTCCATAGAGTCTTGGTTTCAAAAATATTCTGGACACATCATATGGAAAACCCTCCTCTACAAACACTTAGAAAAGCTGGCTAACATTTAACAAATAGGCCACAAATGTAGGGCTGAAAGCATAATTTTTAGAAAGAAAAGGATAAGTCCTAAGGGACCTAAAACGCAGAGGACTGGAACCAGCAGTGGCCGTGAGCTCTGGCTCTAAGGCAGAGGAGGTGTGAACCCCCCTGGAGGACGGGATACAAAGGGGTCCACACAGGAAGGGGGTCAGAAGGGTAACAGGGCATGAGATTCATGAGGAGGGCAGTCCATCGGGATTGATCAGATTCAGTGGAACTGACCAAATAAGTGGAAATATTAAGAATCGGCAGAATCCGATTTTTTCAGCAATGGAGAGGAAGAAGAAAGTAGGAGAGGGAAAATACTAAAAAAGAACCCTATGAAAATGTTAGAATCAGAGGAATTGTTGTAAGCCATGCTGTTCAGTGTATCTACAGATGTAATCTACAGGTGTAAGTAGAAGCGTGTGTGTGTGTGTGTGTGTGTGTGTGTGTGTCCACCTACATGTGCCCTCTTGCCATGTCCACTGAGTGTCTGGGGAGACGCTACCTCCCATTCGCAGTGAGCACACCTACTACTTCCAAATGTTAGCCTCTCAATATTATTCTCCACTATTGAGATGTCAGGTCTCCTGGGAGATACGACAGAGTCCAGGTTTGGGGCAAAAAAGTACAAGATGATATCTTATTGTGCCAGAAATAGGAAGTGAGCACAAATGATGGGACATATCAAAGGAGAGGTATCAGCTTACAAAAGTTCCCACTGACCCAATTGGGAACAATTTGAATACAAAAGAACACTAGTGCTAGTATGGGATTATGACCCCTTGATCAGCATAGGAAATCACAAGTCTATACCAACACAATTAATAAATTGAAAATCTGATGGGAAGGGAGTCGCTTTCATAGTTCCAAAGTCTCTCATCACAAAGTACGTATTATAAAGGGGAAAAGGGCAATGTTACAGTAAAGAAACCTGGTGTATCAATATCACCTTAGCCAAGTGATCAGAGCAAACATCACCATAAAGGGACAAACTGGAATTAGGTGTCACCTGATAGGATACAATGAAAAGAGATAGGATACAATGAAAAGGCATCTCTGTGATATAACAAGACTCAGGACATCCTGGACAGAAATTAAGAAACGATGGACAAACCTAAATCGAAGGGCATTCGATGGGAAAACCGGCCAAAAATCTTCACAAGCGCCGAGCACACAAAGTCAAGGAACGAAGAACTCTTCCAGATTAAAGAAATACAACAACTTCAGTAATATGTGCTTTTCCATTGAATCCTTTCACTCTACAGGAAATTATTGGAACACTTGGTGCAATGAGGTGTCTGCATCAGCAGGTAATAATGCAGAAATACTGCTTTCAGATGAATATGCTGTTGTGGTCATGCAGGAGAACGTCCGTGTTTGTAGGGAACACACATTAACTATTAGAGATATTGCATCCTTGTTCTTTGTAGGCAATTGCAACTTTTGTTAAGTGTGGGATTTTCAACATTTTTCAAAAATTAAGGTTGACCACTACAAAGAATAGGAATAATGTAATCTTCAAGCCAGTAGAGGGAAAATAGGGATTATAAAAAAAAATTCAGCTCATTTTCAAGAAGATGGTAAAGGGGACGGGGGAGTAAAACAAGCAGAAGTCAGGTCAACATAAGGCACAAAGTACATTCAGACCCGTATAAATAAACAGACCCAGGAAATATCATTAGATTAAACATCCCAGATGAGAGGCACATTTTCTTTTGGTAGGAAACAAATAACATTTGGCTGTGTGAAGCTGCCAAGAGACATTTCCAAAATTTCAGATTGAAAATAACGGAAAAGGCAACAACGGGACAAATGAACGGTAGCCAAGAGAAAGCCACAGTGGCCTCTGGTATCAGGCATGCTGGCCGTGGTACACGCACGTAGTAGTAAGGCCCATTACCAGGAAGCGGTAACAATTGGCAACTGGTAGGAACCTAACAGAGCTTCAAATGAAACAATTGAAAACTGAAAGAAGAACACTGAAAACATGGAAACTCTCAAGTCATGGCGATTTCTATGCCTCTTTCCCTGACTGATCAACCCAGAAACGTTAAAGAATTCTGGATACAGGAGATGTGAACAACATCATCGCAAGCTTGTCCTAAAGGACGTACACAGAAATGCAACACCTAAAAATTCTTCTCAGGCACGCACAGCACAGTTGTAAAATGAATCAGGAGGCAAAGAAGCAAATCTTAAATACCAAAGGATCCCTATGTATACAGAACCCGAGTCTGGGATTCCCTCCCTCCAATCCAGGACTGACAGCAGGCCAAGCAAGAGGCTGAAAAGTGTGAACTTGTGTTAGTTGTGGTAGGAAGACTCAAAGAGATTGGAGCTTACATTTCAGTGGAGAAGACCAAATGAACATATGCAAATAATATGTAAACAAAAAAGAGATTCTTTCTTTTCGGTTCTTCCTTTCTCGTATTGGTAAGCAATAAAAGATGAAACTCTTAAAGGAAACAAGTGAGTGAGACGATCCTTTCTGAGGCTAAGTAAACCACGTGGAAGGATGTGTGCTGCCTGCTCCCACATACCTGCCCTTTCTGATGGTTTGTTTCCCTGAAACAAACCCAGGTCTTTGCACCAGGCTGCTCTTTTCAATGAAGTCAATGCCCTGTTACCCCAGATCAATCCAGAAAAGCCCAGACCCTGGGGACATAGCGCCATGCCCACCCACCTGCCGACCCCTGAGTCTCAGGGCCCTGTGACCTCTCAGGCCACCGGGGTCCCAGTTGGCTCCCAAATTTGTATTCATCAATTGCATAAGCTAATAAATATCCTTCTACAATATAGGAATAATAACCTTAGGTGAAGGCATTTGACTGCTTTCTTCTTCACACACACCAACCCTCCCTACACTCCCCATTTGTACTTTTGAGAGAAAAGGAAGGAACTACTGAGTTTGGAACACAGCAAGAGAGAGCAGGGTGTGTGTGTGTGTGTGTGTGTGTGTGAGAGAGAGAGAGAGAGAGAGAGAGAGAGAGAGAGAGAGAGAGAGAGAGAGAGAGAGAAACACGTGTGAATGGAGGGGTGCAATGTGGAACCCATACAATCAAAGAGAAGCCTGGGTGCTACGGGTCCCAGGTGGGGAAATGATTTTCCAGCAAGTGTGAAGGAAACACAAAAATGGAAATGGGAGGGTCCCCGGTGCCAGACTTTACTTGGCTTCACAACTCCCCTGAATAAACACGGAGATGAACACAACAGATGTTATCCTGATTTTGTCTTCAATTCCACAGCAACGATCTACTTTACAAAACTCCATGAGGCAAAGACTTGAAGGGGACACACCAGTCTGGTGGCCTCAGGTGTCTGCCATACCCGGATGGCACCTGGGACAAAGGACTCCGTGCACATTTGCTGTGATGCCACCAGAGCCCCGCCCAGCACTCAGGACACCAGGCATGTTAGCACTGAATGTGACCAGCAAGCTGTTCATTCATTCACTTCTTGTCATTGTATCTTCTCCAGGGATGATGGGGGGGAAAAGGGCACTCTGAAGGCATCTTGTCTAACTCCTCTGAGGCCAAAGTCACCTGGGTCCCCACTGCTGAACATTATGACAGCAAGTTTCCAAGTACTTAAAAGAAAATGTGGTGAATTGAGAGTTCAGGGGGAAAAAAACCTCCGTAAATATGGGTTGTGAGTTCCCACAAGACGTTGACCCTTCTTGGTCCTGTGAGAACCTTTGGCCTGGGGCAGTCTGCTCGCTGACCCCTTTTCCCGTTTGGAGGACAAGTGTTTTCATTGTGAGATGCATGTCTCCTAAACTCCTGACAATACATAAATTGGCTGCTGAAATAGGACAGAAGCCGATATTTAGGAGACGGTGCCAACGTATTAGTGGACACCGTGTTTCAAAGAAGAAAACCACACGCAGCCTTGTTAACTGGATTCTTTGTGAATACAGAGATGTGACAAAATCTGCCATGATGTACAAAGGCCACACTGTCCCCAAACGACTGTTTGGCACATTAAATTGGACACCAAAAGAATGGCATTTCCAATTAATCTTCCAAGCAGATGAATGATAATAACTTGATTTTTATCTGTATTGCATTTTCAAGGTTACACAAGGCAACGCTCACTTAATTTGCTCTTGCCTTTGGAGACGACATCGATGAGATAAATAAATCACACTGAACAAGGACTTTATCAGGACATGTATTTGGCTGAATATTCATAGGCTTATTTGGTCCGCCTCGGCCCGTGTGCCAGGAGACAACAGGCAGCGCCCGTTGACGTGAGCCGTCCAGCAATGAGTGACTCGGAGCTCACTTCCCGGCGGGGGCCGAGTCAACACCCCCAGTTCACGTGGACAGACAGTGCTGAGCGAGTGGATTATTTAAGGAGCAACAGCAGGGCAAGTGTCCGATAGGTGACTGCAGCTAAATGGGACTTCTTCCGTTTCCGTTGTCTCGTCTCCGCTCTGCCGTGCTCACCGGTGGTTCTCAGCCTTTCCATCGCGCTGCACACACTCACAGGCAGACTCGCTGTGACGCCACAGAGCGTGGGGCTGGCAGGGGGCCACTGCGGGGGGAAAAGAGCCACCAGTGACCTCTGACTTGCCTGCCCGTGACAGCTCTTGCATTCCTCAAGAATTCTATAAATGAGGAAACAGAGGCGAGTGGTGCTGACAAAGAGCACCAGGTTTCCTGAACATTTTAAAGACCGTGGTAACGACGTGTGGTGCCAGCTGGGTACTAGGCTTCTCAGGGGAGCTCCTCATAAGGTGTATAAATGTCTCATCACTGTGCTGCACACCTGAAACTCACATAATATTGCATGGCCACTGGAATTGAATTTTTTTTTATAATTCTTTTAAGAGTATTATTGTTTAAATCACAATTACCTTTTTCCCCCCTTGATCGTCTGCATGATCCTATAAGAGAAAGTAAGACAGGGTTACAATGCATCTGCATTATAAACAAGGAAGTGGCATTGGAGAAGGTGACAATGACATGCTGGGCGCTGGGGTGCTGCCTGGCACACCAGGTGCTGTGCTCCGCCTTCTGCTGGCTTTGCAGCCCCTCGCAATAACCCTGTGAGCTGGCACTGGGAGGACGCCCATTTTAAAGGTGAGGAAACTGAGGCACAGGCTGATTAAGCAACACGATGACCGTCACACCATGGCCTCCTACCAGGCTTTCTGCTCCCACTGGCTGGGCTCTGAGCACCGTTTCTCCTGCTGCTCCAGTCTGGACTGTGTCCTGACAGAAGCAGAATCCACGTATGTTTCTGGACAAAGCGCTGCTCCCAGAGCCTTGAGACGGGGCCTGCCTGCCATGACCAGACGTCCTGTGACTGTCCACTCAGGGCCACGCCCACGATTTCCTGTGAAGGTGAAACACTAGCAGGCTCAGTGCCATCTGGTTAGAGAGCCAACGTCCTTTATTCTGGCATTTACACTGTATTAACAGACTTCTCATCTCTTCATCTCGTTTCCACACTTGGCCTTGGGGTGGGGGGTGGAGAGAGCACATATTAGTCTCCCACTGTTCCATTTTCCCAGAGCTCTACCCTAATATGTCAGGGGTAGGAGAGCCAGCCACAACTGTATGAGACACAGAAAAACAAGATTTGCTTACTCACAACTGCCTTCATGTTCTATCACTTCCCCAACAGGTTTGGCTTGCAGAACGGTTAGACCTCCAAGGAGGAAAGAAGCCCCAGGATATACAGCAAAGTGCCAGGCATGACAATGCAAATTAAGTCAGCATCATGTACCAATTGTAATAAAATCGCTTTTATTTCTGTGTGCATGCCAATGCCTTCTGACGCGCTCCTAATTTCTGTTCTGTGATTTATGAAATAGAAGCCTGACAAGTCACTAAATCGACATAAGCAATTCCTTTGAAAATCTGTTCCATTGGCCGGACACAAATTATGTTTTATTTAAGCACTGCGCTGGGCTTCCACGAGGCAAAGTTTGTACTAAGGAGGAAACACGTTGGGTGACCGACCAGTAATGTAAATAGGGGTCCTCCACCAAAACGTCGCTGCAGCCTGACGGCCCCAGTGTGCCCAGATTCCAGCATTCATGTCACTTCTTAGTTCAGAGTTTAGCAAGGAGCTTCTTGTACCAGTCAGGGTCCCCTCACAACCGGAAGGCTGAATTCTGAGGAAGTTGAGGAGAGCTCACGTGCAAGGAGCGCGGGCGCCGGAGTACAGAGCGTGGGACCCAAAGACGAGCCGCTGCAGAGCAGCCTGTCCTGAGCCAGTGGGACAAGCTGAAGAAGTGTTTCCAAAGCCTGAAACACAAGGACCCCTGCAGGCGGAGAAGAGCGGACTCTCTTATGCAAGGGCAGAGCTGGGCCCCACGGAGAGGAAGCCAGTGGACTAAAGACCCCGCTGTTCCTCCCCACCTCTGCTCTCTTTCCAGGGCCTTAAATTCCTAGGCTGATGAGCAGAGAGCTGGAGACAGAAGCAGGAGCATGTGAAGGGATGGGGTCCCCCCCTTATGGGGGGACCACTTAGTAAGGTATATAAATGTCTGATCACTGTGCTGTACCTGAGATTAATATAATATTGTGTATGTCAACTGTAATTGAAAAAAGAAAGAAGAAAAGAAAAAGGCAAAGTCATCCTCACGGAACTCAGGATGGTCGGAGGAGCCATGGGCTGGGAATCAGGAGGACAGGTCCCTACAAGTGGTCGTCACGCTTCAGGGCCTGTAAGATGGGGTAAAGGGACCCTGTGATTTGAAATTTTCGTCTGAAGGGAGGAAATGAATTGTTATTTATAATCCTCCTGCCTTCCAAGACGGGGAACCGGGCAAGGTTTTCTCCCTATTGTCTCCTAGGACAGCACATTTTCACACGTAAATCACGTGAGCTTTGCTCCCTCAGCCAGGTTTAACCTCCTTCAGGACAGGCCCGTGGTACAATTTGTATCCCCGCCAAGATCGAAATTTGCACAAAATTTCATCTCAAGACACACTGGGTCATGGATTGAGGGGTAGAGAACAAGTTTCATTAAAAGTGACCTCAAAAAAGTATAAACTATTTTTAAAAGGATCATTACTTTTTACCACATAGAATAAGGTTACCCAATATCCACGAAAGTTACAACTTGGAAGATTTTTCCGAACCTTCTTTTCGGAAGAGATAAGGGTTTTGGTTTTTTTGTGGTTGGGGGGTTTTAAATAATAATACGTATATGGATACATGTCGGGGCCAAAGGGAGTGTTTATGAGATTTAATGTGAACTTTTAATGGAGTTTATTGAGTAGGTTGAGTGTTCCCTTTGTGTTCTCAATTTGAGTATTAACTGGTTTTCTTCTACGCCCTTTTCCAGAAGAAAACAAAGATAAGCCTCAGTCTATCTCCTAGTCCGTGGCCAACCAATTAGAGGATTCTGAAGAAGGCAGGGACATCCCTGCTTCCGAAAGGGATTTAAAGGGTCTGAATTGATGAGATTTTACTCTAGTCTCTAACAAAGGGATTAAGAACAGAGGTTTTATAATCAGCTTTCCACACACACACACAGACACACACACACACAAATATTAGGAGGATGAGTTCTGTGAATGAAATAAAAGCTGGAATTTAGCAAAATAAGGGAGATTTGATAGTAATTGTAAACACAGCCAAAATGGGCAAAACTCAAAAAGAGTCCAAACCGGGGGACACTCCGGCTACATGAGTGTTACCAGTGTGTCCTCTTCCCCTTCTTTCCTAAGTTATCACAGTCACACAAAGACTGTGGCTGCTGATTATTTATTTCAGTTCAATCATCATCTTTTTTTCCATTGAGCAAGAAAATTTTCCCAACTCTCTCCCAATTTGATGCCCGTTTCTCGCTTCCTTGATGGATGGAGAAGTCGGAGCTCAGGCTGATTGACCACCATCTGCCCTGGACCTTCAGAGACTAGAGCAAGCCCATTAAAACAGCAGACATGTGGCAGCCACATTTGGAAAGCCACTGAACACCTCCATTAAATGTCTAGAGAGAGTCATAGAAAGTTAGAGGTACCAGGATCTTAGAAACCAGTTCATTAAACTAGGTACTGGAAGCATAAAACAGAGTAATTCGCGGCATAAAAAGTCCCTGCCAGTGTCATTCTTCTCTCATTCTTTTCCCAGCATCAGCTGCTGGCACTGTTCCCTTGAGGTCACCGTCTTGCCATGACCTGTGGCCCTGCTTCCATTCTAAGTCCCAGTGTGTCCGAGTTTTGCAAACCTTGGGCCACTCTGGTATGAACCCTCACTCTCAGAACTGTTCAAACCCACAAATATCCCCTGTGGCCGTGGGTTTCAAAGCAGGGATTTCCTGCCAAGGGGTGTCTCCGACCCATGAACTAGCTCAGAATACACCCGACCATCCTGTGTCTCTCCTCCAGCGCTCAGCCCCTTCCTTGCTTCACTGTTGATCCATCAAACTGCCATTGGCTTATCCAGGCTTCACCCTCCATTACAGCAAAACAAGATCTGTGGAAGCCCCCTGAGGCTGGGACCCCAGCTCGGGGCTGGCCCGGGGCGTGCCTAGAGGCCAGTGAAGCAGCCTACCTCAGGTGGACTTGCAAAAGTACTAAGCAGATGCCTCGCAAAGAACCCATCACAAGAACAAAGTCAAAATTCCAAAGTTGGGTCCCTGAAGAGTGAGCATTGCCAGGGATTAAAGAAAAAGACTCTAAGTGCCATGCATTGCCTAATCTCTGAGATTCTTTATCCCAGACCTTATCGACATGAATGAACCCGGGACGAGATGGCTGCCACGATTACTTGAGTGAGAAGTGGAAGCAGCAGGATGTCAGCAGAATTGGTTCTTGCAGTTTTGGCAATGACAAATGACAGAGTCCGCGGTGCAGACACCAACCCCTTGACCTCCGGCATGGCCAGTGAGCATGCTGGCACAGGCGCTGACCTGGCAATAGCAGCCGTGGGAAGAATTACCCCAGCAAGCCAGACAGGCAGAAGGAAAGGGAGAAACGGGCAATGACTTGTGACAGCCCAGGCCAATGCTTTGTAAAACACATCACGATTCCAAGGTCAGTGAACGGATCGTTGTAACGTTTCTTAGACAAGCGAAACATGCCTCTTTGGCGACGTTTCCTTTTGTCCCTATTCAAAAAAAGGTTTCAAGTCATTTCAAAACTAAAGTCATTCTTCTTCCTCAAAGACCAAGAGTGTACCACCTAGGTGCTTGTCCCAAAACCTGACCCTTTTTTGTGGCATGCCTACCATGTGATTAACTCCTATTTAACTGTAAAGGTTGGATCAGCCACACGAAAGCTGTAGAACAAAACACTGCGAAACTCAGGTGCTTACACCTGGCGATGATATTGTTTCTGATTCATGAGCCTCCTGGTGGCCTGGAGCAGCCCGTTAGGCTGTGAGTCGGCTGAGACTGGCTCCAGGCTCTCGGTTGAGTTCAGTCCTGCTGCATTTCTCTCCACCTCCTGTGGACCAGCAGCTGTCCAGGCTATGTTCTTATGACAGATCCCAGGACTGCAAGAGCCGACCTCTCATGCACATTGAAGGTCTCTGGCCACACCAAGTTCTGCAAAAGTCCATTGGCCAAAGGAAGTGCTCAAGCCCAACCACTGTAGGGGTGAGAAATACAGCCTCCCAATCGAGCACACTGGAAGCTCACTTGCCAGAGGGAGGGCGTGAAGAGATGAGAAGAGCGGGCACCTACCACGCAGCATCTAATTACCAGTCACGACTTTGGTGGGGGCAGATGGGAGCCATCTTGTTCATTACCTGTCTATCGAAACACGGTTTGCTAGTGCGGCTGCTACTGTATTCATTGACAGAGTCTTGTTTGGTGTAGATCCAACTTCATGAGTGTTTGTTGGATAAATTCAAGTATTAAAGGGAAAGGCCATCACTGATTTCATTTCCACCAATGTTCCTTGCCCCGACCCTCATTTGGTTTCCTTATTTCAAAAATGCCCTGTTGCATTTTCAAACTTCAACCTGACTTTGGTCATACTACCATGGCGGAAAGAATAGTTTACTTATAACTGATATTATTTCCACCTACTAAACACCTAAATGACATGCACAGTCAGACTCCAATTGACCGTGGTCTTGCTTTCCGAACGCGGTTACCATTTAATAGTCGGTTGAGTCTATCAAAAGCCTTCGTTTAGCATAGCTGACTCTCAGCTCCCATCTTAGGGAACCAAGCTGCACAGGTGGCTGTTGCTAAAAAGGCTGGTGGGACCTCAGACTACTCGGAAATGTACGTGGAACTAACACGTCCCGTGACGGCCCTCCATCACCAAAGACCAGCCCCTCCAGCAGGACAGTGGCAGGCACGGAGCGTCTGTAAAGCAAGTGTGTGGAGCCCCCTCGCTAGCTGCCCAGTGCCTCCTTTGTGGAAAAGAAAATGGATCCAGTCAAAGACAGAAAATCCATACCCACTATTTTTCTAAACAGCTTATTATGTCCCAATGAGACGCCTGTATTGTATCAGCGGCCTCCCCACCGCATCCTGCTATCCTCCCACCACGGCAGTGTTTGCATTTGCTTATTAGCATGGATGAGATGATTGCTGTTGACTCGTCTGAGTGCAGAGAGAAACTAATTTGATTAGATAAGAAGCTGAGGCTGCCACCCGCTGCGGGAAGGCGGGAAGGCGGTGTCACTTATCAGCTCTTCTGCAGCCAAGCACATTGATTGTCCTCTGAAAGGAAGCCCCCGCTGTATGTGCAGTGTTGTGACGTGTCTCGGTCCTGAATACAACGCGACACGATTAGGTGGTGGGTACTGCACACTTTTCATTTGGTTACTCATTTGCCCAATGCATGTTACTCATTTATTCTGAAATCCTAGAAAGCTTAAAAAAAATGGATGGGGGCGGAGTAAAAAAGAGAACACTCGGACACAACTTCAGCTATACAAGGGACAAAAATAGGCAGGGTCCAGCCTTGGCCAAGTGGCGAAGCCTTTGGACTCTGGTCACTCTGTCACCTTTCTAATGTCGTCTCCTCTGGAGCCAGCTCTCTTCCTTCCATTCCCAAGACTCTAACTCAGTCTCCTTTTCTCTATCCTGGTCTCAAAAAGGGATCCAAACATTGGCCTGAAAAGATTAGTGGTCAGAGAGGTTAATTATGATGACACACACACACACACACACACACACACACACGTGGGGGAAGAATCTTCTCGCCTTGTGAAAGAGTAGGTGGGGAAACGGATGTTGGCTGTAACACATGGAACACAGAAAGGCTTGTGATGGGAAATAAGATTCCGTGGAATCGTTCCTTCTTGACTTCCATAAGTGTACGTGCCTGAGAACTATTCGTCCACCAATGAACTGGTGATGTGCCCCAGCTCTTGGGGAGTTTGGTCACGTTTTCCTACCATCTCTTTGCCTAATAGTCCCGCCTAATAGTACTTGACGTCTGCCCTGAGCCAGGCTGTCTATCTGTAGTCCGTGATGAGCACGGCCCATACTCCAGGGTCCTGATTCGGGGGTGGGGAAACCAGGCACCGTGCCATCGTGACCTCTGGCTTTGTCACTTCTCCAGCCTCAGAAAACAAACATATTTCGTTATCACAGGCCCCCTGCTGAGTGCCAGCTAATTCTCACAAGAGGAAGTGAGTGGGTTCTCTCTGCTCCCAAATGCCCAGCATCCGTGGACACTCCTACAATATTGTAACTGAACGTCCTGAACACCCAACGACATATTTTATGTGACGATAATAGCATTACATGTATAGGACAACAGTTCACACAGTAGAGAAAGGAGACAGTGAAGAGACAGCATGTCCTGCCTGAGATCTCCACTTCCTTATGCCCTGACTGCCGTGTCCTAAAGGCAGCTGCACTAATGATTTGTTTGGCCTTAGAAAGATGGCATCCAGGGGCACGTGAGCCCCATGTGTCGTACACGAGGTGTGTCAGACGGCAGGCTGACCAGGCTCCACCTCAGGGCACCAGGCAATCAGGAGAACCTTACCTTTAATGGCGAGATGAGGTACCAGCACCCATCCCAGGGGTCCAGGGACCCCAGAACGGTCAGTGTGTTGAGAAACTGTCACTGGTCTGTCCTGTGCCTGAATGCTGGCTCCCAGGGTCTCTGCAGGCCAAGGGCACAGCTGCTCCACAGGTGGCAGTTTGCCTCTGACGTGAAGTGTCCCCGTCCACCCAGCTGTGTGCCCCTGTGTTTTCCATGCTTGGGACTGGAGTCCCCCCTGTGAGGTCAGCTCCCCCCTTGTCTGTAATGTCTCCCACCTCGGTCACACGGAAGCTTCCTGTGGTTTGTTCACCTGCCAGTTTCATCCAAGCCTCTTCCCACCTTTCAGAAACTCCTTCACGTCTCTGGGCTATGGATGGAGCTCTCGCGAGAAATGCTTCTGGTGTTTCTGTATAATAAGTCTCATGTGACCTGTCCAGGGAAGGGAGACATACATCTGATCTCAAGTGACTGTCTTCAGTGGGAATCACGACTTTAATCTGCAAGAATTTCTGACAAAAACATGCAAATTTATCTGGGAGCCACACCCACGAGTGGCATCTCAGTTGATACCTGAGCTGGTAATCAGTGGGATACAGGTTACAACCCCTTCGAGGGGGTGGGAATTGAAAGAAAAAAGGAAAACAGTGGAGCCTAGAGACAAAGAATGCCAAAGAAGACCCTATGACCACATTCACTGCAGAAGACTAGAAAGTGCACTGGTTTGGAACAAACTTGGATTTAGACAGAAATGACAATTTCCCGTAGAGTTCCGGGTCCCCAGATCTGGACTAGGAACTCATCCAATGTATTTGTATAAAGCGATTGCCCCAAACTGAACATATTCTGTGAAATAACATTACACATAGTTTTTAACTTACCTAGCCTATATCATTGTATTAACAAGAGCATAAAGACTTAATGAAAATTCTATAAAATAACTGAATGAAGCAACATTTGCCCAGCAGCTCAGGTGGGGGGCAAGAACGCAATGAATTTTGGATGTACGGGCACTTGGCGTGAAAGCAAGTTGTTTTGCACTCACACAAAGGCCAGGAAATCGGACTCTTTTATGACATTACCATGCTCTTCTTTCCCAGTGCCCCAGTGGGTTTTCTATTTGAACAAAACAAATTCTGCAGCCAGGGCATCACGATAACCTGCAGTTCTCCTCAAAACAAAATGCTACGTGCAAGCGTTTTTTAAACATACCACAGAATATACCCGAAGTCCAACATGTAAAAGTCAAAAAGGGATTCAAAGCCCTGAAAACGAAGCCAGGAAAGCAGCGACCTCAAAGCATTTCATCAGGAGAGAACGGGTTCTGACAGGATTTGAAGAGGCCTAAACGTATAAGAAAGCTATGGCTCTAAAGAAAAACCAACAAGGAAGACAACTCAGGACAGTCGAAGTTTTACAATCTTTTTCAATTCTTTTCCCAGCTTTATGAGATACAATTGACATGTAACATTGCCTGAGGTTAAGGTAGAAGGCTTGATACATTTCTGTACTGCCAACTATAAAACTATCGCGTCAGCTAACACCGCCTTCACGTCAGGTAACTACCATTTCTTTTCTGTGGTGAGACCGTTTAAGATTTACTCTCTTAGCGACTTTCCAGGTGTGACAGAGCGTTACGAGCTACAATCACCTTGCTGTATGTGAGATCCCCAGGACTTGTGACCTCGTAACTGGAAGCTTGTACCCTTGGAGCAACAGCTCCCATTTCCACCCCCACCCCCAACCCCTGGAACCACCATTCTACTCTGTTTGTCTGAGTTCAGCTTTTTTAGATTCCACAGATAAGTGAGAGCATACGGCATTTGTCTTTCTCTGTCTGATTTACCTCACTTATTAGCATAATACCCTCCAGTGGGGGGTTATGTATGAAACTTTTTATATAGGAAACTATTATATGTGAAAATATTTTATAGCTTGATGACACTGGTGATTACAAACTGCGAACGTTTGTCAAAATTCTTGGTACTGTACACTTATAAAAAGATGAATTTGTGCTGTATATAAATTATACCTCCAAATCTGAATTGTAAAAATATGTACTGCTAAGTGTTATCAGGGTATACCTCGTTCCAGAAATGCATGTGTGTCCACGTGTGGAGAACACGATGTTTGCTTTGAAAAGAATATTTTAAGCTTTGTGTTTCCTGAGGGACCGAGGTTACTATTTCAGAGAATCCACCTTAAAAAGGAAGACATAGGGACCGGCCCGGTGGCTCAGGCGGTTAGAGCTTCATGTTCCTAACTCCGAAGGCTGCTGGTTCAATCCCCACATGGGCCAGTGGGCTCTCAACCACAAGGTTGCCAGTTCAATTCCTCAAGTCCCACAAGGGATGGTGGGCTCCGACCCCTGCAACTAAAATTGAACATGGCACCTTGAGCTGAGCTGCCACTGAGCTCCAGGATGGCTCAGTTGGTTGGAGCGCGTCCTCTAAAACACAAGGTTGCCGGTTCGACTCCCACAAGGGATGGTGGGCTGTGCCCCCTGCAACTAGCAACGGCAACTGGACCTGGAGCTGAGCTGCACCCTCCACAACTAAGAATGAAAGGACAACAACTTGACTTGGAAAAAAAAGAAAAAGTCCTGGACGTACACACTGTTCCCCAATAAAGTCCTGTTCCCCTTCCCCAATAAAATCTTTTAAAAAAAAAGAAAAGAAAAAGGAAGACAGAGAAAATAGAAAAAGATACCGATCGGTGGAGGGAAGAGAGAAAGCATGGTTTGGTTAATTTCTCTGACGAAGGACATTAGAGCGTTTGTGTGTCTAAAGCAACTACCTCTTATTACCTTCTGATTGACCTTGAGATGGTCCCTTCACCTTCTTGGGTCTTGGTTTCCTCACCTTCAAAGGCTGAAAACCGTTCTAACGCTTTCTTCCCCAGGAAGCTGCTCTGGGGATCACATTAGCTGATTCAAGCAAAGGCGCCCCACAAAGGTGAAGGAGCAGATGATGTAATACAGAATTGTACACCTGAAATTACGTAATTTCATTAACAATTGTCACCCCAATAAATTAAAAAAAAAGAAAAGGTGAAGGAGCCATGCAAATGTAGGTTGGCAGTTGCTGTGCTGCAACTTTATTATCATCATTATTCATTCATTACTGTCATTATATAGCGTAAACACATTTCTGGGCTGAAATCTAAAGAGTTTCAACACTAATGAGAAAAATGTGGAACTGCAGCCACTTGATGCAAAATGTCTACAAAATACTTACTTTTCCACCCTAATCTAAGCACCATACTCTTTAGAGAACTATTATTCTGAAAAGTAAGCCTCCGGCAACTTATAACCCCAGAGCTCCCTGTCATCTGTGATCCAAATGGTAGTATTTGGGGGGAGAGATTCCATTCCCACAAAGGCATACACGCGGTTGTGGGACATGTACGCCATCTGACAACCCCGGAAAAGCAGGTGACAGAGCCTGAGAAGACAGCTAAGGAGTCTCCGCCTCACCCAGGAAGTGAAGGCTCCCTCATTGGCACCACACGGGATGAAAAGCTCAGCCTCCAAGCAGAGGGGCTGCTGCACAGCGGTCATTTGCAGCTGTGTGACCCCCTGTGCTCTGCCACGTCCTGACAAAGACCATGCCTGCTACCAGAAGGCAGCTCAGAGAAGAGCTCACAGAGCTGTCTGTCCTGGCCAGGACCCACTGGGGACTCGGGAAAGCCATCGGGAGAGAAGGCCACCCAGGTTCTTGTGAATAATGTGGACACATCACGGGTCTTCTGCAAACACACTGATGGCTCCCTAGGAGCCAGGCTTCGTGCAGCCTGAGGAAGGCACTTAGCAAGCCACACAGGAAGAGAGAAAGACACCAGACTAGAAACTCAAAGCTAGTTCCCTGCATCGCACACAAAATGCTTAGTACGTGGAAGGGATCCCAACACCATCCAAGGGGGCTCAGATGACTCTGAATGTAAAGATACAATTTGGGAGATTTTTATAATTATCAGTATGAGTCATGCACGTTTGTAGCAGGTTATTGAGCCAAGACTTAAATGAATGAAATTTCCCAAAGAGAAACAACTTTTGAAAGACGTATTTCATTGCTTTATGAGTGAGTCTGAGGTCAGTAATCTAAAAATAAGTAGAAAATCTGGATCGGTCCCTTAAATGTCTATGTTCCAGAAAAGGAACCTGACCTTTTCAAATATTTTAGAGAGAGAGTAAAAGGACAGTAAAAGGACTTTTGAGAACCTGCAGCATGAATATAGGGCCGGATTGTATGTCAGGTGAGGAAGAGCACATGGCGAGGAGAAACGGTGAAGCACCCAGGAGTCTGGCGCCAAAGACACGCGGGTGGGGGTGGGCGGGAACATCACCTGACTCGCTGGGCGATCAGAAAATGCCTGTCAAGTTCCTAAGTTATACCTCCTCCCTCTGTGGCAGATTCCCGTCCGGGACTCCCACCGAGGAGATTTGGAACATAATCTCTTTACTCGCAGGTGGCATAAGCTAGAAGCTGGAAAACTGGAATTCTTTAAGAGACATCTGAGAAAGATAGATGGTTCTTAGACCTGATGGACACGATCTCATCAGATACTGTCTCATAGAGAAGCAGGAAGAACCCCAGGATTTTGGGGGAGATAACATCCCACAAATCCCTACAGCACGTGGCGATCTGAAGCGTGACTCTCATTCCTGAAACCTCCCCGGACGTATGATCTCCCCTCTCTCTGAAGGTCAATCTACAATCTATTCTTTGGTCAGTGGGCATGTGGAAGTTTCCAGGTTGTTCACAGGATGATGAGGGTGCTGTCCCCATGGCCATGCAGGTCTCTGGGTGCCCGTCCAAGAACTTTTTGTGCCGACAGACTTAGGGACAAGGTGGCTTCTCATCACAGATATGCAAATTGTTCAACTTACAAGAAAACAGGAGTCTTTTTTTCTAAGGCAATTGCCCCAGATAATGTTCCCACCAGCGATGAGTACAAGTTCTTGGCTCACATCCCTTCTACCACTTAATATTTTCAAGTCCTTTAATTGGATCAATCTGATCAGTGATCAGATGGAATACGTCTTCTGATATTTATTGGCCATTTGTTTCTCTCATCACAGCAAAATGTCCGTTCGTGTCTTTTGCCCACTCGTCTGTTTTATCTTTTTCTTTTTGTTTCATAGAGCATTTTAACACATTCGGAAGATAGTACTGTATTAATGATCTGTGTTCCAAATAGCTTCTCTCAGATTGTGATTTTTTTTCATTTTTATAATGCCTTTTCATGAATGGAAATTATTCATATTAAGATAATTAAATGCACCATTCCTTTCTTTTAGGGTGAGCACTTCTGTTCTTTGTTTAAAAAACCTTTCCTTCATAAAGGTCAAAAAGATATTGCACATTTTCTTTTCAAAAATTTACAGTGCCACATTAAGTCCTTTATCTATTTCTACTTGATGGGTGGAGACCATAGACCAGACAGAACCAGAAACTCCACTGCCCACCACGGGGAACGAACATTGTCTCTTTCAGAGCTAAAGTGTAAGTAAGACGTGTCTTATGTCACAAAGCAGGGGTTCCTGGCAAGAGCTGATGGTCTCCCACCTATCCCTCCTCGGTAGAGTCATGTGAGCGCGCAAGCCTGCGTTTAGCAAACACGGTGTGATTTGCAATCATCACCCCAAGTGTTCTCCCCTCTGACCTGCACCTGGAATTTGAAATTCCTCCATAGCCTGCAAACCTATCAGTCCCCGAAAAAAGCTGTGTGTGATACTGCCACCTTGTGGTCACATCTTGTCCCAGGGCCAGCCCCACAGTCCCTCAAACGTCCTACAGGCAACAAAGGCTGGGAAGCACCCAAGGTGAGACGTTACCTGCCAAAGATGGCCTCTGTACAACGGCCCCTAGGTTACTCACTTCTTCACAGCAGTCTGAGACCTGTGTGTTCAAAAGCCTGCCAGCAAGCAAACTCAAACTTTTGTATATACAATTGTTTTCAATATGGACCAAATAAGCACATTTTTCACCAGTCAGCCTGCTTTGTACACCCCACAAAACTGTACCTACCATCCACCAGCCACAGACCACATCAGCTGCAGACCTGACAAAACCACTGTGCCCTTTGGCGCCTTCTGACCCAGAGACTCCCCACTGAGCTGCTGAGTGGCCTCACCGAGACACGGAACCCCTCCCCATTCCCCTCGCCCCTGGGGTCCCCTTGCCCTTCTGGGTGGTGGCCCCACGATGCAGCCTCTGGAAGGTCTCAGTCAGTGAGGGACTCCCACCCGTGCAAAGCTATCAAAGCTTCACCCAAAGGAGCCGTATATGATACTGTTACCTTGTGGGCATACCTGTTCCAGGATCACAGAGAGCAAAGGACGGGACACAAGCTGAGATGCTACAGCGGGAGAAGCCAGAACTGCTGTCACCCCCCCACAGTGCACAGGTCGGGCCCACAATGAGGGATGCCCCCGAGAAAAGCTCCTAGGCTTCCTCGGATCACCTTGTCTTAGGTTACCTGTCCATCCCTGAACCAACACTAAGACCACCGAACGCTGAGGAAGGGACCATTCCACACAAAGCGCATGTTCAGAAATGAGGAAGGCTGGTCTCTCCAACCATTTCCGATAATATTCCATCTTATTATTCCCAGGAAGGAAAAGGGTGGGTGCTGGGCAGCAGAAAGCAGATACATGCTGCTTGTGTCAGGTTTAACCAATCAAGCTACACATTGAGTCCCCACCGTGGCGTTGGGATGGTGCTGTGTGACCGGGGGATAGAGTGGCACAAGGTGTGATAAATGGCCGCCAAAGAGCTCAGTGTGAGAATCATACAGGAAAACAGAAGTTAACGAGGTGCCAAGTCCCACAGCACAGACTGCAGATGGCTGAGGTTCAGAAAAGGATATTCTGACGTCCACGACAAGAGATTGGAGTTGTCTCCAAAGATGGGCAGGACTTGCATCAAAGGCAGAAGGAAACGGGCACACGCGAAGCAAGAATAAGAAGGAAATGTGATCGGGGACTGGCCCGCCTGGAGCAGAGAGTGAGAAGCAAAACCCCCTCCAGGCTGATTCCCCCTCCGTGGTCAGTACCTACGGCCATCGGCCACCATGACCACGCCTTCTAATTTATGTTGACAAGCCCATTTCATTTGAGCAGAAAGAACACCTCATTGGGATGGAAAAGATCTGGGTAGTCAATTCCTTGTATCCATTTTCCCTTCGAGGAGAAGCATTCTACCTACCACTTGGCTTCTTCGGAGCCATTCGTCAATCAGCGAGGGAGAAAGGCAGGGCTGTGCTGCACAGGCTGGTGACAAATGAGGGCATTCATTTCCCTGAGCAGGCACTTTGTTTGGCCATTTGCCTAACCAGCAGCAGACAAACACAGTGTCGGAGATATCTTCCCGGTTGCGATGGCCTTTTATGAGAGATCAGTGAGAGTGATTAGAAACATCAGGACGGCAGGCTTTGCATACAGCACCCAGCCAGGAAGGATCGCTTCTGTATGACCCGCACGCTGATGGAGGCCTGCAACTAATACCTCCTTCCTAGGTATTCTGCTTAGTAGGAAGGACGACTAAAAATACGTCTTCTAGGACTCTTACATAATGCCCTTCTCCCAGCCAGGAACACACAGTGGCCTGGGCGCTGCTGGGAGGCCGGCAGGTTTCCGATGACACTCCAGGCTGACCTCCCTACGACCTTCAAGTCTTTCATTGTCAGTAGAAGGCCGGGATGTTACTTCAGCCCAGCTGGCTGATGTTACTGTCCCCGCAGGCCACCTGTAAGTGCGAATCGTTCACGGCCTCCAACATTGATCTGCCTGACAGCAGGTGCCGAAATAGTAGCAGCAGCAACAGCAGCACCGACATGGATTATTTCTTTGGAATTCTCTGGTGAACACTTAGCAGACAGATATTGATGGCTTCCTAAACCGATTTCAGCAGTTTAGAAAGATTTCACACAGAAGCGATTGGTCAGCTTCACTTTATCTGTGGAAGAAAAATTCATAAGTTTCTGACCAAATTTGTTCCGGCCTTGACGTCTAGTTCTTTGTCATCGGCGCTCTACAGGGATTGCAGTCGGTGTTTTTTTCTCGCCATGTTTAACGAACCGTCAGGTGATAGCTTATAGACCTCAGTAGACTTCTTAATTAGGGCTGATTGGTAACATTGCCAAAAGTCAGGGTGTCAGAAGAAAATACATAATTCCTCCCCAGTGTGGCCGGGAAACTATCCCCAGACAAGATATTAATCCTTGTGTAGGAAAGGTATCTTGGAAGTGCAGAGAAATGCAAGGAAATGCCTGTGAATTCCATGCACAGCTGACTAGGCTTCCCGGTGGCTGGCCCAGCTTCACGCCACGCAGCCATCAACCAAAAGGACGTCCTTTCCCCGCCAGGCCCCTGAAGCACACAGGGGTCCATTCTGTTGTGTCGGCTTATGGTCCCCCTCCAATAAGATGTTGGAATGCCTTCCCTAGGATACCCCCAGTATCTGTGAATGGGACCTCATGTGGAAATAGGGTCTTTATAAGACGTCATCAAGTTAAAATAGATCACTATGGTGGGCCTGAATTGTCCCTATGAAAGGGGAAACAGACAGGCCCAGAGGGAGAGAGCTACACGAGCATGGAGGCAGAGATGGGGGTGAGGCCCCTAGAAGCCACGGAATCCCAAAGATGGCGAGCAAACCATCAGAAGCTCTTGGAGATGCGTGGAAGGGATTCTCCCTCAAAGCCCTCAGAAAGAACCAACCCTGCCAACACGTCAACCCCGGACTCGCAGCCTCCAGAACGGCGAGACAAGGCGTTTCTGTGGTTTGCGCCAGCTGGCTGGTGGTGCCTTACTATGGCAGCCGGAGCAAACTCGTACACTCCTTCCCTGCCGAGGTTCGCAGGCTGAGAGGGGCTGTGCTGCCATGTGAACCTCTCTCCCCAGGGGATCACGATCCTAGGGGAGTCCATGGCAGAAGCCGCCCCTACAGAGAGGCCCACACACCGAGGAAGCCAGCCTCCGGCCACCGGCCCATGAGTGAGCTTGGAAGCAGAACCTCCAGGCCCAGGTGACATGACTGCAGCCGTGCCCTGGCCAGCAGCCTGATGCCACCTCGTGCCCACCCCCGGCCAGCACCACTGCCAAGGCAGGCCTGCCTGCGGTTTTTAGCTGCTAAGACTTGGAGTTCACTAACACGGGACGTGGTAACAGCGAAGGAGAACTGCAACCCGAGCAAAGATGTAGGAATGATGCTCGAGCCTGACAGGTAGACTGATGGCACAAGATGGTGACAGAAAATGAGACAACCCTTTCCCGCATCTGAAGATTTATGTGGAAAAGCAGTGGTGGATAAAATCAGATTGATGGGACCTGATTATGGAGGCAACTCAGTGAGTTTAGGGGCTTGGGGGTCCACCTAATCCAATGTTACTGGAGAATCTGGTCCAGATAATGTTAATAATGGGCCCGGATAAAAACAAGTTCGGAATCTAGTATACATTTGGAAAGATTCAACTGAATAAAGCTAAACTCATTTCGTGATGTCAGAAACACTGGGCTTCAATATACGGGCGTGCATCATGAATCTTCCGAATGGGAAGGCAGTATTGAGCACTACTTCTCAAACTTGCGCACGACCTGTAACCGTGTTGTCACCCATCAGTAGGCGTGAGGGTGGCCCTACCGCAGTGATGAGGGATAATGACGAGCTCCATCATCATTGCTGGGGAGGAAGGACGTGGCCGTATGGTGTGAGGCCTGTGGCACTTTACGACTCAGTGGACCTGACAGTACCTAGCTCCTGATGGGCAGCTCCAGCCACATGGCTGACCCAGGGCCACTGGTGCGCAGTGCGTCCCAGGAGGGGGAAATGAGAGCGAGAAGGGAGCAAAGGCGATGAAGGTGCACTCGTGAGTGACTGTTGTTGGGAGAAAGCAGGGGCTCGACGCCCTCAGAACTGTCCTGACAGGGGACACAGGGAGCTCCATCCCACACTGGCCAAGGCTTGCTCTGCAAGTGTTAACTCGCCAGCACTTCCAGCCTGTCCTGCCCACAAGCAGGTGGAGGCCAGTGAACCTCCCGGCCTTTGGGGCAGGACAGGGGGATACGAGGGGGAACCAGCAACATCTGTTTCAAGTGGCAACCAGGCCATGGCCACATGGTAAGCACTGGGCAGAAGAAAGAAAGAGTAGGCAGGAATCACAGGGCAGGGCAACGCTGAAGCTGCCTCTGCCCCAAATAAGGGGGCCATGTTCAAGGACCCCCCAAAGTTTGCTATCCTTCTGCACACTCTGCCACTCCCCCCACAATCTCGATACATTATCAAATGCATATTCATTGCAAAGAAAACAAAGGAAAAGGCACAAATGCCAGTGGCGCCCACATCACCAAAGTCTCACCCAACGGCCTGTCGTACGTCAGGGAAGAGCATGGAGTCGGGAGCCAGGCTGCCTGCACCCAAAGCCCTGCTCTGGCCTCAGGCAAGGTATGTACATCTTCTGTAGACTCACCTGCAGACTCATCAGGTTTCTCCCCTACAGACTAGGGAAGATAATAACATAGATTCATAATCCCAAATCCACAATTCCAAAATCCTGAAACTCTGAAAAATTGGTTTGATTGGGTTGCTTTTTTTTGTACTCCAGAAATTTTTGGCAGCACTCCTGACGTGCACCAAAATGAAGCAATTTATAGCCTAGATGTTTCCACTTATTATGAATGGGATTAATTATAGGGTGCTGCTTAGGGTATAATGTTATATAGGGTGTAGGCACCGTAAAGGGCTAATCTGGAGAAGATACTGAATTCTAAGCCCCCTCCGGTCGGAGGGCTTGGGTGGAGGGCTGTGCAGCGCCTGTCCACTGTGCTGGGGTTGGAACGTTTCAGCATTCGTGATGACTGAAGAGGCAAAGAGTAGTAGATTGTAAGCACCTATGTCATGCTTCCCACAGATCAGGCAATATCCTAAGCCATTTACATGTACAAATTAATTTATTTATTCATGGCTTGCAATCTACCAACATTCCCACCACCAGTGCACAAGGGGTCCAGCTTCTCCACATCCTCACGAACCCATGCGTTTTCTGTTCTTTGGATAGTGGACGTCCTGATGAGTGTGAGGTTGTATCTCGTGGCTCTGATTTGTGTTTCCCTAATGACTAGTGGTGCTGAGTGTCTTCTCATGAGCTTATTGGCTGTTTGTATATCTTCTCTGGAGAAATGTCTGTTCTAGTCCCTTCACCCATTTTTAAATAGAGCTATTTGGGATTGTTGTTGTTGTTGTTGAGTTGTAGAAGCTCCTTCGTGCGTTGGATATTAACCCTGTCACAGGCGTACGATTTGCAATTATTTTCTCCCCTCCCATACGGTGGGTGCCTTTCACTCTGTTGATTGTTTCCTTTGATGTGCAGAAGTTGTGCATTTGACGTGGTCCTGTTTGTCTATTTGGCTGACCTTGTCGCTTGCTGTGAGCTAGAGAAGTCTTTCAAAAACCTGCAGATCGACTTGGGAAGCCGGTCCCCTTGTGATGACTTCGGAACTGAAGGATATCAGCAGCACGGAGAGCAAGTCGGCCAAGAAGGCCCCTTCTCTTTTGAAACAGCAGCCCAGGACGAGTCATCGGGGGGCAGAAGACTGGCTTGGCAGAGCGGGCCATCCTGCGTGGGAGCCCACCTTCATCCAGACGAGACGCTGTTAGGTGAGGAATGAAAGGAGTGGGGAGAGGGAGAGGACAGATGGCCTCTCAGGAGGAGGGAGACGGCATTTCAGAAAGCTCTCCTGCCTCTTGTATTGTACACGATGCCCCGTAACCCCTGCTGAGTCCCAGGACATAATAACAGGGCTCACCTATGAGGCTAAGACAGGGAACATGCCAGGTGAAGATTTGGGGGCAGGCCGAGGGGTGGCAAACAGTTCCGAAGGCCTCACATTGACAAGAGACTGCCAGGGATAGGCTCCTTCTGGATATTCCTGCTGCAGTTATGGAACTGCAGGAGGGGTATTGAAGGTGAGCAAGTCCACATGAGTTAGCATGGGGGGGGGAGGGTCCCCCGGCATAGACGATCTGCCCAGATACTGGAACCATACCATGTTAGAAAGAATTAGGGGCAATACACCCCTGATGGCGTCGGGGATGAGGAATGGAAAACAAGGCAGGCAGGTGTCCACTTGGTTGCGTTCTGTTCTATTTGAGAACCTACATCACCCTCATCGTGTTTTCTGTACCATCGAGAAACAGGAGGACCTGGTGTGACGTTCCATCATCTTCCGGTTTTCAAAGCTAAAACGGGTATTTTTCCAGGATATTTAGGGTACACACATACTGAGCTATTACTAGAGGAGTGAAAGAAGAGGGGACAGCAGTAACAAAAATAGCAATAATGATACCCTGTTTACGTCAGGGTTAACAGGGGCAAAGAACTTCAATAAACACTTCATCCTAATAACGCCAGGAAACTACCAGGATGTTATCCAATTTTACTGATGCTGACAGCTCACAGAGAATAAATAATTACCCACCACTGGAAGTGGCAAAGCCTGTAACAGGAATCCTGGTCTTCTGGCCCTTAAAAAGTGCTCCATAATAAACATTCGAATTGATTTTAATGCAAATGAAAACAACTCAGCCTTACCTAGGAGACTAGGTAAGGTGTACGGTTCACACGTTGCTGGGTGTAGTAGGAAGAGGACTAAGCTACGCTCGAGGCCGAGGCCCAGGAACAGGAACACGTCCCATCCAGCGCTTCGCTGCCAGACGCGAAGTCGTCACCAAAATAATTTAATGGTACAGATCTGTCAACCGACGCAATGGGAAAACATACGGCGCGCACAGAAAAATCTGACGCTCTTCTAGCCAATTCTTACATCAAAACATCAACTACTTAATTCGACCCAGTTTTCACTGCAGGCTGAAATAAAATACGTGTCTCCGTCACCAGCTACATGGGTATGGGATGTGTGGTGACTAGGAAGCTTGACCGATACTTGAATTCACGTGTCTGAGTTTTGATCGCCCCACAGCAAGCCCTACAAAACGCTGCCCATGGGTTCTCTCACACTACCACCGCAGGTGTCAGGTGGCCCTGCAGGAACGGCCACGTTGGTCCATTGCGGATGCGACATCCTTGGGCTCTGAGGGCAGGTGTGATATTTGGAAGCTAGCCAAGGTCATTCTGGGTTGTTTTAAGGTAAAGTCATCCTATTTGGGATCAAAAACTAAACTAGTAGTAGCCAATTCCAGTTGCATTAACAAGGAAGCTTTTGGTGATCACCTGGTCAGACCTGCTTTAAATTTTTTTTAAGGCGACGCTTTGCAGCAAAGATATGAGGTGGAATCTCCACAGTACATATAATACCTGAACACAGACGACGCTGCCCCTGACATTTTGTGCTTGTGTTTTAGTCTGAAGGAAATCTATTGCTGAAACAGTAATTCCTTTGTCTTCAACTGCTTGGATGTGTTGTTCTGCTGTGCTTCGGGCGAAACTCTGAGTAGAAGATGTTTATCATGGCAGAAGAAAGATAAGCAAGGTTTACCTGGCTTGTTGCCTATTCTAGTTAGGAATATTATTATTTTCCGTTAAGTTTCATTCTCTCAGAAGCCGCCGAGGAATGACTTTAGCACTTTGGGAAGTCATATGTAAGCTTGCAAACTGCTAAGCCACTAGTTCGTCAGTTACTAATCCAAAGCAATAAAGTTAGCCTGTGATAGTTTTCAAAATTCATTAGAATGACAGAATTCTACCTGAGCTGAACATTTGCTTTGACACATCTCCCCTTTGTGACAGCACATACTCCCACCCTCACCGTGCGATGGCTTGTGTTTCTAGACGAAGAGAGAAGCAATCTTGTCACCAAAATCTACTGAATTCCCAGGGCTTAGCACAGCACCTGATGTGTAGTAGGTGCTCGTGTGTTAAGTGAACTAGTGCACAATATGGTCCTAGAACAGACAGAGGGAGGACGGCAGAGGCAGAGGAGGGCATGTTGAAAGTGAAAAGCATAAAATTGGGTCCCTGCTCTCAAGCAGTTTGTAGTGGGATTGGAGAGATAAGCAGCTTACAAACGAAAGTTAATTAATCTTTGTCATATTTTCTCTAGACTCTTCCTCCAGCCCCAGAGAAGAAGAAGAGCCTACCATATTTAAGAAATAGCAAGAAAACCACTGAGCTTGGCCACAAACGGAGGCGGAATTTGAGAGTATGAGCTAGGCAGACGATGGAGAACTCAGAGGCCGGGGGAAGGAACGCTCATTTTGTTCCAACAACGAGAAGCCCCTCACATGTTTCAGAAAGTAAACAATGCAATGCAACCCGATTTGTGTTTATGAAAGTCACCGTGGTTGGTAGTGGAAGAATGGCTGGAGGAAGATGGAAGAGGAACAGAACGGCCAATGAGGAAGGTATTGCATTATCCAGGTGAGAGGAGAAGATGGCTGGGTCTAGAATAACAACCATGGAGAAAGCCAATGGAATAGTTCTCTGTTTTGGTGATGCAACTCCGACTGGATTTTCAGATAAATTGAGTGGTCAAGAGAAGGGAAAAGAAAAAACTAGGATGGCCTATAAATGGTTAGCTTGAACACTGGTCAGATCCCCGCTTGCACCCCAGACTGGTTCCTCCAGTTTCTCCCACCTCAGAAAAAATGGTGTCTTGTTGCAATTGTGAAGTTCATTTGGACACATGGGTTTCCAGATGCTCTTCCGCCAAGTAAGTGGTTACACACAGGCATCAGAGCTCAGAGGTACAGTCAGGGCTGGACTCACCAGCGTCCAGGAGAGTTTTAGAGCAATGGATGGATGGGACTCTCTAGACAATAAATACAGATGGAGAAGAAACAAGACCAGGATGAAGTGGGGGACACACAACGCTAAGCATGCTGGTGGAAGAGAGGACGCCTGCAAAGGGGCTGAAGAGAGGCCAGAGGAGAAGTGGAAACCCTTCTGAAGTCAAGAATGAGACAAATTCCAAGGGAGGGGCGCGCAACTGGGTCGCATGCTGCTAAGCGTTCATGAAAGATGGGGAAAACACCATCTGCTTTGGAAAGAGGTTGGTGGTAAATCTGACAAAAATAGTCCCTGCACAGTGATGGGAAGAGACGGCACGCGGAAAACCACCAGGAACCCTCACATTATCCCTTTGTAGCCACACCTGCTCCCTAACCCCTGACAACCACTGATCTGTTTTCCGTTTCTGTAATTACGTTATTCCAATACCCATAATTCATTTCAAGATTCCTAATTGTATTACAAATATTATATGGAAAGAATTATGCAGTATATATCCTTTTGAGGCTGGTTTTTTTCCACTCAGCATAATTTCCTGGAAACTTCTCCCACTTACTGTACGTCTCCATATTTGTGCCTATTTACTGTTGCATAGTTCTCTGCGGTGTCCATGCCCCACCTGGTGTAAGCAGTCACCCACTGAAGGATACTTAGTGGTTCCCAGTTTGAGGCTATGACAAATAAAGCTGCTGGGAACATTTGTACATAAGTGTCTATGTGAAAATAAGTGTTTGTTTCTGGGATAAATGCCCATGAGTGCTGGATGGTGTGAATAGTTTGAGTGACCTCTGGGCTATAGGGGTCCCTAGTTATCTGGTACCTGGCACTGTGCAGACTTGGGGCAGGGGGGATGTGTCTTCATGTGTGAGTGTTAGATAAGGAGGCGTTTGGGGGTCTGGGCTCTGGCTGGCATGGGAAAGAGGTGTTCAAAGGAAGTTGTTTACTTTCTCTGGAATCAGCTGGTAGGGGGCAGTCTCTCCATGATTATTAGCAAGGCACCAAGATGTCAAAGCATCATAAATACAGAAAATAAAAATATAATTGACATAATATGGCAGTGGGCACCTAACTTTACAATGAGGGTCAGCAAAGTTCTATCTGAAGAGCTGATAGAGCTGATAGGTCACTGGGGGTCTCCCAGTGACCCCCCCACACACACTTATCCCAGCTGTCTACGACAGCTGTCAGAAAGCACCCCGGGAAATCCAATCATTTAGCCAAAAGCTACCCATGGATTGTCTAGTACACGACCCCAAAATTTGGTAACTATGCAAAATATAACTACATTTGCTCTATAACGGTCCCAACTGTCTAAAGAAGGGAAACTTCTACTGCAGACTCAAGAGAGCTCGGAAGTAAGCAGGATGAACCCTACAACAGGGAAATGGACACTGGACACTTGGGACAGGGGCCACGAGGAGGTGAGACATGAACCACTCCTTAAAGAATTGGAATCGACTTCTCAGACCTCAGAGCACTGAAGATGGCAAAAGATCCCAGGGCCCACCTAGCACCCACTGTGCAATAGGAAAAAAAAAGTCTTATTTGATAAAGACTTGAGCAGGAACAAAATAGAAAACAAGCTGTTATAAACCTCTAAGTACCAATTTGATGGCTTGCTTATGATTTATTTCATGTAAAACAATATAAAAGTAATATTCCATTGTAGGTATACGTACTTTTTCTTTATCCATTTGTCCACCAAAGGACACATCTTGGCTGAAACTCTTTGAACTTGATCTTTGGACATTTTGACTTACGGCGTCTACCAGCCCCTCCCCAAAGCCAGATGAGGTCCCTGTCTTTGTGTCACAAAATACTCTGCAGGACACAGACAAAGGGTGGCTTTACAAAGTAAGGCAGCCCCCTAAAGAATAGATATGTAAGGAAGGGCAGGTACAAAGGGCCGTGAGAAGGACCCTGAAGAACAGGAAGTGAAAACTGGAGTGAGAGATGGGGTTTCTACATTTCACATGAAGTCCGATGAACACCTCATGGTTGCTACGTCACCGACTCACATATGTATTTACGGCTGAGTTGGCCACAGAAACAGCCTTCGGTTTCAAAGCACTGGAAGAAGTCGATACGAATAATACACTTTTATCTATGCCAGGATCTTAAAACGGAGCAGCTCTGTCCCACCTGTTCCATCCGTCTGCTCTACTTACGCTCTAGCACGAGTGTTTTAGTGGAAGTGTCATCTGAGATGTGAAATTGTTTATGCTGCTGAGACCAATTCAAAGCAAGCCGCCATCTGTAATTTGCCATGGGATGGACTTTTTAAAGCCATTGGTTATCACAGACTCACTGCCGAGAAGAGAGGCCGCAGATGTAGCGTAAGTGGCTTCCTCTGGGACATTTCCCAAGGGTCCTCCTCTTGCAGAGAAGAGGTTGTTGAGCAGCTCCGATCCCCTAAGGAGACCCCCCGTCCCCCGTGCAGACATAGAAAAGAGACACCCTGTAGCTCAAAGCTAAACAGTAGCTTGCTTCACCTCTGTTTGCTTCAAAGGTTTCCAGGACAACAAACGTTTCAGATGAAAAGAAAACACATCGGTAGCTTGAACACCAGAAAAAAATCTAGAATTCTAAGCTTAATTTCCGAATCACAATCAGAGTCATAAGCATAAACTGTTGTGTGTTATATGTTATGTTGAGATGCCCTCGTGCGATCGCTTCTCACCCGTTGTTGGGAGAAACCCTGTGTGGCGATTCAGGGTCTTCCCATCTTGCCAGGAGGAGAGGTTTTGTACGTCCAATGGTGTGGGGCAAGCCAGAAGACCCCCTATACTGTAAAGGACAGTGTGTTGGCACCTTGTGTCACCTGCCACTCAGAAAAAAGCTTTGTAGTTCTCTTCTGCAGCCCTCTGAGTTAACTGACAATTGGGTGGAGCGGGATTCTGATGTCCAATATGTGCTATTTCCAAAGCCAGTTCCAGGTGCATTCCAGAGCTGGACAGAGCTCTTCAGCAAGGCCAGGTGCCCTCCCCATCAGGCCACATGCCCAGCACAGCCCCAGCCAAGGCACTGGGGCTGCCAAGAGCAGTAAGTCTCTGGCACACCCCACTAGGAGATAGCAGTGCAGACCCCTGGAGTTCCAGAGGCAAACTCTGCCTTTTGCTGCAGAGAATGTCCTGATTTGAGAAGCAGTGTCTGGGTTTCAGCAGAGAGTAAGCGCTTGACTGTTGTGGGGAACTCTGGGCTATGGACCGTCCATTAGACAATCCCTTGCTGGGCCAAGGCATCTGAGGCTTACAGCCTGGCTCACTCAGGATGGGGGTGCCCAGGAAAGGGGTGACTTTGGGTGGGGGCATCTCTCTCAGCTCAGACAGCCCCTGGAGGGGCTGACCACACTCCCCACAGCTGGACAGCAGGCTTGTTTTGGGGAGGGGGATCTGGGCAAGAATCTCCACATCTACGATTTTCCTCATGATGGACTGATTCCATTACCATTATGAAACGTCCCATCTTTGCTAACATTCTTTGTCCCCAAGTCTAATGGTCTGACCTTAGCACATCCATTGCCCTGTATTAGTTTGCCTGCACTGAAAACGGAAGACACTTTTTCAGCTTTTATCCAAGTTCCTCTTTGCTGGGACAATGCTTGCACCGCCTGGAACGCTCGGCTGCCTGGGTCGTGTCACACTCCTAAGTCCTTACTGAATTTGCCACTCCACACTTTCGAAGTTTTGGTTAAGTTTTCTAAGACTTGTGTTTTTAGACTGTTTTGTTTTTATTTCCATCACAGCAGTTGATGTTCTTTGGGGGACCATATTTTACACAATAACGGAACTGACCGCTGAGAGTGAGTCAGCGACTCTCCGGAAAGTAAAAAGCAACCAACAGCTTTGAGACGTGGCCACAGCCATGTTTAGACCCCAGTAGCTTCCATATGGCCATGTGACCCCCGTGGACTAGACTCAGAATCTGCAGGATTCAAATACACCCTCGGCAGCATTGTCACACGTGCGGGCCCCTCCGGTCACTGGTGAAGAGCTGACACCATGAACGTGAAGCACCGAAAACCCAGAGCAATGCTTTCGGCTTATCACTTAATGATTTCCCGAGAGCGTTTCGCCAAGTCAGGACATTCGTTAAATATTTGCCTGGCAACGTAGTTAATGGCTTTCATATATCCCACTGTATAGATGGGCCATGTGTCAACCACTGCCCTGCAGTTGGGACAGCAGCCAGTTTCTTCTAATTCAGTATTCTTGTCTGTAAACATGGGGCTCATAAGCCAAAGCCTCCTACCTCTGCCCCCTTGGAGACGTGAGGTGGAGACAACCCCAGGTAGGCTCTAAAACGGGATCGGTATCCTGGAGACGGCTTTCAGGCTGTCAGAACAAGTCCGAACTCACCATAGAAGGCCTCCTCCTCTACAATTCAATCAGTACACGTGTCTTATTAGATTAACCCACCGAAGACAAATGAAAGTGACGGAGAATAAGACTCAAGAATCAAGAAAGATGAGAGGATCGCAGGAGCACATGGGGTTTCTGCCCCGGCCAGGTGGAGAGCAGTACCACTCACCTGAGCCCATAGGTACCGCCTTCCAGGGGCCACACAGCTATGCAGCAGGCCAGTGCACGGGTGGTGCCATCTCTGGCCAAACGCTGCAACTTAGCCAATGGCTCTCTCTGCTCCGTGGGGGTGAGGTTCTCAAATCCCTTCCAGCTTTGGCTCAACCCCCATACTGACCAACCCCCGCTACCATCTCCCCCCGCTACCATCTCCCCCCGCAATCACACATCAGCTCGATCCTAGCAGATGACCTGAAGAATTAAAAGCAGTCTTATGCATTCAGTTGAGATGTAGAAATCCAGGGTTCAAAGTGCTTTCTAGAAAGCAGATGAGTAATATTCACTTCTGACTGACTCTACGTCATAGGAAACTAAAAGAACAAAATAGTGGCGTTACGCCCGTGTCTGGGGTAGAGTTTCTATCTGCAGCTCTTACTTGTTTAGATTGTACTTTGGACACAAAGTTCCCAGGGGACATGAAACCCTGTTCCTCCCAGGTGAGGACCGCGTGAATGGGGTCGCCAAAGGACCTCGGACGTGTGCTGCTTTGCCGGACTCCCTCTCCTTGGGTGTCCCCTCCACCCCCACGATGGATGGGGGGAAGAGGGCTTACAGGGTCTTTATCCATGGGGTTGTTCAGCCAAAACTGCCGCATATTTGTTTCTCTAAACTCAGTTCTTCTACAGGCTGGTATTATATTGAATTACACATTTCACAATATTCGAAATGGCTCATTGGTTCTGGGAATTACACGCCTCTAATTGTGTCACAAAAGGCTGACAACCAGCAGAATGGTAATGAAACAGCACACCAGCCATGGTCTCTGGCATGCAAAGCAACACGGCATGGTTAAACATTGCCACCATGCCAGTCAAGTGCAAAACACACAGGAGCAAATGCTGTCAGGTGTGATAGTGGTCAGGGCTCAGGCCGCTCACTCCAGAGGCATGGGGTTCACTGCGAACCCACAGCTTTCCGTCAGTCTCTTCCCTTCTACCCTGGTGGGCTCACTCCTGTGTGGCTCCATGGTCCTTTTCCCATCAAATCCACCCTGCTCATCCTGGCTTTCAAGGCCCCCAAAATCCAGCCCTACCTTCATCAAATGTAGATGTTTAACAAGGCCAGACTTCTCACTCTTTCCCATTCAGGCCATATTCATTTCTGCTTCTGTACCTTTTCACTCTCTTTCAACATTTTTTTTATCCTAAATATTCATTGCAAAGCATGACAAGAATGATAAAAGAAAGACAGTAAAAGAAAGACAGCTCAGAGAACTCTCAGACATCGGTATAGATGTGAATGGAACTAACATATGAAGATGTATATAAAGATGGAAATATGCCAATTACAGTTGTATTTGTATATAACTAACATGTAAAGATGGCAGCCAGCTTGGGTGGAAGATAGTATCACTATATCCATTTGACAAAGAGTTCATTACAGTGACGGTCTGTGATCCAGCCCTGAGCTTAAAATAAAAAGAAGGATAAGAGAAAAGGAGAGATGAGAAAGAAGAGAAGGTGGGAATACGCTGGAAGAGAAGCGAAAGTAGCTGTTTACATGGGCAACGACTTCACTCCAGACTTGCCCATCTGGCATCAAGGGCTACTCCTGAGAAAACCTAGGAGTCCACAGTCTTCAGAAGATTTCCACTTCTGATGTATGGGAGTGGATTTGCTTTTTTGTGGGATGAGGAAGGGACGCAGTGGGGAAGAGGGCTCATTAGATACTTTTATGTCCTTCTTAGTTCACGACTCCACACGGAGCTCAGTCAGAGGACTCAGCTAGCATCAGTGAATAACAGCAAATCTTCTGATTTCAATTGCCATAGCCTTTCTACTATGTGGCCATGTCTTTAAAATATCATTAGACTGACATCAAATAGCACTTTTACTGTGACAGACGCACCAGAGACCATGATTTAAATTAAAGGATTAAATCGGTAATGGTGACATTTCAGGCAACATGCAGAATTTCAGTTCCCATTAAAAAATGCAAATCCTTCATAATACTTTTTTCAAAAATACTTAAAACTGATTTTTACTCTAACAAAGCCAAGTTTCCAAAATCAATGCTGTAATTCAAAACCCTCACTTAATGACATTTCCCTGAGTATGCTCATTCTTTCAGATCATTTTTCCTGGGGCCTGAAAACCTTTAGCACAGAGGTGAGCTGTACCTGGTACTGAGAGCTATATTGATCCAACAAGAATTGCACCAATAATAGTTACTGAACAATGCTATAGCGATCTTAGTCTCAGCCAACAAAACAAAGGCTGTTAACACTTACTAAAATATTAAAATATTTGGTCTATTGTGAAATCGATAAACTGTGCTATTGAACAGAATTAAGACGTCCATTTTAAGCTCTAATATGTTACAACACTTCACTGTCCATTGTCATTTACAAGAAAAGGACACAATCAACAAGGAGAGCTCATCCATAGACATCAATTTTCAAAACAAAAGCGTTCAAGATGTGGCTCTTTGAAAATTACTGTCATAGAACACATGAGATGTACTGACAGATATACTGTGTGTCAGGGTTTTCCGAGACGCTTATAAAACAATACAGATGCCTGAGCCCACCACAGACATACTTAATAGACCCATCGGGGTAGGTGAAGGCATCTGCTTTCTAGGAAGTACTCCAGGTCCACCTGCTGAAGAGCCAAGCTTGAGAATCCCTACTGTGATAGACAAGAACATATCCCTAAACGTGGGAAGCATTCCTTCTATCTTGTTATGCTTTTCCTGTCCTAAGAACGCTGGACATCCTACTTCCTCCATGAGGCCTTCTTGTATCAGTGCAGACAATGGCATTTGCTAAAACCACATGCCAACCACGGCAAACATGCAAACCCTGAGACACATGCCAACGAGCCTCCATTCAACACAACTCTCTGCACGTGAAAGAAGCGAGGACGTTTCCACCAATGAGAAAGTCTCAGCCTGCACGCCATACTCTACGCAGCAGGTATGTCGCTGTACTTCTGGGGGACTGGGTAGAAGTAAACGGAGTTCAGTACATTGCTGGCGCTCACAGCATTGTCAGTTTCCAAGCCCCTTTGGTAAAAGTAAAGAATTACTCACAAATTAAATCATTGTCTGGTTTGTAAACAAAATTTGCAAAACAAACTTTTGAGAGTCATTGTTAACTATTTTAATTATTATAATAAATACCATGTTTCCCCGAAAATAAGACCGAACTGGAAAATAAGCCCTGACATGCTTTTTCAGGATGACACCCCCTGAACATAAGCCCGAATGCATCATTTGGAGCATACCTTAATGTAAGACCCGGTCTTATTTTTGGGAAACACGATAGGAGAGCACATGGTTTAAGAGGAAAGTGAAAAGGCGTTTCTGTAGTTCCGTGCATAGTGGTTCGGTTATCAGTGTCTCCACGAGCTGTCTTCTGGTTGAGTGCCACCTCGGGTCTTTGTAACACCTAGCCATTAATATATCACCATTTAAAATTCTCGTCGCAGAGTCTTCAGATGACACTGAGTTCCATACACATATTTAGGCTGCTCTCGCCAACAAAATGAGAGCCAAATACGCATCTTTTAATGATTTCAAAAGTTATAGAAATAAGAGACAAAAAACTTCCTATTAAATAACACAAGGTCACAAAAATCATTGGCTTTCTCCAAACATGCAGACAATTTGAAAAAAAGAAAAGTTTTATTCGGTGGAGTTCAGAGCTGCCGACAGAGGCGGAATTCTGGAAAGGCAGCTTGAGGAGTCCAGCGACCCTTCTCCCCAGACAAACAAGCACTTAACTAGGGAACATCAGCCCCGTTACTAAGTCACCCTGAAATGATCCTAATCTGAGCATGTCCCTGACAGGCAGCCCTCATCCAGGGCTTTGGAGGAGTGTCCAGATGCGGGGAGTGGGCAGGGCCAGCAAGCCAGCCTCAGGCAGTTGCTTACCTGGCGCCCCCTCAACTTACCCTGAAGTCCTAGCCTTCTTTCTTCATTCTGCAGGAACACCGTGCCCTGATGTCCCGATGACTACAAAGGAAAGTCCTTTTGCAGCAGGATTGACTGGAAGTCATTTATCCAGTTTTATAGAAGAGAATCCCAATAACACAATATAAAGCATCACTTGTAATTAACACAAGCAATTAGCCCTGATGAAACAGCTTTCCCATTTGTCAAAGAGCCATTTCACCTTAACCGCTAGGTGTGTTAAATAAGCAATTCAACACAAATTAAAGTGAAGACCACGTAGGAAAGGGAAGCAGGCCAATCGGGCAGGAACGGCACCCAAGCAGAAATGCAGCTCTGCTCTCCTGCCCAGTAAGCTCTCGATGAGACAATATCAGAAACACACACGGGGGCATTGGGTTAGAACCATAAAGTAAGAGAACAGGAATTTGGGCCTGGGAAGGTAAAACCCTTTCTGGAGTGTTCTACACAAGCAAGTACCTACTCAGTGTCTCCTTTGCTGAGTGACAAGGGGCATGGAAGCCACTCTCTCTCAGTCGCTGGAGGGATGCCGTCTTGCGAGACTCGCTGTTTCCAGTGCTCAGGGGGAAGGAAAAGGCATTAGACGTATGAGCACACTCAGTGATACAGCTCCTTAAAGTGTCTCATTACTAGACAGGGTTTAACGGAAGAGGCAGAATTTCCGTCAGACCTTGTCATAGGAGTAGGAAGAAAGAAGCGAGGGCATTCCAGGCAAAAAGAGTGGCACACACAAAGGCTCAGAAATCGGAGCTGGTCTTGTGTGCACCTCGTGTGGGCGGTCATGTCGGGAGACATGTTGATCTGAAGTATGTCTTTGGGGGTGAGTTGTCTCCATTGGGGAGCACTTGAAAATTTTCGGGTGGGTACGTCACACAATTTTCTTGGTGCGCTACTCCAGTGGGCCCAGTGATGGGCTGGCTATCCTGAGCAGCATCAGGAAAAGAATTACCTAATTCCCCAAGCATCATCCAGCTGCCAAGAGACAAGCCAGCATCAATGTCAATGTGTGACCTTCTGTAAGACGCTTCATCTCAGAGGAGCATGTGTAAGGGAGGGAGAGAGCGTCGACGAGTTTCCAGACATGAAGGTGTGAGCACAAAAAGATCTTTACACACCTCACACAAGTAAACCGCAGTGATGGTCAGCATTACTGAGCTGCTCCAACCGCCCTGGCAGAAGGGCCAGGTCTGGAGGCAGCACGCTCTGTTTCAGTGGTTGGTTTTAAGGAAAGTGACAAGATTCCAGGCTGCATTATTTTGAAAGCACTAATACCACACAAGGTCTTGAGTGCATGTTGCCAACCCAAATGAAACATTTCTCCCCTCGGATTTCTGAATCTTTCAGGACCGCTGCAATAAAAGCAAGTGTGAGGCAGATGTTTGGTTGGGGGAAATCACCAGTAAAAAATAACATGACAGGTCTCTCCTGATGTCAAGTCCAGAATTCAATGGTTTCTAACTGAATGATGGAACAAAGACAACGCCTTTCCATACCACTTGCAATCCTAAGGCAAATTCAGTGACCCAGGAAAAATTAAAAACTAAAAAGGGTACAGGGAGGAGGGAGCCACACACGCATTTCCTAAACACTGCCACGCTCTCTTCCTGAAAAGATACTTATCTCATCTCCCCAGCCAATGAGTGGTTGACAAATGGGAGTTGGGAGAGGTTGGTACCTACCCCAAGGGGACATCTGGAAATACTGGGTGGGGGTTATTGTTTGGAAGAAAATTGTAGGGCAAACGAGACAGTGGTATGAAGAACCATGGCTGCTAACCATTCTGAAATACACAGGCGAGACCACGCCAGTGAGAGCTGTCCCACCCAAAATGAGCGTCCCATGGAGAAGCGCCATGATGGCAGCTCTGACCATTCGGCGAAGTCATCTTGTGACCAAACTGTTTTCTTCCTGCTTGCTTCAACTTCAATAATGCTCAAAGCTTTATCCCATGAGAATAGAATGGAAGAAGCCACCGGGCACAAGTGTGGCTCTGTTCACACGACGAATTGTCATGTCCTCTTAGCAGAGATTTAAGGAATACAGACAAGATCAAGAGGATTTCAGGCAACCCCTTGTAATCTAAGCCCAATCCTCAGATGGAATCCAGGTCAGAGTTAGACCACCTCAGCTCTTCCAAAACGTGACAGATTATAAGGATCTAGGGGTATGAGAGCTAAAGGGTGTGGAGGTGTTTTTGAGGCAATAGAAACATTCTAAAATCAACTGTGGTGCTACCGCACGTATCTGTGACTATCCTAAAAAACCACTGAACTATACACGTTGGATGGGTGAACTGTAGGCTGTGTGAATTACATCTTGGTAAAGCTGCTTTAAAAATGGAGAAATTTAGACATCCTCAGAAAAACAAAAATGGAGAGAGTTCATTGCTATCCCTATTCAAGAGAGTCTGTCAGACTAAAACAAAGAGGCACTGAAATAGAGGATAGTACTGTATTTATAAATACAACCTATAAATACAACCACTGTTAGTAATATATCCGTATACTGCTAGTAGCAGTTATAGGCTCGTACTGCTGCTAACCAGGTATAAATCCCACAGATCCAAGGACCACATGTGCCCCCCCTGCATTGCCCCTCCCACATCTGGCATCCAGCACAGAGCTTCAAGCCTAAGATGCTGTATCTTCAGTGCACATGAGGCGTGCAGACTGACCAACGACCAGCGTACTCCGGATAACACGTTGCCGACACTCAACACACCAAGATGGCAATCCAGCGGGTGGGTGAGGAAGCTGTTTAATAAAGGGTCTGGTTTTTTGGCCGAAATTCTCATAAAGTGTATGAACAGTCACCAGCTCTGATAATGCCATGGCCAGATGCAGATGGCATGTGACCTTTGCAGCCCTTCGCCCATCACGGCCAAGTGTCAGAAGACAGCTTCCCCCCTAAAGTGACTGACAAGTACAGGCGTGATGCTCCTGAGACTTGAGAAAGCCAGCGCTCTGCAGGCTGTGGCCGGTAGGATGTGCACTCCCTGGGTGTCATCGGGAGCACGAGGCTGGGACGTGTGTGACACAGCACATACAGGTCCTGTCCCGCAGGCGGCTTTGAATGTCAGCCTTACACCACTCCTCTCATTCCCTCAGCCCCTCGGCCTCCCGGGTCCAAGCGGCTTCTCTATCTTAGCTGATGCCTTGGTCTAGTGACTGAGAGCCTGGCCACCCGGACAGACCTCCTTCCTCCTTCCTGTGTGACCCACTCCTCAGAGGGACCAGCTTCTGCTCAGAACTAGCGCTTCTGCCCAGCCTCTGGCAGGATGTTCAGGCTCTGACTCTCTCACGTCCACAACGGGGGCGAAACGGCACATCATAGGATCCGACCTTCTGCGTGGTAACTTGAGGGGGGAAGTGACAACCCAGAGGGAAGGGCAGAAATCCCCACGAGGCCAACGTTGACCAGTGGCAGAAAACGTTCTCCCCCTTTCCCTCAAATGGACTGTTCCAAGGCATGGACTCTCTGAACGGCCTGTCACAGGTAATCGCGTGTGGCAGGCAGGGACACCAGCATGGTGACCAAGGGTCCCGTAGCAGCTCCATGCAAAGCAGGGGCCAGTGGAGTGCCATGGGACCGGCCCTCCCTCCCACCCCCTTCCCTGCCCTTCTTCTGTCTCTGCCCTGAACAGCCCCTCCTACAGCCCCCCTATGACCAGCCCTGGCCTCAGGTCTGCTGTCATGGGAAAGCCTAAGTCACCTGGCTTTCCATTGTCATCACTCAATGACATCCAGCACATTGTCACCGCACGCCTCTGTGCCCGCGTGAGCCAGGGTGACTGCACCGGATGGAGCTCAGCTCAGACGCTCACTGTGCTGGACAAGTCGCTCAGTGTCCCTGCATCGGATTGGGGCCCTCACACAATCCTCGCAAGACAATTACACAGAAATTAGCCCATTTGACAGATAAGACGCTGAGACAGAAACTAAGTAACCTAGGAAACCTCTCCCTCCTCTATTTCTCTACAAACACTTGCGTTTGATTTGATGTGTTCAGTGATTACCAGTCAATGAAGATTGACATGCTCATGCAAGTTCTCTCCGTGACATTTCAAAAGTGAAATAGTCGATGCAACAGGTATTCGGATGGTGAAGACCAAAACACAAGTTTCGTAAACCAGCTTAATACTTTGAGTGCCACGTGCTGGACACACCCACCTGCTGGTGGCTGTGAAGTTTCCTCCAGTCATGTGCTAACGTCCAATGTAAATCCACAGGCCGCTATGGGGTTTCTAAAACTGTTTCCAGGGGCCAACATCTCAGAAATGCTGCTGAGATTCGCGCCTGCTGTCTGCAAAGCACAGAGCCCTACACCACAGCTGACGTCAGAGTCCCGTGTGAGAAAGGCCTGCATGCAGGAGGATGAAGGGACAGCTTCCAGGCTGAGAAGGCAGGACTGCTGCTCGGGTCAGTCACACCTAGGGCTGAGACCACAGCCGGGCAGGGCCACACAGAAAGCAGAGCGTGCCAGGGGCCGAGAGCGTGAGGGCTGGGGTGGGCAAGCTGCTGGAGGTGGGCAGGGGCCCCTCTCACAGGCCTTGCAGGAATATTAGTGGGTTTCACTCCGGTGAAAGGAGGAGCTGGGGAAGGTTCCTAAGTAGAGGGGTCATGCTCCAAGGGACTGTCGAGAAGATGGTGGGAGGTAACTTCTGATTTTATACCTGTCACCTCTCTGAGGCTGAGTGTACACCAGCTCCCGCCCCGCGGCAAATGCACGGTGTGTGTAAAATCGTTAGCTGGAGACTCGGGGAGAGCTAAGTAGCACTGAGGCTTCCCCTGAGCTCACGGCAAAGAATGCAGCTTCAGCCTGGCTTCCGCGTTCTCTGTACTGAAGCAAGGTCACGGGCAGCGCAAGGGACGCCGGCCTCATTACATCGCACCGCTGTGCCCGGCTGTGGAAACAACCCAAATATCTATCAGCTATTGAATAAACAAAACGGGGAGTATCCACACCACGGAATGCTTGGCGCCCCATGGTCAAGCCCCCCATCTTGACCTCAGCCCAGGAGTACACAGGAGCGGTTTTCAGTGCATCCACAAGCCTCTGGTGCAGATGGAGTGGCTCGCTCCAGAGCCCCCGCTGTGATCCCAGGGAAGAGAAACAAGGCCGACCCAGGTCACCAACTGGGTCCAATCTGGGGGCCTGACGCTGAGACTGAGCCCTGAACTCCTGGGAGGACCACGTGGTTTGCTCGGGGACCAGAGAATTCCCAGCTGCCAGGGAGGAAGCAGTGAGCATGGGTGTAAGGTTCTCGTGCGGCCCCAGTGATGCTGCACCACTTTCAGGGCCCACCCTGGGCTGCAGGCGTAAGGGTGAAATGGTTTTTCCTTTAATTCTTCTTTCTTCCTCGGACCTAGATGTGTGTCTATGGGAAGGGAGTTGTCTGGAGCAATCCTGTGCCCTGAGCCCCCTCCTTCCGTCCTTGAGATGAGTGGGGGTGGCAGGGTGCCACTTCCTGAGGATGAGAGTGAGTGTTGCTAGGAGATGTGTTCCTGGGGGCCCAGGCCCCTGCTCTACACACCTACGTGGTCACGTTCAACTCCCAGCAGTGCCTACAGAGGAGGCTCTACCCGGGACTATCGTGAAACCAGAACACTGTTCTGTTCTCAAAATATCACATCTCTTCGAGTAAAGCTGCCAGGGCACCTTTCCCAACAGACTCCATGTTCCCCTTCTTTCTCTTTCCCCTCAATAGCTGCTATGGAAGCTTTTTAGGTCTTCCTCTTGAAGCTTAATCTGCTTTATTTCATCCAGGCTGTGCTTACTTTAAAAATAAACACATTAGAAGCACTCCCTGACATTCAGCATATATTTTTCTAAACATTCAGGGCTGTTTTATTTTGGAGGAGAAACATCCAAAAAATAAAAAGTTTTCTTCCGTCCTCCTGGCAATTTCTTCAGCAGGCAATGCCTCCTTGGAGAGGGCACCTCCAAGACTTTACAGGGAATACTTCAGCTGACGGAGGAGGTGGGTGAAAGGCCCTGACTAATTGTGCTTCTCACTTCTGAAGGAAGAGAACAAAATGGATTTCCAGTGGCGCAGAAATGTTTCGAAAGTGATTTACACAGGTGATTTCTCCGAGTGTGTATCGATAAGTATTATCGATTGCTGTGCACAGACTTATTTTCAAGGCCTGATACACAAGACACACCACCACAAGCCGGGATGAAGGGGTTAAAGAGTTTTATTACAAGTGAAAGTAAGAGAAGACAGAGATGAGGGGAATATATCATCATACCACTAACAAGCAAGGAGGCAATTCATCATACCACCAGGGCCCAGTCAATTAGAGGCGTAGCAACGGCCTTTCATCAGCGTGAGCAAAATCCCGGTCAAGTAAAGTTAACAAGGCAGAATACCTTGCGGCAGCCGAGGCGGCCGGGGAACAACAACTCCTACTACTACTCCCGCCTTTGCTTTCTGGGGTTTTGAGGACTTCACTAACAACAGCGGCAAGGAGCCAATAAGCATACGTGTTAGCAACACAAGGAACTGGTCTCGGATCTGGCTAGGAGCCGGGGCCAGTCCTTGGTATGAGATTAGATGTATCGGAGCTCGGCCCACCTGTACCAAGGCGAAGGCCAGGCTCCACATCCTGTAAATATTTTCTTGGTCCTTGGGAGGGTAGCCAGTCCTTCCAAGGCCAAGCACGTATCCCAGCCACTGTGAGAGTTTACATCCCCAAATGTTCCCAGGCAGACCGTCATATATTCTATTCCTTACAATTCGGCCCTAGGGCTGCGTGGGGACATAAGTATAGTTTACATAGCGGTTTTGAAACATGAATGTAGTGTGTACTTTTTGTATGCGATAGTACATCCAACAGTTGTATATACATAATAACAGTAAAATGCTCACAATGACTAATAGGGGAGTAAATATTGCATTAGAATACGTATGAGCGGTTGTGCTCGTGAATAGAAAATTATACCAATGATGATTGGAGTCTTGGGTTATGATATGTGAGAGGCCCTTCAATTTATTACTGACAATGGTAGTCGTAATTCGATGTTCAGCAAGGGACTGGGCATTATGATCTAGGTGGGTTTGCAAGAGTTGCGAGTTCTGTAATATTTGAGCCAAGGACGAGTGTATATGGGTAGCAGGAGGCTGTAGCCGCCGAGGGATCTAAGTAACGCCTCTAGATCTAAGTCAGCCTCTAGATCAGGAGTTAAGTAGAACACATCACCGTTCCAGTGGAGCAACTCGAGATGCTGCAGGCATCCCGAGAAAGGGGAGGGTAATTCCATGGCGGCTAGTTTGGCAGCATTAGAGCTAGCAAGGCATATATGCTGTGGTTCTATCTCATATACGACAGAGACATTGGCTATGGGAAAAATCGTTAGAGTACATAGATTAACAGAGTGAGAAAGTAAACAGGGTTCTATCATTCGAAATAAACCATTACATGCAAAGCCTTTATCTGTGGGTATGTAATAAGTTATATTAATGGGTGAAGGTCCAGAGAAAACAGAATGATATGGTTTGTGGTCTCCTATCCATCCAGTGAGGTTTGTGGCTCTTACAGTTCCATTAGCTATAATACATTGTTGGTTTTCTTTGCAGGTGTAGTTATCTTGTGTGCACGGGATAGTTTTATTCTGCCATCTCCAATAGAATGTAATTGGGCTTGTATGACTGAGGAGCTGCACAGGTATGCCAGGGCTCCAAGCTTCAACCAGGAAACAGGTCCAGACTAGGCTGCCATAAATCAGGAGCTAATTTCGTAAAAACAATTGGTTAGTTGGATACATTTCAGGTTGATCTTGCCCAGGGAACATGACAACTACTACATTGTTGTCTCCTTGGACTATGACCTCTCTGGCCCTCGGAGGGTCAGTGGGGTGTTTTCTGGCCCAAACTTTGGTACCAGCCACATAATCTGTTGATCCAAAGCCTCCATATCGTGTGGTGGCATTAGACGGAGTATCTAACTCCTCCCAAAAGTTAGTCTCGGTGGCACTGCCCATCCTTTCCAAAGTTCATAGCTTGATAAGCGGCTTGCAGCTCAGCAAATTGACTACTTTTCCCCTCTCCACTAGCCTCTAACACCATTTTGGTGACAGCGTTATAGGCTACAGCCTTCCAGTACCGAGTATTGCTGATATATTTGGCAGAGCCATCAGTAAACCAAGCATGTCTCTTTTGTTCGGTAGAAAGGGAATTATATCCATGGTTATATACTACAGGAGATTCAGTTCTTTCAATGGCTATTGGTTGGAAATCGTCATTGGTAATCGGGGCTTCAATAACTAACTCATGTAGGGATAATATTCCAGCTGGGCCTGTTTTGTTTATATACCATTATTAAATGGTATATACCATTTCCATTTAATAATACTGGCCTCTTGGGCATGTCCAATCTTATGGGACATTGGGTCACTCATAATCCACTGCATAATGGGAATTCTGGGCCGTAAGGCCACTTCATGTCCCACCGTTTACTGTTTAGTTTCAGTTAGTGCCCAGTAAGCCCCGAGTAACTGTTGTTCAAAGGGAGTATAACTCTGTCCAGCCTCTGGTAATTTTCGGGCCCAAAACCCTAGAGGGACTCGTTTGGCATCTTGCTTTGGCCATAAGCTCCAATTAGCATACCCGGCGTCCACAGTAACCATTAATTCTAAGGGTCCCTCTCTTATTGGCCAGAGATCTAAGGCTGCTTGGATCGCAGCTTTTGCTGCTTCAAATGCCCTATCCTGCTCAGCTGCCCAGTCAAATTCATATTTTTTCCTAGTAACTCTATACAGAGGTTGTAAAATCTGACCTAAATGAGGAATATGATTTCTCCAATAGCCAAACAGGCCTATAAATTTTTGAACTTCCTTCTTATTCTGGGGTGTTGCAAAGTCTAAAATTTTCTGCCGGGCTTTTGGAAGGATGGCCCTATGCCCAAAATTCCAATGTATTCCTAAGAACTTGACTTCCTGGGCTGGCCCCTGGATTTTGTCGGGGTTAATTTCCCAACCTTTCTTTTTCAAATGTTCTACAATTTGTTCTAAACAATATCTTACAGAATCTTCCGTGGAAGCTTGGATTAGGATATCATCTATATAATGAGTAATTAAAACTGAGGGGTGGAGAATGTCACATTCATCCAAATGTTCAGCAACTAGTCGATGGCAAATGGTAGGGCTATGTTTGTAGCCTTGGGGCAACCTGGTAAAGGTAAATTGACACCCCTGCCAGCTGAAGGCAAATTGTTCCCATTGGGATGGATCAATGGGAATTGTAAAGAAAGCATTAGCCAGATCAATAACAGCATACCAAGTACCAGGATGAGACTGAATACGCTCAGTTAAAGTGGTAGTATCTGGTACTGCAGCAGTCAGTGGGGGAGTGACTTTGTTCAGCTCCCTATAATCTACTGTCATTCTCCAAGACCCATCTGACTTCCTTACTGGCCAGATTGGATTGTTCCAAGCTGAAGTAGTTGGGATTATTACACCAGCATTAACATAGTCTTTAATAGTTTGAGTTATTTCATTATGTCCACCCAGGATACGATATTGTTTGCTCATGATAATCTTTGTGGGCTCAGGGAGATGAATGGGGTCAATGAGTAATTTGCCTACTATAACAGAATGCACTTCCAAAGCTCTGATTGCAAAATGATAAGTCCCATCTTGTAGTTTAAGGGACATTCCCTTAAAATATCAATGCCAATTATATACTCAGGAATGGGGACTACTACCACCGAATATTCTCGGCAGGGCAAATCACCAATCCTCATTATCACCTTAATTTGTTTAGCTGGAATTTTATGGCCACCAAGACCTGAAACAGTAATTGGGGTTCCTTTAAATTTGACTGGGTTCCCATAAATTAAAGAGACCTCTGTTCCAGTATCCACAAGTGTATTAGCCACTGTAGTGGACCCATTTTTTCAATATAGTGTTATTTGTACATGAGGACGGTAGTCCCATCGGTGTATTTCTTTAATTTGTGAGATACCGAAGTTTGGCCTCATTCCTATTCGAATTTGCACAAATCCTCAAAGGGATAGTTTCCATCAGGTGGGGCAGAGGGGGAAGGAACCATAAGGGGAATGGACTCAGTCTCAACCTTTTGGAATTCTTCCTGGTTGTCCCGCTTTACTTTACTTGTACAGCTGCCACATATCTTTAGTAGGAATGCCATCTAATTTGTCTGGGCTCATCCCGGCCTTTAATAAGGCTTGAAACATTTCTTTTGGGGGGACCCGAATTCTACCTCTCCTTTTCTTATATTTGTATTGAGCACACAGCACAGCAGCTTTCTCAGCTACCGTTTGATAGCCATGGGCCTGATCACCTAAAATATAGTTTTGACATTGTAGCATGGCCACCCTGCCTTGTAAATCAGTAGTCTCTTTTTCCAGATTACATTTTTCTTCAACTAAGGTATTAACACGTTGACACATGCGGCGATAAGCAGTAAGAGGAATCCACCCTCGCCTTGCCACGGCAACCGATTCCCCCCCTTTTTCTACAGGAACAGTCCTCAACACTTCAAGCATCCGAGGGGGTTGGCAGTCTGTAATTTGCCGTCCCAGTTTTCACTTAAACCAGTCCCTATTGCCCATTCCCTAGGCAGCGAAGCAAACTGAGGATCTTCCTATCCGGGAACATCACAAAGTACACAAGAGACCTCACTTTTCTTTTTAAATGGGCATTATTTCGGTGGTCGTGCGTATCCTGTTCGTGACGCCAATGTGTATCGATAAATATTATCGATTGCTGTGCACAGACTTATTTTCAAGGCCCCATACGCAAGACACACCACCACAAGCTGGGATGAAGGGGTTAAAGAGTTTTATTACAAGTGAAAGTAAGAGAAGACAGAGATGAGAGGAATATATCATCATACCACTAACAAGCAAGGAGGCAATTCATCATACCACCAGGGCCCGGTCAATTAGAGGTGTAGAAACAGCAACGGCCTTTCATCAGCACGGGAGAAACATCATGCGCAGAAACAGCACCGGTTGTTCATCAGAGAGGGTGAAATCCCAGTCAAGTCAAGTCATCAACACGGGCAGAATACCTTGCGGCAGCCGAGGCGGCCGGGGAACAACAACTCCTACTACTACTCCCGCCTTTGCTTTCTGGGGTTTTGAGGACTTCACTAACAACAGCAGCAAGGAGCCAATAAGCATACGTGTTAGCAACACAAGGAACTGGTCTCGGATCTGGCTAGGAGCCGGGGCCAGTCCTTGGTATGAGATTAGATGTATCAGAGCTCGGCCCACCTGTACCAAGGCGAAGGCCAGGCTCCACATCCTGTAAATATTTTCTTGGTCCTTGAGAGGGTAGCCAGTCCTTCCAAGGCCAAGCACGTATCCCAGCCACTGTGAGAGTTTACATCCCCAAATGTTCCCAGGCAGACCGTCATATATTCTATTCCTTATAGAGTGTCTCCAAGTCTCCCATCTACTGTAGAAGTCGCTTGTCAAGTAGAGCATGACGTGGGCCCCCAACGTCTCAGAAAGCCTGGGTGCCATGCCTCAATTATTGATTGCTAATTGGTTTTAAAATTAAGTGAGGGCTGGGGCAGCCAGTTAGCTCAGTTGGTTGGAGCATGGTGCTGATAACATCAAGGTTGCCAGTTCAATCCCCGCATGGGCCACTGTGAGCTGCTTCCTCCTTTAAAAGAAAAAAGTGCAGGTTGTACTGCAATCCTTAGTTGGGAGATACATCTCGCCTCGTCTTTCTGGGCCACGTGGAGCTCCATCGTAACATCTCAGGCACAATATTTGATCGAAATTGATGTCAGTCGCCACTCAGGACCATTAATGAAGTTCAGTGTACCTCAGAGTTTGGCCTATGCATGACCTATGCCAGACTCACGGGGATTGCTTGTTAAAAGAAGCATATTTCCTGGTTCTCAGTTCAGACTTACTGAGTCAGTGTCTTGGGGGGCACGTGCAGACGTGCCTATTTTAAGCTGGGGTCCTGCGTGACTTGTGAGCATGGTGCAGTTTGAGGGCGCACGTCCCTCTCCAGAGTGATGCCTCTTAGGCCACAGGGAAAGGAAATACGGGGAAGGGAAAGTGCGGGTCACTTCTTCTCAGCTGAGTCCAAGGTGCAGGGCTGACAGGTGCCCTCTTGTGGCCCGTCTGCTTTCCATGGAAAATCCATCTTTGCATCTGAGAGAGGAAGGGCCTGCACCACACGTTGCCCTGGACCACCCACCTCTTTGGTGCACTGTGTGGCCCAGCATGTCTCCTCATTTCAGTGCCTGAGCGACGTCCACCTGCAAAGGGACGGACACAGAGGCCGCATTGCACTGCGGGCTTCCTCAGCTCGGCTGAATTTCGGATCAAAACATACCTTGGGGACTTAAGATTCAGCAGTCCTTCCCAATTTAAAGGGTTTCTGATGGGGAACTGAATATAAACTCTACCAGAATCAAACAGAGCCATTCTTTGTATCGTTCTTAAGAAGAAATAAAACAAAAGAAAGCCAAGCATGAAGCTCCCTTTAGGAACGCTTTGCACACATTTGCAGTTTAGGATTTGCCCTGTCTGCAGCAGGCGGGAGTGAGGACAGAGCCACACACTGCACAGATACCAGCCATGGGGCATGTGGCCTTCAGGTTTGTCCCCATGGGGTCTGTGTCATTTGGCCTGTGCGGGGTGGGGGAGGGAGGGAAGCCATCCCCCGCAACCCCACAGGCCCGTAGCTCCCAGAAAATGTGCTTCCTTTCTCTCCTCACATTCGGCACATCCATCGCACGATTCTGCCCCTGCACACCAGGTTCTGTGGCTGAAATTCCCGCGGAGAAGCATGATGTCCTACTTCCACCCAGGTCAGCAGGGCGTCGGCACCTGCCATGGCAACAAATTGCAAGAAAAACCCCAAGCAGTCTTGGATCTCACCTGCTCTGCTCTGACACTTTCCCCTGCTGTTTCAGAAGCATTTGAAAACAAACACGCACGCAATAAAACTGCTTGTTGGCATTTTTCGGGATCACCAGTGCAGCCCTCTGCTCCCAAGTGCCGTAATGGGAAAACATGAAATACAATATGATCTCCCCACTTTTAGGAGCAGTAACAAGAAAATCTAACTTTGCCTTTACAAAGATGTCCCCCTGCTGCCACTTTGACCTGACTTACCTACTGAAGAAACAGTCTTCGGACCAGAAAGCAGGGTTGAGAGCATCCAAATGCATTCTCTATTCTACAAAGTAGTAGATTCAACTGGGAAGGACCATGAAAAGGCAAAGGGATATTTTTCCATCATTAATCAGGCCAATAATTGTTGGGCATTCCCCACCTTTTATGGTTTACAAACACCCTGATTTCAACTGCTTTAATTTTTTGAGATGACACCTAAAGCTCATTATCTCTACCTCCTGGACCCTCTACCTACCAATACAAACACAAACACATACATTTAGTTGACGGAATTAAAGCTAGGTTTGATTTAGAGGTTTTAATGTTGCTTCAGAAATTGCAGGTGGAACCGCCAAAATCAGGCGGTTAATATTTTCATCTAGTACTACTCAGATTTCCAATCACATCATGAAAAACAGTTATTTCTTGTTTCCAAATCCAGAGGGTTTTTTCTTTTCCTTCCCTGTTGCTCATAGGAAGGGCAGATAGTAGTTGGAGAGATCTTGTGATTTCCTGTGACAGGTCATTTCTATTGTGTTTTTTCGGGGAAACACGGTATGACGTGACAAGCTCTGATGTGTTTTCAGTGTATACCTCTGGACCAAGGTACGTCTTTTCCATCAGCGAGAGCCCACACGATTACAAGTATGTGGGAGAAATCAGAGAATCAGGTGTGGGCTGCCCAGGGATCGTAGAATCGAGGAGCTGAAAAAGACCTGAGAGACCACTGAATCCCCTTCGCATTATACACACGAAACCCCAGAAGTCGAGGCGTTCAAGTAGGACTGTGATCCACTGTCTGCTTTCCCAGCAGAACCTCGCAGACCAGCACCAGTGGGGACAGACACAGCCGGAAGTCTCAGGTCCTTAGGCAACGCCCCTCCTGCCTCCCAGCCGTCATTTGCCTCAGTGTGTCCCCCCCTCCCTACCACAGACCTCTGCAGATCCTGACCTCGTGGCCCGGACCTCGTGGCTTCTCCCTCCCAGGCTACACGACCTGCTACAGAACTGAGAACGACAGGTGCCTTGATCTCTGAGTTCCCGAGGCCATCACCTCTCAAAGGGCTAGGAAAACGGGAATCAGGCTCAGAGACGAGCTACCACTGGTCTTGCAAGACAGTTCTGGAGATGGATGGCACCCGTCGCGGGTAAGTCATAGGCAGGGAGGTACTCCCAGTGCGGGGTTGCTTGCTAACCCAGGAAGCGGTGCCATGGGCAGAGGGTCCCTCTCCAGCAGGCGCAAAAGGTGTTCTGGGGTTAGAAATGTGGATTCCAGGAGCAGAGCAGCAGAGAGGAGCATCTGGCACGAAGACATACAACTCAGGTGTAGAGCCACTCGGGCTGACTTCATGAGCGGCCGGCCTTGATGGTGGTCTTTCCTGGGCCATCTCAGGGGGTGGGACGGCCAGAGACTCTCTGTGGACAACATCTGGCCTGCTTCCAATACGGAGGGCTGTCCCCAAGCGCAGCGTAGCCAAGACTTTCCACTTCCCCTCCATCCCAGTGGGGGAAGAGCTGCTAGCAGGAAACCAGTGGACACGCTTAAATTCTATCTTCTTCTTTTCCTGCGGGTTTTAATAGGAGGTGATTTGGGGGCAGTGGGACGCCCAACAAGAGCCTGGAGGAGGATTTCATGTCCCTCACGGGTATTTACAGTACGTACTATGCACCAGGCACTGGACTAGGCGCGTCTGAGGGGACAAACATGAATGAGACAAACCCACGTTATCACAGAAGAGGGAGATAAAAACATTCCTGTAACGAACTAAGATACACAGAGCAGCAAGGCACTAATCCCCCAACTGTGACGCTGGCTCTTAGCAGCTTTAGTCAGGAGAAGTCAGCCACGAGTTTTGCCATCAGCCTGATAACCAGCTACAGCAACGGGGTTTGCGGGCTGTGTTCACGCCCACCTTTTCTAACGCCAGCTCCTGTGAGAGCTTGGGTGGTGCAGATGGCGGCTTCAGGTGGGAGTGAAGAGCTGGGTGTGGCCGTGTGGTTGGCTGCTGACTCCCTGTGTTAGGGACATGAGTTTGTCACCTAGACAAGAACAAGAATGGGTGCAAAATGGCCAAAGGGGTGAACACCTTCTGTCTAACCATCCCCCCTCACCTGTGCTGCTGGAGGCTGGCCTGGCTGCTCTGCCTTCTGGGCTCTGGTCTGCTGTGGGCAGTTCAGAGCGAGAGAAGAGGAACTGGGGGTGGCCATAGCTTGGCTTTCTCTCGGAGTCACTGTGGATTTGTCATGTCCCTCTGTCAAAGGCCACCGCCTCTGTGAGCGTTCCCTCCATGCAGCCACTCCCTGGGTCCTGCTGCTGACACTCTCCCCTTGTCTTTGGAGGCCTAGGAGCGACAGGGGCCCCACATTGCCACCAGCCCCGGGGTCCCACTGCCCTTGATCCCCAAACCCTGCCCACGTTCCCCAAACCCTGCCGACGTCTTCTCTAAATAGCCCCTTGGTTATTCTCCTCCATTTCCCAGTTTGAATGGGCCACCTGTTTCCTGCCAGGACCCAACCAAGACACCTCCCTCCTTTCGGTTTTCATGTCATTTGTTTGCAAACTATTTCATAAGAAACGATTTGTTCCACATGTCACGACTGAGAGACATTTGAGCCTGGGGAACATTGTGATGTCTCACCGTCCCCTCCTCCCCCCAGCCAGGCACTGGAGCAGCCTGAGGAATATAAAAATGAACAAGGTAGTCAGCTCTTCCTGAGACAGGCTTACAGTCTGCTGGAGAAGACAGCCACACCAACATTACTTGTGTGTTACAGCAGAAGTGGCCCTGGGGACAGCGTGACAGGGACATCAGTTTCCCCCTCGGGGCACCTGGGAAGACAGCCACCCCAGGACCGGAGAGACAGCTGAGCTTTAGAGGACGAGAGAAGGCCAGGGAATGAGCCAGAAATCTCAGCATGGCGGACGCCTGAGGCCACAGACAGTTAGAGGAGAGGCCTCTTCAGGGGACCCACATCGCTCAGTTCCGAGTGGACCCTGTTCTGAAGCACAAGGTCGATCGGATTTTTCCTGCCAACCAGAACAAAATGAAGGCAATGTGTCAGCTCAGCGACCCCACTGGACGTCTCTGCCCAAATGTCAGGCATGAGCAGGGACTCATCCCCGAATGGATCTATTAAGTCTCAATATTCAGCTTCTGTGCCTTTCAAGCCTTTGCAGGAAACTTTAATTCTTGTGGCTTTTCAAATGAACCCAAACTCTGAGACATTTGTCACTGCTGTCTTAAGCGCTCTAAAGTGGTTTTTCCCTGTGGAGAGCAATCTGTCACTAGCCCGGGGACGTGGCCCGGGAAAGATAGATCAGCAAGGCAATAATTCTCAGGGCAGCCTCATGAAGCCACCTCGGTGGCGACAGACAGCTAGGAGGATAGTGTGCAAAGAAGGTGCGAGAGCAGCTGTCCGGTGTCACCAGCTCACGGGCGGACAGCAGGAGTAACGACCCGGAGGGGTGTGGAACGTGTCCAACGGGCGGGATACTGGAGCTGGTCGTGGGCAGCTGTCAGGTGGGGACACGGACTTGGCGGAGAGTCATTTGTTAAGCGGCCTGTTTTAATCTCCCGTCCACCATTAGCATATTTAACTCGTTTTCATCTGCCTTCCTCACTCTGAAACTGCCTACAAGGAGGGAAAGTTCAGCTTCCCAGGGTGAAACGTGGCAAACAGTGCGGAAACAAGCTGGTTTATTGCAGGGCAGGTGAGAGTAGAGGAATCAGACAGACAAACCACAGGGGAGAAGTTACAGGCTGGACCCGCCTCACGTTCGAGGGTGCTTGGTCATCAGGACCCGAGAAAACACCCATCAGACAAATGACAAATGCACACAGACAAACGAACGGACAGTCTGGAAGAAACTTTCTGAGGACCGGCTGCCAAGAGGTCCTTGGCGGTTCAGGCACCCTTCCAGCTTTGAGAGCCCCCAACCGCTCCCCTTCACACGTGCCCGTCCTGGAGCCCCGGGAGCTGACCTCAGAAACCAGTGATTCCCAACTGGTGCACTTCAGCCCCTGATGGAGGAAAGCCGAGAGCATGCCCACACAGCTGTCCTCCCTCGGGGGAGACACTAGGGACCCACCAGGCAGCACTCACCCCTCCCGGCCTTCAGGCCTCCAGTTGCCCTCAGAAGCCTTTGAAATGAATAAGAACCAGACATGCAGCTTCCACAATCTTCCTTCATATAGTAGGCTGAGAATTTACCCTTCTTTTATTTCAGCCCCAAATTATACACAATTATTCTATCAGTCAAGATAAGCTAAGCTAAGCTAGAATAACTAAAAAATAAAAACGGTTCCAAAGCCTCACCAGCTTAGCACACCGAACTGTGTTCACCTTCCCTGTAAAATCCGTGAGAGTGGGCAGCCGTCCAGGGCATCTCAGCTGCTTCAGTCACGTTCCACCCACTCGGGAAATCGCAAGGGCCACTGTGTGACCCTGGACATGCGTCACCTGGGCTCACAGCTCATTGGCCAGAATGTGTCGCGTGGCCCAGCCTAACTGTAGGGGCTCTGGGAAGTACGGTCCTCCAGGACCAAGAAGGAGAGCCCTGGACATGGACGGGCAGCGGTGTGGGCTGCGAGAGCTGCCCACCAAGCCCACCCCCCATGGATGTAGGCCCGGGAAGCGCGCCAGGTAATGTTAGATGCCCAGTTAGCCATGAAGGACGTGCAGCCCTCCCGCTGTAAAGCCCAGGTCATGTTCCCATGAAGCATTTCAGATCCTGACATGACCCTCCCCTCCCACAAATCTCTCCCTTCTCCCATTTCCTTTACTTCACTGTTCTATGAGTTTTGGCCACAAGGTTGCCACTCAGGTCTCCGGGGAGAGCCCAGTTTCCTTCTATAGCCAGGGAAGCCCCAAGCCCCGGTGCACACATCCACTCTTGAGTCTGAAGTACTTGTAGGCACTGGGGTCGGCCCTTCCGTTTAGAACTGTGTGGCGCATGTGACCACACTGCCACCAATGCAGACCTCGTAGGTTTTCCAAGCTCAAAACAGTGCTTGGGTGAGTGGGAAATTACAGTACTCCCCCAGATTTAGGGGCCCTTTGCCTCCCCTTCATGCGTGCTCTGTAAGTTTTCTATCTGCATTCTCAGTGCCTGGAGGGCCTGGCCAAGCATCCTGGTCACCAGGGAAACAGAGCTGGGGTGGGGACTAGGCAGTGAGCTGGTCCACAACACGCCGAGCAGACAGTGGACGAATGAGTCCCTCCTCGGTCTGGGCTGGGCTCCCCTGGATGGTACCCCTTGGGCCTCACTGCAACGAGATGAGAGTGATCCAGGCTACAAACCGTCTTACATCAGAGACCCTGGCGTGGGTTTTGTTTTTTGTTTGGAGGACAATTGAAGAAGAGACATTCAGTAAGGTTTAACAGGGAGCCTCGAGGAATACTAAAATAAATCCCTCTCCAAAGAACACTGATGACAAGTGACCCCTTTCCTTGTACACCTTGAAAAGAGGAGGGCGGCCCCACCCCCAGAACCCACCCTCTTCCTTTCCGCTGCATGTCCCTTCCTCGTTTCTGAAAGAGATCATGCCTTCGAGCGGTTTAAAATGCCGATTATCGCTGTAAAATGTAATGCAATACGAAGACAGATCAAATTTACCGAATGCCTTTTATGAGACTCTCCCAAAGGGCTCTGTATAATGGCCATAAAATTGCGAAACACATTGTGGAACAGATTTAATTTCTAAAGCAGCTGAAATATATATCTATTAATGATTTACCATTATTATTCCTCATCAGAGGTCTTCACGAATACTAGTAAAATGACTCTACCGACAATTATTTTCATCCAACTGCTTCTTCATGGAATTCAATCTGATCTTATAGCATGTAATTAGACAATCAAAATAATGTTCTGAAGGGGGGTTAAAAAAAAAAAAGACGTAGGATTGGTTCAGCCAGAGAGCCATCCTATTTTGTGTGAGTTTCTTCCTGCCCCTTAACCACCGGCTCGGCCTGTGCCTGGTCCACTCAGCGTCGATTTGCGTGCAACCCTATACTGCCTGAGTGACATTAGGGCAACAGACGTTTGATGGAAGCCTGTGTGCCCTTGGTTCTTGCTAGAGAAGGGAGGTGGACCTAACCCGCGACCCAAACCCCAACCCACCCTGCACTCCAATCCAAGCCCCGTCCTTATCAGGGGAAGGACTGCAGCAAGCCTGGCACAGGCCCCACCTCGTGCCGCGGACTCTCACTGTCTCCGGTTTATGGTGGCCGTAAATTTAGAACAGGGGATTGGCGTCTCCTGGAGTAGTGATCACCAAGGACCATTTTCTGTGCTGCATTTTCGTGTTGCCCTTTTCCCTTCTCTCCAGTTTCATGATCCCGTAACTTTCCTGGGCACACCACTCCCATGGTATTCTCTAGCAAAATGTCAGAGGGGCTCACTGTTCAAAACCCACGTATCTTGTGTGACAGAACCAGAGCACAGAGCAAATCCGGAGTGTGAGGTGGAATGGAGGCCATGCTGGGCACGGCCCGGGGCAAGGAGTGCCCTGTGTCACTTCCTCCTCACCGCCTGTCTCGTGCCTGTGTGGTTCCACCTCCATTTCTAGGGACAAGAGAGGATAAAAGGCAGCTAAGGCAGCAGACAAGAGCTCCACATATTGCTGTGCCTGGGACTTGCTGTGTGGCTTTAAGCAACTTGATTAAACTCTCTGGCTCTCATATCTAAAAAATGAGGTTTGGGGCTGCGATGCTTTCTCAACTCCCAGCCTTTACACTCGATAACTGATGGGTTGCAAAGCTGCAGAAGGCATCATCATTTGGGACTGATCTCATGAATACAAACGAAGGAAAAGAACCTGGCACTGTAAGATCAGCAGCCAAGAAGCCCAAAGCAGCCAGAAGCACTGCTCTAGTCCCGAGGCAGTTTGGAGATGCCGGGAAGGGAAAGCTCCTTACGGCTTAATCCCTCTCTCGCCAACCAGTCAGACACAAATCCTTTAATCACATCTAATAAGCGCAGCTCAGCTGTGACATGGGGGCTGAGGAATAACTAATGTGTTTTCTGTCCCTCCAGATTTACTCTCCTGGTCTCCTCCGTAAATGTGCTTCCACGTGATGCCAGGAATGAACAGGGATGGAGAAAAGCAAACAGGTATCGTGAGGAGCCTTGAGGGTCCACAGCAAAGGCAGTTCCCATCAGCTCTCCCGGGACGAGAGCTGGTCTCGGAGGTCAGAGCGATGGCTGAGGGGGCCCTACCCCCGTCGTGGCAGGAGGGACATCAGGGCCCAGGAGAGAGACCAGGGCAGCTAAGGCAGGAATGAGGGTGAGAGGACAATGTAGGAGGGGTGGTGACATGAGTAGGAATCTAGATGCCAGCAAGAGGCACATTCGGACCCAGGACCCAGGCAGAGGCAGAGGTAGGGCAGAGTGACTCCATGCTCCATTCCACATCATCGTTCATCGTCTCCCCTTCTTCCACCTGCTCTAACATCAAAACGCACCAGACGCTCTCCCTTCCAGCAGAATGGGCGAGTCTGCTCTGATCCCTCCCCTCACCCCACCCCTCAGCTTCCAGCTAATCACCCACTGCGGGGATTCTGCTTCCTTCACGCCACCCCCACCCGTCCCCTCCCCCTGCCCACTGTCTCAGTGCCAAGCCCAGCTCCGAGGTCATTCTCCACGTGGTACAGTGATAAGTCCTGGCAGGACGAAAGCACGAAGACCACTGGCTGCCAGCTCCCGGTGTGCCCAGCCAAGGCTGCAGAGAACCAGAAGGCTTTCCTGGCCCTAGCTCTCCTCTGGGACCTGAAGCTCCCAATGGGGGTGTGTGTGCAGGTGAGGAAGGTGAAGCCAGAAGAGAGACAGAAGTCCACTGTACGCTCAGAGCCTCAACCGTGACACAGGAAATACAGCCGAACTATGTCTGGGTCCGCTCACCTGAATACTTAACACTCCTGAGGCCCTTTGGATCTCAGCTTCAGAGCTCATCAGAGAGGAGAATGGGGCTTGGTCACCGGGAATGCAGCCTTCACTGTGTCTTGGCTTCTGCGTCCGCTGCCTCACACAACACACACCCCACACACACCAGCGATCCCGCCCCGCTTCCTAGCTGGCCTTTCCACCTCCGCTCTTACCCCTCCAAACCTCCCCACACCGTCTCCAGGGAATCGTTCTAGGACACAAGTGCAATATGACAATTTATGAAGACAATTTGTGAAGACAACTCACAGCTGAGAACAAAAAGTTCTAGAAACCCCACTGCTGGATTTGATGAGAAGGGCAGTTCTGCAGAGATTTGAGGGAAGCCAGAGTCCCCTGGTCTGTTGAAGAGAATGGGAGAAGGGGACAGGCTGTCCTTTGGAAAGGGCAATGGTCAGAGGTAGTGACACTTCCCCCTGTCGGCCCCTCCATGGGACAGGTCACCCAGCCCACACAACTGGGTGGGGTTGCTGGGGCAGGACAGCTCTCTGAACAGGCGAAAACATGAAGATATTTGGGTCCCATGTGACTGCTCATCAAAGGGAGACCAGAGAAGAGAAGGGTTTTCATACTCAAGTTGCTGGAGGACCTGTTGTGCCACCAGTCAGCCCCTGTCCCCCGCCACCCCTGCCTCACCCAATGGGCTCAAGGACAACATGGCCCTGGTGGCAGGGATGGAGGTGACGCATGGGCTTCCACTCACCAGGCGGACCTGGCTGGGGCCACCACTGAGCTCCCAACAGGGCGTCATTCCCCAGGGTGACCCGCCAGCTATCTGGTGGCAGGTTGACTGCACTGGCCCCCGTCCACCATGGAAGGGGCAGTGTTGTCCTCACTGGAATAGATGCTTACCCTGGTACAGCTTTGCCTTCCCTGCATGCAATGCTCCTGCCCAAACTACCATCTGTGGACCTTATTCCATACAGCACTGCTTCGGGTCAAGGAACTCACTTCACAAAAAATAAGTGCTACAATGGCCCACGCTCATGGAACTCTCTGCTCATACATGTTTCCACCATCCTGAGCCGCTGGCTTGATGGAATGGTAAAACAGCCATTTGAGGACTCCGCCATAGCACCAGCTAGGTGACAGTTCCCAGCAGGGATGGGGCCGGGTTCTCCAGGAGGCCGTATCTTCCCTGAATCACTGTCCAATATGTCGTGCTATTCTCCCACAGCCAGGAGTCAGGGGTCCAAGAATCAAGGGGTGGAAATGGGAGTGGACCTCTCGTTATGACCCCTAATGACACACTAGCAAAAAGTTTACTTCCTGTCCCTACGACCTGCTGTCCTGCTGGTCTTGAGGTCACAGCTAGAGAGGCAGGAAGACTTATACCAGGAGATACGGCAATGATTCCACTGAACGGGGAGGTAAGGCTGCCGCCTGGCCCGTCTGGCCCCTCATGCTTCTGAATCAACAGTCTGCGGCTCCACAACAGAGGGGAGGAAGGCCGAGTCTGCAGTGCAGGCGATCCCTGAGAGAAGTAGTGTCCCATGCCCTGGGACTGAGGTCAGTGGGAAGCTATGACGACTCAGTGCAGGCAGGGTGACTAATGCCAGACCCTTTAGGAACAAGGGTTTGGGCCACTCCACCAGGTACAGAGCCATGAGCAGCTGAGGGAACACAGAGTGGGTAGTGAAGAAGGTGGTTATAAAAACCGGCTGTGACCTGGGACCAGTTACAGAAATGAGGGCTATAATTGTCATGAGTACATTCTTCTTATTCTGTGGACAACATGTTTGTGCGTGTGTGAGTATATTAAGCAAATATCATTGCTTTCTTCCTTCTCTTATCACGTAACATAAGATGTACTGACTTTATACCATAGTGTTTAAGTATTGTTACTATGACATCACGGTATTTAAGCATGGGATACCAAATGAGGAAACACACTCAAGGGCTTTACCTCCCCTCTGGGGTAGGAATTAGTGCATTTTCGGTTTACTCAGAAGAGTTGTACCGTGTTAGGCAGATTATGACTTTGTTACTGTCTTTATGTGGAGATAAGTATGGTTTAAGGAGATGTGTATGGGTGTCAGGTGACAAGAAGACGACTTATGATGGGTAATTTTATGTGTCAACTTGACTGAGCCCCAGGGTGCCCAAACATCTGCTCAAACATTATTCTAGGTGTTTCCATGAGGGTGTTTCTGGATGATAATAACATTTGAATCAAATTAGCCTGTTTTCTCCTTCTAAATTTTGCTCTATAGTGACAATTGTCATGACTAAGGCTGAGTGTACTTGGTGACTTCCAGAGATGATCCGAATATTGAGCCCTGTTCTCGTTTGCGTATGACGTGAGTGAAAGGAGGGCTTACAGACTGGAACCCTTCTGCCACTCCCCGAGTCCTGGAACCTAACGTGAACCATGGCTGCCAACCGCCCCTCTGTCTAGGCCTGTGTGTGCAGGCCAATGGCAGGTGGAACTACTGCGACCCTGGGGTCTAGACAGTCTTCTGCTTTAGAATTGAGTCCGCTCCAAACTTTTAGGGCCCCAGAGCCCTGCGGCCCGCTTTCCCCACGCGCTTCGTGTAGCCACGTGTGGGAGCAGAGAGGTTAAGTGTTCGGTGCTTTCCTTCCCCGGGCCATCGCAGTCAGACACAGAGATTCATGGTGGCCATTGGGACTCTTGTTACATCGTTTGTCATGAAAATGAGGTATTAGAATTCTCAGCAGCTAACACGCTTCCTGAGTTATAATGGCGAGTACAGTGGCTCCTTTGGTATTTCCGATAATAGGTAGTTTTGTCAAAGGCTGGTAGCAAATGATCAGTTCAAAGGTGCTTGGAAAAGCACACTCTTCGTGTCAAAATCGCTTACACTGTGGAAAAAGTTACTATCGGTCAAAATGGCACAGAGGGACAAGCTCACATATGTAGAGGAAGCCACTTTAACCCTCAGAAAATACATGTAGGTGAACCTCCAGCTAAAGGACAAACAACCTCCAGGAAGCCTGTGTGAAATCCACCTGGTCTGTGGCTCCACCTCTTACAGATGTCCCGCTCGCACACCAACCCCCACGCCTCCCAGAGAACAGGCCTGGACTTGTATGTGGAAAGTTCCCCAAAAATCTTCTTTTTGCCTGAAAGTGCCTCCCCACCTGCCCAACAGTGCACTCAAAATGGTCACTGTGACATTTACTTTTGAAGAGTCATGTAGACATGGACGCATTTACACTAAGTTACATTTCTATCTTCCCGGACAATGATAATGCATCACCAGCTTACAGGGTCCATTTAGAGGAGAAAAATAGGGCCAATGGTTGAATGCTGTGGGGGAAAATGATTTAATCCAACTGGAACCCAACATGGAAAGGGTTGGGACAAAGAGCTCTCTGCCTCCTGGAAGTGTTCAGGTGACGGCTGGATGGGCCTCTTTTACAGGGGGTAGGAAGCTGGACCAGGCTCCTTCTGACTCAGAGATGCTCCAACTTTACCCCTAGCTCCATAGGAGGGCAGGGGTATTCTCGTCTCTTCTTTGGAAAGCATGTTCTTTAAGTAAAAGGGTTGTCGTCCGTCTCTCGTTCCCTTCCCATTCTGGACTGTACAATTCCCCAAGCCTGGGTATGTCAAACAGAACCCTTCCGATTACTTTACATGACAGAATAATCACGTAACACCAGAGTGACAAACAGGGAGCGAGTCTAGCACCGATCCTGATCAATGAGTAGTGGCCGCTTAGAAAACTGTGGCAAAGAAGGATTCTGGGGCCACCTCAAGGTGAGTGGAGATAGCTCCACAGATAACTAAGGATGTCTGAACAAGAGCCTCGAGTGGGAAATGTTGGCAATACCCTCCATATTTACCCTCCCTGCAGTAGACCCGTGAAAACTCAATGTTTCCAGTTTCAACTCTCACGGGTGATTAATGACCCAAGGCATGCCAAGGAAAGGACAGTGGCTGAAATGGGCTGAGAAGCTGCGTCATGCCCTCTGACCAGAGGCAGGAAGCTCGCCAGAAGCCCAGACTCAAACTCAATGCCTGGGGCTCCTTCCTCACCCAGCACTGTTGTTCTACGCCTAGCACATCTGAAGTCGTTTGTCAGACATTTCGATTATGTTTTATTCCATTCCATGGGGGAAATGACACACATTGACTGTGAAGACTTGAGAGGGCTTCTGGAAGAAATCACTCATAAATGTTAAGGATTTGTTGAATAAAGCCTTCCCTATGGTATACAGGAGTGTTTAAAGCATGCACTGAAATAAGATATACAAAAGTGCCTTCGAGGCACAAAGCTGGACAGCTGTAATGCATTATTAATTCTATTAATAACAATTTGTCCTTCTTCCCTTCAGAAATGGTATCAAAATACATGGTGGAAGATGAAACGCCAATCAAACAATTCACCTTAACATTAAGGAGACTGACAGAGAACTAAGGTCTACAGGGACAGATAAAAATCAGGTAAAATGGGGCCGGCCAGGCGGTTAGAGCTCCGTGCTCCTAACTCCGAAGGTTGTTGGTTTGATTCCACATGGGCCAGTGGGCTCTCAACCATAAGGTTGCCAGTTCAATTCTTCGACTCCCGCAAGGAATGGTGGGCAGCGCCCCCTGCAACTAAGATTGAACAGGGCACCTTGAGCTGAGCTGCTGCTCCCGGATGGCTCAGTTGGTTGGAGCGCGTCCTCTCAACCACAAGGTTGCTGGTTCGACTCCCACAAGGGATGGTGGGCTGCACCCCCTGCAACTAGCGATGGCAACTGGACCTGGAGCTGAGCTGCGCCCTCCACAACTAAGACTGAAAGGACAACAACTTGACTTGGAAAAAAGTCTTGGAAGTACACACTGTTCCCCAATAAAGTCCTGCTCCCCTTCCCCAATTAAAAAAAATCTTAAAAAAAAAAAAGAAAGAAAGAAAGCATCCTGAGGATACATGCAAACAGCACTGGTCGGTGACCCCTAGGCTGTGGAAGAGGATTCTTGGCTCTTCTACGAGTTTCCATCGTTGACTCCATCACTGACTGCTAGGGTGGATCCAATAAATACTTTCAGTTGAAGGTTGTTGATCACCACACATCTCTGTGCACGGTTTTTAAATTTGCATAAATGTAGGCATGACCATTATGCAAAGTAGACAGTGTTAGACCCCATGGCATAACTCCCCAGCCTGCAGGTTGGGAATACTGTTTTAGGATGTCCTATAACCTACCCCGAGTTTCCAAGAGCCCTGCCCACGCCCGTCAGAGGCACAAGCCAGCTAAGTTAGTGGCTAGAATTTCAGGCAGCTGCACAGAGCAGTTTTTCAGCAGGAAGGCTTTCTTTGATCCTAACATTCAGCATGTCCTGACAGCATTTACAGCCCCATCTTTTCCTCTCCAGGCCAGGGGAGGGAACAAGAAAAATCAAATGAAGAGAACAGGAAATTGCTTTTAGGGATGTACAATCAGGGAGAGGGCTGGTGGAAGGTAGGAGAAAGAAAATAGAATTGTAGCTGCGTCCTCATGGGGAACACTTCCAGTCCCATCCTGCTATCCGGGGTCACGACTCTCCTCTCCACTTATTCCTCGACTCATTCCCTCTCCAAATGACCCTTTCCCACGTTCTCCTCTCTCATCAGCACACACACACACACACACACACACACACACACACACACTCCTTACTGAAGCCAGAAATGCTTGGGTGGTTTGCATCATTGTAAAACCAATTATAGTCACTTACGAGCTGCTTATCATTCATGCCTAATTACCAAGTAGCATAATAACCACGGTGCATATAATTAAATACATGTTTGATTAGCTTTGTTGTAAGTTTTATTTGATATCAATACTGAGCTCTGTCTGTGAGCTCAGCCTTCATTGTCTGGAGGGCTGTTGTTCCTGACAGGATAAGAAAGGAGTCACACACAGGAACACCTGCCAGCAACAAAGCCGCCAGGTGGAGTTTAGTGACAGGACCAAGAGGTGAAGGGCAGATCTGGAGATGGAAAACAAAGCCAGGGGGTCAGAAAGCAGGTGGACACTGGAACAGAGAGGGGACTGGCAGAGTGGGAGCAAATGCACTAGGATTGATACAGGTAGGGCACTGGTCAGCAGGTGTGTATTTCATGTACTGAAGATGATATCAGAGCTCAGGGACAAACTGAGTGCGTTTGAAAAGGTTTGGATGTGGCAGGTGTACCCGTTAAAGATCAAAAGTAGAGGAAACACACCAAGGTTTATAGCAGTATTAGCCACAACAGACAAAAGGTAGAAACAACCCAAATGCCCATCGATGGAGGAATGGATAAACAAAACGTGGTCTAGCCATACAATAAAATATCCTTCAGCCTTAAAAAGAAATGAGGTTCTGACAGAGATTCAAGATGGTGGAGCAGATAAACACTGTGCACATGAAAATTACAACTGAATTATAGAACAATCAACCTTGAGAACCATCTGAAGTCTGGCTGAAAAGAATTCCTATAACTAAGGATGTAAAGAAGAAGCCGTGCCAAGACTGGTAGGAGGGGCAGAGACGCGAAACGGGCCGACCTCACACCTGTGTGTGGCCATTGAGAATCAGGACGGGTATCTCAGCCATGGAGTTTCCCCCAGAGGAGTGAGGGACCCCAGCCCCACACCACGCTCCCCAGACTGGAGTATTGGTGTAGCAAGGTGGCAGGAAACACAAACATCCTCTTAAACAACCTGTACACAGACTCACTCACTCACAGGCACTCACCTGGGTCTCCCACGGAGGGATGGTGACTTGGGGGGGGGGGGTGTTGGGAGAGGGCATCAGAGGCATAAGGGCCACAGACTGAAGTGTGTGGCTTCATATCGAGGGCTGGAGGACAGTCATCATTTTCCCTGTGAGGAGACCTGCTCCTGTGCAGGCAGCAGGTGGTGCCATCTTTCCTGTGTTGAGTCCGCCCCCTATGCTTACGGCCAAATCTAAAAATCTAAATCTGATTGGCCTGGTGAGCTCTGGGGCTCCGCCCTGCTGACTCAATGGGATCAGGCCCCACCCAACTCACAAAGAGCTGGAGGCACTTTCTCTGCCAGCAGCCAGCCCTGCCCACGTTGCACTCTTCTTGGAAAACTATAGCAGTCCTCAGACCCCTGGCAGGCAACAACTAGCCTCGATGTGCTCTGAGACTTTAGACTTTTGCTGAGTAGCTCCAGGCTCAGCACTGGCACCACACCAGAATTTACATTAACTTGGTGACCACAACTCTTCCCACTCTAGTGACTCTCTGACACCCTGCCTCACCTAACTCAGGTACCACGTGAGGCTTTATCAGTGGCTGAACCTTAAGGGAGCTGGAAGGGCAGCAGGCCTCAGGGTGTCCTGGCTTTTTGCTCAGGTACCCAGGCCTGGTACTGGTGGCAGCCATCCTCAGTTTGCAGGCTGGCCTCTCCATATTAGTGGGTAAAAGAAGAGGAGGAGGACATTTTAGGAGGAGATGGGGAATTCATCTTTAGACATTTTGTGTTTGGGAATGGCAAGGTTGAATGGCTTGGCTCGTTAATTAGTCTACAATTCTCTTAGGAAAACAGCGGCTCTAGATGATTCTCATTTTCAGGATGCAATGCCTGCCCTGGTCCAGTGCTTGGGACATTGGGGACCCACCCATGCTCTGCCCCTGAAGCTACAAGGGGTATCTGGGGCGGCTGGACAGGAGCACAGAGAGGAGATGAGGGTGTAGATGAAGCAAATCCCATTACTGGGAACATCTGTCCTCTCCAAGACCCACTGTCCTTTAAGAGTCTTATTTGGCGGTGACTTTTTTTTTTCTTTCAACACTGCCCTTAAGTAGTGTGAGCACACGCCTGGCACACAGTCAGCTCGTACAGACGTTCTTGGGGATGACGGAGGCCCTAGGTGTTACATTGTGCAGAGTGGGTGGGTGAGAAAGGCAGAGGTGGTGCTGATGCACATGGCACCCCAAGCCCTGGGCCCCTCCAGACCCAGCAGGGCCCCGGCAGCAGTAAGACTCAGTGTCAACCGAGCCAGAAGCCCGCAGGCCACAGAACAGAGTGGCCCACATGGGAGCTGCTCACTAACAAAGTTTCCCAGTGGCACTCATTCATCACTGCCTTCGACTGGGGCTGCACTTAGCACTGGGAGAGTATTCACTTAACAGGAACACATTAAGTGCCGGTGTAAATTAAAAGCCTAATCATTCTATAATCAAATAGCCATTATTCCAAAAGGAGTTACTCACTGGGCACACTTTTATCAGTATTTATGGCCCTATTATATTATAATGGGCTATTTAATAAAAAATACATTCTATTGATTAGACTCCAGCATTGGATGCAGACAAAATCGCAGAGGTCCTGTGTATATTTTCATTCATCGTACAATTTTCTCCTTGCTGCCCAGCTTGTGTTTTGCCCTGATCAGCGGGAACAGGAAGGACACAGAGATATTTTAGCTGCTGCCGTTTGAAGGTGGGCGTTACTCTGCGATACTTACAGGGTGCAGTATTACACCTGACACACACCTCCGACTTCCTGGGGCTGGAGAGACACCCCCTCCCCTTTAGCCCAGGAAAGAGGACACAGAGTGTCCAGGCCACTGTAACCTCAGTAGGAGAGGACCAGCTCTGGGAAGCAGGGCTGGAGAAGAAAGGAGCTGAGAAGGGGGGCGGGAGACGGCAATGAATGAAAGAGAAAACAGAAAGGGGGCAGAGAGAACAAGAGACAGGGGAGGAAAGAAGAGGGAGGACGTAAGGAAGGGTGGGGGGGGCAGCGAAGCTCTAGGACCAACAAGTGGGGGTAAAAAGGGGAGGTGGGGGCAGGCCTCCTCGCATGTAATCTCCACCCCCCACTCCTTCCCCCAAACCACTGCTACATAACATACAGGCTAAGCTGACCCGGGGCTTGCTGACAAAGCACAGCTTCAGATAGGCTGCACCCCCCCTTTCCAACCCGACTGACTTCCCCGAGCTCCTGCTAAAAGCCCAGCTCACACACACAGGCCGGGTGACTGTGCAGGAGTTTAATTTAACTCACTAATGGGGCGGCGGGGGAACAAGTGCAGAATCTAAGAGCTGGTTGAACGGGGATATGAAAAACTGGGGTTTATACCATGAGGGTGAAAAACAAATGCTAAAATAAGATTGTTGCATTATATTAAAAAAAAACTAGTTAATAGCCTATAAGTCAATAAAACCATAATCTGTGAGGTTGTATTTACTATGAGTCAGAAAGAAATCAGAACACTACAAGCTAACCTCTCATTTTACAGGATTTTAACACATCTGGGTCTTAATCAGTTGTTTAGAAAATGCTGGGTTGTGTGATTCAAAGGTCATGGAACTATGTTTTTGGCTGTTTTCAACTTTTGGACTATTTTTCCTGAAAATCCTCCTAATTAAAACTTCTAGGGCCTTCTGGGAGTCTAACACCATAATAAGTTCAACCAGAGCTGTAACTACCTGGTCTGCAGGTGTCTGCCCTTGGGGCAGGAAGTCTGCTGCTTCTCTAAGCAATGGAGACCCTTTTATTGCCTCCGGAAAGTGCCCTCCTGTGCAGTGAATAATTCATTCATTGGAAGAGACCTGGTCCTTTTTAGTTGGGTGGTGCCTCTGAGACCACACCTGCTCGTTTACCTAATGAGGTGACACAGGGTGGGGTCTTAGGGTGGGGCTGGCCATGCCAGCCAGATCTACGAGTGGCTAGAAGGGTGGGACTTTGCGACAAGTGATTTGAGTCAGCCCCATATCTGGGGAGGGGACGGGGACAGAAAATTGAGTTCAGTCCATGAAGCCCCAGTAAAATGTCCGGACTGGAAGCTGGGATGGCCGCCAATACTCTGTGCTCCATCTGTCACACACCAACGCTGGGAGGGCCACGTGTCCCTGAGGACACAGAAGCTTTGCCTTGGGGCCTCCCCTGCCCCAATTTACACCCTATGCATATTTGTCTGGTTCTAATACATATCCTTTCACAACAACCAAATTGTAATTGTAAGTAGAGCACTTTCCTGAGTTCTATGATTCATTCTAGTGAGTTCTGAGCCCGAAGGTGGGTGTGAGGACCCCCAAATTTGTAGCCAGCTGGTCTGAAGTGAAGTTGGCCCTGGGCACCCCAAACTTGTGGCTGGGTTCAGATTCTTGGGCAGACCGTACCTTTCCCGTCATGTGTGGCCAACCCCGGTGCTTCCTCACTCATTATCCTCTGCTGCAAAACAAACCGCCACTCATTTAGCAGCTTAAACAACCCCCTGGGACCGTCTCACAGTTTGTCAGTCAGGAGTCCAGGCCCTGCTCACAAGGCCCCCCCCACTCAGGGTCTCTCACTAGGTTTCCACCAAGGTGTCCCCCAGGGCCGGTCCTCTGAGGCTCCGCTCCGCTTCCGAGCTCACCTGGCTGGGGGCAGATTCAGCTCCTGACACTGCAGGACTCAGGACACAGGGCCCGCTGGCTGCTGGCTGGAGGCCACCCCAACCCTCCGGCCCCCCGTCCCTGTCACTCGGCCTCCCCTATGGCAGCTGTCATATCTGAGCCAACCAGTGCAGACTGGCCAGTGAACCAGAAGTTACGGTTTTCTGTAATGTTATCCCAGAGCTGACATCCCATCCTTCTGTCCGTGAGAACCAGACAGAGGGAGGGATTACACAGGAAGTGAGAGCAGCCGCCATGACTCCCACCACGGGGACGCCCAGGGTTGAAAACGTTCTATTGTGACTTAAGCCACTGATGGCCCAGAAGAAAACTGAAGTCCACAGGATGAAATCACCCTCCCCAAGTAGGAGAATGGGCTTCCCGTCCCTCCTTGCGGCCCTCGCTGCAAAGCCCATAGACGTGTGAGCTGGACGGGCCTGGACGGGGTTGCGCATGCGCCGGGCCTCCTGTCGAGGCTCTGTCCCCACCTTGTGTGAAGTCCTGCCCTCACTGATGAGGACACACAGATGAATAAGACAGTGTTCACCCTTCACGGGCCCTGAATACAGACACACAGCCCGACACGCGGGTCTGCAGATACTGAGGAAACACGGTGTAGAAGGAGCATTTGGGCGGTCGCGTGCAGGCTGGGCGCTGCACCATTTTCCCCCTTCTGTGATTCTTGAGACTCTTTCCTGTAACCACGGGAGAGTCCCTGCGGCCAGGAGAGCAGCCAGAGGAGCTGGCAGGCGGAAAGAGTGGGTCTTCCTTCATCGCATCCCCTTAGGAGCGGGACAGCAGACCCAAGCCCAGAGTGGCACGGCCCTGTCCCTTTCTGTCTCCTTCCGTGGTGTCACCGCCGCACTCAGCATGTCCGCACAGGACAGCCTGTCTCTGAAAAGACACGTTTCAGCAAAGTGACTCAGTGTCAGCCTGGAGGCCAGGATGCATGCGGTCCAGCCCTCTGTCCAAAGAAGACGTTGATAATGGAATTGGAGCCAAGTGGGAAAGAAAAGGTCAGTGAGTCCACCCCCTTGTCACGCACACGGGAGAGGGAGGCCCAGACAGCACAAGTAATTTGCCCAAGGTCACCCGGCTTTTATTGCAGAGATTCGTCTCTGCAAGCCAGCTCTCCAAATCCTGAGCTCGGCCCACATTTTCATGACTGCACATGAGTCGCTCACTCTTGCTTTGGCCCCGATTTCTCTGGACACTTCCCACCACACACTCAGTTCCACACATGGTACCATCAAGAAATAACATGAGTGGCTAGACGGCACCACTACCCTCTGCGACATTCGCATCGGCGAGGCCCCTTCGCACACGTCACATGTGACAACTGCCTCACCCCCCACTTCTGTATAATTCCACGCGTGTCCACCAAGTGCATATGCCCCTTCCTTTCCTGTTGCAGCTCATTTTCCTCTCCGGATGTCTCTTTTTCCCCTATCATAGGCTGCATTATGTCCCCTCAAAATTCATACGCTGATGTCCTAACCCCAGTAACCCAACGTGTGACTGAATTTGGAGATGGGCCTTTGAAGATGTGATTAAGGTAAAATGAGGTCATGGTGGGGGTGGGGGTGGGGGATGGGGGTACGTCATCCAGTGGGACTGGTGTCCTTACAAGAAGATATTAAGACTCAGACCTGCAGAATGAAGACCACGTGAGGACACAGGGAGAAGTTGGCCATCTACATGCCAAGGGGAGAGGCCTCAGGGGGAGCCAGCCCTGCTGACACCCAGATCTCAGATTTCCAACTTCTAAAATGCAGGAAAATACATGTCTGTTGTTTAAGCCACCCCATCTATGACACTTGGTTATAGCTCCCCGAGCAAATGAATACATCTTATCATCCTCTTTGATTTTCCCTTCTGGTTCTGCTATTTCTACTAACACAAGATAACTATGATGGCTGGTTTTAATTCCTTTTTCACTAAATTTTCATACCTCCAATTTTTTAATTTTCTAAACAGAGAGAATGTTTAGCTTTATCTCTGTAAAATACACGTTATTTTTACATGTAAAATAAGTCATATACGTCACAGATAATGCTCTTAATATTATTTATTCCCTGAGGTTTAATCAGAAAAGACGACTCCGGCTCAGCTCCTGAAAATCAGCGCTAAGTTGCTTTCTACAGAGTGTGGATGATTTATCAGACACTGTGCAAGAATCACTTACTTATTCAGTCCACAACTGTCTGCCTACTATTAAAATCAAAAGCTCCAGGTAGATGAGTCTTATTTTCAAGAAACAATTGCCTCTGTGGCAGCAGAGAAGAGTGTAGGAGACCCCTCGTGCATCAGGAAAGCCTAACTCATCTGAGGAGAATACGAAATAATTTAAACACGGATGTCGTAAGGAAAAGAGCAACCAAATGTATTCACAGAAAAGTAACACTAACCATAAAAGTGTTGCCAGGAAACAGTTGGAAAGAGGGACCTAATATTTCACATGCGTTTTTTTGTTTGTTTGTTTGTTTTTTAATTTGAAGAAGTGCCTCCAAGGAGGAGCATCAATCCAACAGGCAATCATCCAGGAAAGAGAATGAGACGGTCAGAAAAATGACAAAGCATCAAGGAGCAAACCTGGGAAATAAACTGGAGATAAAAATAAAACCATCAGAGAAGTCAAGGTGAAATTGGAATAAGAAAAGGGACAAATAAGATGCTGACATAATACTAAGTGGTATAGAGGTGGGAACCTACAAGGCCCCCCTTCACCTGGGGACCCTGCTGACCCCTGTCCTGCCTCTAAATCTTTTTCTCTTTTGCTCCCACATGGAAACTTAACTTTCCTGGTCCTTTCCCGCACAGTCCAGCTCTGTTGGGCAAATTCATCCAGATGTTTTCGAACTTTTTCAGCCATAGACTAACCCTGCCCCTAGCTGCACCCCGAGAGCCTGATCTCACTGGTTTGGAGGAGGAGCCAGGCATCCGTTTTTGCAAGTTCCTCCAATGTGCCTAGTTGGCAGCCAGGGATGAGCGCCCACCTGTGCCCACGTTGGCAGACAGGGCAAGGACAGAATCGTGACTTAGCGCCCTAGCAACAGAGCCTAGCACAGTGCCTGGCACAGCTGAGCATGCGATGGGGTTCATCTATGAGCCAGGTGGAGACCCACGTGCAAGGCTAAAGGGTCCCTGACAACCTTCACCACCTCTGAGCTGAGCCCTGTACGGGACAGTGAGAGGCAAGGAGAGAGTTCGGGCTCCAGGACAGGAGACATTTACATCCTGTTGCCGAGTCTTTCCGCGGAACGTGGCAGCTTTGGCAGCTTGCCTTTCCGGGAAGCCCTGTGCTAAGTGCCCAGAGGGGCCCCAGCCATCCCTTTGGGCGCCTCTCCAGCCTGGGATCTCTACAGCCCCATCCCCTTGGCACGAGAGCTTTGCATTGGGATAAGCAGCCCCAACCCTCCAGGCTCCTTATCTTGTGGTTGCCCACAGGGATTATAACCCTCCCCCAGCCCGGCCCAGCTGATCAGATGACAACTACCTGTGGATTTCTGTGTGGCTCTGGGGCGAGTCTGGCCTTCTGAGGCTGTAAGCCTCCCCCTAGGTGATTTCAGAAGCAATGTGGAGATAAGGTGCTCGTTTGCCCAGATACCTGCTGCAAACATCGAAATTCCTTTCTAGTTTCAGCCCTTTGACTTACGGCTAGGATAGTAAATATCGTTCCAATAAGCCTTTGTCTTCCCCTAGAGCTTGAGAAAGTCTTTCAACTATCTCTTACCACTCGCATTTCTCCCCCTGAGGGCTTGTAGGTGGTATGGAGGTTACAGATACGGTGTAAGGTAAGGCATACGGCCTTCATCTTCACGGGGGGAAAACTGCCCCACTGGCTGAACACACAGCCCTGGAAGGCCCGTGGCAAAGAGAAACAAGTATGCAGCTATGTTTCAGAGACACAAAGCATTGTATTTTGTGAAGAAACCCAAAGGGACCCCCGTGGAGACCTGGAGACAGAGACGCAGAGCAGGAAGGAGTACCGGCCACCACAGGAGGGGGGTGTCCTTCACTCGAGGTGTTTGTGTTTTTACTGACATCTTCCTTGTATCCTCTTTTGTCATGTCAGTGTCATCTGTTATCCTGTTGAAGTACCAAGTGTGACGGGAGAAGGCAGGCACAGGTTGGGAGGCGTCCCGAGATACAGAGGGGATTGCAGCCATGCTAGCCAAGGCCGGGTGGCTTTTCACAGGCGTCAGGACTTGTAGTGTGACAGAGCCGCACAGTTACCTCCAGGCCTTTCGGCCTAAACCAGGGTTGACTTGCACTAGCATTTTTGGAGTCAGAGGGTGTCCCCACAGCAGACCCTTGGCCGTCACTGACGGGACACTTGGATTTCCAGTATTAAGGGAAGGCCCCTAGAAATCCACGGAATCGTCAGTTGTGGAGCGAGAAGAACTGAATTCTTTGAAGTCTAAAGGAAAACAAGCCCCTTAAAAACCAAAAACCAACTGCTGCTGAGTCTTGGGGGCTCCTGGCATCACAAAGACTCCGTGGATGGTGTTCAGCAAACAGTCAGCAGCTCTCAGAGAGGGCAGCACGGTGTCACCTTCTTGTGACACCAGCCAAACCTGGAGAGGTATTTACTGAGTGTGTGTGTTGGGGGGAGACAGAGACAGACAGATAGAGACTGACGGGAGGGGGGGGAGGGAGAGAGGGAGAGAGAGAGAGAGAGAGAGAGAGAGAGAGAGAGAGGAAGTGCTGGAGGGAAGGAAGGAGGGAGGCCGTGTATAATATTTAGAGGATCTGGAAGAATGGAAACCTAACAAAAACAAAACACACCTGCTTATCCACCCTCCTGAGCCCCACTGCAAGGGTTAGTGTTCAATAACTGCCTTGAACGGTGACTGGAACATTACAAGGTTGTGAGAAAACATGTTCCAAAGTAACAAGGGGGCAGCCACAAATTTGGTGTCCTGGAGAGCCGTGTGACTTCCCACAGCCCTCCCCTCCCCCAACTTTGATTTTCTCATCTTTAAACATATTGAAGAACTGCTGCCATCCCTTCTTGTCAGGCAAGGTTGTTTTGGAGGCTTTAATGACGTGTGTGAATGTGCGTTGTAAGCCAGCGAGCGCCGTGCAAGCGGGATTATTAAAATTCGAGCCCACAGCACCCTGTTGAAGCTCAGCCTCACGCTGCCGCACGTGATAATATCCACTTTTCACACAGTGGCGTAGGAACTGCTGCTCATTTACAGGTAATGTCTCCCTCTTCGGCTTATTGAACCTGTGCACAATACGCAAAGCCTTTTCAAATCTACAAGTCACAGTGGGGGGTGTTTACCACATTCCGGCAGGTGCCAGCCATCCCCTATAACTCAGAGCCGGTCCGTAATCCAGTGAGTGAGAACACATACGGGCGTGGGGTACATACCGTGAGAACAAGCTCAAGTCTCCTAATGTCAACCTCCATATCAATTTGAAAAACAAAAAGTGAGGAAAAGCACAGTCACAACTGGCATGCGGATTTCTGTGCTGTTTTATTTCTTCCTTAGACTAAAGGAGGCCACGTGAGGTGCTAGTGCTGGGTGTCTGCCATGCGGGTGGTTCAGAGTCTTTCCCGAGCATTCACTGCCCCCTCGAACACAGCGTGTCCCCCTCCCTCTTCCTGGCCCCCCAGTCTCAACGCTGCGTCAGAACCAAGCCCAGCCTCTCCAAGGAAACCCCAAACCTTCCAGACTTTGATTCTGTCCCCAGGATGAATCAAAGGGTGGCAGCACCACCCTTCTAAGCTTCGTGGGAGGGGCTGATTGACAGACGGGTGATGGATTGGGTTAGAAGGGGAGAGTGGATGAGGAAAGCACCGATCCCCGAGAATGTTCACATGTCACTGTTTACAGGATGACAGCAAAATTGACCCAAATGTAATTTCGGAGAGCTTCTGCTTTCCAAAGCACACCTCCTGTAAAAGCAGATTTACTCTGCCAACTCCCATAATAGATGTTGTACATCAGAAGCTCATCGGCGGAGATGCTATCTCCCTGTGACCTTGCTCAAGACCCTGTTGAATTGGTGGCAAGTCCACAAATACTAAAGCGTAGGGCTTGACAACCGCCCTGCCTGCTCTTTCCAGGTCACACCGTGTGTTCAACTTATCACCCCCTCGGTGACAGAGGAACATTCCAAATCTAGAAGCCAAATCCTGGAGAAAAGAGCCGGCAGGGCTCAGCGAGACCGGCCTGTCCCTGGCCAGTGTCTAAGCCCTGCAGCCCTCCTTACACCCCTGCCACGTGTGTCCTCCTCATGACTTCCCTAAGCTGTGGCTGTCCCGGGAGGTCTCCACGGGATCCTTATGCTGCCTCCGGGCACCCAGTTGAGTCACCGTCTGAATTTCCAGCCCAGTGTCTGTGAGACAGGCACCCTCAGCTTCTATCAAGCTAGCCTGGTCCCTGGACATCAATGGCCTCAGCCTTCCCTTGCCCGTGACACTACCTGCCAGCAAGGCGCCCGCCCACCTGCTCCTTCACCTGCTGACGCCATAGAGAAACGAGGGGGTGGGTTGGCTCTTGCTTTTGGACCCACAGATCCCTCGTCCCTAAGCCATCCTGATCACAGAGGCACGTTCACTACCACAGACGCACAAATCTGCGGCAAGTTCTGCTGAGGGCACAATTTCTTTCCCTTTCTGTGTCTCTTCCAGGTAGACAGACAGACAGACAGACAGACAGACGCTAAGGAGAGAGAGACAGAAAGGGAGACAAAGACAGAGAAGGGGAGAATTAACTCTATGGAAGAAAGCAAAAGCGAAAGCAGGAGCTTTCCTTAAGCCCTGGGGGGGCTGGTGGAAAAGTCCCGCACATTAGGGGGAGGGTGGTCAGTGTGGCTGGGCCATCTGTCGCTGCTAATTGGCACTCATGGAATTTAGGCTCCTCCCCTCCCACAGAGTCTGACACACAGAGCATGGTCTTTCGTGTTGATAGCATTTCAAAGAGATGGTTCCCAAGTCTTTGAGAAAGACAGTCCTGGGTTGTCAAACTGGCCAGAGGCTGGAGAAAGATTTACATCTCAAGCAGCAGAGAAAGACTGTACAATTACACGATTCTAAAGTAAGTGCTGGAAGGAAAGGAGCTCAGCGGCCCACAGCGAGGAAGAAAGCTGTCTGAAGTTTAGCCAAGCTGAGGGGAACGTGAAGGCCGTCTCGAGTCACCAGTCCACTCCTCCTGAATCACACCTGTGCAGAGCGACCCAGGAATCTGTGCTTCAGCAGCTACCCAAATGTTTCCAAAGCTGCCAAACTGCCAACTCTCAGATCTAATAACCCAAGTAACTAGAAACCCGGTGTTTAAATGTGCTGAGCTTAGCAGATACCATTTGGATGAACTAGCTCCCCTACAAAACAAAGCAGGCAAGGGGAATACTCAGAAGTGGGATCTCCGTGGTTAAAGAACAAAATTCTGCCCAGTAAACGTGAAGATCTAATTGGCTTTAGGAAGTGATTCATGACCGGGCGGCATCCCATGAAGCCACTAGAAGGATCATACAGAAGGGAAGGGTTTTATCGGCAGAAGGGTGGGCCAGGGATGTTATTTAGCAAAAGAAAAGACTGTTTCAGGCCAGGATGTCTTCTTTTGGAGGGAAAGCAACCAATAGGGTTTTAACAAACAGATCACCCCACTAGTGCCACCCTACTAGTCCCAGGGTCACATCCCTGGGAGAGGTTGAATACTGCAATTATGTCTTGGTTTCCTGTCCTTGTGGGGGCAAATGACTCCATTTTGCGCCTGTTATTTCGTTTTTTTTAACACCATGTTAGCCCTAAGGAGATAATACCCAGTGGGATTTAGAAAAGTCCTGGATTTTTGTTTGTTTTGTTTCTTTTCAACGAGAACCCACCCCCCAAAATTTACTTTCATTCAAACAGGCATTTTCCTTGGGGCCCTGGGTGCCCACCTTTTAGTAAAGGCCATTTTTTTCCCTTTAACGTTGTGTATTGCTTTCAGTACATTAAAGTTATCACTCTCCACATGATACAGGAAGATGTTCTTCAGGGGCCCTTGTAAATCACAGGATAAGAGCTAATTGAAACTTGCCTGCATACCTTAGTGGGCTGAGTCTTGCAGCAGGAAAGCAACCAGCCAGCAATTAAAATGCTAATACAGGGCTCACCCCAGCTGGGCGCTTTTGCCCAAATCCAACAGGGAGCGTCAGCAGAATTCATAACATCCAGCCAGGAGTGGACTGAATTTAGAAGCCATTGATTTATCACAGCTGCAAATAACACTACAGAGATGGTTTGCAAATGGAAAATAACAACAACAAAAATAACAATAATAAAAGCACTGATTGTCGCGATGGAAACGAAAACTGGACTGAATTCAGAAGGCATCGATTTGTCAGAGCTTCAAATAACACTACAGGGAAAAAAAAATTTGTAACTAGAATGAGGTGGATGTTAACTAAACATTGTGGCGATCATGTCCCAACACATGTATATCACGTCATTGAGCTGTACACCTTAAACTTACACAGAGCAGCTGTATGTCACTTATACTGGAAAAAAACAGCATCAAAGACATTTTGCCAAAGGAAAATAGCAACAACAACAATAATGAAAGAATTGATTGTCATGATGCTTCCAAATTATTCTCAGTTGTCTAGAATTCAGTGCAAATAAAACCAGCACCTTGGGGTCAGTCCCCTAAGGCTTGCTTTTGGGAGGGCCCAGCCTCTGGGAAAAGCTGCAGGTGCCCCCAAAGATTTGGGGCACCAGAAACCCGCCTGAGACATGTAAACAGGGGCTGGTCTTACGGACTCCGGAGCCGAACTGACCTCCCTTCAAGTCCTGACGCCATCACTTGCCAGCACCTCATCTGTGGCAAAGTTCTTTCATTGCTATGTGCCTCAGTCTCCTCACCTGTACAAGGGGGACATGAAAATGCCAACCTTGGAAAGTTATTCTGAGCGTTACATATGATAGCTGCAGCAGTTAGCGCAGCACTTGCCCAGCACGACTCCTGTATCAGGGACTGTTATTACTACTATTATTACGAATCTCTGCAGACCCTGCCTGGCTCTGGCCTCCTGCCCTCATTTGGTCTGCGTTGCTGCCTTAGCTGCCGTACCCCTGCTTTGTGCCTATTCTTGGGTTTTTGCCCCCAAGCCCTCCATCATTGTTCCAGGAGGAATCTCAGCTCCCACCTCGCTGCCATGGGCCAGACCTACCTGGCCCCTGTACCCAGCTATTTCCCACACAGAGGTCACGTGCTGCTACCAAACTTTCCTCCTCCCGAAGGGCACGTGAGAGCAAGGGATCTACATAAATTGCAGTTCGATTCAGAACCACATACATAATATCCACGAAAGGTCAGCCTCTTAGGAAGTTCTGCACATGGAATTAGATGGTGCTGTAAGCAGGCCCACGTGCCCGGCAGCGAGGTCCATCTCCCAATCCCCAGAACTCATGCGTATGTCACCTTGTGTGCTGAAGGGGCTTTGCACATGTCATCAAGGAAAGAAGAGGTCCAACTGGATTAGGGTGAGCCCTAATTCCAGTGAGTGGTGACCTCATACGGAAAGAGAGATTTGGAGATAAATGCATGCTCGTAGGGAAGAAGGCCATGTGACAACGGAGACAGACGGGAGAAATGTGTTTACAATACAAGGAGCACCAAGGACGGATGGCCACGGCCGCAAGCTGGGAGAGGCCAGAAAGGACCGCCCTTCCAATCACCCGAGAGCATGGCCCTGCAAATACCTTGACCTCAACCTTCCGGTCTCCAGAGCTGGGAGAAACTTCCAGTCTCCAGTCTGCTGCTGTAAACCACCCAGTGTGTGGTCCTTTGCCACGGCTGCCCTCAGAAACTGATACCCTGACCAACTCCGGGATTCAGAGGACGTAAACCCCCTTAAGCCGTCCCAGCTGCAGCTAACTCAGCACGAAGGCTCCAGGCCAACTTCTCCAGGAGCAGGAAGTACGGCATCAGTAACAGCTGTCCACATGCCCACGTCCTCCTAGCAGCTGCGAAGAGCCAACCTAGACGGCGTATGTATGTCTCGAAAATACCTGCCTGGTTAGGAAGTTGGTCTTCTTCGTTTAAGAGAAATAACTCGTAGGGAAGGAGCTTGATGCCGAGACCCGGCTAGTGGCTATTTTCTTCAACACCCCCCAACCCCCATCCCACTCCACCGCATCTTGGCAAACAAAAATAGGCTCGACCTCTAAAGGTGAGGGTGAGCTGCTCCATGTTTGTCACCAACTATTAGCCCTGTGCATATGTTTAAACCTCTCTCTCCCAGGTTTTCTCGTCTACGAGGTGGGACCATAACTAGACGTCTGTGGCTTGTTACAAAAATCAAATGGCAGTGGCATTTTTGCACAGCCGTTACTCATTGGTTTACATCGATCTACTCTGGAGGGTTCTGGGAGGTGGCGAGAAAGTGCCATCAGCGACAATGCCCGATAAATCATGGGTCTGTTCCCTAACAAAGAAAATCCCGTGTGATTTTTAGCCCAGACTCGTGCTTTGATTCCACTGAGTTCCTCACCTCCCTTCCTTGCCTGAGTCACCCATCTTAGTGTTTCCTCCCTTAGGGGACCCCTTACACTTCATCAGCTATAGAAGCCAATTATATTTTATTCATTATGGTGGCGGGACACAGTTGGCAGAGGTCAACTAGCCACTTAGCCGATGGAGACCAATCCGGCGCTCTGTGCAAAACAGTGATTGGGCTAAGCACTGGCACCACCCCATCTGCTTCCTCCTGGGACCCCAGGGGGTGAGTGTGTGTGTGTGTGACATCAACATAAAGACATTAGGTAGAGTCAGGAAAAAGGACACAGTCTTGCAAAGAAAGAGAGGCCCAATAAGAAAACGGCCCGAGGTATCGTCACTAAGGGAAAGACAGGAAACAGAAGCCTGAAAACAATGGGCAGAAGCTACGGTAAAGACTGAGGATGACATCACTGAATCCAAAGGGGACTTTAAATCATAAATGACTCAAGGGGGACCAGGTCACACTATCAGTGCTGCCGAGACTTAACTGAGTAAGAAAAAGACTCAGTCTTGACTGTGAGTGAGTGCTGAATACACATTGGAATGAATGAATGAGCCAGCCAAAGCCAATCGTATGTTACATACGTAGACCACGGAGAACCTCACCAGAGTATAAGGATTTCCACCATATTCACGAAGGCTCAACCCTCTAGAATCCTGTATCACCAGCAGAGCTGGAAATTGTTTCCTATCCACGCAGTCTCTCCAAGTCCTAGTCACCTGGTGCCAAGAGAATTCCTCAGGCGGACGCATCACGTTACCCAGCCAGACCGGGGTAGTTCCTCCTCTGGGTGCCCACTCCACCCTCTGCACCCGCTGTTGAGAACAGACCCCCGTGGACGAAAGCCTCCCGTTGTTACGTGTGCCTCTGCTGCCAGCGGGTGAGCATGCCCAGAGCAGGAACCCTGCCTTTTCATCTTTCTTGCTCCAGTCCTGACCATCATGTCAGATACATGCTCTAGAAACGCTCGTGTAGATATAAGAGAATACCAGAAGCACCCCCACCATGAAAATCACGTCTGTGACTTCTCCATCTTAGCTATGGAAGCTCCAAATGATCAAGTCACTGGCTGAACAGTACGCTATGAGACCCTTGCTTCTAAACGTCATACATTTCAGTGCTTCCCAATAATGTATGCGCCTTCTGTAGGCAAATCAAGGTCCGTAGTAGTTACACGAGGACAGAAAGCCGGGTGGACATCATCAGGAGACCTGAGCTGAACTGTTCACAGGAGCTAAGCGTGTAAACCCTCCTCCCACGGCAATTCCCACTTCTCCACTTCCAGAAGGGAACACGGACATTTGCAATCCAACAAATGACCGCAGGCTAATTAAATCAACAGTCCTTGCAAATTAGTTTTTTAAGTGAAAGTGTTTAAAGACTTTAAAAAAAAAACTGGGATTCATTCCTATTGGGGATAATGTTTGAGAACAAATGAGCAAATAGGAGAGAGTGAAACAGGAAGGAAACAGAATTGTCCTCAGCTGTCTAAAAAGTCAATTACCATTTGAAAATGCTAAACTGAGTATGTAAAGACGCTTTCTGTCCCACTGAACTTCTACATGCATAAAATGTTTTCCAGGTAATTATCAACCACGCAGAAATCAGCATTAAGAGCAAGAGGATTTGTCTTCCTACATTAAACATGTGTGTGCAGGTTTCTTTTCTCAGAGACTGTTATGAAAAGCATACTGCAGTGCATCTCCTTTCCACAAAAAGAAAAAAAAAACAGTGATGTGTCATGCTGTCCTATTGACTCTGGGTCAAGGTCCTTGAGCGTGTCTGACCTTGAGCAAACCCCTTTGCTTTCTAAGCTGTTATTTATTCATACCATGGCAAATAATGACAGCTGCCACCGGCAGCTCCCAGAGATGCTAGACATCGATTTAAACTGTGCAATCTTGAGCAAAGGCAGTCAATTCTAGCGATTCCAACAGGCACACTTTTTTTCACGTCTTCACCCATCCCCAAAGCTCAGCCGGTGCAGAGAGAAGCAATGAAGGAAACAGCAGAAATTTTGAAGTTCTCCAGCAAAGAATCTGTGTGACTGTCATTAACCTGGAGTTTCCAAAACATATATGACCACGGGACACTTTTTTGGTGCAGCACCCATTAACATGGCATGGGAGAGAACACAGCGCTCAGTCAAAATCAGCCCAGAAGGTAAACTCTGCCTTCTTGTTATTGAATGAAGGAATGAATGAATGAATGACACAAAGAAACAAAAATACAGGAAGACTATATTAGGTTGGTGCAAAAGTCATTGCAGTTTCTGCAATTTTCTTTGTTAACCTTTTAAACCGCAATGACTTTTGCACCAATCTAAGAGTTGGGTGGGAAGAGGAGGAAAGTAGGGAAGAGAGAAAGGAAGTAAAGTCTGATGGGGATTTTCTCCACTTGCAGGCTTGGCGTCTCCCAAAGTACATTACTTTCCAGAACCTACTATGTGCCTCTGCTGGACTGCAGGGTACCACACAAAGGAAGTTTCTCCTGATTCTCATTCCAGTTGGTGCCCATTCACGAGGAGCAACTCTTACCAAATTCATGATTTAGGATCCCCTCACACATGTTGTCGAATCAAAACAGCTTTTTCATTCACCTGAGAACTCCTGAGTCATGTCTTGTGTTCATTGCATTCCCCTGAATTTTGAAAGACCAATTTCCTCAAGGAGCTCAGTCTCAGACACTTTCACAAAGTGACAGTCCAAGATTCTTTTCTTTTTCCTTCATTATTTGGAGAATATTTTATTCGTTTCTGTAATCAAACCCATGTAGATAAGACCTTACATTTTTAATACAGTGCGTTAACCCAGTACAAATGGAAAAACTTAATGTTGTTTAACATTTCTAGACCAATATGGCTATTAATTTCTGTACAATGCCAACCCAACATGGTACAACTGGGACACTTTTTCCAAAATTGACAGCACAGCTAAAGTTTCCAAAAATTCAATACATATGTATGTTGGAGATAGATAGATAGATAGATAGATCCAGTAACAGCATGTTATTTATACATCAATAGTAACAACAGCTTTTCCAGTCATCTGAACAAAATTATAGAAGCATGCAGCACACCATTAAAAAAACCACAAAAAGGTAAAAAACAAAACCCCAGAAAACAATGTTCTGTTACTGTTGTAGTACCTGGCACCATTTTATTTTATTATTATTATTATTATTATTATTATTAGCTTCTCAACCATCATCTGGAAAGAAAACGTCCCAGAAGAGCATCACTAAACACAGCTCTGACAAAGCATGGTCACTACCACGTATCCTAGAGCAGGTAGAAGAAATGTTACACTTACAGGGTATGACGCAGTACCGTCCTACCTCTATAAGACTAGAGGATACACTTAAAAAGGCATCATTTGAGACTTGGTTCTATTGTTCCAGCGCAGGGCCCAAAGGATAGGACGCCACAGCTCTGGTAAAGAAATGCACCTTCTTAGATAGGACTTCCTTTCATCACTGGCTCAGTTCTCAGTTATTGATCCAGTGGGAGCCAAAATGTGGTCCTCTCCTTATAGTTCCTTAATTAAACCTAACTAGACTGAAAACAAACTTGGAAAGCGAGTCAGGTCACATCTAGGACTGATCCCAGCTCTTCATATGTATCAGCTAAAAACCGTTTTAAAAAGGCAAAACAAACAAAAAATCCCCAAACAACACAACCCCAATGGATTCATAGAAAACAACACAACCCCGCTGGATTCACAGAAAAAGGACCGAGCGGAGGCGCACAGGACTCCATCTGACTGGTGCTGTACCAAATCTGCTGTTTGAATGGTAAGAGCTCCATGGAAGAAAGCAGGCGCCCAGCCACACTTCAAAGCTTCAGGCCACGACCAAACACAGCACCATTTCAAACAGAAGCAGCAGCTTAGATCTGTTTCACCGATGGTGACATCACTATTCACCATCCGCTCACTCATCCAGGAAGGAGGAGAGATCAAGTTCTGTACTGCGACTGTATTCAACTCAATTACCACGTTACAAAAATAGCAAGCTGCCAGAATCAAGAAGGCTGCTCTCTCCAGCACCAGTCGTCTTCACCACCAAGCGTACAAATGCCTTTACCATGTGCACAGGTCACAGGGGAGCAGAGAAACCACACCTGATGGGCGAGCCGGGACCACCTCGTTCAGGCCCAGCTGTTCTGCAGCCGAGATTTTCCTCTCGTGTCTGGTGTTTCATCTAACCACAAGGCCTCAGTTCTACATGAGAGCTGCTCAAGGAATGTGAGCAGCAAGATTCCTCCTAGCACTTCAGGCAAGGATAAGCCATGATAAGAAAGCTCTAAACAGAATGTAGCATTTGTCAAGACCAGCAGACAAGCAGGGAACGCAGTCAGGCCTCCTTTTCCCACCCTGAGAGGGGAGCTCGCCAGCGGTTCTAGTGTTTCAAGAAGGTGAAGATCTGTTTTAAACCCCATGATGAAACCATGAGGGAATCGTTCTGTATGGCCTCAACTTAAGGACAGAGGGGTCTGAGTGAAACCTTCTCTTAGAGGGAAAAAGTGTCCCTGTGTGGACTATTTAGGCATAAAAGACTTCAGGCAGCCTTAAATGCTTCTGCTTTAGGAAACACAGTCAACCATCACGGCTGCCCAGTCTCAGCAATGGGAAGGAGACGTTGTACTTAGAACTCCAGAGGGAAATTGGTTAGCTAGCAATGCTGAGGACAATTCTGGGGAAACTTGGCTTAGGTCATGGTACATGGTACTTCAGAAAGATGTGACCAAAATGATGATTTTCCAAGTTCATTAGAACCTGGCCTCTACTGCAGACATTTGTACCCATGTGGACGGTGCCCCCAGAAGGTACCCGAGGACAGATGACAATTCTCATCCTCTCTGCCTGACCCGAGGCCAGAGCTCACGCTCATTGAGTAAATGTTTCTTGAAAAATGAACAAATGAATGTTGCATAAATACGCCACATTTTCTCGCAGACTACGATTTATTGATCCAGTGGGAGGCAAAATGTGGTCCTCTCCTTATAGTTCCTTAATTAAACCTAACTAGACTGAAAACAAACTTGGAAAGCGAGTCAGGTCACATCTAGGACTGATCCCAGCTCTGCCATTTATGTCTCTAACCTTAGGAAATCCACTTAAATCCTACAGAATGGGAATAACAGTGGTGCCTGACTCACTAGGTGGGTGTGGGGATGAAACGGGAATTATTCAGCCAAGGGCTGACACGGAAAATTCTCAGTGCACGTCGGTCACCATCAGTCAGTGCCCAGTATTGAACACGCGAGCTGCTCTCCCACATGCGTTCAGAAATCAGAGCTTCTCCACAGGGCACTTAGACTCTTCCTCCAAGTAACTATATTATTTCCCAGGAAAGAAATAACATGCTCGGAGGAGACCCAAGATGGCAGAATAAACAAACGCTGTGCTTGCCTCGTTCCGTGAACACATCAAAATTACAACTAAATTATGGGACCATCGACCTGGAGAACATCTGAAGTCCGGCGGAAAAGAAGTTCTATAACTCAGGATGTAAAGAAGCCGCGTCAAGACTGGTAGGAGGGGCGGAGGCGCAGGACGGGCCCCACACCTGTGCGTGGTGGCCGGTTGGAAACCAGGGGGATCTCTCGGCGTGGAGTTTCCCGCAGAGGGGTGAGAGACCCCAGCCCCACACGGGCCTCCCCAGCCAGGAGCACTGGTGCTGGGAAGAGGAGCCCCCACAACACCTGGCTGTGAAACACAGTGGGGATTCCGACAGTTCAGGTGGGAAGGGAGGTGACAGTAAACCAGGTGTCCTCTTAAAGGGCCCGCGCACAGACTCACTCGCTCGCAGGCACTCACCTTGGGCTCCAGCGGAGGGACGGTGACTTGGGGACATCAGAGGCATACGGGGAGCAGACTGAGGTGTGTGGCCTGGGGGGAGGCCTGGAAGACAGTCACCATTTCCCCTGCGAGGAGACCTGCCCGGTAGAGCCAGCAGGCAGGTGCCATCTTTCTGTGTTGAGCCCGCCCCCCCCATGCTTACGGCCAAGTCTGAATCTGATTGGCCTGGTGAGCTCTGGGGCTCCGCCCATCTGACCCACCCCACCCCAGGTCACACAGCTGGAGGCACTTTCTCCACCATCAGCCAGCCCCTTCCACGTTGCACTCTTTCTGGGAAAACTCCCAGAGTCCACAGGCCCCAGGTGGGCAGCAGCTGGCCTCCGTGCGCGCTGAGACGTTTGCTGAGTAGCTCCAGGCTCAGCACGGGCACCAAAGCAGAATTTACGTTAATCTGGTGGCCACAACTCTTTCCATTCTAGTGACTCCCTGACACCCTGCCTCCCCCAACTTGGGTACCACACGAGGCTTTATCAGTGGCTGAACCTTACAGGACCCAGCAGCAGGTGGCAGCAGGCCTCGGGGTGTCCTGGTTTTTTGTGGAGCTAGCCCTGGCCCAGTACTGGTGGCAGAAGTCCTTGGTTTGCAGTGTGGCCTCTCCCATGTGTTTCCAACTCCAGCACAAGCAGCAACCAACCAAGGGGCACCTTGTAGCTCCTACCAGGTAGTCTCTGGGTGGTCACAGGCAGTGGGTAACCTGGGCCTGCTCCAGGCAACAAAAACTCCATCCAGCTCCCAGGATGGACAGGGCTGATCTTCTTGGGGGCTGAGTCTAGCCAAGTGCCACCCTGAGGAGTGATGGCATGTCCCCACCACTCAGAGGGAGGGCCTCGCCCCCTGGGCTGTATGACTACATGCAGGTCGTTAAGTTAAAGACACATTAGGAAAACAGAAAGTAAATTTGCCTAGAAGATGACATAGTGTGGGGGAGAAAGAGAAGACACACACACACACACACACACACACACACACACCACAAGGTAAGGTCTTTACTCCTCAGCTAACACATACCAAGCTTAGGAGTAATATTTTGCCAGAGAAACTGTGTTCAATATGAGGACATTCTTTACTCCACCCACAGGAGAGGTCACCACGCTTTGCAAGTCAGATGAGCAATGGTCTCTTACTGTGTGATTGGAGAAGAGGAAATTGCTATAATAAGCATTTTTTTTTTGTTAACTCTTCTCCATAAAATAATTGATAACATGTCAAACTTCTCCTTTAAAACATTCATCTTAATCCATGTACTTAGTAGAAAGATATTCTCAGCTTGCTCAACTGTGGCTGCAGCAAAGCAATTATTTATTTGACATTTGCATTCAAATGCAACTGTACTCAAATTCATCAAGGCAGCATCTCTGATACTAGAAACGGAGGGCGACGCTGTCTCTGCTCAGCTCTGAGGCATCTGCTCTCCCCATAAGGAGACAGCCTATGGTCAACGCCAGTTACAGCCGACTTTACGGCATCTGTCATTTACACAGACTGGTCACCCTGGGCTATACAGACACTTTGTTAGACCACATGGGTTTTTGGAATTCTAAATAAAGCAGCAACGAGCAATTTCCACAGCATTGTTTACAATGTACAGCACCAGAGGTCTGCCGCAAGAGGTCCTCACCTTCCCTCAGCAAAGCCACCGTTCCTACAATCTGCTAGTCCAAGAGCTCTTTAAATTCAAGGGCACCCCCCTGCCCGCCTCCGGTGAACTTCAATCAGCGGTGAAATATAATCCCAGATAGGTCACAGAGGATGACACCGTATTCTTCTTGGGCTGCAATCCATACCCCAGGAGCTCCCCGGCAGTCAGTAATCTGTAGTTACTGTGTAATTGTTTCTATTTCATTTCAACCACAGGCCAGGAGGCCTGCACAGCTCCCCGTTCAGAAGGCAGTTTGGAAATAAGGTGGCTGGTGTGTGACTTTGTCCGATTAAGGCCCCCCCGCCACGCTTTCGCGCTGGAGCTGTATGTGCCTAAAGTGGGCGCCTCTGGCAGTGGGCGCCTCTGAGAGCATTTCAACCACACAGGAGGTTCAGCAACTCGTTTCCCTCCAACTCGCTGGAAGAGACCAGGGAGAACAAGAGAAGGGTATTTCATTAAGACCACCAATGCTTTTTCCCTTGGTAGGGCTACAGTTACACCCTCCAAAACGAGGATATCCACTGGGGCACAGCCAGCCCTGAGATCAGCCTTATGTCATATTTGTGCGATCCCAGACGCTCCTCGGGCTTTGGGTTCCCACTCCTGCACCCGGAAGGCAGCTCAGTGGTCCTGAGAACTGCTCCATGTAGGAAGGAGGATTCAGCCCGGCTCAGTGATGGCAGGATACAACCAGAAGCCAAACGCCTGACCTCCCACCCTGGGCTCCTTTTCCCAGAGCCAGACCTAGAAAACCAGACCTTCATTTATCAGACCCTATTCACTGGGGATCTGTGTCCATGGGTCTTAGTCTGGGATGCTAAAATCCTAAAATTAATTGTTAAACACAAAACTTAGCTCTGACTTTTCTGAAAGTTGTAAGTGTGGTATAAATAAATATAAAAGAAACAAGTTTGCCAAGAAATAGTGTGAGCAAGGTTGCAGGATGTGTGTGTGTGACCTAATTTAATAGAACAAACAACTTGGAGACACACAGAAGAACCGGTTAATGTACAATCAGCCGAACTCACATCGTTAGTTAACGATCCGTTCATTCACTGGAGGCTGCGTGGTGAGTAGATGTTGTCGATCTCAGTAGAGCTTTGTGTAAACTTGAAGGTGATACAAGTGTTTAGACGTTAGACGAAGGCTGTAACTCAGACTGCACAGATTCCTTCTGGCTTTACCCCCAATTAACCTGAGTAATGAGTCTCAGCTATATTTGCATATACATCTATCAGGGCAACAATGTTTCTCCAGGAAGTTATAACTCAGCTGCCACATGCCTACCCTTAGGGAGAGTTGAAATCAGCAAGCTCTGGGGACCTAAGGAACAGGTTGGAGAGCCAGTGCCTCCGCTGTCAGAGGCAGGCCCAGTCACTCCGACCCACCATGGAAGGGGGCGTCCGTGGCACAGGACAAAGACTGAGGAAAACGGGAGGACTTCATGTGAGAGAAGACTGGGGTGAGCGTTAAAGACAGGGGCAAAGATAGAAAGGCAGGTTTGGGGCAACAAATGAACAGATCAGAGTGTCTGTGTATTGGTACCTACACCTCCCAACGTTTTGCAGGTGCCTTTTAAACAAAAGACATTGAACCCAACGGAAAGCATTCAAATAAGGGTAAGATGACAAAATCTACTCGATGAAGATGGAAGAGTGAAATAATCTCACCAGGAAACCTAGACCTCCGAAATCTATTCACGCTAAATGCAAACCTTAGTTCTGAGTCCCCTGATACAAGAGATCCTGTAAAGCAATGAGTCTGGGAGGGCGGCTGAGCACCGTGCTAAGAACCAGCACTCTGCCTTTTCCGTCATCCCAATGGCATCTCGTCCTTTCTTCCCCTCATTTGAGTCGTCCGGGCTGGGGTCTTGGGTGTGACTTGACCTCAGTGCTCCTCGTTCAACCGCCAGCCATTTGTTCTCCCCGCGTGCCAAGCACCTGCTGAGGAATGGCTGCCACACATCAACCCACCGTGGCATTCCACTGACGAGTTGCCGTGATCAATGGCTGATTTATGTCACTTCCAGGAGGACCCCCAGCCATTGATCAAGGGCAGACGGCCCAATGACAGACGGACATGATTCACCACCCCTAGAATGGCTGGAGATTGGAAATAAGCTGCGCACACAAGCTGGTGACAGTCAATCAAAGCACAGGAGGCCTGGGACAGCCTCGTGTCTCCACAGACCAGGGGACTACATCACCAGAGACACCAGCAGTGAGGTTTGCTTCCTGGGGTGCTCTGTGGGACGGGCTGTCAGGGTCCTCAGGCCACAGTGAAAGGTGACATAACTGCAGACACCAGAAAGGACGGCCTCTGGCAAAGCTCAGGCTGCCCCATCTCCACCTGTGTCAGAAACCGGCTCCCCATGCCCTGAGGGCACTGAGAGCTGCTCAGGCTTTCTGGCCCCTGAGCCCTCAAACCAGACCCTCCAGTGCTGCCCCGTGCAAGTATGCAGTGGGGTCACCTCCTCCACTGCCGGGGAACGGCCGGGAAGCGTGGCCAGCTCAGGGGCTCCTAGACGGTGATACCGGGGCCAGGGATGTGAGGGAGGGGAGGTGGGCAGGTCTCTGCCTGGCCAGGCTCCGCTCCCTCGTGCTGCCCTTTCCTCCCGCTGCCCTGGGGGTACTGAGGTGTGGGGTGAGGAGCTCAGGAGGAGGACACCTCACCTTGTCCCCTCAATACTGACTACTGACCAGTGTACACCGAGCCCTTCGTGGATTCTTTGAGTCCTTCTCCCCAGATGATCGCAGGAAAGGGGCTGCGTCATCTGCAGACAGAACATACCTATCTTGACTTGGTCAAGCAGGCCCTGCTGTATGTAGCAAACGGCCCACAGTGATACCCACGGGGTAGCTGGGACACCAACTTGGTGAAGAAGCATCGCAGGGGACCTCCCCGCCCCCTGCCTCCCCCGTGACCTCATTGTCTGAAATTGCATGGAGCAGAGTGATGAGTAGTTTTCCAAAATTCGTTTTGCAGAATGTCGGTGTGGGGGTAGATTTGAGAAATGCTCAGTTAACCCTGAGCAGGCTTCTGGGAGCTTTGTGTGCTGCTGTGTGCTGTGGGTCTCCAGGAAGAACGCTAAGCAGGAAACACCAGTCTCACCACCTGTGCAGCTGCTGAGCTCATGGAAGCCGCCATCCTGGAAATACACACTGTTCCCCAATAAAGTCCTGTTCCTCTTCCCCAATAAAATCTTTTTTTAAAAAAAGAAATAGTAACAAGAACGACTGGGGGCACAAACCCCAAGGGCGCTGTTTTACAGGCCACCCCTGCAGGGCTCCCCCTGGAGTTGTGCAGTGACAGCGTACCCTGCCCCTCACATCCATTCCCATCACACACAACTTCCTCAGTCACTCTGCCCGGCTCAGCTTTCCACCGAACCCTCACTTTCTGAGTTACCCCATCCTGCAGGATCCAACGACCACTGATCACCGTTATCGGTGAGCTAAGGGACGGAAAGGAGACAGACGGAAAGAAATGAACTGACGGTAACGAGGACCGCTAGCCAGCCAACAGCAGTGCCAGAGTCTGAATGGCGACTTCTGCTTCATCCCCAGGCTCTGCCACACTGACTGCTATGAGCCAATGACAGGAAGTGCCCCTCGCTGGACAACATGAGCACCTGGCCACCACTGCCAACCAGACAGGAGAAGCACAAAGACAGGTGACTCAAGGCCAAAGTATGTCTCTGGGAAGCTGTTCAGCACTTCTCTGCAGCCAGTGCTAATGTGGCCAAGAGTGAATTAAATGGACCTTTGATCTGACCCCTTAATATTGAAAAGATAGCCGACGCCTAAATTTTCATCATAAATCCTTAGGTTTGTAATTAATTTTTTAATAACAAAACTGTATTATCAATTATCAATCTTTGCAATTCTTGTTAGCAAATACTATTAATACGTATATATGACTGCGCACACACACATAACCAGAAATAATCCATAGCACCCCAAGCTGAAAACAGAAGAGTAAAATAAAACCTGAGCCCTCAACCTGCAGGGAATAAACAGCTGCTTACTTTGAGACATAATACAGAGTAGAAAGAACTAGTATTTTAACATTAGAAAAATCCTCGCATAATACCAAGATCAAGCCATCGTTTCTTTCAGCTTTTAAAAAACATTATTTCCATCTGAACAAGTAAAATTGACGTAGTTGTCAATCAGAGCCTCACACAATTATTTTGCCAATCAATTTATATTCCTATTTAATAAGCCTGACAGTTGCTTTTACAAGAAATGTTATGAGATATTCCCCAATTAAGTAAAGAATTATTTAACAGATAAATATTCTTAATGGGACTCCCCTGCGGTTTTAAATAAGCTGGGCACTTGATTAACCGCACGAGCTTGTTTGGCACAATCGTAATTTTTACAAATGAGATAGAAGGGAGGGATCACAAAGAAGGAATTAATCACAGAACGACCGACCGGTACTTCACTCACACAAGAGCTCATTATTCATGTTGGTTACGCTGGAGAAGGAAGTGGCTGCCGCCGCCATAAAATACACTATGCCTGCGAGACTCCTGCAGGGCAGTTTCGGTGCGTGGCTCTTTGTTGATCACACTGGGGACGGTGGCCGTGGTGGAGGGCAGCCACTCCCACGAGACGTGTCCGGGACACCCACTGCCGTCACACGGAGGAGCCAGATTCCACATCAGTAAATGTCTTAAGGCAATGCTAGGTAACATCCCAGACACTCAAAGACCAGCTTTCACCTGAGGTCACCCAAGCACTCAAGGCTTCTCCACATAGAGCACACATAGCCTGGGAAAACCCGAGTCATAGGAATTTAACTCAGTATTTATTGGGCACCTACCAGGCCTTGCGAAGCTCAGACCCCTATTTTTGAGGGCCTCTGTCTGGAGAGGGACACAGGCATACCTGGGAAAGGACAGGCTGACTGATGGGGGAGGTCCAAGAAGCCTTCGTGCAGAGCTGATGCTGGAGAGGCAGGTACAGGTAGGAGCACTCCAGGCAGGGTGGGGGGGGACCCTTCTGGGGGCCGATCGCTTCAGGACGCCATTCACCATCCTGCCACTGAAATAACACAGCAATACAAGAGTAATTCTCCAAGTCCCAGTGCGTTAACTAAAGCGTGTCTATGGAACATGCGTCACCAAACTGAAGACACCCTCAGAGTGCTTTTCAAGGACGGCTGCCACCATGGCACCAGCAGGCAACAGCTGCTGTGCAGGCAACACCGGGTGATGTTTTTCATTATATGTTTGATAAAAGTGATTCAATTTTATCAGCAATTAATAATAAGAGAAGGCCCCGCGATGTTTAGATTCTACAACTGCATACTAATATCTTTAAAAAACTATTTTCTTACTGAAAGTCCTAAAGACCATTTAGTTCATGAGCCTGAAATTCTCTTTTCCCCAGCGAGACCAATTTCTAATGCAGTTTTGACGAGCAGGACTCACAGGACACAACTGCTTTATAACAGAGTACGAATGGCTGAAATTTATCGACCACTGACGATGGGCCCATTATGGCTCTAAGTGCTTAGAGGAACAATTCTCTTACCTCATTTGCCTTTTAACATAAAGTCAATGCACATGACAAAACATACTGCAAAGCATTTTGAACAAAAACGAAAATAATTCAACACCAAAACATCCGATATCGGTAGCCTTCTAGAAGACATGACACATAACACGTAACAAGGGACGTGAGGGTTAGGGGAGATTGTCCCATCTTCCCACTGTGCCTCCAAACTCTCTATTCCTGTGTCTTATGAAATCATGCCACAGACTCATGGCCTTGGGTTTGACCACCAACTAACTCTCCCACTTGGTGGCTGTTACCTACCAAAGAGCCAAATGCTTCTTTACGAAGGCAAATTATCGGAGAATAAAACACACTGCATGATTTAGAGAAACACCATAAATACCAGTTTAAAAAGGTAACAGTAAGTATCCTAGGAAGAACGAAATAAAACTAAATCTCTTAATTAAGCAGATTATCTTTCAAGCCAGCAACTCAGCAAATGTCAGAGTATTTAGAGTCATGAGAATAAGGTATGAGTGCTGAATTCCCTGGAGGGGGTGCTGGGAATCGCCAGGCGCACCCCCTCCAGCCCTCCCTCCCCCAGCCCCAACACTGTCTCCCCAGGTCATCCGTACCATGGGCAATGATGGAGGAAGGGCATCATTCTAGGAAATTTCCTTCCACAAACTCGGTGCTAATCATGAAATCCTCCACCGACGTGAAACCAACCTCAGTATCCTTTAAAAGAAGTACGGGCACAAAGGAGAAAGCCAGAAGAGCAGCAGGCCACACAGGAAATCTTTATAAAGAGTCTAATCGCTTTTATTACAGTGGTGCAAGGGAGTATTTCATCCAACACTCACCCACAGCAAACCAGCATCTTCTACAAAGCAGTTCCAGAGAGTTCAGACAAGAACATGAAAAGGTATGTGATCTGCAATCATTCTCATACAGTACTATTTAGTGTTTCAACTTCATGTCACTCCAATAAAGTGCAGTCATTTTCTGGCAAACGTGGCAAAAAAGTTTGCTCTGGTTTACGTCCTCTGCGCCTCCACATGCGTCACAACATGCCTCACAATGACACACGTCTATCACAGCGGCACTCGTGACACCCATATCTGCTCATGCTCAGGATTAGCTCGCTGTACCAAATGCCATAAAATACAAAATGATAGGAAATATAAACATCAATTTGTATTTCAAGTTTAGAACACGTTATTTACAAAAATAGGCTGGGAGGAAAAGGGTTTACAGCCCCATATTGTTTCCTGGAGGTAGGGAGAGGGGGAATATTTTGCGCCATGTTCTAGGGTTTTTTCCTAATAATTCTGAAAGTCACAGGGAAATTCCTTCAGAATTACATCTGTCAACTAGAAGCTCGGGTGGAGAGGCGGAGGGGGCAGGAGGGCAGGTGACAGGGGGTGGGCACACCGATGGCTTGTCCTGAGCTGACGGGCGGTGCCTCATGCACTGGGCGACGCAAGCACGCTGCTCGACACCAGCGCCCGATGCCACTGCTCCGGGAGCGGAGGGCTTTTCCGCGCTCTGAAGGGCACCTGCTCAGCAGCGGACACGACTGGACGACGCCTGGAGGCCGACGCTAGGACATGACTCCAAAGACTGGGTTGTGGCGGCAGATGCTGGGGCCGTACTCGTGGTAGTCCTTCTTGGTGTGACAGACCTGGAAGAACTCGGGCTGGAGGAGGCAACGGTTAGAGGACAGTGTCCGCCTTCCGGGAAGGGAGGAAGCTCACCAAGCGACAGCCGCCCCAAACCTCCGCTCTGCCTGCACACCCGCTGGGACGGCTGGGACCTCCCCCAGGGCCTGACTGCAACATGGCACTTCATTTCGTTTTCTTAAACTTTCCTCAGCCTCTATTTTTGTGCTCGCCCAAAATTATCAATTCGTTATCTATTCACACATCTGAAGAGGAAAAGCAATCATTACTTGGAAAAGTCCCTGGAAATGATGATTAATTCAGGGCATTTTAGGTTATTTGGGGGTTTCACTAATCCATACAATCTGAACCCCTAATCACAAGGATACATGCGAATTCGCTGGGCCGTTTAAATGATCCTATGTTTTATATCTCACAGAATGAAATGTGCGATCGTTTAGAGCAGGGCTGTCCAAACTTTTTCAACAGTTTTCACCAAGGGCCACATGTGGTAAAAGACACAAACAGCCGGGCCGCTCACTCGAAGTGAAGTCCGTAGTGCCTCACCTGGTTTATTTAAGGAAACTAAATATATTTGTGGGATTTGCTGCAGGCCAATTAACAACAGATCGCGGGCCGCAGTTTGGACAGCCCTGGGTTAGAGCCACGCACCATTAGAACACACACTACTGCGGCTTCGTAAGTCAATATTTAACCAAACTCAACAGAGCTCGCAGAAATGAAAACGCAGGAGAAGCGAGGGAGCACTCACGGTCGAGGCCAGCATGGAGCCCCCGAACCACACGGCGTAGCGCTGCATGTGGTGTGTGATCACCTGGACCTCCACGGGCTTGGGCTGCAAAGCAAAGGGACGTGTGCTCACTCAGCAGGCAGGCGGACGCCTCTCAGCACCTTCCAGTGGCCGAGCCAGCGGCTGCACTCTGGCCACCGCCACGAGGGCCTCCTCCCGCCGCGACGGCACAAGGCCCTTCCTTCCCTGATGTGTGATGTCCCTGTGTGGCGGCATCAGCCTCGCCGGCCTCTTACAGGAAGGTCTTCAGCTGATCCGTCTTTCACAACACTAAAGGCATTTAAAACCCCACGCAACTAGCCCAACTGATTTCTTTTACTAAACAGATGAGATGGTTTAGGAATTACTGTAGAGGTAATTCCAAATAACACTGAGGATCCCAAAAATACTCCCAGAAATCCCATTTTCCAACAGCGTGATTCCAGCAGGGGAGGACGTACGCTTGCTCCCCATTCACCCGACACCAAAGCCCGATCTGCTCAGAAGCCAAAGTACAATGGGCAGGGAATGAAGAATCACTATCCGTGAGGAACACAGCGGAAGCCCCTGCGAGTATCAGTTATTTCAGTTTAATGAGAACATTCCCAAAGGACATTCAAGATCCTCAGGGTAAACAGACCCCATCTTCTTGGGATACCAGTCATTACCCTACAAGCCTGATCTCTTACAAAACAAACGACAATTGCTGGCAAACGTGGGTCAGTGGGAGCAGAAAACTGTTGTTGCTGTATCAGTAGGTATATCCGTCTTAACTACACACTTGGAATGAGTTCAGGCAACAAACCTCTAAATGTAATTTCACAGTGTGGCTAAGAAAGTGATGCAAACTTGTCTTATTTCACGTTACCCAGACAATAAAGTCCTTCAGCTGTGTGTTAGGGAGACAGCCACGTCAGCTCAGGTACAGAAACTCTACTTCATTCGCACGCCCCAGTCCCAGCCCCCTACCTTTATTCTGCCACCACTGAGCTCCTCACTGAGTTTTAGTCTGGCATCCACCACCCTTTTTAAATCTCTCTGTAGTCGACGTCCAAAATCCCTGAACATTGTGGAGCCTCCTGAAAGAACGACGTTCTAAAAGACACAAGCAGAAGGGTTTCCCTTGATGAATTATCCACCCACAACATTCTAGTAACCCACCCACACAGAATTCCCACATGCCCAATCACTTGTGTGAATAACACATTTCAACCTAGATGAAAAGATAATAATTGAAGCAAAGTTAATGCTATCAAAAGCGTACATTGTGCTTTTCTCCTGTATCACAAATTCTTCCTCTCAGTACTTCCCTCAGGTATAGCCAAGTGAACACATAAAGCAGTTCTGCTTCCACGTGCTCCCTCTGTACATTGAGGAAGCTTTACAAGGACCAGGAGGCCAGAGCAAACTGTATAAATCGACAAACTGACTTGATGTAATAAAAATCTCAGGCCAAATTAACACTGGATATTCAGTTATTTTGCCTTAACAATCACTGGGGGAAAGATAAGTTTCCAATTAATACCGGAACCTTTCAGAAGGGTGATGTTGGGGAGAAAGGGAGTGTATGGAAACTACCAGAAGTGCTGTCAAACGAGACATCCTTGCAGCCCACGCTCTTCCATCACCCTAAGATTCTGCTAAGTGGCCACAACAGAATCCCATGTGTGGAAGGGGGAAGTAGGGGAGATTTTCATTGAATCTCTTATCAGATTTTGATGAAACATAAAAGTTGTATTCTTTCAGGCTACATGTTACTTGGGACAATGAAAGTGAAATTACGTACGCGCTGACTCTGACTATATTTACTGTCTAGCCCTTCAACCCCCGATTCACACTATGGTAGCCATGCCTCCCAGGGTTGGGTGCTCTTCCAAGGCCCTTCCTGCGCCCCCTTCCCAACCTGCTCTCCTTCCCACCCCCACCTCCGGCGCTCCCTTCTACTCACACTGCTCCCAGCTCTTTCCAGACCACGCCGGGCCTGCCCCGGCCTCAGGGCTCTGCGCCTCCTGGGCTTCTGCCCAGGTGCTGCCTGGACCGTGCAGCCCCCGGACGCGCCTGGCTGGCTCCCTGGGCCCCTCGAGTCTTTGCTCACACGTCGCCCATGGCCTAGAGGAGACCATCCCCCCACGCCCCAAGCTCCTGCACTCCGTCTCCTTTTCCTGCTCTACCTTCCTCCTTGGCACCTCACTATGTATCCTGCTCGTTTATTATGTTGTCCGTTGCCGCCACAGAAATGTAATCTCCACAATGAAGGGACTTTTCTCCCTGTCTGGGTCACAGGAGATCCCTCAGTGCCCAGAACAGTCAGAGCACACAGGAGGCTCCCCACAAGTACTGCCCAGTGAATAAATAAATTGATGGGCCTGGAAGGACCCGTACGCCCACTCGGAATTTTGACAGGAAACCCCAAAGTGCTCAAAGACCTGGGGACTCGGGAGCGTTTCAGCCAGAAGGCATCTGCTCGCCTCGGTCAGCAAGTTCTCAGATGAAAAGCAGCCAACAAAAAGGCAGCACTAATTACACACGGCCATGTGTGTCTGTCCTGGGAGAGAAAGAAATCATGACCTCGGCTAGAAAAATATCAAAACCTAAATACAGGAAAAGAGCTGGACACTGAAACAGACATAGGATGGAGCATTAAATTCCATTGAAAACAATGTTTTTGAAGAACGTTAATTACTTAAGAAAATGTTCACAACATAACGTAAGTTGATATACAGATATAAAGTATAACTATAGCCTGATATGTCTATCTATTTATATTTCAAAAAAACAAAAGCGAAAGATAGTCAAAGTAATAAATGATAAGCAATGATTACAGAGGAGTGACTTCTGTTTTCTTTATTAAAGATGTTGGTACTCCTCAAATTTTCTAAATGCACTTGAAGTTGGAAATCATCATCTTTGCTCATCTGTGGAGTCTAAAGTTTCTTTACCTAAATTGTGTTTTTACAATGCAGCCCCTGGACCTGCTAAATGGCTACGAATCCTTATTTGTGGTTGGCATGCCTGCACCACATTTGTTGAGCTCACTGTGCCGACTGGATCTCCTAATAGCCCTCAGCTATTATCACAGCACCTTACTGTGCCGCACAAATGTTTATCTCATGACGTCCAATAAAGTCTCACCTGTAAATTACCTCCACGATGGAAACGTCCCGTGCTGTATGCTGGCCAAAGGAGATGGCAGCACATACCATTATAAACACTGCACGTAACCTGTCAGTCACCTGAGCTTCACGTCAGAAAGATACAAAATAAAGTCCGTATTAAGGATAAGTTCATTTACCAGCGGACTTGGTGCTAAAAGGAACGACCACTCCGGCTCCCGTGACACCAGCACGTGTTGTGCTCCAGGCTCTTCTCGCTGCCGACGGTGCGACGGGCACACAGCGCCACCTGCCCGCCACCCGGGGGAAGTGCACGGACGGCGCGGCTCACGCAGGCGCGGAGCAGAACGCCCACGGGCGGCGCGGAGCCCGGCCAGTCCCCAGGAGGAAGGGGACCCCGTCCTGCGTCCCCGCGCGGCTGTGTCCCTTTAGGGACTCGGGCCTTTCTACTCTTGACCTGAACCAAAGGCGACCACCCAGCAACGCCCACCGAGCCCGTGTCTGAGGTGGGGGCCGTAGGCGCGCCCAGCAGTCCTTGGAAACGTGCCAGCGAATCTCAGCGCTGCCCTGCCCCCGCCTGATCACAGGGCACGTGACAACTGGGACACACGTGTCACAAGAACTGTCTGCCGTCTTCTCTGCCCCGCCTCCCCTTTCTCCTCCCACCGCTGTGACTCGGCTGTGCCCCCCCCCCCCCCCCCGCCCCACACAGGCTGTTCACCTCCCAGAGCTGCAGTGCCACCCTCCTCTTGTGGGACCTCTCAGTGTCACCCGATAGGGCTGGTGACAGCTGTCTTCCCTTGGCTTCCAGAGTTTTCTTTCTCCGGCTGCTTCCTGGCTTCTGTGTCGGTTCATTTCGTGGGTCAGGGTGGCCTGGCTACAGCCCCCAGTGACCTACCCCAACAGCGCTGCCGAGGGAGTATGGAGGTGGGGTTCGCAGCAGAGGCCTCCAGAGCTCCAGGCGGCCCAAGGCCTTCAGAGCAACGACGAGGGTCCCAGGGCAGAAGGAATCTGCCCCACGTCTGTAGTGCCGACTCCTGCCGGCCGGCACCGTGAATTCTGGACTTGCCAGACTGAAAGCAGGCCGAGTCCTCCGAACAAATCCGAGCTGGACATAAGGGAGAGGTGCAGGGAGAGACGCCGTCGTTCCCCGGAGAACCCCCGCCGACACAGTCTCTTTGGTCTCCCCCTCTGCCCGTCCCTTACACATCTCCCCCGTCTTCCTGTCCTCACACCTGCACACGCCCCTGGTGACAGCCCCTTGCAGACCTTTTCCTCCTTGCGCCATATGGATGATCCTCAGAAACCTAACCCAGCTCTTCCTCCGAAACCTCCAGCCGTGCAGCAAGTCAGTTCCTCCAGACTCCACGATGGGGGCCCTTCTCCTGCATTCCCACTTAGCCAAACCCAGCCGCTCCCTCCCACATGTGCGAGCCTCTCCCGCTCACGCTCACCGCCCTCCGTCCCCCACATCCCCGGCCCCCTCTCCCGTGTGGGCAGGATCCTGTGTCGCCCAGCACCCCAGCAGCCCTCACCACCCCCCACCGCCTGCCCTCCACTCCCTCCCCTGCAGCTCGAGCACTTTCCTCAAACCTGAATCGGGTGACGGCACCTCCCTGCGTGAACCCACAGTCCCCTTAGGAGAAAGCCCAAGTCCACGAGACCCTTCCAGGGGACAGGCCACACCTCTCCCTGAACCCCGCTGAGGACCCCACAGCCAAAACGCCGATTTTGAGAAGGGCTGAGAAAAACCAACGATATCTTAAAATATGTATATTTCTCTCTCAAATAAAGATATTTGAAGTCATTCAACCCTAAGAATAAAAAATAAGATATACAAAATTTAATTTGCAACAACATGCTTCTCTGATTTAAAAAGCACGAACATAAATACACACACACACACACACACTTTAAGCTATTTTGTTACAGGAAAGTCATCCCTTGAACTATATTGTAATGTATTTACATAATAAATAAGCATTGTGAACAACTCCCAACCTGCTGCTAAAACAGGTTGAAACTATTTTCCCGCCAGCCCCACCCCCTCCCAGACTTGTCTCCCATTCCTGCTACTACCATGTCCAGCTCCACCCAAACAGATTTCTGAAATCTCTGCTCTACCCGCACCCCTCTGCTCATCCAGTTCCCTCCACCTGTCTTGTGCCCCCGCCACCCCCCAACTGCAGCCCAAGCCCTCAGATTCAGCTCAAATGCCAGCTTCTCAAAGCCTTTCTTGATCCCCTCTAATTAAATGCTGCCTGCCCCTTCTCTCAATTACCATAATTTGCATGATTCACTTTCATGACATTCAGCTTGTGGTGGTTCCCCTTAGAATTATTTCGTTATTATTTTTAGCTTTTTTATAAGCTCCTGAACCTAAGAACCATCTCTCACCCATACTTAATCCTCTAACTTAACAGTGTCTTGTGTGTGGTAGGCACTCAGATATCTGATAAACAGAATTCAGGATGAAGTATCCAGATGGATTGCCAAGCAACTCAAAACTGGCTTCGCTCTTGAGTAAGAGCATAAAAGTACCAAACACTAATACTAAACCAGTCGCTACCGTGGTTCTCAATCTAACTGCACGTTAGAATCATCTGGGAAGCTTTTAAATCCAGATGCCCAGGCCCAGCCCAAGTATATCAGCATTTCTGAGGGCGGGACCTAACACATGTATAACCTCCAAGTGACGTCCAGGGGCAGCCAGGGCTCGCACAGGCTCCTTGCAGTGACTGGCCCTTTGGGGACATCACCGGCTTGCCCAGACGTGCCTGTCACACACGATTCCCCTCCAGGCCCCAAACTCCATCCTACTTAGAAGCTGAACAAGAAAGAAGGCCTGTAAATACTTTTGTTATCTATAGGCCAAAATGAAATAAAAATTAGGTTATGACTACTTCCGTGTAAAGAAAAGTGTTTTGCTTTTTTAAAGATTCTACATTTTCAAAACCACCCTCATTCTCCTTCTCCCGCCGTCTCCATCAATAGGAATGTCTGCATATATAGATGTTAGTGACCTATTGGAAGAATGATGGCCGTTAGTTGTGGGATGAGATGGGGCACCTTACCCAAGAGGCTTATACCTTATACAGCGGACGACGTACATCGATGGGGCAGTTCTGTATTACTTCATCAACAACATCTGAGATGGATTCCATAAAATCTGGGTTGGCAAACTAAATTTTACATAAATATAAAAGAAACATTACACATTTCTCTCAATAGGACAAAACAAAAATTCTTTTTAAAAAGTGACTTTAACAAATACAAAATTGACTATATCTTTAAAAACTTCACATGGGAATGAATATGTCAAATGAATCCCGTGTGACTAAGTGTGCATGGAGTGATGAAAACACATGTCCCCTCAAGAGATGAAATATGTGGGTTTAGTGAAGGAAAAATATCAAACAGTAACAAAGGCAGACCAGCCCTGTGTTATGAATACACAGTGAATTGCGCTAAAAAGAGACTGTAAAAAGCAGGTATATGATGTATGTGATATGGAATGAGAAACACTATGAATATATGAGTATATCACTTGTGAGTAGTAGTATTATGAAAAAATTAGCCAGGATATAAAAAAAAGTCAGTGAAACATCACTGAATGGTGGCTTTAAAATGAAACAATCAACACTTGAACCTTCATGTCACTGAGTGAACAGTCAGATTCAATTCCTTAAGTAAGCGAAAGTATAAATAATTCAGTTACGTGACATTTGAAATACGTTTTTAAAATCAAGGAGAGCGTCAGTGTGTAACACGTCAGGGAGGAAAAAGGTAACACCCAGCTGTTCAGAAGCTGTTCACCGGGCAGGTCAGTTTCATGCCTATTTCCAGTCAACCCCATCAAAGGCACGAGTGAATGAGGACGATATTTGAGGTTATAGGAACACATTTTATGCCATTTCCCTGAACAAAATAGTCATATGCACATGTAAAAATAGGCAGCAGTTTATAACCTACCTACTGAATAGAAACTGAATTAGGCAGGAAAATATACCAAACCATGAATACAATGCATTTTATTTAAACCTTAAAATGTTGCCTCTTAACTACTGTTTCTACAAAAGGAGTAATAATTATTTGTGACTACCAATTAAAATGATAACGTGATTCTTGAAGACAAGACCTGCTAACTAGTGACCAGTCTAGTCCTCAGACAAGAGCTTTAACTAACTGGCAGCAGGGGGCACAGCAGGACCAAGTGTCCTGGGTAACAGGCAGGAAGGACAGTCAGTCAGGACAGGTGGAAAGGCTGTCCGTCGGCCCACACTGGGTCCCTGAGATGAACAGGTTTTCAGACCAGTGTGACAGTCATTTCAATTCCACTATCTTCTGTTGCTCTTATAACTTCTTCCTAACCACTCCTGGTATAATCAATTGCTAACCATTTCCAGATGATCACGTCTTTGGAGAGGCAACCGGACACAATCAGTTGAGCAGACAAATCGCACAGGGGGCTGTGTCTGTCTGCAGTGAGGCCGTGTGTGGCGTCACTGAGAAGTAACCTGACGCACAGGAGGTGGCAGTATCGCTCCATGCACACCAGACTTCAACACACTCCAAAAGCAAACATCTCACCTCCGGGTGAAAGAAAATTTCAGGCCCTAGGAACCTCTCGTAGCCGACATCTATAACGAACTTCTTCCGGTTGATGGCGTTGATCCCCGTGTACTGCTTGATCCACTTCCGGGGATCCACGTCGTACTTGGCAAACTCCTTGACTATGTCGGGGCAAATGTAACAGTACTTCTCCTGCGTACACAGAGAGACGTCCCCAGGCATTAACGACCACCAGATCCCTTCCCTCTGGCCAATCCCAGTAACCCCAGGCACTGAACACACCTCCGGCATGACACCTCCCCACACCCCTGACTGCAGTGCGGACATGCCATCGAGCCTCGCATTCTATCGTCTTTCATAGCAGACATGACTTTGCTTTGATTTGGGGTATGTAAATCGGCTTTCTTTGCAACTCGGCTATTAATCTCAGTCTTACTATATCAAATTTGTTGCCATATTATCTGAAATACTGTTTCAAGGTGTCTACCGAGTACCTTGTCTCCATCTCCTCTTTCCTTACTCCTTTTCGGCCCCACATGGCGCCTGCCCGGGGTCCCTGCCGTCTCCCTCTGGATAACACCCCGAGGCCTACCACCAGCGGTCAGCTGGGCTTTCACCCGCTCTGCCGTCATCGGCTCCACAGCAAGTATGTACTGGGTGCCGAGGCAGCTGCCATGCACAACTGAACAAAACACACACAGATCCATCGCTGCCTACTGGGCCACCAGCTCGGCGAGGGTCCGGAATAAGTAAGGAGCTGGCATGGCACGCTGTCGGTGGCAGGCGCCATGGGGAAGAAAAGGAGAAGGTGCGTGGAGGCAGGGCTGGGCCTTTCCACCTTGGCTCCTGAGATGTGCAGCGTTGGGCTCTGCACCTGGTGCTGCTCCACTGGGATCTCCGAGCCCAGTACCTGTCCTGAGAATCAACCTCAGCAAAGCAGCAGCGGGCACTGGAGTACCAGCCTCTGAAAATAAGCTTCCTGTGGGCAAGAGGGATGGAGCAGGGCGCCTTGCACACACGGAGCAAGACTGCCCGAGCGGCGGCAGATCGCCATGGAGACACTGAAGCCACGGTCACTCAGAGTGCGGTCCTGGTTTCGCCCTCCACCTCCGGGCCTTGGGACATTGGCCTTGAGTGGCTGACGTGTCTCCATGGTGATCTGCAGCTGCTCGGGCAGTCCTGCTCCCTGTGTAAGGATCCCCCTCAAGGAGAGAAGGCAGCACACAGCTGGTGCGCACTACACGTGTGGGAAGGACCTCTGAAAGTGTTTTCAGGATGTGAAGTTTAACGTTTCTTGGAATCCCTGAAGCGTATTCTAATACCATGCTTGATATACTCTAGCAGAATTATAAGGCTGGCGGGCAAGACTCGTCACACAACCCTGTGTTCCCTGATAACAGAGACACACTGAGACAATCACTACATGCTCAAATCTATCAGGCTGGAGACAAACACTGAGTTTTCGTTAGAGGCCTTCTCAATTCCTTAGGGCATCTCAGCCGGCATAACTGACGGCACGAAGGCCTCGGTAAATAAGGTGGGGTGGGTGCAGCGGTGCTGGTCTCATTCTGGACTCGCTGCGAGGACGGTGCGTGCCAGGACCCACACGGCCTGAGGACAGCTCAGGGCCAAGGACACAGCGCGGGGGCAGCTCCACACCACTCTCTCCAGGAAGGAAGTGAGACGAGAACTAACAGCAGGACAAAGCCCCCAAAGGGCCCGTGCAGAGCACAGAGGACTGTCCCTCGCTCCCCACCTGCACAGCCGAGCGACACACCATCACGACCTGAACGGGCCGGCCCATGCCAGGGGCAGACGTGGCCCCAGAGAGCCAGTAAGGAAAGCCAATGCCACCATGAGGACCAGAAAGTGACCTCATGAGTCAGCGCAGTCAGGGATCTTTACTGAAAAGGGGACACTCACACTCACCAGCCCCGCCCTGAGCGTCGGGAACAAGAGGTTCAATTCTGATTCACATTTGTAGCAGATTTGGGGCTGGTAACGGACATTGGGTCAAATATTCAAATTTCTTTCATTGAAGAAAGGCCAGGGAAGGAAGAGCAAAAGTCTTGGGAAATATTTAGTGTAAAAAGGCAGCCTTGGGATACTTGGGTAAACTTCCCCCACAGGGAACAACCAGCTCTTCCGGTCTGCCCAGGGCTGCACGTTCCGGCTGAGTGTCCCCATCCCTGGGAAGTCCCGTCCCAGGGACATCAGAGCAGCTGGCCTCCAGCTCACAAGAGCCCTGACCTTTCCCAGTGCTCCGTGTCCCTAAAACTGCCTGTTTACACCAAGAGTGCCATGCAAAATGTGGGCGTCATCTCTCATGCTGCCGTCCCTTCAACCATCCTCAGTTTTGGGTAGTTTGATGGGAGCAAAGCAGTGGGGGCGGAGGGGGGGCCAAGGTCGCCTCTCCACAAACACTGAGTGTTCCACGAGAAAGGAGACGCTCACGCTCACATGGCACAGCCCACACTTAAATTCTTCTCCACAAACAAACAAAATCCTGCTCTCTTCATCTACCTAATAATTATCCTTGCATTACTAAGAAGAATCTCTTGCATTTTGACTAAAAAATAATAATAATTTGTCCTGCTTTTCAACCTGAAAAGTTCCTTTACAAAGGGCCTGTCGACTGCTGTGTATGTAGTAACACAAAGACGAACGTGATGGAGCAGGTCAGGTGGACATTTAAACGTGGACCAATAAGCCATCTTTCTTCTAATCCAATGGCTTAATTGTATAACTTCCTGTAACAATTCTAGCACGGTAGCTAGAGTGCAGAGACACAGGTGGACTTTGTTGAATGATTCTGGATCCCAGGATGGACTGTTCTGAACTATAGTTCTCAGGGTACAAACCCCACACACAGGTACAGGAAACGCATTTGAAGACTGGCTGACGTCACTGCTGCTGTTAGCTCCTTATTCTAGAAATGAAGCCGGGGGGGGGGGGGGGGGTGCAGACACATCCCGCTAGCTGAAGGCTCCAACTAACAAGGCTGCAATAAGATGATGTGCAGCACGTGGCTGGTGCTCGAGCCCGCTATCAGGCCATTTTAGGTTCAGAGGAAGAGGCTGAGCCGTCAGTCTTACAGCCCCTTCCTAACTCAAGTGGTAAACAGACCAAGCCCACATTCACGGGGAGGGAGAGGAAGGAAGGTGGGAGCGGGAGTGATGGCAGCAGAGGGAAGTGTGCAGACACCATCTCATCTCTCTCACCCCCAAACCGGCCGGTTCCCCGTCTGTTTTTACCTTGATGGCTTTTGCGGTCTCCAAGGATTGCTCAGGAGGGATTCCCACCTCCCTCTCCCTTAGCAGCTGCTGAATGAAATACGTAATATCTCTACCTGCAATCGGGATGTGCTTGATACAGCTTCCAATTACATAACCTTCTGCCTAGGGGAGAAGGGAGGCAGAGGCCGTGTTAGTGACCGCCGCGGGAGGGACTCCCTCCCTCCAGTGTGAGGGAGCAAGCTGAAGGAATCCCATCTGTGCACCCTCCCAACTCTGCATTCACACCCCCACTACTGTGACCCGACCTCTCCATAAGCAACCAGTATGATGCTTTCAAAGGAATGGGAAGAGAAAAACACATAGTTCATTTCCAAACAGTAATGCTGTGTGTCAGAACAGTGAATCCAATCATTTTTCTGTTGTTCCTCACCAAAAAGCAAGTGTTATCTGCACATTACTAAACCAACTATAAATCTACTTATATTTCAAAATCAACAATGTGGTTAAGTTTGCAGGAATTCGATTCCAGCCTGGATTCAAATCCCAGGCCCACATTTGTCAGCTGAGTGGCCATGAACAAGTCTGTTCACATGTGTCGGCCCGGTCCCTTTACCCACAAACGGGGCACTACTGCCCCGTGGGGCTCACAATACAGAGTCAATGAAACACAGTAGGGCAGCAGCTCACAGTGCTTGGGGCATTTCCTAAGTACTCAGTACGTGGTCCCACTGGCCACAGGAAGGACTGTCCTGTTAGGAATCACGCTGAGACGTTAACCTACACAGGACGCCATCTGACACAGCCTCGGTCAGGAGCTCGGACACACTCGCTCGGCTGCCTTCCTTGGCCAGTGAAGCCTGGTCTGCCGGGGACAGGAAAGGGGCTGCTGCCCATCCCCAGCGGGGCCGGGCCTATAAGTTCACAGCCCCACAGCTCAACCAAGGCCCCTCCTGGGGGCATGGCTTGCCCCAGGCCTGGGCACACATCCAGCTTGCTCTATGGGGACTGACAGAGTGGGCATCTCTCTACCGGTTTCATCAGGAAAAGACGGGACACCCCAGGTTCCACATGACAGCACTGGCTTGTGCCGCATGCCCACACGAGACGTTGGGAACGGTGGCAAACTGCTGATTTCATCTTACAGGTGGACTACTTCAAATGGTTATAAACTAGCTGTGGTCACCAGGGAAGTTCCAAGGACAAGTCACTGCATTCCTCTAACGTTTCTTTCTGATGCACCTAACTTCTAGAAGTAAGAGATTTGGCCTTTTCACAGAGCCCGAGTTATTTGTAAAAATACTTTAATATGGTGATAAAAGATATGTACAAATTATTAAAATAGTAAAGATCAACTTAAAGTCATAAGAATATTAGTTCTCTAACACAAACTATTGACAATTATTATACTCTTCCATCACATTTAACATTTTTAAAAACTAATTTAACCAGTGTATACACAGTACCATCTTCAGCACAGTATTCGAAACATGAAAATAACCTATAGGTCTAACAACAGGAAAATAAATAAGTGAATTATGCTATCCCACACGATGGGCTATTATGTAGTTATATTTTTTTCACAGAATAGTTAATCATACAAAAAAATATTAGGAATAAATCAATATGCAAAATATAACTTTAGAATTACATTATACAATTAGAATGCAAAACCAGACACAGGATATTCCAATTTTGCTTAAAGTGCATATACGTGTGTGTCTACGGAAACGAGCTTAGAAGGCTAAACAACCAAAACTATCTTGTGTTCTCTGGGTGAATTTATGGTCATTTCATTTTCTTTTTCAGATTTCTCTATTTTATCCAAAGTTTGTACAACAAATGTAATTTTGATAATCGGGAAAAAACTGCACTAAGATACAGATAAACATTTTAAAAACAATTTTCTCAGCGGGCCTGTACACCGTGTGAAATTTATTTCTTTCCTCCTCCTCAATGGGATACACGCATGGAAGGAAGCGGGCCCACAACCTGCTCCCCACACTGGGCCTGCACTCATCTGGGAGTGTGTTACCTCAGGGCACAAGCCAGACGCCTGCATTTCCAGTCAGTATTACATGTCAAGTGGCACCAACGGGGCTCAGTGACCACAGAACGAGTAAGTGTTTGAGACTGGCTTGCAGGTGCTCCAAGCACAGAGTGCTGTTGGGGGCTTGCGGGGGGACCTTCACTCTGGCCCTGGCCCTCCAGATCCTCGTGCAAAGGGCATGCTGCCAGGGGTACAGGATGGGCAAGGGAGGAATCTGGCTTTTTTCCTTCCTAACTATAGGCACATCCACCAGTTACCCTTCCCCTCCAGCAATTTCTGACCTTGAAGGAATTAAAATCATTAGCATATTAGTACAGCATTCCTTCAAATTCCCAAAATGAAATGGTGACTATTTTTTCAACTTAAGTAAATGAATTGTTTTTTAAAAAAAACAAAGAACCCTCGTTTGCATTTTTAAAAAGTTATACATATACACATACACCTGTATGTGCAGAAAACTATTTCTAATATACCTAAATAACTAGTAAGAGGGGGTGCCTCTGAAAGTGGGGGAAGATCAGGAATGAGAGCAAGTCTGACTTTCCACTGCACACCCTTCTTTGGATGGTTTCAATGAGTTTCAAAGAAACCAACTTTAAACAATTCAATTAGTTTACTGGACCAAAAAAAGAAGAAATGGAAGCAATAGAAATCTCTTAAAGCCCGAATCATTCTGCTAATATTTTGAAATTTAAAACCAAAAAGTAAAAAAAAAAAAAAAAAAAAAAACACAACAACAACAAAGAAAAAACCAAAAAGTAACACTGCAGAGCATTCTGAAAGTCAAAATGTACAATCTCTCCTTCTTGGCTCTTAAATAAATAAAGAAACCCAAAAAACAAAAACAAAAAAAACCAGAAGCCATTTCTCTAAAGCACGAGCTAGTTAAAGCCATCCACATCTTGTCACAAAACAGAGTTAATCCTTCAAGTGGTCATGACCACACCTGCGATTCTAACAATGCAGCTACCCCTGGCTACCCCCACAGCTCAGGACACGCCAACAAGACCCTCCTGGTGACGTCACACCAGAGGTCAAGCAGCACCCTGGAGACTCCACACAACTGCTGACAAACTGTAAACGGCCAGAGATGTTGGGCATCTTTTTCTTTCTCACATACCTGGTTTAAAAACTCTTGTTACCTTTACTAAGTACAGTTACGACTTTAAGAGTGGTATTTTAATTTATAAAGGGTTTTTTCCTTTACTTCTTCCCTTACCTCAATCAGGTGAGTCCTACAGGGAGGCACTGACTAATCTGCTTACCACTGGGATAGCGTGGGTGACCCCATCCCCGCTGTCAATGACGGTCCCTGTTAACGTACGTTCGCCAACTTGCCGAGACGTCCAAGACGCTGCTAAGGCCAGCACTGCCTGGAAAAAAGATGGGGAAACTGTGAGCACAGGGGGACATTTTTCTGACGTAGTTTGCATGCTTATTCTCAGGTTCAATCTTTTTTACTTAATAAGTCTGAGTAACTCTTGCCCTTATAATGTCCTTCACCTTTCCTCCCAAAATTCAAATTCCAAGTTGAACAACTAACATGCAAATTTTGTATACTTAAACTGGAGGAGACAAGTGTTCAATAAAATAAATCAGTTTTTTACATAGAAAAGCCGGTGAGACAGGGATTTTATTCTGGAATATAAGACTGTAACTTCTAATCCACTGGTTCCCAGTATGGGTCCACAGACACGTTGCAGTAAGATCACTTGTGGAATTTTTAAAAGATAGATCAGTAGGTCTCACACCCGGATATTCTACACTGGTTCTCAACCCAGGGCAATTCTGCCCCCAGAGGACACTGGAAATGTCTGGTGCCATTATTTATTGTCACACTTGGGGGAGGGGCTGGTGGTGGTGCTTTTTCTTGGTTAAGGGCCAGACATGCTGCTAAACATCCTATAAAGCACAGGACAGCCCTACCACCAAGAACTGCCCAACTCAGAGTACTAAGGTTGGAGAAGACCTTGGTGTGAGATGAATGGTGTGTGTGTGTGTGTGTGTGTGTGTTTGCGCGTGCGTGCGTTCTGAGGGAGTGGAAAAGGAAGAACACACAACACAACCTTACTACAAAGAGCCTTTGGAATCACCATTTCTTCCACTATTAAATAGGTAAGGTCCTTTGGAAATCATAAAAATAACTTTGTTTTTACCTGAACTGCAATGTAGAGTCCTGGTACATTAAATGATTCAAACATAATTTCTGCCAGATATTCTCTATTTTCTGGTGTATTCAGTGGAGGTTCTGTCTGTAAGACAACAGTCACCATGTTTAGTGTTCACCCGAATTTCATGCAATTACCTCAGAACCATAAAATAGTTAACCTAAAAGCATGGTAATTAGGATGCTGGATGCCTCTCTAATTTTACAGACAGAACAGACCCAGAGTCATTAATTAAAGAAATCCAGCTGTGGGTCTTAAAAGCTTTCATGTGGCAGAATAAAGGCCTCCCTAAATACTTCTGCTCTCAGTAACCACCCGAAAAGAGGAACAAGTCACAGAAAAGGAAACTCCACCTTTCAAACCATAACACCTGAACACCCTGAAACTGAACAGACCTGTAGCAAGTTGCCAAGGGCAATAAAAACCCAACCAAGATGAGTAAAGACACCAAGAGAACACCGATGACTTCAGATCTCAGGACAGCGCAGAGCTCTCAGACGAGGAGGGGAGGCGTTGGCCCCGGCTGCAGTGAGGAGACCCGTTTGAGCAGAACCGCAGCAGAAGCCTCCCCAAGCCCCATCTGCCATTAGAGCACAGAAGATAAGATTGAACAAAACATCTCTGCCATCAGCTGCGAGGCAGACAATTCCAGAAAACTCTAGGGCAGAAGCAGCTTCACCCAGACACCACCTCCCACCCACTCCCCACCGCCTAAACTCACACACATGCCTAATCCAGGGAGAATTTCCTTCGTTCAAAGATGAGGAAAGAACACAAAGAAACCGGCCAAAGACCATATAAAAAAAAAAGAAAAAGAGAGGGAAGAGACAAAACAGGAAAAACCAATGGCAGACAAAATACCCATAACCAGAAAAGCATAAAAATAAAGCAGATGAAAATCACAACCAAAGACATTTCAAACAATTCAAATATCTATGTTGTGATAATAACCATTATCAAATCGGAGGAAACAAAAGGATTTCAGAAAGATAAAAACAATACATAAACCTGCTTGTCAGTCAGCAATACGTTGTGAATTTTTCCAAGTCAGTAAGTATGGATACACATCACATATTTAAAGCTGCAAAAGAAAAAGAATAAATAAAAATTCTCTAGGCCTTTTGCAAAAAAAAAAAAAGTCCACATTACCCTTTGTTATGCCCTGAACTATGTCCCCCCAATTCCTATGCTGAACCCCCAAACCCGAGTGACTGTATTTGGAGATGGAGCCTCTAGGGAGGTGACTGGTGTTAAATGAGGTCATCAGGATGGGACCCTAATCAACAGGACTAATTAATGTCTTTACAAGACGCAGAAGCCAGAGAGGTCTCTGTGTGATGTCAGAGGACAGGCCACGGGGACACGAGGACCAGGTGGCTGCCTGCAAGCCAGGAAGAGAGTCCTCACCAGAAGCTGGCCTCGATGGCCCCTCCACCTTGGTCCTAAAGCCTCCAGAACTGTGAGAAAACCAATGTCTGCTGGTTGGGCCACCAGCCTGTGCTATCTTGTTGTGGAAGTTGGAGCAGACTCAGGCACCCTAAAGGCACAGAAAGTACAGGCGGCCTCGGCCACCAGCACAGCTATGTCTAACCCTGGGACACGCGGGTCAGACTTACAGAGTCTTTAGAGCAGGAAGGTATGACCCAAGAATTCTACTTCTGACCATACTGTCAATCGAATATGTTGCAAAAACAAAATACCTTTAAACATGTAAGAACTTGGAGAATTTGGTTCCCACGAGCCCTGCATGAATTCATTATTAGAAGATAAACGTTAGCCAAACAAGAAGGCAGGAAGTGCAGCCAAAGACTGACAGTGAGCCATTAATCTATTTAAGATGTAACACAAAAACATTTTCTTTTCTGGGAATCATAGTTATATAACAGAATGTAAATGTTACAAATTAAAACCGTAGAAATAACAAGTTGAGAGACGTAGACAGAAAGGAGAGACTATAAACACACTGATAGCCTCTTATGATGGAATCAAAAGATACCGTTTTAAACTGATAAAGTATCAGAAGCATTAGTATACATAAAATGATAAATGTTAACATTAGAATAAGTTTAGTAATATAATCAATCAAAAGCAGGTGGTAGAGGAAAGAAAGAGGAGGAAGAAAATGTGGAAATGTGCCACCTTGGTCACTAATTACAGCAGGAAGTAGTTAATCACCCCTAAACAAATAAAGAGCAAACATATAAAATTCTCAGTTACATTAAAATACGTTAAAAAAAAAAAAGAAAAAAATATGTTAGAAAGAATACACACCCAATACAAAACAAAGAGAAAACCAAGCCTGAGTTGTAAAAAATTAATTCATAAATAAAACACATTAAAAACAAAAAGTGGGGAGGCCGGCTGCTCAGTGGTTATTACATGGTGCTCATAACACCTGGTTCGATTCCCACCTGGGCCAGTGAGCTGCGCCCTCCACAACTAGACTGAAAACAATGACTTGACTTGGAGCTGATGGGTCCTGGAAAAATGCATTGTTCCCCAATAAAAATTAAAAAAGAAAAAAGCATAGCATAAAGTAAAATAGCCGAACCAAGACCGAGCTTACTATCTGTTGCACAGCAGCATGCCATACCAGCGTGGTTGAAATGAGACCTGTAGTCCAATCAGCTGGGTCAAATCCCGACATTCGATTTGTCTACCTTTGGAAAGTGATTTCCTCTCTCGGTGCACATTTAGCACCTACCTCACTGAGTTGGGAAGATGTAAGGAATCTTACTAAGCACCTGGCACATGGAATGAGCCCAATAAAAGGGAGTTATTAGTATTAAAATCACCAGCAAACACAAGTGAAGAATTCACCTACTACAAAGAAAAACTGTCTCAGCTAACACCATGAGACAAAATTAAATCACATCCTACAGGCAAGAGACCTACCTAAAACAAGGTGCCTCAGAGAGATCAGTCAGCGTTGTTTGGAAGTAGTAGAAGATCAGAAACAATCTGAAACCCCATCATTAAGGAACTGATTAAATACATTATGTCATATCCATAAAATATAATACTCTGTAGCAATTAAAAAGGATGAGCTCCAGATGTGCTGATATGAAACAACCTCTATGATAAACTGTTAAATGAAAAGAGAAATATACATACACATACATTCTTAAATATTCTTTTGTATTGACAATGTTTAATGAAAACTTTTTTAAAAAAACTGGTGTATGGGGGGAAGAGAAATGTTCAGTAAATAGTTTCGTGTGGCAAGATGGAGAAGTTCTAGGCATCTGTTACACAACAAAGTAAATACAGTTAACATTACTGAATTTAAAATGGCTGGGAAGGTCAATTTCATGTTATGTTTTTATCACGATTTTTTTTTAATTCTTTTAAATTTAAAAAATAATGTGTTCGACAGTATGTATATTTTATTACCAGTTGTATAACACAAAACGTTCATGCATGATGCATATGCCTGCACACAATTATTTCTGGAACGATGAGAGATGAGTTGCTTAAGAACTCGTAAAGGTGTTTCTTCTAGGAGAGGCCATAGGGGGCAGAACAGAGATGGGAAGGGGCATCCTTGTACTGGAAACTTTTGTGCACCTTCTTTCTGACTTCGCTGCTATGTGTGTGTATGATCTCATCAAACACACACACACACACACACACACACACACACACCTGGCTGTCAACCAGCTGGGTGGTTTAGTGTAGACTCTCGTGTAGCAACAGACACAAAGCTCAAACACAGTGCTCAGGTAAGTTTTAGTCACTGTAATTTGAATCAATATATTCCAATGTATTCCCTGGATGAGGGAGAGAAAGCAGTCTTAAAACATGGAAAAGAAATAATGAAGTCCCACTCAAAAGCATATTGTAGACAGGGATCCAAAAGTCACTCGACGACTCCTCACTTATTTTAATGTGACCCCCTCCAGGGGTTCGCCAATACCTGTAAGGTGACCAGCACCCAGTCATTGGCACTGTAAAAGCTAGCAGCTATCATTCCAGATTTCTTTCATTTTAAAGCACCTGAGAATTACTGCAGATTCCAACAGTATTGGGGGGTTACAATATATCTCTTAAGGTAGCTCCTATCAATCTGAAAAACAGGCCTGATAACTATCGCCCCCAGAGTTGTTGGTGGGATTAAATAAATGAGTCAATACACGTAAGTGCTTGGGCGTGAGGGAGAGAATGGGGCTGAGCGCACAGCACATGCTCAATAGACGTCAGCTGTACATATCAATAACGAATCTCATACCAGAAGAAACAACCTACGTTAACTAAAGAGATCTATAAAGTTTTTTCTCACCTTGAACAGGAATCCAAGCACCTTAACAATAAGTTTACTTTATAAACCGGGCACTTCAACAGAGTAGAGGGGAAAAGTACCAGGAGAGAAAGGTTAAGAAGGTATGAAAGTATGTCCACAGTCAGGGAGTGTCTCTTGCCTGAAGCTAAGAGCTCCTTGTTTGACCCAAGGCAGAAAGTGAACCTATAGGAAGATATTACCAACAAGAATTAGATGAACCCTGGCTCCCTGGACTCTTCCGGGGTTTAAATTCAGTGTCAAACGATATTGCAAATAAATCCCAGATGCATGAAGACTAAATATAAACCTCAAAAGAAATTCGGTTTACTACATAAAAATTTAGTTACAGATGTTCAAAAATAACCCACAAAGGCAAAAAAAATCAACTGAGAAAAAGATATCTGCTGCTGACAAAAGCTTCCTATTATACGAAGTGGTTCACAGAGTAAACAAAATGTGGTCTGTGCAGACCTGGAATATTATTCAGCCCTAAAAAGGAAGAAAATTCTGTCACACGCTATGGCATGGATGAACGTTGAAGACGTTATGCTAACTAAAATAAATCATTCACAAAAGGACAAATACTGAGTGATTCCACTTACATGAGGGACCTAGAATCGTCAGATTCATAGAAACAGGAAGTAGAAGAGTGGGGGCCAGGCCTGGGGGAGGTGGGAAGGGAGTTAGCGCTGAATGGGGACACAGGTTCAGCTTGGGGAGAGGAGAAAGTTCTGCGATGGACAGGGGGTGGTGGCACAACAACGTGAATGTACTGAATGCTACGAACTACATTCACAAATGGTTAAAATGGTCAATGTACATATTTTATCACATAAAAGATTAGGTAAGAAAAAAGTTCATAGAAATCAAAGCAGTAAGAAAAGCAATAAAACACTGATATGTACAAGAGCACAGGACATGATTAGGCAATTCACAAAAGAGGAGATACAATGAATAAACAGGTGAAAACATGTTTATACATAAAACAAAGTTATCAAAAATGCAAATAAAAATTACTCAATGCTGAAAGAAATACAGATCCAGGGGGCCTCCTGCACACTGAGGGTCAGTGTGAAATGGTATGAACAGGTCTCCAAATTAGTAACACTTCTGGATCCCCAAATTAAACACTGGTAGTTCTTTTATATAAATATAGAAAAAAGTGTACCTGCAAAGATTACCTTATATAATTTCTTATAAAACCCAGAAATTGGAAACAAAAGTAAATGTCTAAAAATAGTGGAACTGCCAAACATATAAGAAATATCCACCATACAGGTGATTGTATAGCCATTAGACTTGAGGGTTATGACAACTGTGTAAAAAATTGGGGGGAGATGGATGGAAGATACAATATTGAGTGTAAAACCATAAAAATCTGAGTGAAAAAATTAAACTAAAACATGCTAAATGTTAACAGTAATTATGTTAGTGTGATAGGGCTGTGAAAAGTCCCATAGATTTTTCTAAATTTTCAGTATCATAATGAAAAAAACCTTTACACGGTGAATCCCTGCGTTATAGCCTGTGGGAAAAGGCCACAGGACTTCCTAATCCAGCTTCCTCATGTATTTATCCACAGATAAACTTACCAGAAGCAAGAGGACAGCAGACAGCACATTGTGACCCAGCTTTCCCCTGGCCTGGTGGCTTCCCAGTGTGGATGACACTCTTCACATGGGTGGAATCCAGCCAGAGTTGTGAAAACAGCTGAATTCTTTCTTGTGTTGCCCCTCTCTTCATCCCTGTGGTCACCTCATGATGGCAGGCACTGCCAGTGACAGGCCCAGTACCAGTTCTCCCTCTTCCTACCGACAGACCCTGATCAATCCCAGCAGGTGGCAACAGGCCCTGAGGAAAAGCATTTCTCAGAACTCCCTGTGGACAGGATGGCTAAGTGAGTAAGTTCCGGCCAGTAAGCAGCCAGAGCTGCTGGATTCGGCTTCTGGGAAAGCTGCTTGCAGGGCGGAGGGTGGACTCACAGGGGAGCCTCCCTGGGGCCCCGAAGCCCGTCTCCTTTTCCGGAACACAGAGATGCAGGCTGGGGCTGCAGGAGCCAAGCTGTGATTGTAAGGTGCCCTTGGAACAGAAGCCACATGCTAAGGACACTAGAGCACAGAGGTCCCTATGACACCAGGGAGCTGCCACACCAGCACTGGCCTCCCAGCTACAAATTTATTTAAGAACAATGAGACCCCTAACTGGTTTAAACTTCTGTTTTTTAATACTTCTATTACTTGGTACCAAACAATCCACCATCTGTGAAGGATTTGCATTAAAATCTACATACTTCCATTTAAGGAACGTTTACAATGTAATTACGTTCTCCCAGTTCTCGACTCAAACTCAGCATTAAGGGCATATCGTCATGGGTTCTGAGAACCATACTCAAAAATCCATTTCTCCCTCAATCCTCCATTCTTTCCATATTTACTATCAGTAATTGTTCCTTTAGGAGACCAATGTAAATAAAACTTTCCCAAACCATTATTTATAACAAGTTCTGAATTAGAGGTATCGAGCTTTTCTTTTTTTTTTTAAATACGGAAGCACATGATTAAAACATCACATAAATGCAAGCTACATAAACATTTTTAGTCATAACAATGGCAAAATACCATGTGGTGTTGATTCAAAAATGAATAATTAATCACTACCATAAAAACCAATCCATATTTCTGGATAAAGAGTAAACTGAACACATGTATTTAATATTGCCCCACCACCATCCTTCTCCGTAATTACAGTAAAGAAACCTTTTTAAAACAATATAAATCCTCAAGGACGGGAGACTAGGGGAGGAGATGACAGTACCCTGGAAGCGGGAAGCACACTAACTGAGCAAACCCAAGGCGGTCAGCCCCACGCCGCCTGGTGGCTGCCATGCTGGACAGCGCAGGTGTCCATCCTTCTCCAGAACCAGGAAGGCAACTATCCACGTACGTCAGGACACGCTGCCTGAGGAGGTTCACTTCATGCATCAATGTGACCACAGAACTGCTCCAACACGTCTCCTGGTGAGTCTGGGAGGCTGTTTCTGGACAGATTAGCATTCCTAGACTGAATAAGGGGTGGTGCCCTCGCCAGTCTGGGCGGGCATTAACCAATCCACCGAGGACCCATGAAACAGGAATCTGAAGGGAGGCTGACTGACCCCCCACCCCCGCCCAAGCTCTCCTGCTCTGACGTCAGAGCTCCGGGTTCTTGGGTCTTCTTGAACGGCACGTGCAGCTTGCTCCCGTGCTTGATTTATATTCGGAAAGTTTGCGAATCTCTTCTGAAGTTGTGACTCAATTTCCAGGCAAGAGCACTGCAAGTCTCTGAAAGACACGTTCTGTTGTGACCTCTGGGCAGCTCAGGGCTGGATTAGAGTGTGGTCCCCATGTGCCACCTGCTCAGCCCACGTGACCAGTACAAGTTGAGGCTCTGAAACTTCTTGAGAACTATGAGCTATGAGAAGCTTGTTTGCGCCCTGTATGTTCAGATGTCTGCTCACAGCGGTCACAGAGAACAGTTGTGTCGCGACCGAGGGACAATAATTTAGAACTCTGAGACTTTTACACCAGGAAGCCCTTATCGGCTGCAGCAGTTCAGTAAACGCCTTCAATGACCTTCCGTGGCTTGGCCATCAAACTCCACGCCTGCTTTCCTCCCCTTTAACTGATCCATTAACTGATGACCAAAGGCATAAACTTGAAAGAAATTTACAGTTCTCATCACATCCACAATCACATCACGCAATGAACTGACTTGCAGAATTTTAAGCACAATATACATAAAACAATATTTAATTTAATAAACTCGATTATTTTTCAACATTCATTGTAGGTACTCATTTTTGCCAAATGGACTCTAGCTTTTCCATATTCACACCAAATACTTGCATTTCCTTCTTGGCAAGTGGCTTTATCTTACTAGCCTACATATGCCAGCTAAGTCAGAAAACATTTCCTTTCGGAAAACCCTCCTGTGAGCTGGAGGTGGTGCGCACCTGCTCTACAGGCCTAGCTCTGATGTCCTCCAGCGCAGCAAAAGGGAGAAACCCTGGCAGGGTACACTGAGGAAGACACAAAGATGGCGCCTGCTCCTGAAGTCCTGTCCTACCAGTAGTTATGGAACGTGCTAGAGAAGGAAAATGCCAAATGTGATAGGTGAGAATCTGGGATTTGTTTTGGCTACAGTGACAAAGCCACTCAGACAGACACACTGTCCGTTTCCTGGCTCCTTTTATTGTGCACAAAGCACTGTAGACGCACAGGAGAGAAAACACAGTGGGCCGCAGAACACAGCTCCCACACCTGGCTCCTACTTGTGAGGGTACAGCCAGGACTTGCTTCAATGGATAGCAAATGCACACATTCCACTAACTGTCATAGTGGCCTTGCAGCTACCAGATTTTCAGCCAGATAATTCCAAGGAACACCATTTTCAACATTAGAAAGAATTATGTAATTGCATCTGGCTGGGACCATTTCACAATGTACTTGTATGGAAAAAATCCAAAGCTAAGTTTTGTAGGTTTTAATATTCAGTTTATGTTATACGCAATTGCTCTCTATAAAGCAAGTGTTTTGTCCACGTAACTAATTTTATCTTAAAAAGAACATTTCAGGGCAGAAAACACATTGAGAACAATTAGAACAGATTTCATAACCAAGAGATAATTCTTCTCTATAATGTTTTGTTTGAATAAAGATTAAATACCATAGCCAGGACCCCTAACTCAGCTTGATTTTATCTTACAGTAAGATTTAAACCCTGGCAAAATAACACCTTGACTCAGTTTCCTCTGCTATAATAAGCAAAAATCACAGTGGTCCCGTTGCTTCCTGAAGTTATCGAAGTATTACACAGATGGTTTCCTACCCAAATCCATTCCTCCCCCCAATTTCCTCGCTGTGTTCTCTAAGGTACCTACCCTGCCTGCCGGGGCCAGGTGGTCAGACATGGCCCCGCCCCCAGCCCCGCCCCAGCCCCAGGGAGACAGTCTTGATTACTCTGACCAAATTCCATGTCCCTTGCTAGTGACCAGGTGAGGCATGGATGACAGCACAAATCTGCTGGGAAGGTTTCTGGGAATCTTAAAAAAGTGCAAACATACGAGGAGGGGACACACACGTGGGCAGCCATCCTGGGGCTGAGGGGAGCCGACACTGGACGCCAAGCTAGCGCACTGGCTGGGTCCCTGCTTCTGTGGCTGAGCCCCTGTAAGAACCACCCTAGAACCGCTGGACTCTGGCTCCCGTTTAGTGAGCAGATGAGCCCCGTTTGGTTTCAGACATTCTTATTGAATCTCCCGTTATTTGCCCAAAAAGCACCCACGTCACACAAACAGCTTTCGCAGAAATGAAAAACTCCCCAGGGAAGAACATCTTGAGTTTAAAATCTACGCAATTTGGAATTCACAGGGATGTACTCCTCTCGGTCCCAGTTACTCACCATTAAAAAATAATGGTCCTCAGGTTCGGCTCGAAGGTACTTAAAAATCACTTGCTCCATGAACCTTTCCATGAGGTCCCAGTCTTCAATGATTCCATGTCTTATTGGCCACTAACATGAGAGACACCAAAATACATCAGGCTTCCATCCACACCAGCAATAGTAACCATTTACCAGCACCGGCCAGAGAGACCGAGTTAGAAAACAAAGGTCTCCATTGCATGAAGTGAATGTAGAGAAACAACAGGCACTTGAACAGAAGATTAAGTTGTATTATTGCTTATATTCTGCTCCACCCTTTCCTAAGTGCAAAGAATGTCTTAACAATGGAGTAACAGATGGGAAATTGCCACCAGTCTACCATACCGCCCCCCCCCATCGGAGGCTTTTTCTTTTCTTAGAACAAGTGTCTACTTAAATAACTTTAGAGCTTTACTTTTAATTACTCGATCTGCGACTTTCTGTGTCTGACAGGTTAATTAGCCAACCTGCCATGTCCCAGGGGCAGATCTGGCCCCGGATGGAACCCAGCATTCGGGGTCACGCTGCATTGCAGGGTTTGTAAATCGGCTTGATTCTCCACATCAAAAATACCATATTCAAAAACAGCAACAAAACCTCTTTTCAGACCTGAGACTAAAACACAGCCCACAGCCCACAAGCACACCTTTCAGGTAACGGACCACCCTGCCTTATTCGTGCCTCCGCCCTCCCGGAGGGGGCTCACCTTCGTGGCGTACGTGGCTTTATCGATGGCTTCATCACCTATGAAAAAGTCCAGGTCGTCCACGCCCCTCAGCACTCTCCTTTGGGCTTGGTCGACTACCTTTGCTGACTCTCTGATGGCAATGCCTTTTAAAAAAAAAAGAACAGCACAAAGATTTCCATCACTACCCACATTTATCTGAATGATGAGATATAATATAATCCTTATGTATGTACAAGTAAATTTTCAGCATTAGGGTGTTATCTGGGGTCGAGGGGATTCACAGAAAAGACACTATCAATGAGCCAACAGACATCGGGACAATTAAGTCCCATTACTATTTTCAGTATGGCACAAGAATTTCGACTGCTTTGAATGCTGACAGAAGCTAACATTACTAAATTTCTTGGTTTCATCTGAAAAAAAAAAAGATTTCATAAGATAGTAAGTGAAATGCTCTTGGAGTACATATCGATAGGTTCCAAATTTTAAAATACAATACAGAGGGAGACAAAATTAAAAATACAGAAGAGAATTAACTGGAAAAATAATGCCTATCTGCTCTTAAGCCAATTTAATAAAACTGTGCATCAGATAAATTAAAAATATATTTTTAGTCCTGTTACAGAAAAAAAATAAAAATAAAAAATAAGTTCCCATTAAAAGTAAAAACTAGGAGGTTGCTGGTTAGTATCTATTGCAAAAAGTACAGTAATCAAACAACTATATTATGTAAAAATATTTAGTTTTATGGTATATTATTTTCTTAACAATTTAGCCTTGATATTTGGGGATATACTTAGGAGTAAATAATTATATAAAACCTCACTCCAGAATTTACCATTTAATGAAATGTGGAAAGCTTTGTAAAGATTTGATTTTCCATTTAAATTTCTAACTCCTGGTAGTCTGAGCTCCCATAAACCCACCTTTATCACCTTTATTCCAAAACAAATTAGTAAACATATACACGTATTTTTAAAAGTAGATTATCTGAAATCCCCAATTTATTACAAATGAAGACTAGCAATAAAGCTATAAGAGTGACTTTGAATTCTTTTTCTCAGAAAGGTATCTTGAAGTAAAGAAGTGAAAAGAAAAAGATGCAGGACAGAATTGACTTTGCCCATCTCCTTTTCTCACTGCAATGCAAGTTACAAAAGCTGGCACAAATCTAAAGGACAGAATTTCTGCAGGGCTGAAGAAGCAGGGACGATGTGAAACATTGGGGACTGAGCCGAGAGAGTGGGGCCAGGAGAGTCTGGTGGGCTATACTTACTAGGCAATCTGTAGAAATAAATGAAACCCATCTCTAAAAACTGACCATGCCATTCAGTGGCACACTGACAGCACCACACAGAATCATTTGGCACCCAAGTGAGGCATTTCAAAGGGCCCTGGAAAGATGGCTTGCAGCAGACCTCAAAAGTCCTTACACCGTGTGCCAGGACAAGTGACACATTCTATCCTCTGGGCAAGATCAAACTTAATTATGCATGAATTTAGAATTAAACTGCCAAGTCAATATAAAAGATTGCGAAGACACAAAGGCAAAAAGATTCTGCAACTCATGACATCATTCAAGTTTACCAAGAATCGGAAGGCAAGAATTTTCACCCAAAGAAAAATCACCACCTTAAAGAAAAAACGCTGAACTTAGTGAAAACAAAACTACCACACTCAAAAAATTAAATGACAACAAAGTAAGTCTAATCTCTCCTAAAAAGGCAGATCAAAGTTCTCTGACCCCAAATCATAGCAGAACTATGTTTAGTGGCTCTTGGAAATGACAATAACAAAAATAATAAAATACACTTCTTTTAACAATTATACAGGAAGCAACTGAATCCATTGAAAGGAATAAAGGTACATAGAGCTTATATTCAAATCTTTTGTTTGTACCTATGAAAAGCAGCTGTGGTCCCAAGAGCCCTCACAAACAAAATGGAGAAATGTGTCTGAGAGAGGAGCTGTCAAGGAAGACCTATGATTATTCATAGATTATACGACTCCTCGCAGAATAAAGATCTGTGTCCCCCAGCAGCCATCTCCCACACACCACAGCATACAACAGAGCCCTGACTCAGGTGTAGACAGAGAAGACGAGAAATGTACAAAGGAAACAAAGACGGAAAGGACAATAACTGTAACATAACAGAATGGACATTGACACACTGCAACTGCTCCAATGTATGTGGCATCCATGCAATGGAGTATCATAAAGCCATGAGAAAGAGTGAAGCCCGCTTCTTGTATTGATCTAGAAGGATCATTAAGATGCAGTGTTTAAGAAAGAAGGCACAACCCTGTATGTCTGCTGACACCCAGGTAAAGACATGTCGGTGAACATCTGCTGTATGTGTGGAGTATCCCTGGAAGGATGGGGAGAAACCAGAAACAGCAGTTGCCATCGAGGAGGCGAAACACTTTGGCAGTTTCTTAAAAATACTAAACACAAACCTGACGTGCAACTGCACCACACAGTATTTACCCAGAGACATGAAAACTCCTGTCCACACAAACACCTCTTCCCAAGTGTTCACAGCAGCTTTATTTGTAACAGCTGAAAGCTGGAAATAACCAAGATGTCCAGCAGTAGATGAACATTTAAGCAAACTGTGGTACATCCATATGGGAATACTACTCAGCAACAACAAGGAGCAGTGTATTGATACAGGCAACGACTTGCCAAGTGAAAAAGCCAATCTCAAAAGGGCATGTACTGTGTGATTCTGCTTATATAACATCATCAAAATAACAAAATTATGGAGATGGAAACAGATTAGTGATTGCCAAAGGTTAGGAATAGTGGAAGGGAGAGGAGCAAGTATAAGTATAAAGAAACAGCTCAGGAGAGATTTTTATGGTGATGAAATAATTCTGTATTTTGAGTGCAGAGGTGGTTAAAGGAATCTACACATGGGATAAAATGAAACAGAACTGCTCACCCCCCCACACACACACACTTACCAATGTCAGTTTCCTAGTTTTCACATTGTACAACATAATTATATAAGATGTAACAACTTCCTGTGAATCTGTAATTATTTCAAAATAAAATATTTTTAAAACAAAATGTAGTTTGCAAATGATTTAAACAAATTTAAAAAATGAAACACTTCAATTAGCTGTAATGATGGAATCAAAGCTAACAAGATTAGACCTTAAATAAAGAACAACGTAACTGTTCTGCAGATTAGAAACAAATGGTTAGGTTGGAATGTGGGTAGCCAAAAGAGACAGGCTGTTTTCCAAATGCCAGAAAGTCATCTGAGGGTAAATCTAAAGAAAATTATCAGGGAGATTATCTCTAAGGAAGAGTATATCTAAAGATTTAGATACAAATGCTGTATCTTAAGAACACTTGCTACAGCAGTTAACAGATGATACTAATTTTTAAAATAAGAATATCCAGTGTGTTTCCCAAAAGAATGTCATATATTTTACTAAACCTTCAAGGAGTAAGTAATTCCTAACATGTAAATTGAAAATAGAAAAAGAAAAAAAATAGAAAATAGAAAAAGAAAGCTAACAAACTCATTTTACAAAGCTGTTATAATTTTGATATACAAACCAGACAAAAATAGTGTAAAAAAGAAAAATTATAGACCAATCTCACTTTTGAACATTGATGCAAAAAATAAATATTTACAAATAAATACCGAAACTCCCAAATAAATATTTGCAAATACAGTTCAGCATGTATTTCTTGGTATTTCATAACCAAGAAGGGTTTATCTCAAGAATGAAACAAATGACTTTAACATTTGAACATGTTAATGGGACTTATGATATTAGGGGTTTAAATGTTCAAAACCATATGATCATCTCAAAAAATACACAAAAAGTCTTAAATGTCATCATCCATTCTTGATTTAAAGATAAATTTTTAAAAACCAAAAACCTCTAAGTAAACTAGGAATAGAAGGGTACTGTACTAAACTACAAAGGCATTTCCACAAAATCCTACAGTAATAACTAATGAAACACTAACCCATTCTTTAAAGTCAGAAAGACAAAAGCACCTGCTATCTCCAATTCTAGTCACTGTAGCAGAAGTTTTAGCCAATGCAACAAGACCAAGACAAAAATATAGATGAAGTATTGGGATTGGAGGAGACAAGATAACTATTATTTGCAGTTAATCCAACATCTGCATAGAAAACTAAAAGAATCTGCAGACCATTAGAACAGATCAGACAGGTCAGCAAGGTTGCTGGATTCAAAAACAACTTTAAAAACTCAGCAGCATTCCTCCTATGTGCTAGCATTAGCTAATTAGAAAATTCAATTCTAAAAAAATTCACAACAGCAACAAAAACATAAAGGTACCTAAGGATAAATCTAGCGAAAGGTTGCCTAAGCTTTTTGCAGAGTTTCACAAACATTACCGGAAGACACAAGAGACATGAATGAACAGTACAACATATACCATATTCATGAATAGGAAATTCAATTCATAAAGAGGTCAAACTTGCCCCAAATAATCTACCAGTGTAACGTGTCTATAATCAAAACCCCTTTATAATTTTTCACAGACTTTAAACCGACTCCAAAACTTACAGTAAAGAGTAGGACCTAAGGATAGCTAAGGCTATTCTGAGAAAGAAAAAGGAGGAACCAGACCTACCAGATATCAAGACACATGCTAAAGCAACAGATTTGGGACAGAGCTAAGCAAACGCGTGGCTGAAACCAAAGTCTCACAGGCATGTGTGGGATGGCAATGTGATGAAGACACACATCCCATCAGGATACGCGCCTCCGTAAGAACTGCTGGGACAGTAGCCTTCCATTTGGAAGACAAACAAATGAACTCTCTCACACCACATTAAAAAATAAAGTTTTTGTAGAACAAAGTATAGAAACTCTATGACTGAAGTACAAATGCATGTGTTAAGACAGAAACAATTTATAAAAGAAGACTGAAAACCTTGACTATGTTAAAAATTTCTAACTTCTAAACAAAAAGAAATTATTTTAAAAAGATGTCATAGAATATAAGAAACATGCAACAAATTAGTATTCAGAGTACCCAAAGGGTTCCTATAAGTCCATTTAAAAAGGATACAAATGAAATAGAAAAAGAGGCAAAGACATGAATAGGCGATGAAAGGTACTGAACCTTACTAGGACTCAAAAAAGTGAGACATCATTTTACAGTCGTTAGACTAGGAAAAATTTTCAGTCTCACCGTACCGACTGTTGTCAAGGACGTTTCTGCAAAAGCAGAAACACTCGTCCACTGCTGATGGGAGTTCAGATCAGTACAAGCCTCAGAAGAGCAATGTGGTAACACCTGACACGCTGAAGAGCAGCACCCCTGAATGACCAAAGTCCCGTGTCCCTCTATTTTCTGGGAAACTAGCACGAGTGGGTAAGGAGATATTTACTGCACCAGTTTGTATAACACAGAAAAGTGGAAAATGCCCAAATGAAAGAAAAAATTGCTATGGAAGCAACTGCTGGAATGCAGGCCTAGACGTGTGTACATCGACACTGGTAAGTCTTAAAACCGAATATTGAGGGTTTTATTCAGAAGAACAATGCAGAGAGTTATTCACAGTATGACACCATTTTGGAAACGTTTAAACCACAAAACACGGCTACATATGTGACTGTGTCCTGCTATCTGTAATGTAAGGACCAAACATGGATGGACGGGATGGGGAAAGTATCCACGAGAGGTAGGACTGCGGAGAGAAAGGAGGGCCGCGTGTTCCCAGGTATTTACAAGATAAAGTCATGTTAACATTTGCTCATCTGGGTGGTGAGTATAGGGGTCTTTGTTATAATATCTTTTGCTTTGCTTTCTTTTCTTTTTTCTTTTTCACCAAAATAAAGATTTTAAAGACCTCTATCTAAATTTTTCTAAAAAGCAAAACCGCCTGGGGCTCAGCCTCTGTCCCCAGTCCAGAGCTATCCCCAGAGCATCAAGCCCTCTACCCAGTTACCCACTGGGCCTTTACAATGAACTCTTCACACCCTGACACCTAAAAGGTACTTTCTTCCTCCGGCCCCTCCTGGGCCCTCCCATATCGTCTTTCTATGGATGCAATCAGCACACACACTCCTCTGTCTGAAACTTCTCAGTGACTCCAAATATTCTCTCACAGCTTAAAAGAAACGGGAAAAAACGTAGGGAAACCTTTCCTTCACACAATCAAGCGATTTCTGCAGAGGCTCGAACAACTTGGACACAAGCAGAGCGGCGATGGAGCAGGACAGGCGGGCGCCTCTCCAGTGGGGCCGGGTCTCCACCAGGGCCTCAGCAACAGGAAACTTCCCGGCAGCTCAAGCTCCCTAGGAGGGCGACTGCAAGTCCTCCTCTGGTTCCCACTGGGCTCCGCTGGGAGCCTATGGGGGTGCGGCCACGCGTCCCTCACGCACATGCCTGGACCTCGCCTCTGTGGCCTCGAGCTTCAGGGGCAGCATTCCAGCACCTACCCCGCAGCCACACACATGCACAGAAGCCCCCTTTCTCTCTGGACCCCACTTCAGCACTCACGGCTTGAACTTCGCCTCTGCTCCCAGCACTAACCCAGCAGGGGGCCAAACGCCCAAGTAGCCAAGTCCCTCTGGGCCCACACCGGACTCCTGCGCAGATGTCTGCCCTGCCTCCCGCCGCTGCTCTTTAGCAACAAATTCAGCAAGGATGTAACTCTTCTTTTACTCCCACATCTCTGACATTTGTATTATCTTTCTGGCTTCTGCCACTGCAAAGGTTCTGACAGCAGCCATCTGAGAGCTGCCATGCCTTCTGACAGCAAATGAAATCCTGCTAATAACTGACTTCAATTCCTTTCTCTATTAATGATGACAGGTTAAATGGCTCAGACAACTAAATGCTGCTGACAGATTTAAATGCCAAAGCATCAAAGCACAAGGTGCAAGACCAGCCTCTTAGAGTTGTTGCACTTGCCAAGGTAAGAATTTCATGTGCTTTGAAAAGTCAGGAAGTTCCTTTCATCAATTTGGCATAGAATGATCAAGTTCTGGGGCATTCACAATAATAAAACTCACAAAAGTCTGATGTATCCTACAAAATGCCAACGGCTCTGGACTGAACTGTGTCCCCTCAAAACGTCTGCGCAGAAGCCCTGAGCTCCCGGTGAGTGCACTGGACAGACGGCCTCTGACTGAGGCCAAGGGGGTGGGGCTTCACCCCAGGACGGGTGTCCTCATAAGAGGGAGCGACCCCGGGGACCCCTCTCTCTCGGCCACAGGAGGACACAGTGAGAAGCCAGCGTCCGCAGGCCAAGGAGAGGCCTCACCAGAAAGCAACCCTGATGGCCCCTTCACCTTGGACTTGGAGCTTCCCTTCTGTGAAAAATACATTTCTGTTGTTTCAGACACGCAGTCTGTGCTATTTTGATATGGCAGCCCCAGCAAACTAATACACCACATTATGAACAAAAAATGAGGACGCAGCAGACCAATCGTGCCAACTGTCAAGGACACCCCGTCATGGCACCAAAGTATACAGACCTAGAAAATCAAAATCATTACCAGCTACCAGCAAACAGGAAGTGGGATGAGGTGACATGTCCCCGAGGGACCTGGACTACACTCTCTAGTGACGTGAATACCCACGTCCACCCACTGTCTTGCGTCCTCCCTTGACTAAACACTGACCGAGCGCCTGCCCTCCAGCCCTGGTGTCCTCCCCAGCCACGCATGTCCCGCTGCTCACGAGAGCCTGGCGTCACCATGCTGCCGGCCCCCAGCCGCTTACAGTGTCTAAGATCACGCATGGTACCAGAGCTACAGGCAGGAGGCAGTTTCACGTCCCTCTTGATCGATGTACCTACTCTTTGGTCAACTGTCTCCAACTTACAAGCCAGAATTTCAGTCGTTTCAGAGAAGAATTCTCCCCTTTACACAACTGACCTGACCCTTGAGACTCCCGTGGGAAAATGTGAGGACATGTCTTCTTTTCAGTTTATCATTCTCTACTGACTAAAATGTAAACAAAAACAGAACATTTCCTAACACAGTAAAACAGGCCTCTCATTTCAAAAAACAAAAACAAAAAAGTCTTTCAATAGAGTGAACAGTGAGTACAATGGCTATTCAGCCCACAGAGATGCTGAGCTGATAAACCTATACTTACTTAAAAAGTACAAATTAACCTAAAGAACCAGAGGTACTTCTTCCAAACAGCTCCGGCATCTGATTGATGGAAAGCCCTACTCGTCACCCTCACAGAAAGTCCAACGACAGTGACAAAGGGCTGTGACAGAAGAGACCAGGAAGGACGAGAAGCCTCAGGGGTGTTTCGATCACAGCACAGCCAACAACAACATTTGGGAACTAAGTGTGGAAATAAACAACCCTCCCCGGGAACCGAACAATCTCCGAAGTGAAGATGGCAAGTACATTAGTTCACCTTGGGAAACAGAATTACAGTGCTTAGAACAATGCTGAGAAACACAGCCTTTATAACCCGTGGGCGGAGCTTTACTTACATGACGGAATAATGAACTGGGGCTCAGTGTTGCCTGCGTAGCCCAGCTTGCTGTACCTAAAAGCACAAAGTCATCGACACATGTTTAGAGAATAATACTCTCCCCTACGTCCCACTATGCCTCTTATTATAAGCTCTCCAACTCCTCAAATAGCAAGCCTCAAAATATTCTCTTGAAATTTAAAAAAAAAACAACAAAACATTGTGATGACAGAGAATCAAACACTAATTTCGGATAAGCAAGCAGTTACAAAAACGTAAAATATTATGCTTGTTTCTATTGGAAAAATTCTTGCACACGTCTATGAACATATAAATTACACTTGTGTATCCCTAATAACTTTAAAAGGGATTTTACATGCTTAATCTTTACAAAAACCCTGTGAAGAAAGTAAATATTATCCCGATTTTGCAAATGAGAAAACTGAAGCACTGAGAAAATGAGGTGGCCCAAAGCCCAACAGCTAGTGAGCAGAAAAAAGACCCAAATCAAAATATGCAGGTGCTACTTCTAGAACTGGCTTTCAAAGAAGTGTACATCCTTCCCAACTTGATGAACTTTTGGGGGGTTAGAAAATGATTACATAATTTTCTTAAAATGTCATGGCATATGTCTAGAAACAGCTAGTACCACCTCCTGAGAATATCTGACAGAAGCATCTCTTTATCGTCTTATTTCAGGATGAGCCCATTTTCTGTCAAGACACTCTCTGATAGATTCCAAAAGTCTTAACTGAAATGAATGCCAAAATGCTACTATCTGTTCCAAAATCATTTGCTAATCTCCTAAATTTAAAAAAGGAGGCGGGGGAGGGTACCACCGCGTGGAACCATCTGCTGGAAATACAAAGCTGAGAAGACTCATCAGCTCTTCCCTTCTGATTCGGCCTGCTGTAATGAACAGGAAAGTCTGGACAACAAGCTTCATCCTGCAGGAGGCTTGTAATGAATAAAAATACTTGCGAGCAGTGTTGAAAGTACCTTTATCAATTCATTTTATTTTACAAATGCTTTCAAGATGCGTGATACTAATTGTTTTGATGTGGTAATACATTCCAAATTCTAACCAATTAATTTTATAATTTTAAATGCATTTTACCATATGCTAACTTTCCTATTAATATTTTTGAACACAGTGAATGAACAGGGTTTGGGAAGACAAAAAAAAAAGCAAGCCAGCTCCACTTAAATCACAACTTACTGCTCAGTCTCCAGAGATCTGAGGTCTTGGTGCCACAAGAACTGGGCAAGGCCAGGCTGAGACCCACTGGGCCCCACAGAGTTTCTAAGTGGCAAGACCCAGCAGAGGGCCCTCCCCTGTCCCACAAATTCCCCAAGTACAGTGTTCCCACAAGTGCCTCACTCCGGGGCTCACAAGACCCACAGAGGGTTCAGTTCAAAGCCAACCCAGAGCCTGGGGGCTTTCCAGAAGGAAGGCAACATAATGCTGAATTTAAAAATTCCGGATCATCCCCGATTCAACCATCTTCTGGAGTATATTCCAGATAACAAATATATGTAAATAAACCGAATTACTGACCCAAGGCTAAAGAAGCCTACGGGGTCCAACACGTGGGCCAGGAATCACTAAAATCATCACATTTAAGTCTGTGTTTTTAACAGGCCACATTTCCCACTCCCCGCCCCCACCCCCACAAAAACAATTATGCACCCTGCATGTAAAGAAATCCCCCTCCTTCCACACGGTTAAGATCTGAGTTGCATGAGGACCACAACGTGTTCCGTTTTCCTGATTGTATCTCCACCCAGCACAGTGCCTGGGACACGGGAAACACTCTGGAAGCATCTGCTGAATGAGTTCTCACCAGATGTGAGAAAAGGTGATCACTGTCAGCCTGCTGGGGAAAGCACCAGGGTGTCAAAGAGAAAAGCTGAAAATCAACCTGAAGGGACCAGAAAAGACCAAACACATTGTCTAATACAGTCTCTCACAGATGAGAAAACACTGGTATTTGTGTAATGGGGTTACCTGAAAAAAACAAAAAACTGGGAAGGGGTGGTAGATGAGAGTAAACGGGCTCAAATCCATGGCGATGGAAGGAGAACTGAGTCTGGGTGGTGAACACACAATGGGATTTACAGACGATGTATTGCAGAATTGTACACCTGAAACCTACGTGACTTTACGAGCCATCGTCACCCCCGTCAACTTTAACTCATAATAATAATAACAATAAAGCCTGAAGGCAAATATAGTGAAATGCTAACATTTATTAAAATCAGGTGCTAAGCACCGTTCTCATCTGTTGTACTACTTTCTGTATTTCTGAAAGGAATTTGAGTGTGTTGTATTGGTGAAGAGCACAGACTCTGGCACCAGACTGCCTGGGTTCAAATCCCACCTTGCTATCTACGTTTTAGTTATTTTTTACTATTATTTTTCTGTACATTCAAATTTTTGCTCATTGAAATTTTTGAAAGTTTTCGGGTCTGTCTGTATCCTGGGTCACATCAGCCGCTCTGCTGCACACACACAGACACACGGACACAAGACAGGAAACGCACACGGGGTGAACCAAGTGGACAGCAGACGTCCTTCCACGCCTGGGCCTCATCTCTGCCCCCAGGTTTGTATCCTGAAATCGGAAACTGGCCCAGAGCAGCAAAGGGCCAGGCTGCAGAAATGGACACGAGCTTTTTCAGGCCCTTGGCGCGAAAATCCAACTCCCTACTGATGCTGCCCCTCGGCAACAGTTGCTGGAATGTTCAGAAGGGGAGGTACAGCATCCTCGTGGGCAGCACAGCCTTCACAGGAGGCCTTCTGCCATAGTCACCTGGGTACTTTAGCAGCAAGAACATTTAGCAAACAGTGATTTGCATGACTAAGGCAAACTGACATTAAGATATATTAATATTCGTATGTATTAACAACTTACTGCGAGATCTTCCCTTACCATCCTAGTGAAACTAAAATCATGAAAAACACTGGCAACAGCCAGTGTTTTCAAATCACTTTCTGGTAATTTAATATCTTTAAAATTCCTGTGCTATTCCTTAAGTAGCATCAAAGATATTTGAAGTTTTGTTACTTTGAATAATCACAACACACAATGAATGTTTAACACGATTTTTTTTAATGAGATATTCAAATTTAAAATTTTTGTCAAATCTTCATCAACAAGGCTATCTCACACTTCAGCGAGAACCTATGGAATACAACATCGTAAATGGAACCGTCCAGAACTGGTCCTGGTGACCTCACCTAGGCTAACCCAGTGCTAGACTGGTATGCCCTATTAGAGGTGATCTTGGACAAAACGGCTCAGCTACATAAAGAACAGAAAGCAAAAGAAACAAGTAAAACACAAACTTAAATGTGGAAAGTGTTCAAGATACCACTTACGGAAACAAAGAAGCATCTTTATTCCAACCAGTTTACTAGCTAGAAACTATGTCGCAGGCACACTGTGAGGGCGCTGGCCAAGGGGTGGGGATGGCCTTGGTACTCAAAGTGTTTCACAAAATGCTCACCTATTAGAAACAGGATTTCAGATTGAGCTTTTCATTGTAGCAAAAGCCTACTTTATCTGGCAGGCTAGTTTAAGATCATCTGGGTAGGCTTCTAGACATAAAGTACTGAGCTGGCTGATTAGATCACCGGGAAGCTCTAAAAGAGATTCCCAGGGCCTGTCCCAGAGTCACAGGGGAGCCTGGGCATGTATATTTTAAACCTCTGTCCCTCCCACCAGGGTTCTGAGGGTCAACCAGCTTAGGAATCACTGACTAAACTATACCACAGGCAATCATCTTTACAATGTTTATGTAACGAAAGCTCCCCACCTTCCCGTTCACATTCTAACAAACGCATCTACCACGTAATCAAATAAAATGTACCTATAATGCTGAAGTTTAATACTGGCCAGAGTTCATAAGAAAGGACTCAAATGTAGCAATTTTGTCTTCTTTAGAACACTGTGCTTAGGTATTCTATGGGGAAAAAAAAGTAGTAAATACTTTTCAATTCAAACTTTATGTAATTAAAATGTGGTGAAAAGAAATCCAGGCTCAATCTAATAGTGGAAACAACAACAACAAAACAACAGGCTCAAAACAGAAATATTTAACCTTAGGAAGAGATTGGGGGGAGACGGGGGTCTCTCAAACCAAAAGATAGTAGAAAACTAGAACCATCCCTATTAAAGTCAGAATTAAGTCAAAGAGACCCAGTATCATTACTCTCATTTAACACCGTTTTGGAAGAAGTAGATAATACAAATCACAAACTAAATAAAAGGTATAATATTGGGAAGGAGGAGACAAACATTTATTTGTAAATTGTAATTACACACCTGGAATACCTAAGGAAACTAAATGAAAAACTAAAAGCAATAGGAATTCAGTAAGATGAGCAGTTACTAAGTGAAGAGACAAAAGTCAACAACTTTCCTACCCAAATAACAAGAATACACACTGGATGAACAGAGCCCACTCATAACGGCAACAACATGAAACAATAGTGCCCTGAAGAGGAAACTGCAAGGTGTGTGTGGAGAACTCTCCATATACACACAGGCAAACAAACTGAGACATATCTTACTCACACAGGAAGAGTCAGGCTTTCAAAAGATACACCAAGTATCACTAAATCGACCTACAAATTTAATGGCAAACATTCAAAATCTGAGCCAATACTGAAGACGATGGTAGTAAATTATATGTGGGTGTTAGTGAAGGTTGATGAGTCATTATAAAGGGAACTTTCACACTGTCCAAATTTTAAATGCTTATCCCCTATCGTCTAAACAGCACATTCCTAGAATTTACCCCACAGAAGCATTTTCACACATATGCAAAGATATGCACAAAAAAATGTCCACTACAGCATAACAATAATAATTAACAAACACTGTAAACAATAGTAAACAACAAAACACTGGAAACACTCAAAAGTCATCAACAGAGAATCTATTAAATAAATTACAATCATTCAATAAAAACCTACACAACCATCAAAACGGAAGCAGACTTATGTTACTGCCACATAGAGATGTACAGCACAGTTGGAAAGTAGTTGCAGAACAGTGTATTTATGTGAGGGGGGTTCCTTGGGGCCCGCAACGCTGGGTTCAGAACACAGCACTGGCCACGTGACCTCAGGCTGGTAAATCCATGCTCCACACTTCAGTGTCCACACCTGTAAAAGGTGAAGAATCACAATCCCTACCTCATGGTTACTATGACCATTTCTGGACAATGTTTCCTAATTCAAAACGTAAAAGGCTCTCATTATTCAACAAATGTTTTATTTTATTTAACAAATGTTATTTGCCGTGTACTAGCAACCTATATTTCTTCCATGAATTGCCCTTAGATAATTTTTCTACTAGAGTTTTAGTATCTTATCAATTTGTGTGAACACTTACATACTGGGGATATTAACACTGGCTCATATAAAGCGCTAAGTTTTCCTGGTTTGTTTTTTATCTTCAGTTGTACGTTTTCTGAAATATAATTGTTTAAACAGGTCAGATGATCAAATCCACCAATTATTTTCCTGAATATTTCCTTCATAGTTTCTACTTGAAGTCCCTGGCTATACTAAAATTTCATACTCTCTTCCAATTGTATGTGTATCTGATACATGTGTACATAAGGAATTAAGACCAGTGACTTTTACATTAAAAGCCCCTGGTTTCTTGTTTCTTTATTTGAACACTATCTCCAAAAGGATAGCCTGCATGGCGGGCACAGGCCTCGTTCCCAAAAACACATTAACTACACGTACAGATTCCAGTCACATTCTCAACTCAGTGCCACCTTCCATGCAGCCCTTGACCTGAGAACTTTTTTTGTATGGAAATCAGGACAGACACGGAAAGAGAATCAGTAGCTGCATAAAGCAATACTGACAGTTAGTTACAAATCCACCTTTTAAACAAATATGTTCTCCTAGTTCAAACTTCCAAACACTACAGAAAGGTAGCCAGTAAGAAATGTCCCTCCCACTCCTACACCCATCTACCTTCCAGCCACTCCTCTTGTGTGTCTTCCAATGTCTCTTTCTATAAATACAGTAGATCCGTACTTGCCCCAAACATTTTAAACAGTCCTGTGCAAAGCTTGTTAAATGCCACTGCTTTCCACAGCAGTAACTTTCTGCAGTCAGGAGAATTAATCTGACTACTGTCAACTCAACACACATATAGTTGAAATTCCTCCTACAACCATTTGGCTCGAGCAGAAGGTGACAATGTAAGCGCAATTAATTTATGTTTCAAAGTGGAAATGTCACATCTTAGAACAGTGTTTGTCAAACCACATTGCTTCAGGGAAGTTCTTTTGATTAAGACCCTTATGAGGTCCAGCCTCAAACCCCAAACTTCAACCAGAACAGCTCGACTCCCTCCTAAGAGTTTCTCAGTTAACACTTAAATAAATAAATAAATGTGACTACAATTACCTGAGAATATGGTTTTGATTAAACTAAAATTGTTCCAAGATCTTAATGATAGGTTTCTAAATAATACACTCCCCACACTGTACACTGTAAATTAATATATGATCAAGCTCTTCCAACATTCCTTGGGTTGTTGAATAGAAAAGGGTGGTCTCTGTTCATACAACACAGAGCTCACCTTGCATGTTGAAGTTTATTGTTTTATCTAATCCAATTTCCTGGTGTCTATTGGATCTGTAAATTAAACACCACCTATGATACATGTCCATCTCACCTTCTACGAGCAGCATTTTTTGCTCTGTTTGGTAAGCATAAGATCATGAGGTATGTGTGGCCTCTGTGGATTTCGAGCACTATTAAGTGAATTCTGACTTCCAAGTTAAAACGATGGACTAAACATCTAAAGTTACTCTGTCCCAAAATCCCACTAAAAGCAAAGCAAGATGATGTTTTAAAAGAATGTTAAACCACACAATATGGAGAAAAGAGGAGGCCATAGCAAACGTTGGCCCCGGACAGCAGATCAGTGGTACCTGGTTTTGGAGATGTAGGAAAACCAGCAGAGGCAAAAGCTGAGAACCAGACAACACACAGCCAGGTCCTCAAAAGCTCCAGAACAGGGAGCCGTATGGGACCCTGTGCGACTGGGGCTGAAGGGCCCCAAACCCCGGGCCTGGGTTCCCCTCCCCTGCCCCTCACTGCTGGGCGACTACTCTTCTCCAACCCCAGCATTATCCTAAAACCAGAAAATTCCTCAACAAACAATCCACCTCCGTCACTCTTGGTAAAGCTCAAAATCAGTAAGCCAAACCCACGCATTCAGAGATTCCATCTAACAGCTCTTTAATTTTCTAACTTTTAATCATGAGCAGGCAGCCATAAATTACTGACATCTGAGGAAAGCCTCTACCATTAAATATAGAGATGAAAACAGACAAATCGAAAAATCAACTTGGAGGAAACAGAAACTATAGGAAGAAACGTCACCAACACCACAAAAAACAAGCAAACAAACAAGCAAAAAAACACTATCAATATCCTATTAGAAGATATTGAACGCAAGAAACAAAAACAAGATTCTAGTAAAACAAAATTAGAAAACAAAAAGAGCTTTTGAAAATTAAAAATTTAGGGCAAAAATGAAAGGACTAAAGAGAAGGGCCAGAAGATAAAGTGAGGAATACCCTAGAAGGAAAAAGACAGAATGATGAAAAAATCAGAGAAATAGTCCCAAAATTCAACACATGAATAACAGAAGACCCAGAAAGAGGATACGTGTGCATGCGCGCGCGCGCGCACACACACACACACACACACACACACACACTTATATTGATGCAAATAGCTAAGTAAAATATTAACAGAATCTACCTACACATCAAAAAATAATGCGTCATGATCAAGTGGGGGTCATGTCAGAATGCAAGAGTGGTTCAATATTAAGAAAGCCATTAATATAATCCATCACAAAAACTGAGGAAAAAAACAACAACACACGTTTCATTTATGTTAAAGATATCTGACAACATCCAACACCCATTCGTTATAAAATTCAAAAAAACAGAAATTGACGGATAATTTCTTCACATGACTTTTATACACGTTTATATACATGTATTTATGTATGTGTGTGTGTGTGTGTGTGTGTATGATTATACCAGCCCAAAAGCCAGTATCTTATTTTAGAAACACCAGAAGCTAGCCCATTAAAGTAAGGCACAAAAGAATAATGCCCACTAACTCCATTCCTAATTAATATTATTTTGGAGGTAATGGCCACTGCAAAAAAAAAAAAAACCCACAAAAAACAGAGATCCTAGAAATGGAAAGAAGGAGAAGGCAAAACAATCTTCATTTGCCAATGAAAAAAATGTTGTATCTGGAAAACCCTAAAGATCAAGGGAAAATTTCATACAAACAATAAGAGCGTTTTATAAAGTAGCAGGTTATAAAACTAACACAAAAAAATAGCCTTAATATATTCAAGAAAAAAAAATATAATGAAAGAAAAGACAACATTTATGACAGTAGAAAAGAAAACCACATGCTTAAGCGTAAACGTAACAAGAAATCCACCTGAGACAGGCACGGTATTCCTAAGACACAAAACAGACTTGAACTAATAGAAAGATACCTCGTGTTCTTCGATGGGAAGACTAATGGTCTCCATTAACTTATAAATTTAATACAATCCAAATAAAAGTGCTATCAGGCAATTTTCCCTGTGAATCTAGAGAAGTTGACTATAAAGTTGATTTGGAGGAACAAGCAAGAATAGATGACAAAACCCTAACAAAGGATGGGCAGGGAAGGCCAACCCCATCAAATATTATTCTAAATCCTCAGTCATTAAAACTCTGTGGTGCTGGTACATGAACAGATTGATGCCACACTCAACAAAATCCAGACATAAACACAAGGGCACAGACAATTTTGGTATACAATAAAGGCAGCAAATTCAAGCACTGGGGTTTTTTTTTGTGTTTTTTTTTTTTTTTCATTCCTCTCTTTTGGATAGCCAAAAAAAAAAAAAAAGAATTGGGTCCAACTGGGTCCATTCCTCATACTATATCCCAGGATAAATTCCAAGTGGATTACAGACTTAAATGGAAAAAATAAAAATAAAAAAACCCATATAATGTGGAAATGGGAAAAAAATCCTCTTAACTATTACTCAAAATCCAGAAACAGTCAGGAAAAGATAATACATCTGATTGCTTTAAAAAAAAAAAAGAGCAACAAATAAATATATGGTGATGGAAGGAGAACTGACTCTGGGTGGTGAACACACAATGGGATTTATAGATGATGTAATACAGAATTGTTCACCTGAAATCTATGTAACTGTACTAACAATTAAAAAAAAAATCGTTGCCTGGCAAAAGACAAATAATACATAGGGAGAATGCATTTGCAACTTAGGTCACAGAGGGTTAACACGCAGAGGTGCGGAAAGGAGTTAACAGGTCCGACTGCTCTCCTTAGAAAGGCCTGCTCACAAGCCTTGCCTTTGACTGGTACGAGCACTCCAATTTGAGAGTTCCCACCACTCCTTAAATGATAAGAGTGGACCACAGTGTGCCCAAACCACGGAAACAATACATTTTATGCTGACCTCCTGCTTTCCTTGTGGGACTCTGGAATTTCGGGATGTGCTAGGCAGAGGGTGGCATGACCAGTCCCCAGTGAAAACACAGGGCAGTCTCTAATGAGCTTCCCTGTTGTGCTGTCACAACTGGGTGCTGAGCAAACGCGTCTGTGTGACTCCACTGAGGACTCTGGAAGCTTCTTCCAGACCTACCTCATGTGCCTTTCCCCTTGGGTGCTTTAGCTTGTACCTTTTCACTATGGTCCTGTGTTCCTAGCAAATCACTGGACCTGTGGGAGTATGTGGGGCCCCAAACACACCCTAACATATGAAGAGCTTCTACAAATAAAAGGTAAAGACCAAAAACCCACAGAAAAATGGGCTAGAGAAATGAAGAGACAGAAAACAGAAATGCAAATGCCTCTTAACTATATGAAAACACTCACCTTCCCAAGTAATATAAGAAATCCAGATTAAAACTGAAATAAGATACCACTATCTTACCTTCTAATTGGTAAAAGTAAAAAAAATTGGCAGTAGACTCTATTGGTGAGTCTGAAGACGACACAGGCTCTCTCACTCGTACACTGCTGGTGAAGACACACACTACTGAGTGGGATTTGACACTGTCTAGCAAAATTGTATATGCATTCACCCTTATAGCTAGAAATCTCACTTCTAGAATATTATCCAGAGATATTCCAGCAAAAAAAAAAAGAAAGAATAAGAAAAAGAAAAAAAGATGTATGCATTGCACAGGCTATCACTGCAGTCTTGATAATACGTAGCAAAACGCTCAGAAAATGAAGTGGACATGTCTGAAAAACACCAGAAACACGTTGAATGGGATTCTGTTGGCCAAATCTGGAACAATTTAAGCACCAAAACAAATAATAACAGATAATAACCCACTGCATATAGTAGTAATGACATCATGGATTATAACCCTTTGAATAAAATAACCCATGCAGATGACAACTAAATAAACGGGGGCTATGGAAGAGTCCTTCCTTATAGTAAGATGTCAATTAACAAATGGAGATAATACTAGGGTTTTTCTAAAATCACATTTTTTGCAACTATGACCATAATAACCAATTAGGACAAGAATCACCAAAGTGTACTAAAACAAAAGGGAGAACGTTTAAGGAAGAGCATGGTATTTACATAAGCTCAAAATAGCTCTCCAGAAATGACATTAATTACAAAGGGGAAAACCATACAGTGAAGAAATCGAGTGGACATCACCGTATCCAAATAATTCACGTGAACCTCACTATCTTTAGCGTTCTGATCAGATGAAGGGGTGCTGGGGAGACAGCAGAGTGATTGTAGTGAACAACACTGTACTTGAAAGTCACTAAGAGATTAGATCTTAAATGTTCTTACCACAAAAAAGAAACAGTAATTATGTGTCCTGTTGGAAGTGTTAGCTAACACTATGTGTAACCATTTTGCATATAAAGGTATCAAATCAACACATTGTATACCTTAAACTTACGCAATGTTACATGTCAATTACATCTCGATAAAACTGAGGGGAGAACATGCCTTCTGACGGGACGCACTAAGGAGGATTGTTGTCACTTCTGGGGCATTCCTGACAAAAATGCATAACCTATATCGATCACAAGGAAGCACCCACGAGCTGAAATTGAGGGACATTATCCATAACAACTGGCTGCCAAAAATGTCAATGTCTTGAAAGACAGAAAAAGGCTAAGGAACTGGTCCAGTTCAATGAGACCACAAAGACGTGATGACAAGCAGTCTGTGGTGCTAGATGAGGGGAGCAGAGGTGACAATCCGTAAGACATAAATGGGACCATCTGTGTCAGTCCAGACTGCGTACAAGACAACACTACCGCACGACGTCCAATCTTCTGATTTCCATCTTTCGCCTGTGATTGTATGAGAGCTCTTCGTTCCCAGAAAGTATACACTGAAGTATTTTGGTATAAAACCACACTTAAACAGTTCAGAAAAATAATAATACGTATATACAGAAAATGATAAAGCAAATGTTAATAGTTGGTGAAAGTGGATGAACATACAGTTTTTTTGGTACACTTCTTGCAGCTTTTCAGTAGGTTAGACATTTTTGCAGAATAAGTTTAAAAAATACAAATATCTTCATTAAAAGTTTGGCTACCAAAAGTGAGATTAGTATTTGTGGATATTCTCTGAAAACTATGCAGTCTAGTAATTCCTTAAAATAATGAACGAAGCTTCCTCTTCGGAGCAGGCGGATTCCTTGGTCTGAACTAACCTGACCCCCAGCACACCTGTGCTCGGCGAGCTGGTCTCAGGGTTTATTAGAGGATGCCAGGCTACCAGGATGGAATGTATTTTGCTATAAAAAATACTATTTAGTACGCTGTCTAATAAATCATTAGTGTCTGCCATGTACGTAGTTCAGTGTGAATTTTCATTCTAGAATTTAGTACTACACAAAGCTCTTTCACCAGAGTAACGGGCCTTTTTCTCCCTTCCTGATGACAGGAATTATATTAACTGATGATGGCTCTTACAATTTTGTCAGACAGGAAGACTAAGGCCAAATGTGAGACTAAACTACAGCAGCCACCAGCCCACACCTTGTGGGGACTCCCCAGGCCTATTCTTTTCCTTGGCCGTGGTTGCTTTTATCTGCATGTTCCCCCTTTTTATCCTATTTTGAGGTAAAAGTCAATCCAAAAACCATTTTAACTCTGCGGGAAATATAAGAACTACTTATATGCTCCCAGTAAATTGAGGCTCTTCCAGGCTGCTCCCTCTGGCCATACACTGGACACTAGGACTTCATGAGTGACCAGTCGTTTCCATGGCAGAGTATGTCCACGTGAGACCCACTGGGAACATTCTGTGAAACTGTTTATAAGTTGACACCAAAGCCTAGGGCAGCGTGGAGACAAGAACATGACCTTGGGCCACAAAACAATGACACACTGAAGTTACACCTTGGACAGAGCAAAGTGACTCTTATCACACACCTCGAAAGGTCAAAACTGGGCACCCCGTTTTGGATATTTATAGCAAGAATGATGAGTTAGGTGCTCGGCTTACTAACATTAAAGGTGACAAAGTCTGTGAGCATTATTGTATTCCTATGGCCAAGACATGCCTTGTAGTTCAACAGTTTGACAAGAGCAGAAATACGAAAGCAAAAATGTCACATTTTTCATTCTGGGAATGAAAACTACGTTTACCTGTTGCCTTCCGTCTTGACACAACCAGACCTCAAGTGGGCGTGGGGTGAGCACTAGCTGTGGGAGGGGAAGCGTAAGGCGGTCAACCATCGGGGCTGTTGACACCAGCGCTGATTGGGGGCCTGTATGTCGGGTACCAACACGACCTTCTCAGATAAAGAGCCACAATACTTCTCGTGCAGCGCCCATTTCAAACAGATCCGTACAGAGGCCGGGAGGCAGTTTATTTCTGTGGGCGTTTTTTTTTTTTTTTTTTTTTTCCAGCCTGCAACCACGTCCTGGTGGCTTCAGCAGCAAAAGGAAAACAGGATCGGTAGGGGGAGGGACTGCAGCAAACGAAAGAAGACACCCCCCCCCAAGGTTGTCAAGGAAACCAAACCCACCGCATTTTTCTATAGGCAAGAATCCAGGCGGAGGGGAACGTGCCGGGGAATACTTTGTGACCGGCACGCCCGCCAGCCCGCCGCGCGCGCTCTTTCAGAGGCTACATTGTTACTTCCAGGCTATTTCCATCAGGACTGCATCCAGACAGCCAGCAGGCAACGGGGCCTTTGCACGCGACCGGCTCGCGGGCTCCGGACGCGCCTGCCCGAGCCGGGCCGAGCGTGGAGCGCGGCGAGCGCAGGTGGCCCAAGGTCTCTCCTGCACATCCCCACTCCCAAGGCAGCCAAGCGCACCCGCAAGTCGGGGGACAATGAAACGACAGCACAACGAGGCTTTCCCGAGCTTCACCTTTCTGTGTTTCAAAACGGAGCCCCCCACCCACGCCCACCCCCCCCCCCGGTTTTAACCTTCCTTAAGCGACCGGGCGGGTCGACACCCACGACAGCGAGCGCGCAGCCCGGGGGGAGCCGGTCGGTCCCGGGGGAGCGCAGAGCGGGCTGCAAACCAGGTGTCGTTGGTCACGAGGGAAAAAGCTGCCCACGTCGAAGGCGACAACCGTCCGCCAGCGGACACGGCCGCACGCGGGGCCCGGCGGGGGCACAGGACGCGGAGCCTCCCCGGGGGCGCAGGCCAGGGGGCGCCAGGCGGCGCGGGGGGCGAGCGCGCCGGGCACGTCTGCCTCCACCGTCCCCGGCCAAGGTGAGGGGCCCGGGCGCGCGGCGCTGCCGGCTCCGGGGGAGCGGGACGGGGACCGGGAGCCGCGCGGGCGCAGCTCGGCCTCCAGGTGAGCGGGGGCGGGCGCGGGGCAGGTGCCCGGCGCCGGGGCGGGAGCGGGCTGCGCGCCAGCGGCTCTTACCCGGTGCCGCAGTCCACCACGCAGGGAGGCAGGGAGCCCGCCATGCTCCGCACGGCACGCGCGCCGCTGGGCCCACGCGGACGGCCCCGGAGGCCCCGCCGCCGTCCGCTCGCAGCACTCGCCCCGCGCAGCCGGCTCCCGGGAGCCTCCGCAGCGCCGCCGCGGGAGCCCGGATGCTCGGCGGCCGCCCACGTGACGCCACTCCATCCGGCCAATCACGGCGCGGGCACGCCAGGCCCCGCCCCCGCCCCGCCATCTTTAGTACTGGCCGCGCGGCTTCCTTGCCCACACGCCCAACCTTGAAGCGAGTGGGGACTGATTTTAACTGACTGACCGTGAACGTGACCCGGTTTCCGAGGCCTGGCTCCTCCTCATCTGTAAGTCTACCTGGTTCCTTCTCATCCTGTAAGTCTGGGCTCGAATGTCACCTCGGGGAAGTTGTCCCCTCGCACCTTACTCTGTATCTCAGGAATCTATCGCTTTCCTTCCCAACACTTGAAGCAAAATGTTTATATGTATTTATTTGTCGTCTGTCCCCTCCCTGGGCTGTAGGCTCCCCTAGGTTAGAGCTCGTGTTTCTCTACCATTGGTGCCCCAGGACTGCACTGGTTTGCAGGGGACTTGGTGCATGCATGGTAAGCACCCAAATGTGTGTTGAATGAATGAATAAACGTCGCCATGCAGAGAAAAGCCATTCTGTTAGACTTACACCTGGCAGAACGCGGCACGCGTGACGTAATAGAAGAAAATATCCAAAACACAGGCATGGCCAGCGTGAAGGAATGCATGGCCTTGGACTGAATTAACGCCACATCAAGGTCACTATATTCGGGGAGGAAATGTTTTCAAGTGTCAGAGATGGAATCATCCCAACGTGCTTACTGAGACCAGGGACCAGAGTAGTCAGGCACCTGCCACGTCATAACGGTACTAAAAGTCCCCCGGGCTTCCTGCTGTGTGCCCTCTCATAAATTCTTTTTCTCCATAAATGCTTGACCTTAACCTGTAGGAGCCTTCTGGAGATGTCATTTCATGTAACTCAACTACGTAGTATTAAAAGCATTGTGTGTTGTTGTTTTCCCCTAGAAGAAGTAAAGGCCTTGTATTAGATGGGGCATGAAGTGGTGAGCAGGATACTCAAAGTGTCGGAATCTAGAGAGAGCAAGCAGCAGTCTACAGGCAGTTGCACTAGTGTGGTGAGGCCAGGGTGGCCAAGCCCAGGGTACCCAGAAAGCCATGCACAGAGCCCCGAACCCTGACATGGGAGTCAGTGGAGCCTTCCCAAAGCCATGGTGTCTGAGCTGAACCCCAGCGAGTGGGTAGAGAGGAGCTACCTGGTGGACAGTGTGGGGCAGTTGAGTGTCTCTGGGTGGGAAACATGTACAAAGGCCAGGAGGACCTCGAGACTCCTACGTGGCCCAGTCCACTAAACCAGGTAAGAAGCCTTTATAGGGACTTAGGACGGGCTCATTACAAAGAAAGTCCCTTTGGGGGAGTGTCCCCACGGCCTACGACGTATTGGAAATGCTGGCCATGGTCAGAAGCTGGTAGGAAATAAAAGATTTCCTGACTTCCATTCCTTCCTCTGGACACCCCTAACCTTAGAGGTATCAGTTAAGATGTTTTCAAAGGCAGGTAACAGAAAACTTCAGGTGGCCCAAGGAATGAGCAAATATTATGTCATAGGATCGGAAATCCAGAAATTCCAGGGTAACTCAACCACAGGTGTCCTCAGTATGAGCCTGTGCGTTTTGTTCTATGAGGTTCTGCACATTGGCCGTTGTCCTCAGACTTACCCCCTTGGCGATGTGAGATGGCTTGGCTGCAGCAGCTGCTCCCTACACCAACTGCAGTGGGCAAAAGTGGGGGAGAAAGCCCCATCAGATTCCTTTCTAAGAGAGAGAGGAAGGAAACTTTCCCAGAAGGCCCTGGCTTATTCACCTGGCTCCATTCACCTGGCTCCATTAGGGGCTGCTGTGACAAAGCAAATGTAACAATTGTAACAATTACCTACAAACTGGGCGGCTTTAAACAATGACACTTACTGTCTCAGAGGTCTGGTGGGTAGAAGGCCAAAATCAAGGTGTGCGCAGGGCCCTGCCCTCTCTGCAGGCCCCAGGGGACACCACCTCTCTCCAGCTTCTGCAGGTTGCCCATAACCCGTGGCGTTCCTTGGCGGGTAGGTGCTTCACTCCCATCTCTGCCTCTGTTGTCACTGTTCTCCCAGCTCGTGTGTCTGCATTCATATGGCGTTCTCCTCTTCTTATAAGGATTCTAGTCCTACTGGATTGAGGGCTACCTTAATGACCTCATCTTAACTTGCTACAGCTGCAAAGGCCTAGAAAGGCCAGATCAGATCCCATTCATTATACCAGGCTTTAGGACTTCAACATGTCTTTCTCAGGGACAGTTCACCTCATAACACCAGCAGCCATTGGTAAAGGGCACCGATGTACTGTGATCAGCTTAGGCTAGGAAGGGTGACCCCCTTGGGCTAGACGGGGGTCTTGTGTGCTCTGAAGCATATGGCTGCCAGTAACTGACTGGAGTCGGGTTTGGTCAGCAGGAAGGGGAATGATAGCCAATAGTTTCTGCCTCACTCGTAATTTTCCTACTTAAACCATTTTCTCTCACTCATTCTATGCCCTTTCACTCCTCTAGCCTCTGCTTGGAACTGTCGTTTAAACAAACCATCCTCTTCCCCCTGCTGGAGTTTTGCCACCTCTGTGAAGCTGTCCCTCAGTTTCACAAAACACTGTCACTCTCCTCTGCTCCGAGAGAGCCAGTGGCATCCTTCCACGTTTGTACTTATTTTTATTGGGTGGCATCATAATGGTCACACTTCCATCACCCCAGTACCCCAGGAGAAGCATGGAACTGTCTACTAAGATGAGAACTGTCTAAGAGTACAACTGTTGTATACATTTTTTATCTTCAGTTCATCGGGCACTGCCTGGCATCTCTGTAGCCACTCACGGAATAGCTATTGAATAAATGAAAGTCTTTAGGCAATTTTTAAACCTCTCAATTACACATAACACTTGCTTTTACTTGCTTTTTTTTATCTGGTATCTTAAATATTTTAAGCAAATAAAAGTGGATGTTATGTATAATTCCTGTGTTAGTGTTCTTACCGTTTTTGTCTTTTTGTGCTTTTCTTCTGTATAGTACAATGTATTCTTCTGTGTTATTCTTAGGTTGTAAACTCCTATAGATCAGAGACTGATGGCATCACTGACAAGTGCCTTAGAGCAAAACAGCCAGAAAGAAGCATGGTAAGTACAGTCGCCATTAATTACATTGCTAAGGGAGGTTGGCTCCCTCCAACATATTGCGCAAAATTCTCTCTACTTTGTAACAAGAGGCACGTTTTAGTTGGCTTTCTTTAGCAAGGCATCTCTTTACTGTGCTTCTACCCAACAATAGCCTGTACTCCCCCCTCCCAACAGGCAGAAACATGGAAACCGGAACACTTCCTGTAGGGAACCCAGCATCTCTTCCGGCCATTGAGGTGACTTTTTCTTAGCTACTATCCTTAGTGCTGCACAACCCAGCACCGCTCTCAGCCGAACTTTTAGTAAACACCTTTTGATGCATTTTTATGCCTATGAGGACTACTTTATAAAATAATCAGGGCTTAGAGATTGTCCATGGATTGGACAATTGGGGTTTAGTCAGTGAGCACTGGGACAATGTGATCCTAATTTCCTGCACTTAACTAGTTGCGCTGGGCCAAAAAGGAAAAAGAACACAAGAAACGAAAGGCTGTCTTCAGAAATGGCCCACCCAGCCACTCTGTGAATCTTGAATCGCAGAGCTGGAGGCAGGCGCTATCTGGGTGTTCTCTGTTGCCATAGGATGCAAATAGAGAAAGGAGTCCCCCAAAATGAGTGCCGCATGCCTTTGAAAGTAGCTGGCATTCTCCTTTCAGAGGAAGGGCCTGTCACTGCACTCAATGGACCTCCCAGGGGTCTTGGCAGGAGTGGTAGAAAATGGTCCCAGCTGCAGCCGATTGGCCAGACCGTGGTGACTGTGTCAGAGGTGGTAACAGACCCGAAACCACAAGGCGGGTAAGTCGACCTGACCATCTTCAGATCAACGGTGCTCTGTTTCTGCCTCCGCTATGGCGCCTGGACGCCCCTCCTCTCTGGCCTTGAGTCCTGTACCACTCACTGCCAAGTCCTGTTCACCCCATCCCACCACTCCCCTTGTCTGCAGCCCTGCTTTTTGTCTTCTTGCCGCTCTTAACTGAACTGCTGCATAGCTGTCCATCAGCCACCCTGGCTCCACGCTTTGGTCTGTCTGAGACTTCTCTGGGGCAAACAGTGCTGCTCTGAGAGGCGTCGTGCCAAAACAGAGAATGTTTGTACATCATGTCAGTCTCCTTTCCCCATACCTTCAGGGACTTTCCCCAAACCTTCAGGGACTCGCTTTTATTACGGAGTTTGATCCAACCTCTGATTATGACATTCGAGGTCCTCTGTGGTCTGCCCCCGAGTCACCTTTCATGTCTCATCTCACACGATGCCCCTTGCCACATCTGGGCACAGCAGAGCACATGCCCAACCCGCTGTGTTGGTAGGTCTTTGTGCAGGCCCCTCAGTCTAGAGCATTCTTCTTCGCTGACCCCATCTCCTCCTTCAAGACTCTGTTCAAAGCTCACTCACCCTTCCACTTTTGATTCAAATCCACTTCATGTTTTCCTTCAACAAAATAGGCTGAGGGCTTCTTTATGCCTCTACTGAGAAATCAATCACTAAGTATATGTCTACAAGTCAGAATCCAGTGCTGAGATCTGGAGCTGTGCGTCTCATTAAGGTCTTCTGTCTTACCATACAGTGCTGGGTTTTTATTTGTAACCACTTCCTACCCAGTTCTCACGGAGAACTGAGTTACAATAATGCCGTAGCTTACAAAGCATTCAGTACATCATCACATTGACTCTTCATGACAATCCCATGAGGTAGATGTTATAAATACCTCCCTTCATCGAAAAAGAAGACCGAGGGTCAGACTTTTCAAGTTAGGGTATATGAAAAACGTAATTTTGTCCTGGGCGCCTTCGTTAGGACCTCGGGAGAAAACAGGAAAATGCTATCGCGTTACTACAACCAGCATCTGGTAAGCACAGGTATAATGTATGTTAGAGCCAGAAGCAATCTCAGCGATTGGTCCTTCAGATTAACTTGGCCCTTTGATCACTTCACAGGCACTTTGAAAAATTTGAGTTCTTCACCTTGAATGTTTTCTATTTCCAGTAACAAATGCCCCTGAACTCCCATCAGGCACTCACTATAAGTTGTGGAGACTGAGTAGTAGCCAATAAAAATGTAACTTTTGCCAACAGGCATGAAACTGCTGAGTAGAGTAGCTTGATGCCAAGCAATCTGGACAGAGCGTACTGCCAAGAGCTAAGTCCAAATGTTTCTTGCCATTGTGTAATCTCACAAGCAACAGGTTTTGGAGGAGTTGGCTTCCCAGGGGCCTCTCTTTTCCTTAATGATGTTCATTCTAGAACATTCTTTTAGAAGCAGCACAGCAGCAACTCATATGTAATTATAATACAAGGAATGAACCAAGACCATGCCACTTCAGAATCTCTTCACCAGATACTGACTTGGTCCTTTGGGACAGAAGTTGTGCACGGGAACTCAGGTTGTAGTGAGCGGGGGAGGGAAGAAAGGAAGAGAGGCATAGGAAGGTGGGGAGGGAGAACCCATGCCTGCTGAGTCTTTTCATCCAGATGAAACTCTGATTGCAACAATAAGTGTCTGAAAGCTGAGCACAAAATTACATTTCCATGTCGTGTCTTACTGTTTCTTGTGCTTGCTTACTTCTGAAGGTACAGGGTGTTTCTAAGCAAACAGAAAGTATAGCCAGTGTTCCTGATCATTCGAAATGGTGCCAAACAGCAATCGGTTAAGGGAAAAATCATATTGTTGTCTTAATCCAGACATTTTTAATTGCATTAATTTATACCAATAAAAAATGTATGAGATTAACTTTACTGTTTGAATATGGAAAGAGCCCAAATTTTGCAGTCTTTCAGAACTTTGTTCACGTCCCGTTTTAGAGACTTCAATGTGTTTCTGCGTGAGTTATTTCCCGTCTCTGAGCTCTGGTTTCCTTATCTGTGAGGAAGGGTTTTCGGAGTGCTGTTTGTAGACACACCAGGCACAGTGGCATAGAACGTGTTCCGTATCACCACAACCCCAATTCTCAGCAGCCTCAGTAGTAATTCTCTTCACCTTAGATTTGTGTGGCCACAATCGCACGGCTCTGTGCTGGCTGTTAGGATTACAACTAAGGGATTAAAAAAGGGTTGGAATCGGGCCGGCCCGGTGGCTCAGGCGGTTAGAGCTCCGTGCTCCTAACTCCGAAGGCTGCTGGTTCAATTCCCACATGGGCCAGTGGGCTCTCAACCACAAGGTTGCCGGTTCAATTCCTCGAGTCCCTCAAGGGATGGTGGGCTGCGCCCCCTGCAACTAGAAAACCGGCAACATGACCTAGAGCTGAGCTTCATCCTCCACAACTAATATTGAAAGTACAACAACTTGACTTGGAAAAAAGGCCTAGAAGTACACACTGTTCCCCAATAAAATCATGTTCCCCTTCCCCAATGAAATCTTAAAAAAAAAAAAAAGGGTTGGAATAGTCCTATCCTCACTATTACTTTAAGATCTGAGATGTTTTTCCGTGAGTGGCGATGAGCTATGTTTAATCATTCGTGTCCTCTTACCAGGTCTCCGTTGTGACCGAGGACTCTATCGTCACAGTGCTAACAATGCTGTACTTCCGAGCTAAGTAGTCTATATTGGTGAAAGGTATGGGCTTGGAAGGCAGACTGCCTGGGCTCGGACCTCAGCTCTGACTTTGTGCATTTATTATGAAGTACCTTTTAGGTGCTGGCAGTGGGCCATGTGACTGGGGTCTAAAGATGCATACCTGGGAAGGCGGGCAGAGGAGGAAGTGTACACATGTCGGTCTGGAAACGTGTTGGGTCGATTGAGGACATTGCAGGGAACACCGAGAGAGAACAATTAATTCTGATTAGGCGAACAGGCACAAGCTCCAGAGAGGGAGAAACGTTTAGGAATACAATAATGAAAAGTGGGAAAAGAAGAAGAGCGTTTGCAAAGGCACCGAGGCTTCTTTCAGGAAATGACTCCTAGTCCAGTGGGAGCTGACCCGGGGTGCACTGGTTGAGGTGAAGTTAGAAAGAAGAGTTTGAAGTCAAGTTGGGAAAAATCTTCAGTGCTATTTTATAACACCTGTGCTTCATTCTAGACAATAAATACCCAGTTATTTTTCAGGAGGGAAGAATGTGTGTGTGTGTGTGTGCGCGTGCGCACGTGTGTGTCTGGAGGGAGTTGGGAGGGTGACACCGGATATGAGGAAATTAATTAGGGCGCCACTGAGGTAGCTCAAGTAGAGGGTCATGATGACAGTAAGAATAGAGAAGATATTTCAGTGGTAGAAACATAGAAATAAAAGCTTTCTGGGACAAGTTGGATTATTTTTTTAAGTGAGGAAGAGGAAGACAGGTAATTGCTATTTTGGTGTCGGATGGCTCCGTGTATGGTGAAGCCATAAACTGAAATCAAAGAAGGATCCACAGGTCCCTGCTGAGGCGGACATCCGGGGCAAGAGGCGGTTGGGAATGGCGGTCTGGAGCTGAGCAGGGGCACACTGCTCACTGCCGCTGGATTGTAGAGAGAATGTCTCTCCTCCGTTGTGTTTGGAAGGGGCATGGTGAGTTGCCGGGTTTTTCATCTTTGTCTCCGTCTATGACACAGGGATATGGAAATGTCAGAATTCTTCCCACCGCAGTGCGAGCCCCCTCTTTCCAGCTCTCTGCCCAGCTCTTTCAGCTGCCATATCTTTGGCACACATCCCAGCTTCAATTACTCGGTCCCATTGTCCCCATAAATTTATTTGTACTTGTCGGAGTACGTGTCCCAGTTTTCAGCTTGGACAATACGAGTACCTTAGTCATCAGTCATCCATCACCCACGGTCCCTGGGTGACATCTGTCCCTGGTTGGCATGTGGTTCTGTCCCACAAATATAGACAATCCCTGGCTTAGTCACTGAACAAGCACCCACCCATCAGCGGCCCCAGTTTTTCCTACAGGCCCTCTACCTCCCAAGTATCCCTGAAAAAATCCAGGGGCTCTTCAAAAGCTGGGTTAAGGAATGGAAGAAGGAACGAGCTGGTGAAGCAAACGGGACCAGCTTAAGAGAGATGATCCCAGGAGGAACTCCCTGGTGTGGCTGCTGTGCCTTGCAGCACCTTCAGTGGTGAAGGGGACCCATAAGGAAGCCGATGCGGGCGCAGTTACCCTCCGAGGAGCAATTCGTTCGCAAACAACCTTGTACGAAGGGCATTGAACATCCCAGGGCCACGGAGTCCAGCATTGTTCAGTGTCACTGCCGGACGCTCTAGATTCCATTTCTTTAAAACTGTAGCCAACTCTGGGAAGGTGGAGGACATTCACGGAGCATCGAAAGTGAGGGGTTGCTTTCCTGAGCCAGCTACTGGGGAAATGGATACAAGGCTCAGGGTCATTCCCCGTCTCATTGCGACACTTTGGTGAAGACACAATCTCCGAGGATACGACGTGCAAAGCCACTCAACGTGCACCTAAACGTCGGACTTCACCATGTGCTGAAAGCAGGGGAACAGTGAGGGGCCACCGCCAGCCCCTGGGGGCACCCCCTGTTCTTCACTTTCCATCAGTGACACAGTGCCAGCGAGGCACTGACCCATGTCCACCAACCAGGCTATTAGATGTCAGCGAAGCTTTGGCTTGTTCCTGTTGACATAAAAACAACAGCAGTCCAAATTCTTTCTATGTTCCCTGCAATGGATATATGGATACGTCTTATATACGTCTTATATCCGTCTTATACAGATCTACCCCAGTTTGGTAAGCAGTGCTCCAGGAAGACGGAGATGACAGGCCTTTGCAGGTTGTAGAGGTCCGTGTACCCAGCCTCAGGCTGAAACCCAGCAGGACGGTGGTAAGGGTCACCCTGAGAAGGTGCCACTGAGCAGGCCGCCAAACCCAAAGTCCTCACGGCAGTAACCAGGTCCCAGGCCTGAGGGAACTCAGGGGATGCCTTCCTCCACCCCCCACTGGGGACGAAGGCCATCCTAACCTGTTTGTTTGCTTCCTCCTTAACTCAGGGATTGGCAGGACCAAACTAAAGGCTGCAGATGTTCAATTCTGCAGCTGGACAGGGGTGTTTATAGGCAGGGACTTGGAATAACAGCTCACTGAGAACAACGTTTGGAAGGGTGTCTACGAGTTTCCAAATATGGGACTTTATGCAAAGCACATGGCCCCCCTCATCTCAGCTACCTCACTTGTAAAGGAACGGTCTTGGTCAGACCCGGTGGTCCTTCTCAAAAACTCCTCTAGTTCTGTGAACTAAAGGTAGCCAGTGCTGCCTCTGGAAATTTAGTATCATTCGTAAATGTTATGCGTGCCCGTCTTAATCCTTTATTTTTGTTTAAAAAGCAAAGAGAAAATATTTAATATGTACCTGCAATCCTTCACCCATGCCCTTAGTTCTAGCCGCGTTTCAGAACTCAGAATCGTTTGGACTTTAGAAAGGAATCGGTGCCTCTCATGCCATCAGCGGGCGCTGGAGCAACACCCCGCCATCCATCACCTTAGTATTTCTGCACTGAAACCTCTGAGTTTTCACACGAAGTAGGATAAAGACTAAAAATAGCCTCCCATCCGTTCAGGTCAAGTTTTACAGCCAAAAAAGATTGCCGCATCCTCAACAAAAAAACCCTTGTGTTTTCAGAGCTCGTTTGGACTTGACAAGTTGCTGCAAGGGTCTACAGAAGCGTGCTGTGTCCTCACTCAGGCTAACACTTAGGTAATGATTTCTTGTGGAATACGTTCAACCCAGCATTAATAGGTTCCAGGTATTTCACAACCTACTAGCACTTGCGTGATTCTGCATTAAAGGTTAAAATTCACTGTGATTGAAATGTCTCCTGCCTGTTCTAAGCTCTTCCATTAATTAAATCACTATTGAAGAAAATTATGATTGGTCTGATGAAATGTGTCCTTCACAAAAACCAATGTTTTGAGATTTTTGCAAGTGACCTTCTGAACATTTTTAGAATTGAAGTACAGTGGACTGGACTGTAATCTCTAGTTCCACCGTTCTCATTTTCTAAATACAGGCCATGTGTGTGTCCATCAGCACCCACTCTTCCCCTTGGACTCCTAATATAACTAGTGTCCTTCACACCTTACACTCTGCAAGTTTTGGGTGTAGAGTTAACGCAGACCTGCTACCAGAAATTCAACCTGGAGGAAATGTGGACAAAAATATTCCAGAGGGTCGGGGGGGGGGATTAGAAAGGAGGCAGGTGAGGGGGAAGGTGAGGGGATTAGAAAATAGTCGGTAACCACAAGATGGCCACGGGTTTCCAACTATAATTTTGTACATATATATATATATATAAAAGTAGTTATGGGGATGTTGGGTATAGCATAAAGAATATAATCAATAATATTGTAATAAATATGTATGGTGTCAGAGGGATACTAGATTTGTTGGGATAAAAGGTGGGAGAGGGTCTAGGGGCAGGGTGAAAAAGGTGAAGGGATTAAGAAGAGCAAATTGGTAGTTAGAAAATAGTGATGGGGATGAATGGTATAGCATAAGGAATATAGTCAGTAATATTGTAATAGCTATATGTGGTATCAGATGGGTACTAGATATATTGGGGTAATCACTTCGTAAGTTATACAAACGTCTAATCACTGTTATACACCTGAAAGTAATATACTATTGTATATCAACTGTAATTTAAAAATAAAACAATTATTTTAAAAAAATACATTCCAGAGGGATATGACCCTCTTCTCCTAAAAGAAATCTTCCCAAAGCTTCTGGTTTCATTACTCCCTGTCAGTAGTGCACAGAACGTGTAGGTCTTTGCTCAAATGTTCCCTTCTGCCAGGATATGTCCACACGTGTGCAGCCTTACAGCTCACTGTCTATTATCGCCATGGAATGGGGAGAAACATGTATTGGATCATTTATTATAACCATCTGTTCTGAGAAATATTAAAAAGCAGTAACATGAGCTTGGTTAATTTTCAGTTACTTTTATTGTATTTTTCCAGCTCACCTTCGAGTGGAAGTCCTAATGATTGTAAACTCTCACCCCACTGGTTCTCAAGGGCAAGAGACATGAAAAGCCCAAATCAGCCCCCAGATCAAGGTGTGTAACTACCAGGGGACGATTTACCCCCCACCCTGCCTTATTTTATAATGCTGTGACATCCTGAACAGAGATGTGCGCTCGGAGGCATTTAATTGAAAGGAAAAAAAATTTTAGCTACTGCTGACTGTGTTATTCAAAATATGGAACTTAAATGCTCTGTGAAAATCAAAATATTGCATGTCTTTTGCTTCACTATCTCTAGCAATCAAAACAGTCACTCCTTTGGAGAAGAAAATTAAAAAGGACTGACAAGCCTTGTTCTCATAGGTGTGCTTTATAATTGATTGATTGATTGCTGTCAGCCATCGATAGCACTGGGCTGTCGGTCAATGTCTTAGACATAAATGGAAACTTAGAAGATTTGATCAGTTAATATGAATACTTACAAAGATGTAAGTAATGTTCCACTAAAATAGTAAAATATTTCCTTCATCACAAAGAGCTGCATCAGTTTATAACAGCTTTTTTGAGGGAAAAAAAAAACCTACTTTAAATAAAGTGTTTAGAGTTTAATGAGTGGGAAAATGATCCCTTATAATTGAAGAAAAATTCAAAGTGCATATTCCTGCAAAGTACCAAGCGTATATCACAGCACTTTATACTCGAGTGTAAGAGAAAGTCAGAGTACATTCTCCTGGATAAACCCGGGTGGTGGGCTTCCACCCCTTTGTGGCTTTGAAAGGACCTGCCACCTACCTTTTGACCCTATTTCCAAGGTTTGGATAAATTTTTAAACAGTCTCCCCACCTTGTGAACACAAATAATATCCGAAGATTATTTCTGATGACAAGCAAAGGCTGGTCTCCTTATGTTTGGTCTGATTACTAGAGACTTGCAGCAAGAGTGTTATATTAATTTGTCAAGTGCGACTCTCTGAGTATCTGTGGATTGAAAGCAATTATTCTGCGGCTTAATTTGATTAAAAAATTACTTGGAAGGCTCTCCATCTCAGTACATGGAACTTGAGGAGCACTCCTTTTTTCCGATGGAAAAAAATTTGCAAATATCAGTAGTGTTGTCCTGCTTCTGTGTGTGTGTGTGTGTGTGTGTGTGTGTGTAATATACTTGCAGAGAGCACTCTAAGACCTTTGCTGCAGTAACTTTACTCCCCAAGTTCTTTCCTCTCTCCATTACCTAGGAAGTTCAGTAGATATTTTCTTCGGATGTCCCAAGGGCACCTCAAGTTCAAGCACAGGCAAAGAGTTGCAGTTATTGTCTTTGCCAGCAAACTAGATCTTCTCTCTGTGGAGACAAGCCATCAGTCTCCACATCGTCACGAAAGCCAGACACCCAAAGTCCTGCATGTACTCTATTAAAAAAGTATCATTTTCAAAATGATGAAATCATGATTCTTGTGTAAATATAAAATGAACACTTGTCAAATATTTTTTTCAACTCGCTAATTAATGCGGGAAATGGTAAGATGTTGAGACTGGTTCAAAGACCAATTAGGATAAGATTGATGGATTGGATTTAAAACTGGCTAATATCCTAGAGGGCAATAGAACATAACCTTGGTTGTTGTTTCTCCCCCCCTCCCCTGGAGAGAAATTATTTGCATCTCTACTAGACAAAAATATACAAGTTAGCATGTAACTTAGAGCTCTAAGTCTGGGAACTTGAGTCCCTAGTGAATAGTGAGTTGAGCAAAGTACATTACCTTGATAATCCGTGGGTGGGTGTTTGCTCTTATACAATTTTGGCCTTGTTCTAAGTTTGGGATAATTTTTCTCAACATCTCCCTACTCTTCCCCAGCCCCTATACTCAATTCTTGTTCAATCTCCTTCTATGGTCTCCCTCGTATGTATCCCCACCACCCATAATGCCTTATTTCATATCCTCATTCTCTTACCTTGGCTTGTGCAGTCGTTCTTCCTAAATAACGTCCCAAATCCCACGCCAGGGGAAACGCGAATCTGATCATGTTAACGAGGTGTCCCTCACTTCAGAAGTTACCTGCAAGATTGGATACTGGGCCCTCCATGACCTGCAGAGTCTCTGGCCTCACGTCTTCAGCCTAGAACCTCATTGCAATTCACTACACACTTTGGTTTCGTAGCTCTGCTTGCCCCTCTTGGAAGCTTTTCCGTGCCAATGTCACCTCTTCTCCTGGCCCACCCCACATTCCCTGCCTTATCTCAAAGCTCACCTACTATGTGCCTACTTGTTTCAAAACTCAGGTCACGGATCATCTTCTACCTCTTGCTCCTGCCCCAGATGAGCAGAACGGACCACACCCTCCTCTGTACCCCTGCGTGCATCTTCACACATTTACTGCACCACCTGGACCCTCTCTTTTTGAACTTACTTAATTACCTTTCTGTCTCCCTTTCTGTTTATAATACCTATGCTATTGACCTATCTCAGAGGTTATGAGATTACATGGGAAAACGATTACGAACGTGCTTTAGGAACCAGCGATGCACTTAACAAATGTAAGCTGGTGCCTGTTATAGTGGAGACCACAAAATAAGTGCTCAATAGACAGTGGAATGATTGTTACTCACCAGCCACCCGGGCTGCTTTAGAAAACCGTATGAAAACATCTATTCAGGACACGTTATTTTTTAGCACTTCGTTGTCAACACCGGTACCAAACTCTCAACCTTTCTGGATGTCCAGATCCACCTTAGAAAGAGTCTGCGTGGAGTCAACACCTGATCAATCTATTCAGCTGGCTACTGGGCCAGGACGGGCAGGATTAAGTCAGAGTAGAAATGAGCCAGCCGCTGGGGTGAGGGTGGGAGTTCTTGCCACCTGAGAGCAGGTTAACACTAGTAGAGAAGAAAGGGATGGGAGCACGTAGGGGTCCATGTGAAAGCCTGGACATCACTCAGATTGGCCAGTCCATGGGTAGGACCTCAGACGGCAGGGAAATCTTTTATTCCTTAAGGTCAGCTTGACTCTGGCTGTGGAACAGAGATATTCTTTTCTTGTGTGCATGCTTTTTGTCTCTTTGATTTCACAGTTCTTAACTTTTAAAATATCCCCAACATTTAAATTCTAGCTGTTCTCTAGGGTGATATTTTAAAATCCGGAAGTTTTCTGTAAAAAGAGGAGGCTGTAAATTTGAAAGTATTGATGCCCATGATAAAAAAAAAAAAAAAAAAAAAAGAGTTCTGAGATGTTCTAAATTAAATTGCAGCGGCCAGAGTGAGAGAAAGAGACAGTCTGTTAATGGCTGTGTGCCAGCTCACAAGACTTCTCCCATTCCTGTTTTGCCTGTTGGAACTTCAGATTAATTTCCAGGTGGCTTTTTTCACAGATTATTTTAGCCAGGCCTCATCTAAGTCCAGGAGCCTCCGTCTGATGTTTACACATGGGCTCTCCAGACTGCTGCCCACAGCCACCCTACAGGAGCAGACATTTCTTTATGCGGATTCTGCTATCCCAGAGCTGGCCCCACTTTCACCTTCTCCCACCCCTTTGCCTATAGCTCATGGAAATTCTTTCAGAGTACCTCTTTCTTCCCCCTACCCCCTACTTGATGTATAAAAAAGTGTTTGCAAAACTCTGGGACGATGGCCATGCTGTCTTTTCTCCCTAGTCATGCTGTCGGTGGTTTAGACTCTGTGACCCAAGACTGGTCTTTTGGCTAGCATTTTTGGCTCAATAAAAGCTTTCTTACAAAAAGACTTTTCAGCCATGAAAGTTAAGAACTTTTTGTGCTAAACACCCATTCATTTTGTAAAACTAATATATTTCTCCAGGTTCGTAGAGTTGAGATTAGGTGTCCTTTGTCTCCTTCCCTTTTCCCTCATTCCATCTCTTCTTATGTCCTATTTCCTAGGGTCACTAGTCCACCTAAAAAAAAATATCAAGGCATTACTTATAATTAGAAAGATGTGGTATCAACCTCCTCCTTAAGTAGACATGCCTGGATTTCTCCTTCTGCCACTTAGATAATTGATCCTGACCAACTCACTCATCCTTGCCATTAACAGGAGAGCTAACAATGCCTTCTCTATCTACCTGAAAGGATTATGGGAAGGTCAAATAAGATAATAAATGTAAAAGTGCTTTGATGAAATAGGAGGAGTGATCCAAATGTCAGGTATTATTACTAATAACTCATGAGCTGAAACACTAATATTCTCTAATAGGAAATTGGTTCTTGGATTTAGATTTTTTTTAAAAAAACTACATTTAATTTTACTAGAAGGTGGTTTTTACCAAAAACTGGAAATGCAGGGGTAGCTCGGTCTCAACAAGCTGTTTGCATGCAAGACACTGAAAATTAAAGACTTACTATGTCAACAGAGGCAATTAACTCAAGGCTAAAGCCCATTGTACAACATCCACACACAAAAAAAATTTGAATAAAAGGCTTTTAAGAATCTTCTCTGTTGCAGCTTTGGGGACAGTGCTGAAAGCCATGGGGAATCAGCAGTCATTTAGCAGGATCTGATGACATCAGTTTGAGTCACGCTAGGATGGAAACCCAGTATGAGGTCATTTTAAGCTAATCAAATGGGTGGCTGCAGGAAGGTGCCATTCACTATTTATTACCTCAACTAGCCACAAAAGGACTGCATTTAGTTCATGGAAACCAGGGGCTTAATGAACCAGACTAAATAAGGAGGGTGGCGTAATTGTGTCATTAAGGCCATAAGACTGAGAATCTGTCTACTTCTTATACTAGCCCGAAGACAATGTTTCCAAAGGTGATTCTATGGTCATTAAAAAAGGTTTCTGCTTTCAAAGGTTGAGCTTTTCTTGTTGCAGACCCTGAAGTGTTTTCTGGGTCATTAGGGGTGTTCGTTATCGGTCTGCAAAAATGTTGGTAATGCCCATCAAATTCTCTTACAATGGCAGATGTCTAATCAGCCAGTTGATGTTGGCTATATATAAAAAAAAAATCAAAGCTGATTTTATAGAATGGCTTTTGGAAACTTGTCTCATTTTCTTACTGTGCCATCACATGAGACCAGCACACAAATTATTATAATTCAAGAAAGGTGCCATAAAAGAAGTAAAAAGGGCTGTGGGGGAGGGGAAGCCCAATGGATGGACATTTTTTTTTATCTGACCCGTGGGCTCAGGGACTGCTCTTTTAGAAAGGAGACTCTCACAGCCATTAGCAAGATGGACTGAAATAGAGACAGGAGAGAGAAAGCTAGCAGTAATGAGAATTCGAGAAATCTAGAAAACTATGGTATCTTTAAAAATCTCTAGAAGAGATTAGGAATAAGTGAGAAGATTAGGCTAGAAGATTAGGAATAAGTGAGAGAGATTTTTAAAGATGATATACATGGAGTATAAGGAGAGAACAGTGTGCCACCCCAAAATATACCTCTTTGGGATATTGATTATTTTAGGCTGGCTGATTTAAGAACCAGCAGAGCTGGGAGAAGCTCTGAAAACCTCTGTAAGAAAAGACCTTTACATTTGTAAGGGCCAGCTCCACCTGTAAGGTAGCCTCACTGGCTACGGTGCAGGTGGGGACTTAAGTCTGCATCACCAACTTATCCTCGGTTTCGGTGCTTCTCCTGGTCACCCCCAGGGACTGACCCTCCACTAATGGTCACCTTCTGTCTTTAGCTGAGGTGGTATTTAAGGTGATGGTTCCCGCCATTTGGGCGAGTTGCTTAATGCTCCTGGGTCTCTGTCCCCAGCATACAGGAGGGATGCATGTCATAAAACTTGAACTTGCTTTTCTCTTGTTAATCTGTGTTGTGTTAATTTGATTGTTAGTCCAGCCAGAAGAGTTGAGGGTAGAGGATGATTTTGCACGTAGTTGGTGTTCCGTGTGCGATTTTGTAGGCTTGTAGATAGGAAGAAGACAAGATGATAAGACAGGTAGGTAGGTAGGCACGTGGGCACTTACATAGACGAGCAGAAACCTGCCACACATGGGCAGGGAAAGGAGATAGAATGAGTGCAAGGAAATTTGTGATGAAAACGTGTCAGGGATGCATTTTGGACAGGAGTTCACCGTCCTCAGAATGCTGGCATTTTGGATAAACCTGCTTTTCTTTCTACCACACATGCACACAAGTGTCAGAATAATTCCCTAAGGCAAACAGCAGTTAGCCCCAGGTGCCTTTGTACCTGATACCTGGGTTTGCCCACATGGGTTACTGACCATTTTAAAGACACAGCTGGGGAGCAAGAATAAACATGGGGGAAAAAAGGAAAATAACAAGAATAAACCCATTACAAGTTAACATAAAAAAAAGAATAAACATGGTAGCTGGACAGCATCCAAAGAGAGATGATAAACCACGATAATGCGTGGGCCTCACCGTCCGGGTTGTGGGGTGACTACTGCAGGTGCAGTTGAAAAACAGACACACACCCCTAGTCTCAGATGCTGGAGTTGGGTGACAACAGGTGGGTCCAGACTCTTCTCTTTTTCTGGGCAAGACTTAGGGCATAGGATGGCACCAAGAACATGGAACGTGTACAGGAAGTAGGGAGAAAAGAGGCAAATGTAGCAAATTATACTAAATGCAGGGCCAGCTTACAGAATTTTCAGGTCCCAGTGCAAAATGAAAATGTGGGGGCCCCGGTTCAAAGAGTATGAAAGCTTTCAAGATAGTGTCAATAGTGCTGAACCAAGTATGGGACCATCCTAATTGCAGGGCCCTGTTTGTACAGGTCCTGCCCTGTGGAGCTGTCCCTGGTCACGAGCCCAGTGTCAGCATGGTGCTATGGTACACACACTGGGAAACACAAGCAGCCTGGGTGTGCAAGCTCTGTCGCACAGCTCACTGGCTCTGGCAAGCTCTCAGGGAACAAAAGAAACTCCAAGAGAAAGAAAAATCTCTTTTCTGCCATTTAGCATCCTTTCGGTGCAAACTTAGAGTCTGATGTGGCCCTCAAAAGCGTTTTGGGGCTCCCATGACATTTCAAAAGTTGAGGAAAGTGGATGCCTTCCTGAGGGGAAAGTCTTGGCCACAGCTCCTGTGATCTCAGGCCTCCCTGCCGGGCTCTTGAAGACGAGTTTGTAGACTCGGTTGGAATCATAGCCACGAAGAGTGACCAGTTCCTTGTTTGGGATGACTTTGTGATTAAACTCTTACACCCGTGAGGTTTACGCTGGTCAGTAAATACTCACTCAGACCTACTGCAAAAACCTTGGTCTCCCACCCACCGTGGCTTGGTGTCCACACACGTCAGGCAGTGTCCCCCTCACACACTAGGAGGCAGTGTTGTCCAGTCTGTAAGGACCGGTTTTCCTTCTCAGTCCCGCTTACTGAAGGACTTTGAACCCTTATGGTGACGAGGTGGAGAACCACTCGGAATTGTCTACTTCACAGCAATTGCGGTTAGCTTTCTGAGGGACGCTGCAGAAGAAAAGTGCAGGGCTAGTCTGGACTGCAGGGTGCCCTTGTTAACTCGATTACATAATCCATTCGACCTAAAACCGGGCCTCAAATTCTGGTTTCAAGACAGGCTGAGAGATTCTAGTGAAGAACTGTCCTGACACTGAAGGCTGCTCAGATTTTCTTTCCCCAGGAAACTTGCCGGCCTGTGAAGCCCCAGGCACTGGCTTTGACCGGAGGGAAGCTCCACTTCATTCCTACGGCCTGAGGTTCAACAGCTTTCCTTTTTGGCAAAACAAAGTAGGAGTGACACTGAAAGAAGCTACCAGTACTGGTCTGCTTCCAAGGCCATTCACTAGGGCTCAGAGCCGGACTTGTGAGCAATCCCACCCCCTCTGGCGCCTGAAGCCCCAATTCCCGAAAAAGCCCCCAGTCTTTGTGTTCTCAACATTCACTGAGTTCCTAGGATGGGCGTAGAAACAGCTGTACATTGTTTCCCATCTTTGTACATGTACAAAGAATTCATGTACACAAAGTTTACTTTTCCAGCTGTAAAAAAAAAAAAATTACATGAGTATCTGATTGGCTAATTCACGCAAGTGAAATTCAGATATGAAGTCTTCAGAAGGGACCATTCTGTAACCCAATGCTATAATAGCATAATGCATCTATATAATGGCATAATAGTGCTCTGATAGCAAGAACAAACAAACCTTCCACCAAAAGTGATTAATTTGTTTTATTTAACTCAAAGCAAGCTTATTACTCTGAATGTTTTTCTTTGGCAAGAAATAAGCATAATTATTTTAATTCTACAATGTCACAGGAAGAATAAAGGAACTCCAGACATGTTGGCCAGAAAAGAATTGTGTGGTAAAGGGATAGGCAATGAGGGAGGTGCAGGGTGGGAGAAGATAAGGTAGAGAAGAGAGCTGTCTTGAAATTCTTGCAGAACCATCATTGCATAGAAGAGTCCGACTCATTCTGTGAAGTTCTAGAAGCAAAAGCAAGGACAGTCATTTGAAATCCACAGAAATTCTAGTTCAATTTTAGGGTACAATTTTCTGTCGATTAGAGTGCTCACAGTGATATTTAACATAGAATTGTGTTTTAAGTAATGTGTGTGTGTGGTGCTGGTTGAAGGAAGAATGCAACATACATATGAATACATGTACAAAACCCTCTTACATATGAATACATGTACAAAACCCTCTTATAAAAATGTGTAACGACTTAACAATGGTACCCAGAGGAAGAGGGACAACAGAATTAGGGACAACAGAAGTAGGAGAATTACCCTGCTCAGTATACTCTTTTGTTCTGCTTGTGTTTTAATGTACAATAAAATGAAAGTGAAAGGAATGCCCTAACAATTTTTCTGACATTGATGGTGCTTGAGCAGTTTTGTCAACCAGTTGCTGAGAATGCTTTAAAAGGAATTCCTGCTTTGGGTCAGGACTGGCTCCTGGCAGTATCACTAAGATGGTTTAAAGATGCTATGAATAAGTTAGGTGAAGATAGATGAGACAGGAGAGCCAGGGAAAATGGGGAGGCTTTGATCCACCCTGTTTCTTTCCAGGTTCCCGGAGAGAAGGGGCATTAGCTTCTTCGAAGCACAACACAGAACCAGCAGTGGTTATCAGAGGCAGAGAAAAGTCTGCAACCCTGTCTTGTTTTTCTCCTTAGGCCTTTCTGCTTGTGTATTTAATCCCTCTTTTAGTTTCAAATCAGCCCAGTGGCAGATATTATCACCAACCATTATCCCTGTCCTGGGGTAGTTGTCAACCTGGGAGAGAAATAGGATCAACTCTGGGGAAATACCCTGGGCTTTGTTTCTGGAGGCTGTAATTGCTTCTGTCAGGAGAGGGATAGAATTCCGTTTCCCTCTCTGCCCATAGAAACCAGCGTGAAATTCTCCTCCCTTGCATCCCTCCAGGAAGGTCTCCTTCAGAACGAGGCTGGCTGTGGACCAGAAGGAAGTTAAAACAGATGCCTGAATTCCAGTGTCTCACTGGATCCTTCAGGGGCCACTGCCCTATCCAACTCTGTTGACCTAACAACCCTCTCCCCACCGGGCACTGCGGCCTGCTGACCTTACTGCGACCAATGCCACCTTACCTCCTTAGCTTGTGTCCACTTTGACTTACGGCTGCGGCCCAGGCTTTGACTGATGTATTTAGCATTGACCCCTGACTTGGCAATAATCTTTTTTATGAGGTCACCTGCCTTGCTTGCACCTTCAGCCATGTGCTGCCTGTACACTTGGTGCAACATATGGTCTGTATAAGCCCAGGTCGTTGAGGAAGTAAAAAGCAAGCTCTGTCCTACTCAATGAACTACCTGTTTACTAATGCTTTGCATAAAGAGACATGTGCTTCAGGGAACAAATAATGCATAAATATTGAAAATGTGATTGCCTTTTTAAAAGGAGAGTATCTGTTCAACCTCATTTGGGAAATGTTTCTTTTGTCTCCATTGTTCAGGTCAACTATACAGCTCGTGAATTAACCAGATCTTGTCCTTTATCTTGTTTGGCCATCTCCCTTGCTTCTCAGTTATTTTTAGAAAGTGCTTTAATAGCATTTTCACCAATGAGTAAAGAAACAGAAAATGACACTGAAAAAAAAAAAGAAAAATGTGTTTATTTTTTTTCTACTAGCTTATCTGGTAAGAATAAAATTTTAATAAGGATTGAATTAGATGTCTTCTGAAAACGGCAGACTAGATAATGGGGAACAGCCCTTTCACTGAGAACATTTAGCAAAACTTCACAAAACATAAGAATAATTTGTCTGAAGGCACTGAAGGATCTAACAACACAGTAAAGAATTATAGGGCTGAGATCTAAATGAGAATTAAACCCAAGGAGGTACATCCAATTTTAGGTCTACTGTTCTCCCATGGCCTCTGCCAATTCCTAAAAAAGCCACTGAAAGATTGAGAAGCTGAGCAGATATTTTGACAACCATGCGAGGGGGACCTACAATGAGGGGGAGCTCTGAAAACAAAACAAAACGAAACAAAACCCATACTCTGGGTTGGGAAACTCAAGGGCTAGACCCTAGGAAGAAGGATGACTGGAATCCCAGCTTCCAATCACCTTAAGGCCTGTACTGGAGCAGCCTTGTAGGGAATTGCTAGTGTGTGTAACCATCTGCTGAAAGCAAATGCAAATCAATCTCCAGCAAAAGATAGCATTATACGAGACTCAAATGACTTCTGCGATAATTAATATACAATGTCTTGTACACAATAAAAAAATAAATAGGCTTATGAGGAGCCAAGTCAGTTGAAACCTAGAGAAACAATAGACAATAGAAATAGACCCATAAGGGAGCAAAGCAATGGAGTTCATACTCAAATGTGTAAAAATAACTATGCTGAATGTGTTCTAAGCGAATGGAGATTCTAGAACTGAGCAGAGAATTGAAAACTATAAAATAGAATTAAATGCAAATTACAGGATTAAAAATATCACCAGAATTAAGAACTCAACATATGGGACAGTGCCAACCTCACAGTTTTGCTCCATTAAACAATCGATACACCTGTGAGAAAGTGAGTTTTTTTTTAAAACACATTCCAGTAAATCACTTACTAGGTTGTAAACTCCATTCAGGCATGTCTCTTATTTTTTGTTGTCTTCCCAGAACTTGGCACAAGGCCTGGCATGTAGTAAATACTCAATATCCATCTATCTTTTATCATGTATTGATTTAATTCTATCTAGTTATCTCAATGAATGAACTTGATAACCAATTGTAATAGAAATCTTCTACCTCCAAAAAGAAGTTGATAAATGTGCAGGCTTGGTACATTTAAAAAATTCTCTTAAATTTAGTGCAGTTTCGCTTTTTCTTTTTTTCAGAATTAACCGTGAATCACATGCACAGCCAGCCAGAGGCTTTTAACCCACGAATGGACCAAAAAAGCCTGCTTTTTCTTTCTTTTTAAAATTTTTTTTAAATGTATTGGGGTGACAATTGTTAGTGAAATCACATAGATTTCAGGTGTACAATTCTGTATTACATCATCTATAAATCCCACTGTGTGCTCACCACCCAGAGTCAGTTCTCCTTGCATCACCACATATTTGAAAAAGAGCCTGCTTTTTCAATAAATATTTTAATAGTAAAAAAAATAAGTATTACACGTGCTGTTCGTTGTACCTAATGAAAACGAAATGAAGTACATGAAAAGAAAAATACCATCCCTAGCCGGCTCTCGGTCTCCTAGGAGACGGCGTCTGACGTCACCTGCGCGGCCCACGCCCTACTGCGCATGCCCGGCGCCGCCTGCGGGCCCGAAGGCGCATGCTCGCCTCCGACGCGGCGGAGGAGCGCTGCTGACTGGCTGGCGGGCGGCCTGAGTGGCGGGGACGTCGCCGCGGGTGCTTAGTGCCGCTGCTGGCGGGAAAGTTGAGTGCCCGGTGCGCGGAGCCCTCGGGATGATGAGTAGTGAGCTCCACGCCGAGTCGGGGACGGAGGTGAGAGCCGCCGGGGTGGGAGCGGGGGAGACGGCGACGGGGCCGCGGGCGGGCGGGGGAGGGAGGCCGGAGGCGACGCGGCCTGGCGGGGGGCCCGGGGCCCGGCCCGGGGCCTGCAGGACGCCCGCCGCCCTCACGTCCCCCTGAGCGCCGGGGCCGCGGGAGCCCCCGAGACGGGTGGCCTGGCGCGCACGCTCCGCGGGCGGGCGGAGGAGGCCCTGGCGTGGGTGCGGGGTTAACCGCGTGCGCGGACGGGTGTCCCCTGCGGGCTGTCCTCGCCGGGACTACGGTCCACGCCCGGCAGCCGGCCCGGGTGCAGACGGTGCGCGCGGCGGGTGCGCGGGGCGGGGTGCGCGCGGCGGGGAGCGCGCGGCGGGTGCGCGCGGCGGGTACGCGGGGCAGGGTGCGCGCGGCGGGGAGCGCGCGGCGGGTGCGCGCGGTGGGTGCGCGGGGCAGGGTGCGCGCGGCGGGTGCGCGGGGCGGGGTGCGCGCGGCGGGAGCGCGGGGCAGGGTGCGCGCGGCGGGGAGCGCGCGGCGCGTACGCGGGGCAGGGTGCGCGCGGCGGGTGCGCGGGGCGGGGTGCGCGCGGCGGGTGCGCGGGGCGGGGTGCGCGGGGGTGCGCGGGGCGGGAGCGCGGGGCGGGGTGCGCGGGGGTGCGCGGGGCGGGTGCGCGCGGTGGGGTGCGCGGGGCGGGGTGCGCGCGGCGGGAGCGCGGGGCGGGGTGCGCGGGGGTGCGCGGGGCGGGTGCGCGCGGTGGGGTGCGCGGGGCGGGGTGCGCGCGGCGGGAGCGCGGGGCGGGGTGCGCGGGGCGGGGGTGCGCGCGGCGGGAGCGCGGGGCGGGTGCGCGTGGGGGTGCGCGGGGCGGGGTGCGCGGGGGTGCGCGCGGCGGGTGGGCGCGGGGCGGGTGCGTGGGGCGGGAGCGCGGGGCGGGTGCGCGGGGCGGGTGCGTGGGGCGGGAGCGCGGGGCGGGAGCGCGGGGCGGGGAGCCGGGCCAGGTCTGCGCGCCTCTGCTGCGGGCGGCGAGCCGCGAGCCCGGCGCGCGTTTGCAGCCCAGCCGCATGTCTGCAGGGCCACGCACGCCGTTGGCTGCCCCGCACGGCTGTGTTAGGGAGTCGAACCAGCACGTGTCAAGCACGTGTCCCCTCGGTTCAGGACTAGGAGTGAGAAACAGGGCGACCACCGCGCCGTTAAGGAGCCACGCAGCGGGGGGGTGTCGGGCCCCCCCGTGGAGGCGCGGGCACCCTGTCCTGGCGGCTGCCCGGGGCCGCGACGTGCCGGCCGGAAGGTCTCAGGCCAGTCGCCGTGGCCTCGGCAGGGAGGCGGTGGCCGTCAGAGCAGCGGCCAGTAGCTGGGTCCGCGTTCAGCGAGAAGAGCACGGCTTCTTGAGGGACCTGCAGACGGTTGGGGTGGTTGGCACAAAGCCAGTGCGCGACACGCCGTGTCGGGAAGTGAACTCAGAAGCAGGCCGAGGTGCATGTCCCCACGGCGCTTTCATGCGGGGCAGGGAGAGCAGGCGAGACCCGAAAACGGCGGCCGATGTGGTGAGCGTTTGGGCTTCGCGCGCCGCGTGGGCTCGGTCACTGCGACCCAGCCCTGCACTTCCAGGGGAAAGGCCGCCCGGAGATGCAAACGAAGGCCGCTGTGCTCCAGTGAAACCTTTCTTGTGTAAGCGTTTGCATTTGGCCTGCTGGCCACAGTTTGCCGGCCCAGGTACAGCCTCACTTACTTAAGTGGTCGTTTGACGCCCACGTTACACTCAGATGATTTGTGCAGCCAGAACAAGCCTAGCGTCACTCACGTCATTACACACAGCGTTTAGCGTCCTGCACTTTGCGGCCATGTCCGGCTGGAGATCCCGAAGCACATCGCCTCTCTCATATTACTTGAGTACCATGGGGTGGAGAGGAGAAGAAGGAGCGGGGCTGTTGGTACTGCTTTATTCTTTTTTGTGGTTTTGACAGAGCCAACTAAGCAAGCCCCTTCCCTTAAGCACGAGGCTCCATGTGGCCATTGCTTCATTTGTGTGCTTACTGTTTTCTTTCTTTGCACAGTAGTCGACCCAGTGGATTCCACTTGGAGATGAGTTGAGGAGGATATCTGAAGCCATAAACTATCCCAACAAATTGAAATAAGCTACTTAAAACTTTTAATTCAATAGGATTGCCATCTTATAAAATAGCTAATCTTTCCCACATCTTTTCAATAGTAAGACATTTAGTAAGACATTTCACACAGGGTCTTCCGAGAAAACAAAGTTGCAAAGAACATTTTAACGGATCCTCGGGGTGCAGTTTATGGTAGACCAGATAGCGAGTAGAAAACTTAAGTAATGAGCCCTTTATTTAAAGAAGACCAACATTTGAATACAATTTACAATAAAATCATCTTTTTACCTTTTGCGCAGTAGCAATGGCATTTTTACACATATCTTTCTGAGAGTATAGGAAAGACTCAGTGATTTTTGGCAGAATTTTGGTATCGTTCACCAAATGACTTCTCTTGCTCACAGTTGTTAAATAGTGGTGTACTTTACATTTTCTCAAAAATGGTAATATGCCTTGAGTTTGAAAATAATTGGTGGATAAAAAATTGAAGGTGTCCAGTTTTTGTTGCCACACACAATATACTGTCTGCTTCTTTTTTTAAACTTTATTGTATTTTTTATTAAAGTAGTGCATGCCTATAACAGAACATTCCAATACTGAAGTGAAAAGTAGGAAGCTTCCCAATTATCACTTCCCAAGGTGCATTTGTACATTATTCTGGAAATGTTCTCGTGTCATAATTTTGGAAACTGAGATGGAGAATTCTGGACCAGAAGTTCAAAGACCTTGGTCCTTGTCTTGGCTCTGCCATGGACAAGCTTTGTGATTTAGCATAAGTTATTAAACCTTGGCTTCTACTTTTGTAAATCGAGGGTCGTAGACTATGATTTCTCAGTTCCCTTTAAGCTGTACCTCTAGGAGGTGGGTTCTTATATTTGTATCTTTTCACTAAGAATTGTATTCTCTGCATAGTAAACACTTGATAAATATTTGTTAATAACAACAGGTTTTCCTTTCTTAGAAAAGGTGCAGGGTGGCCTTTTTTGCCAGAGGCAAATATTAAATACAAATGTTTGGTATTTATTATATTTTGGATCTGTGTGGTAGAGTTTTAGAACGTCTGTCCCCTTCTCTGTTTGCTTTCCTTCTCACTCGGAAAAGAATTGGTGCTGTATCATTCCCATTACTCCATTATCGATACCATCGACTTCCTTGTCTCTTTACACCCTAAACCTACTTTCCTAACCATGGTTAAGACCAGCTGTCTGGTTTCACTGTGTCTACTCACTCAGCTCAATATTACTAGAGAAAATCACAAGGAGGCTGACTGATTTCATGTTAACATTATAACCATCAACCTCAATGGACACCCAGGCCAACTATATTTACCTAGTAATTAGTTCACTTTTTCATTTCAAAACGTGTGTCATCAAATCCAGCCTTCCTCCTGAATTCCAGACACATACGTTCTATTTTCTTCTTGACCTGTCCACCTGGATATGTAATGGGCATCCCAAACTTAATAGGCCGTCATGACCAAATTTTGGATCCAGGGAAAATACAATAAAGAGTATATGTTAGAGAAGAATATTGTATGTATTTGTGCTAAATTTATTAGTGATAATTGTAATGAACTTGGACAGGAGAAAATCATTTTGCTAAGAAGATAGAGTATATTAAGGTATTTCAGGGGAAGTAGTTCAGCCAAAGAAAAATGTTGAAGCAAATTTGGCAAAATGTTAGCAATAGGTGAATCTAGGTGAAGTATACAGGTGTTCACTGTACTGTCTTGAAGTTTCTCTGTAGGTTTGAAATTTTTCAAAAATTAAAAAATTGAGGAAAACTTGAACATGCCCCAAACTGAAGTCTCGACTTAGCAGCACCCGCGTACACCCACATTCCAACCTGCTTCCTCCCACGTCTTCCCTGTCCTGGGACATGGTGACTTTGTCCCACCTGCTGGCTCAAGCCAAAACCCGTAGTCATTCTTGAGTTGTTTTCCTCTCACATCCCGTATCAACCCGCAGTCAGTTCATTAGCCAATTCTGTCTGCTAAGCCTTCAATATGTCATGAACTTGCCCACTTGACTACAGCCGTTCCTCGTCACCATCACCTGCTCTAGTGCAGTCACCTCCGAAGTGGTGTCCGCTGCCATCCTTTGACACTTACCCTAGTGTAGTTTCCACCTAGTATCCAGGGTGGTCCATTTAAAACATGAGCAGACTACTGCTCAGAGAGTTCCGGCGGCTCCTCTATCAATATAATTGTATCCAGAGTCCTTATTTCCTCCAGTGACTGCAGGATTTGTAATTTGACATGATTGCCCTCTAGCCCCACCCATGACCTCTGGTCTCATCTGCCTTTCTCATCCCATCTCCCGCTCTTCTTTCTCCCTACTGACTCCTCTTCATCTCCAGAGCCTTCGCATCTGCCTAGATTGCTGTTCCCTCAGAAATTCACGTGGCTCACTTCCTCATGTGCTGCAGGCTTCTGCTCCCATGTCAACTGGAGAAGCCTTTCCTGACCCTCCAGTGTGAGGCAGCCCTTCCTACTGCTAATCTGTACGTACTGCTTCTTCGTGTTGATAGCAGTTACCACACCTGACATTTTACACTGCTTAATGGTGCCTCTCTGCTGCCATTTAGGGACATGAGAGCAGACTCGGGGATTTCTCCTTGGGTCCCAGTGTCCAGAGCAATATTTAGCCCACAGTCAGTACTCAGTAGGTGTTTGGTGGGTGGATTTCCTGCCTTCTCGTCCTCTCCCCTTTCTACCTTACCTCCTGTGTCATTGAGAAAACAAGAAATGTGACAGGAAGGCCCTTATTTTTCCTGTTGTTTTTCTGTCATGATTTCTAATTTGTTTCCATTGTAGTCAGAGAACATCCTATGTGTGATTTCAATTCTTTTAAATGTGTTGAGGTTTGTTTTATGGCCCCGCATGTGATCTGTTTTGGTGAATGTTCCCTGGGCACTTGGAAAAAAAAAAAGTATATTCTGCTATTGTTGGGTGGGATGTTCCATTATGTATACGAATTAAATCCTCCTGATTGTGTGGTTCAGATCATCTGTATCCTGGATGCTTTTCTGTCTAGTAAATCTATTGGTTGCTGAGAGGCATTTCTCTGTAGGTTGAAGACCCAGCTAAACTTGTGGATTTTTCTATTTCTCCTATCACCTAGATTACTTTTGCTTCATGTATTTTGAGACTCTGTTTAATAGGTACACATGTAGGATCATATGTCTTCCTGGTGGATTGATTCTTTTATCATTATGTAATGCCCTCTTTATTGCAAATTTTCTTTGCTCTGAAATCTACTTTATTGGATATTAAGATAGCAACTCTTGCTTTTTCATCAGGTCTATATTGATAATAATATATGTACTACTTTCCTCTGAATTCCCTTCTGTAAAATAAAATATTCTTGCTCGTAAAGAGGGCACCGTCTCTACTTGTGATATGGATTCCATCCATCGCATTTTTCCTCCTCAGGGACATCATTCCTGCAGATATTCCTACTCCTACATCATTTCCCTGTCTTTTGCATCTTCCACCAGTATCGTAGAATAAAACAATAAAAACAAAATTAAAAAAATCCTTCGACGATGGCAATGTGTCCTCCTCCAGCCCCATTCCTGTTCTCTTCAGCGCAGTAGGATTGTTTGTACCTTCCTCTGTCTGCACTTGCTTATCTCCCATTCACTCTTTGGCCACCGTAATCTGGTTTCTCTCTCCACCCGTCCCCTAAAAGTGCTCTTGTTCAGGTTGTCGAGACCCTTCTGTTTCCAGATGTGGTGCTCAGCTCATTCCCATGTCCTTCTCACACTAGACTTCTCGTAGTTTATCGTATAGCTCCTGAAAACATTGTCCCCTAAAGTATATCCATCCCTCAGGCCCCTAAGAACCTGCCTCTGTCAAACATAGGAACATGGCACAGTGTGTATCTCCTGCAGACAAGCTGGCAGGAGAGAGGAGTGGGCTAATCTATGTGTTTTGAGTTCCTGCTCTTAAAATTACCCCTTAGAAAAATCTCTCCTGCTCTGAGGAAGAGAGAACGAGGAGATGGAATACCGTAAGAGTTTGTCCAGCAGAGTTTCTCCTTATACAAGGGGTGGTATAAGCGTTGCTTCTATGCTTTACCATCTCTTTTTGGGGATCTTGCATGTGGTTGATTGTCTAAGTGAAATTTTAAAGCACAGTGTGATATAACTTCCTAATGAAATCTTAAGTATTCATTTAATGGAATTTGTTGTGGAATGTGTTAAGTTTAAAATTTAGTCCTTGTAAATTTTGCTAGAAAGTAATGCTTAAATAGGTATACGTAGTAATTTTTATATATTTATTTCTCTTTCCTTTAGATAAATGATTGGTTTTTAAAAATACTGATTGCAAAAGCAGCAGCCTGTCAGCGAATATGCTTAGAAAGAATGGAATTTCACCACATAGTATTTGAGTAATGGTTGTCTTTTCTATATAATTTAGACAAAAGCTTTATTGAAGAGCCAGGCCTAGTACTGTGTCCTGAAAGGTGGTTTAATTTTCAGTGTCAGAGGAGCCTGATATCATATGTGAAAAGAATTAGTCCTCTTCTTTAAAGGGCTACCTTGATAAGAGCCAAATTTGCATGGATCACATACATACATCGCTGCTGGTTTCCCTTGGTCCTGTTCATTCTGCCCTTCTCTTCCTTTCCCTGTGCTCTAGTTACACGTTTTTGCCTAAGGTAAATTTCCTTCTTATATCATTAATAAAACTATTAAGAATTGCATTCAATCGGTAGGTGGAAATCCAGCCCTGCCATAGGGCAGGTTTGGGAACACGTGGTTTAGACTGTTTGCTTCTTTGGGTAGCCCTTTATACTTAACTGGTTTGAAACCTTGCTGCTGGAGTCCATCTGCAAACAGATTTAATCACAAAAGGTCAGGGGAAATGAGCCTTTACCCAAATAAGTCTCATAGACACGTGTTTGCCTTCATGTCATTTATTTCTGGTTAATTTGATCTTGAAGCACTCCTTCCTGCTCTAGTGTAGGCTTTCCCATAACTAAATGATGTTTAAAAACATCTGTATGAAATGTAGTCTACTTAACAGGCATCGAGTGTGTATGCCTGCCTCTGAAATGGACTTTGTTGGTGAGTATTAAGTACGTTGATGACAGCCGTAGGAGTCTCATGGACTTTTGTTTAGTAGAAGTTTGCACAGATTATCCAAATATGTGAAAATCTCAATATGTAGTTTGAGTTTCTTTATACTCTCTCTTCTTCCTCGACGTCTACCTATTTATGCCCTGCTTACCTTCAATTTACCAGGCACCTACTAAGTTGCTGCCACATGTAAAGCATTTGGAATTGGTGGCCGGCCAAGCTAGATCCCTTTCCTTTTGTTAAGCTTTTACATCCAGATGAGGGAGACGGGCTGGTGATGTGCTCTTAAGTACATACTAGCTTCATGGGAGGAGGTAACCTCGAGAATGTGTAGAATTTGGGTTTAGTCTAGGCCCTAGGGAATTCAGTTGAGAGAACAGGGCAAGGACGTTCCAGGTAGAAAGAAGAAAAAGCATTTTGCTGTCAAAGCTCAGCATGTCCGTACCTGAAAGAACTGTGCTAAATCTCTCGTTCAAGTGAAAAGCGCCTCTCACACGGGTCAGAATTGACCGTCTCTTTTTTACGTCTTCGCAGCGCCCCACGTGCATTTCTGTTATAGCACCTACAATACTTTGTTATACTTCTGACTCTCCCCATTGACATTTGAGGACAGGAGCCGTGTCTGCTGCATGTCTATTCCCAGACCTCGCTCAATTCCTGCACCGCTCACCTGAGATGTTTACCAGTGAACGTCTGTATAACTGAGTGTTGCCCCTTGTGTAGACTACTGTCAACAGCTGGGGCTGTTGAAAACATTTGGGGCTCCTTGTTGGCACTTAGTACTCCTTGAAGGAATACTGAGAGAGATGGTTGAAAGAGGCCTGAAAGTTGCCTGCACAGGACCTCAGATTGGTTTCATCTTTCCCTAGTAGGTCCCAAAACTCTATCTTGTCCCTGTCCTCAGCTTTGATCAGACTCGGTGATAACTGACTAGGCTGCGTAGCCTCAGAGGAGAGGGGGATTCTAGGCTTTGGGAGCCAAGAGATCTCAGTTAAATCCTGGCTCTGGCATCTGCTAGTTTTCTCATCTAAAAAATAGAATAATGACAAATAGAGTTAATGTGGCATTTAAAAGGGGAATGTGTATGAATTATGTACTGCTGGTACCACAGTAATCACAAATAGTAGCAATTATTAAATAGCTATTGTTATGATAATAAAACCTAGTAGATACTGGTTTACAAACCAAATGACAAATCTATAATTTACAATATTTGTGAAACCACCAAATAGACTAAAATGAATGTGTCCACTGTATGTTCTTTCCCAGTTAGGAAATTTGGCCTTAGAAAGGTTGCTTAGATAATCAAGAGAGATAGTTGAATTATCTTAACGGCTACCATCACCAAGCTCTGATTGCCTAATGTGTTAATCTTCCCTGAAAGGATTAAACTGTCACATCAGGCAGAATTTATTTGTGTTCCCTTTACCCTGGATGCTTAAACTCTCCTCTGCCCTTCGGAAACTCCAGATTGGCTAATTATTTCTTTCGTTTCATTCCTCAAATCTGGACAGCATCATTAATTTTAATTTCTATAAGTCAATCAGGTTTATGTCAGATTTCTAGGGTATTTTAGCTTATGATTGGAAGATCTTGTCACTTTATTGTTAATATTATCCATTAGTTGTAAGGTAAATCTATTTCCAAGTCCTGGGAGTTAACCCTCACTCTCTTTGTACACTCTGCTTTTGGCATTATAAAACATTATTTTGACTATTCTCAATGGTGGAAAGTTTCCATCCTTTGAAAATAAAATTGATTTTTAAGTAACAGTGGAAAGTCAGATGCAAATTGGCTAAGTCAGCTAATTTGTAAGAGGAGTAGCACCATCTGTGTCCAAGTCAGGTCAATGAAAACGATACTTTCTTGAATACTAGCTTACAAGGAGTTCTCAGAGGGGAGGGTTCAGGAATATTGAGCAGTGACAATAAGAGCAAACAATTGGAGTAACTTCCTGTTAGTCATTCTGATGAGGATGTTAGTCATCTGAACGCATGCTTTTTCAAACATTTTGTAGTTTTATATGCTCCATCTTGTCCATGGAAGTTTCTCGGTCTTCTCTTTCTAGTTGGACTCTCAATCTTCTAACTCAGTGGTTCTCATACTTCTTACACTTTTTGGTCTCAGGACAGCATTACACATTTAAAAATTATAGAGGATTCCAAAGAGCTTTTCTTTGTGTGGGTTATATCTGTTAGTGAAACTGAGTAGTTTAAAGTTTAAAATATTTATATTCACATATAAGTAACAATAATAAACCCATTGAGTATCATATTTTTATGAAAAATAGCTATATCTTTCTAAACAAAGAAAGTGTAGTGAGAATGACAGTTTTACAGGTTTGCAAATCTCCTTAAATCTAGCTGCATAGAAGTTAACTGGGTTCTCATCTTCTGTTTCCACTCTGTTACTATATGTTGTCAGGTTAAAGTCTATTAAGAATACCTGGCTTTCTCGCTCCCCGGCCATCTTGGTGGCTGCTCTTGGTTGGGGGCCGTCCCGCTTCTAAGGCAGGAAGATGGTGGCCGCAAAGAAGACTAAAAAGTCGCTGGAGTCGATCAGTTCTAGGCTCCAACTTGTTATGAAAAGTGGAAAGTACGTGCTGGGATACAAGCAGACTCTGAAAATGATCAGACAAGGCAAAGTGAAACTGGTCATCCTTGCGAACAACTGCCCAGCCTTGAGGAAATCTGAAATAGAGTACTACGCCATGTTGGCCAAGACTGGTGTCCATCACTACGGTGGCAATAATATTGAGTTGGGCACAGCATGTGGAAAATGCTGCAGAGTATGCACACTGGCTATCATTGATCCAGGTGATTCTGATATCATTAGAAGCATGCGAGAACAGACTGGTGAAAAGTAAATCATGCAAAATTTTTCTTTAATAAAACTGGCCAGAGCTCGGTTTAAAAAAAAAAAAAAAAGAAGAATACCTGGCCTCTCCCAGATCTATAGTTGGAAAAAGGAGGAGTATTTTAAGATCTTTTCAGGTAATTATGGATGTTATTCTTTGATACTATACCAAAACTCGACAAGTAGTAATTCTCCTAAAAGTTATTTGCAATGTAGAATATCAAATTATATCAATACATTTTTCAGGCTTTGAAACCCATTGATCTGTCTTACACTTGGAATGACTGAATCTTTTACCCCGGAATGATTTAACATCATGCATTCGTCATCTGGAAATATTGGTTCACTGAGTTATGCAGATTTTCCAAGTACTGACACATTGTGTTAGATAATTATCCAGAAAAGGTGCACTCATTGAAATCACCAGTGACTTCACCAAAAAGGATCTTCGTGTATTGGGAAGCTGTGAAGCTCACAGAGCTGGGTAAAAGTGTTCCAAAGTTCAGATAATAAAAGGATATTCCATGAGAAAAGCATCCATCTCTCACAATCACACAGTTGGTTTTTCTAGAGAAAGACTATTATATTTCAGTTTGGAGCAGAAGTGCTTTATCACTGAAGTTGGGGAGGTCCCCAAGACTGCCTTCACTTCAGACACCAACTGCAGAGTTGCGGGCCCCAAGAGCATGTTCACTCTCACACTAATTGCAAGTTTGGGGGTCCCCAAGACCACACTCGGTTAAGAATTCTTTAGAAGGACTCAGAACTCACTGAAAGCCATTGTATTCATTGTTGCCACGCAGCCGCCTACCTGTCTGTCTCCTCGTACCTGTCCCTAAAAAAAGGAGAGTCTGAGACGGATCTTTTCAGGGACTTTGCTTCACCTTTGTGCTTGCAACTTATGCCTCCGTTTGTCCCCAAAATATGGCTGGCTAGTCAGTGACAGGTAAGATTCCCCACGGGGGGGGGGGGGGGAGGTGGGGACAACCCAAGCCAGACATAGCCGCGTGGGGACCATCTGGGGAACTCACGGGGTTGATAGAGGTGGCCACAGCCCCCACCTCCCCCGGCTAAGGAGAGCCTCTGCCTCTGTGGCTGCATTCCTTCCCACAACCTGCAGGGGAAGTGACTCAATGATGTGCTCTCCATCTAGTCATATGCATAAAGGGTTTCTCTCTTGGGGAAGTGCATACACCCTGAGACTTCCGCTGCCTGCAGGCAAGGGTGGCTGGCTTGAATCAGTTTCCATTGTAATGTATGGGATTCACAGATCTTGAGGTTGACAAGCTTTATCTCCTTTACTTCTCCACCTAACTAATAAAACCTTTATGTTAGCAGGATTAGGGGCCCAGTCCTTGAGGCTGGAGCTCCTTGGCCCCACTTGCGCATTATTGGCTACTGTATTTCTTAACCCTGCGCCCTCCTCTCTCCCCACAACTTTTGTTGTGCAGGATGCAACAATTCATGGTTATGGTTTCCTGCCATGAAAGGAATCATTAAAATCAGCCAAGGGAAGAGATGTAATGGGACAAAGTCGGAAGAATTAATTCCAAACACAGAGTTGCCAGTTGTTCTCTCCCAGTGGAGTCGTGGACAGTGCTAACTTCTCCCAGCAATAGCGTGTGACAGTGTGCCAGCCAATCCCCTGAACTTTGGCGTCCAGTCATTACGTGGCTCTCATGTAGAGGTAGTAAAGCAGCTGACCTCAGTCTCCAGCCCCGCTGATCCCAGAGCTGATCCCAGAGTTAGAACCAATGCGGAGCCCGCATCACGTGGTTCGAGCTGATGCAGAGCCCCCACCGTGTGGTTCGAGCTGACGCGGAGCCCCCACCGTGTGGTTCGAGCTGACGCAGAGCCCCCACCATGTGGCCAGAGCCGACAAGGAGCCATGTGGTTCGAGCTGACGCGGAGCCCCCACCCTGTGGCTAGAGCTGACGTGGAGCCCCCACCTCATTGTTAGATTATCTGGTGTGGCTCAAGGCCCCCAAGGAAACATAAAAGACACTTTTATGGGGCAGGATATTCCAAGAACCTTGGATATTCCAATGCCTCCCAGGAACCTTGGGCAAAGGCCAGGTGTCTTATGTCAAGGTTAAATTCTTTACCACTACTCTTTCCCCTGTTATCACAAAGAATATTTTAAAGTCCTCAGGGGTCATGATACTTTTTACTGCTTCATCAAAGACATTCTTACGTAAAACTAGGTTTGCTTATTTGGATGTTTACCCTGCGAATGAAGAAAACCATGTGTGTTAATACCGTTTGATGCCACTCCCTGGATTGTGCTGGGTGCCTGTGGTTTTACTCACCGCTGCTGTTGCACCATCAGTGCAAGTATTAGCTTAGTGAAAAGGACAAGTAATATCTTAATATTTATGAAAATGCTTTTGACCTGAGGTCCACCCTCAGACTGCTCCAACTCCAAGCACTGTCTTGTGTGGGTGGCAGTCTTTACCTTGTTCTGTCCTAAGATCTCATCTCCTAGCGGACCGAGCCTGCAAGTTCTTCGAGGCAGGTTGTCACCTTCATCTTTGTAGTCTCCAGCTTACCTGCTGGGGTGCTTTGTGCATAACGGAAACTCAGTAAACATTTCCTACATTAATATATGGAAACTTTTCATCACTGCAGGAAATCTTTTCAAAACCTTCACTTCAGTTAAACAAAGGGTGACTGCTTTTCTTCCCATTTGTGATGTGCTCTTTTCCTTTGTTGGGTTGTCAAATCTGTGCTGTATCCTAAGAAACTTGAGAGTCAGCTTTGATTGCATTTCCCTCAGTGACATGTGAGTCAGTCGCTGAGTTTGGCTTGTTTTCGTCCTAACTTCGTGTGGGTGCAGACACTCCTCCACGTTCCTTGACAGGCTCCAGCCTCTCTTCTCTCGCCTCCGGTTGTACTCAGATCCATCCTCGGCTAGCCCCCAGGATTATCTGTTGTAGTAACTCAGACTTAGTCGTTCTAAGTGCTCGTAACGCATTGAACCCGCAGCACCCTTGTGAGGGAGATAGTGTTTGTCAGCCTCGCTTTACTGATGAGAAACCTCGGGCCCAAAGAAGTGACCCAGCAGGTCTGCTTCTGGATTCCCAGCCGTCTCCTCTGAACTGTCTAGACTGCTGCTCGCTGCGTGGCTCTTGTCTACAAGCCAGAGAGCCGGGCTCCCAAACATGGTATCTGAGCCCTGTGATCTGACTTCTCTTCTGAGGCTGCAGTATCTCCTGCCGGTTTCATGCTACAAGCTCTAGCAATTCAAATCTGCTTATAGTTTACCTGCATTGATAACCTCTGTGCCTTGGCCGATGTGATGCCCCCTGCCTGGGATGCGGCCTGTGCCCCGTTTACCTAACCAGTTGAGGTAGGAGCTTCTCAAGGAAGGTTTCTCCACATTTCTCCTTTGTCCCACCCCCCACTAGATAAGGAGCTGAGGGTATAATGGGTGGGCAATTAAAAACTGATCCCCGTGTAACAGGTTTAATAAGTATGGTGAGCACGGTAATTATAACGCGGTAAATACTTCCCATTTAGCATTGGTCCTACATCCCAGACTGTAGCATCAGCTCCTTCGAGGGCGGGACCCCGTGTTTGGTATGTAAACAAAGAAAGAAAGATTCCCTGAATATATGGATGCAGCTCTTCTAAATTATGTTCCCTGTTTCATCATGTCCTCCAAATCCTCGGAGAAATTATGAAAAGTCTTTTTTATAGACTTTTGGAAAATCATGAATATAGATTTCTAGGATTTTATAATTACGGGTAATGACTTTTCCTTCTCTCTCTTTTCCTTTTGAAGCTCCTTGCCCGACTTGAAGGTCGAAGCTCCTTGAAAGAAATAGAGCCCCATCTGTTTGCTGATGAAGAGTCACCTCTGCATGGTAAAAACACAATCTCAAAGCAAATATAGTCCTACGTTAAGTTTCGTAAAGCAGCGTTTTTTCATGTATATTCACATACTCCTAGCGCGAGGCTATATGGTTAAACTGTAAAGTTAAACTGAGAGACAGATCGTGACCACACTTTTAAGCCTCCCTTGTCTACGTCAGATGACGTGACGTTTGGCTTATCTGTTGTAAATCTTCAGAATAAACATGGACCTCTTTTATCCCAACACAGTATTTGTGGGAATTTTGCTTTTTTTTTTTTTTTTTAATTCTTTAGAAGTTTGAGAATCACAGGAAAGTCCTTAGGTACCCTTTGCTCTGTTAATGTTTCTACAGTAGGGAAATACATACCTTGTTGTTTATTAAATTTACAAAGATGGTAGTGTGCTTCAGTTGTCTTTTTAAATGTCACAGCTTTATAGAGATGAAGTTCACCCATTTCAGTGTACAAGTCATGATGTTTAGCATTCACAGTTAGGTGACCGTCACCACCATTGGCTTGAGAAGATTTTCATCACCCAAAGAAACTCACGCGCATTAGTCGTCACTCCCTATTTCTTCCCACAGACTTCAGCCTTAGGCAACTGCTAGTCTACGCTCTGACTTTATCGACTGGCCTTTTCTGTACATTTCATATAATTGGAATCAGGTAGCAACGTGGTCTTCTGTGACTGGCTTCTTTTATTTTGCATAATCTTTTCAAGGTTTATCATATTGTAGCATACGTCAGTAGTTCATTCCTTTCTATTGTTGAATAATGTTCTCTTGGATGGGTACACCGTATTTTTATCCATTCATCAGTTGATGGACATTTCAGTTGTGTCTACTTTGGGGCTGTTAGGAATAATGCTGTGATTATTTGCGTGCAAATTTCTCTGGATATGTTTTCAATTCTCTTGGGTAATGCCTATCAGAAAGACTGCTAGGTTGTGTGGTAATTCTGTTTAACCTTTTGTGGACCTGCCAGACTGTTTTCCAAAACAGCTATTTATTTTACGTGCCACCAGCAGTGAAATGTGTAATGGTTCCAATTTCCCCACATCGTGCAAACAAATGCTATTGTCCTTTCTGAGTAAGCCTTCCTAGTGAGTATGAAGTGATGTCTCACTGTGGTTTTCGGTTCCGTTTCCCTGGTGGCTAGTGATATTAAGCATCTTTGCATGTGCTTATTGGCCATTTGTATGTGTAATTTAGAGAAATGTCAGATCTTTTGCCCATTTTAGAAATCAGGTTGTCTTTTTATTATTGAGTGAGTCCTTTGTATATTCTACATACAAGTCCTTTATCAAATATATGCTTTGCAAATATTTTCTCCCATTTTGTGGGCTGTCTTTTCACTATCTTGATATGGTGTCCATTGAAGCATGAAGTTATTTTGATGAAGTCCAATTTATCTATTTTTTTCCTCTTGTTGTTTATGCTTTTGATATAGTTAAGAAACCATCACCTAATCCAAGGTCAAGAGGATTTACCGCTTTTCCTGTTGTTACTGATTTCTGTTTTCATTCTTTTTTGATTTGAGAACATCTATGATTCAATCTTTTTAAATTATTGAGGCTTATTTTATGGCCAATCATATGGTCTATCCTAAAGAATGTTCCACATGCACTTGAGAAGAATGTATGTTCTGCTACAGTTAGGGCAAGTGTTTTGTTGGTGTCTCTGAGTTCTAGTTGGCTTTCAGTGTTGTTAAAGTCTTCTGTTTCTGTGTTGATCTTCTGACTAGTTCTATTCATTATTGAAAGCGGGGTATTAAAGTCTCCAACTATTACTGTTGAATTGCCTATTTCTCCCTTTAGTTCTGTCACTTTTTGCTTCAAGTACTTTGGGCCTTCGTGTATTGTTGGGCACAAATAAGTTTTTATTGTTATATCTTATTGATGAATTGACTCGTTTACCTTTATAAAATGTCTTTTGTCACCTCGCACCCATCAGCACGGCTACTATGAAAAGAACAGAAAACAACAAGTGTTGATGAAGGTGTGAAGAAGTTGGAACCCTTTTGCACTGTGATCAGATTATAAAATGGTGCAACTGCTATGGAGAACATTATGGAGAGCTTCCAAAAATAAACTAGAACTATCACATGATCTAACAATTCTGCTTCTGGTGTATTTCCAAAAGAAGTGAAAGCAGGGTATTGAAGAGACATAGTTGGCACGTATCACTCACTGTAGCTTAGAGATGGAAGCAACCCAAATGTTCAATGGATGAATGGATAAAAATGCGGCATATACATAAATGGGATATAATTAAGCCTTAAAAAGGAAGGGAGTCCTGTCACATGCTGCAACATGGATGAATCCTGAGGACATGCTATGTGAAATAAGCCAGTGACAAAAAGGAAAATATTTATATGGTTCCACGTATATCAGGTATCTACAATAATCACATTCATGGAAGCAGAAAGTAGAATGGTCCAAGGGCTCAGGAGAGTGGGAAGGAGAGTTGTTCAGTGGGTACAGTGTTTCATTTTTGCAACATGAAGAAGGTCGAGATCTGTTTCACAGTAATATACTTAACACTACTGAATAATATAAATATACTTAACACTACTGAATGATATAAATATACTTTACTGAACTATACACTTAAAAATGGGTAAGGTGGCAAATTTTACGTTATGTGCCTTTTACCACAGTGAAAAACAAAGTGTCCTTTGTCTCTAATAACAATTTTTGTCTAAAAGTATATTTTGTCTAATAATAGTATAGCCACTTCAGCTTTCTTTTGATTACCTTTTGCCGGGTATAACTTTTTCTGTCCTTTTACTATCAACCTGTGTGTAACTTGGCATGTAGAGTGTGCCCATTGTAGGCAGAGAGCCTATAGTTGGATCATGTTTTTTTATTCCATTCTGCCACTCTCTGCCTTTTGTTTGGATTGTTTAATCCATTTATAGTTAGTGAATTACCAGTAAGATAGGGTTTATGACTGCCATTTTGTTGTCTGTTTTATATAATTATTTTACTATTAGTTTTCCTGAGGATTACAATTAACATCTTAATTTATAACAATTTAGTCTGGATTAATACCGTCATTTTTTAAAAAATTTTATTGGGGAATATTGGGGAACTGTGTGTTTCTTCAGCTCCAAGTTGTCCCTCAATCTAGTTGTGGAGGGCGCAGCTCAGCTCCAAGTCCAGTCGTTGTTTTCAATCTTTAGTTGCAGGGGCGCAGCCCACCATCCCATGTGGAAATTGAACCAGAGACCTTGTTGTTGAGAGCTTGTGCTCTAACTGAGCCGTTGGGCTGTCCATGGATTAATACCATTTTAATTTTAATTTTTTTTTTAAGATTTTTTTTATTGGGGAAGGGGTACAGGACTTTATTGGGGAACAGTGTGTACTTCCAGGACTTTTTTTCCAAGTCAAGTTGTTGTCCTTTCAGTCTTAGTTGTGGAGGGCGTAGCTCAGCTCCAGGTCCAGTTGCCATTGCTAGTTGCAGGGGGGCGCAGCCCACCATCCCTTGCGGGAGTCAAACCGGCAACCTTGTGGTTAAGAGGATGCGCTCCAACCAACTGAGCCATCCTGGAGCTCAGCGGCAGTTCAACTCAAGGTGCTGTGTTCAATCTTAGTTGCAGGGGACGCTGCCCACCACCATCCCTTGCGGGACTCGAGGAATTGAACTGGTAACCCGGCCGGGCCTAATTTTAATATTTTATAAAAACTTTGCTACTATGTATCTCAATTCCTTCCCCCTCTCTTTGTGCTGTTACAAATTGCTCATTTATATATTGTATGCCCACAAAAATTTAAAATTACTTATTAATATAATTGAAATCATTACTTAATGCAGTTTCTTAGATGAAAGAAGAGTTACAAATATAAAACACATTTAGACTGCATTTTTTATTTAGTTATGTAGTTATATTTATTTGTGTTCTTTATTAACTCAGTGGGATTCAAGTTACTGTCTGCTGTCCTTTTATTCAGCCTGGAGGATTCCCTTTAGTATTTCTTGTGGAGCAGATTTGTTAGCAAGTAAAATTCTAAACTATCAATAATAAAAGACAAATTTTGATCAAACGTGTTAGACCTGTCTTTCTATTCTTTCTGTCAGAAAGGATATTATTAAGTTGAACCTTATGAAACTGATGTTGAAACATGGGTTTGTAGCACAGCTTATCCATTTGAATATTACATTTATAGAAATTTTCAAAACACCATCTTGTTCAGTCACCAACAAAGTTTACTTAAAGCTGTCATGGATCTTACTGCTATAAGTTAGATGAATGCTCATTAGAGCAATAGCATGCATAAGACTGGAATTATAACGCTGACTTCACAAGAGTAATTTATCGGAAGTAGTGCTTGGGAAGTTCAGGTTGAAACTGTTAGAGATTTAGGGGTTTTAGGAGTCTCAAAGGCTGATGTAAACATGTTTTTAATGCTTTTTGGATAGTAGTTATTCGGTACCATGTAACAATTTATTACCTCTTCAATACTATGATTGTGATCTGCAAATTCAACATATTTGTTACACAATTTGTAGGTTGGTATCAAGAGGATATATTTTTTGGCTGTTTTTTCTTTCCTTGTTTTGAAGGATCTTTAGATTCGTAAACTCGCTGTGGCAATCTGTTACCCAAACCCTTTACAGTATTCTATTTGTGAGAGTAACTATCAAGGCCAAACCATCCAGATTTCCTGATTTAGTTTAATTTGTCAAGTGCCAAACTGTAGAGGGTTTTTTTTGTGGCTGTTTTTTTTTCCACTACAAGTTGTCCTACTCAGTACTTTTTGACTGGACAAGGGTGCAATTTTTTGTGACAGCTCACAGAAACATATGACCTAGTGACTTCAAATACACTTAAAAGGACTGTGTCCCTCTATTAAACATAATACTTGAATACAATTTTTGGTCTTCTGGTTAGATAGTAAATGTTTATAAAATCAGTGAAACTGATTTCAGTTCAACATTAAGCATATTTGTAGGGACTCTAGTTCAAGGACCTTAATGATATGTGTAATTTGTAGATTTTACTTCCCCAGTTTTTATAAATGACCTTTTTACATGCTTTTCTATTACCCTGTGAAAGGAGAAGAGTGTCTCTGTATACCTAATAACCTCTTAACCAAGCACTGGACCTCAAACCTTGTCTCAGTTGCATTAGTGCTGAACCCAAGATGGAAGGAACCCATCAGTACATCAGCTATTTCCTAGTTGACGTATGGACTTAAGAACGCCTTATTAAACCATGTAGGAAAGCACTCTCGACCAGTTCTTTTGAGTGACGCTGAACGATGTTTATGAACACCACCCCTCTCTCCAAGAAAATTCTTGGCAAATTTTTCATTGTTTTTTCCTATTCTGAGAATTCCAGATCCTATCTCACAATTACTCTCTGACTAGTATCATGTATTTTTATCTCTCTATGCAGTCCCTTGCCTTTTACCTCAGAATACGGTATATTACTCTTACCTTAAATTATCTTCATTGCATCTCCAGTCTCATGAAACTGCTATTGAGTCTCCTTACTTCTATACGAGCATGAAGCATTGTGTCCCTTTTCTAACTCCGCATGTAGCCGCTGACTTCCTATAACCTGATCTCTGTCTTTGGTGTTCCTTAAAGCAGTGACTGCTCCCTGCAGCACCTTTTCAGTCTATCTTCTGGTATCTCCGTTTTTGAAGTTTGGTTCATAACGTAATATGTATGTGAGATGTGCTTTTGCAAACTACACATTTACTGCTCTAAGGTCACTGTTCAGGAGCTGTTGTTCCTACCTCTCCCCTGCCATTTTTTCATTTTTAGAATTTTTCCATTGCATTTAGTATTGTTTAGCACTGTCTTGTTTTCTTGAAACCTTATTTTGTGCTCTGTGTTATTTTTCCTCCTGCTTTTTCTATTAAATTCCTGTTTTATCTGACTTCTTTAACTGTAGTTGTATCCCAAGCATTGAGCTTTTGGCCTTCCATTCTTAATTTTAAGTTCACTCCCACCGACCTAAAAGAGTTTCTCTTCTGTTACCATGTAACTTTCTCCCAGATCTCTGTATCCAGCCTCTTATTACTGTCTTAAATCTTAAATCCTAGTCGTTGTAAGACATTTTTATTTTGTGACTCCAGAGATAGGTCTCAACATACCGTTTTGAAAACTAAATTCATGTTAGGATATTTACATGAATTATGTGAATTAAAAAATCCCTACTTTGCTTATGTACTTGATTTCTATGGGTACTTCTAAGCCTATCTCTTTGTAGAACTTTTAAATCACCTCCCCTACCTTCACACCTGCTGGACTCTGCTAAGCACGGCCCACCCCCAAATGCTCACCTGCAGCTCCCTCCTTACCAGACCTGCTTCCTTTCAAAATGCCATTTTCCAAGATTGACTTTTGGCCTCTAACCCTGCCCTAATCTGGACTTACAGTTTCATTCTTTAGATGTCGCTCAAGAAATTCTTAAGAAGAAAGTAATCCAATGAAATACATTCAAAAGATAACGTGTTTTGTGCTGGGGATAAAATATTCACGTGCCAGCCTTGAAGTAGCCAACAGGAAATATAATCAAATAAACAGGCAGAATTATGTAGCATGATAAATGTGATCATGGTTAATGGTCAAGTTTGCTTTTCCCACCTCAGTGTTGTTGTTTGGTCCCCAGGGCTGTCAGGAAGCAGTCCCTTTCCATTTGTCAAGTACTGTGGGAAGGCCGGTTGCTGCTGACCAGCCTCTTCTGCCTGCTTTTCTGGAGAGAGGAGAGCGTAGAGCTGGTGCATTGCGCTTACGGTCTCCGCGCAGTGTTTCTGCATAGTCCATTCATTGTGTCCCACAAACCGCTTTCGGATCTTGCTACAATTGTGTTTTCAACTCGGCTTCACTGCCATTAATGTTGGTTCTGTGTTAACGTTTTTTCAGCTAGTGTATATAGTTTATTTTCCTGCTATAATATAAGGCAGTAAAAGACTTTGTTTGGGGGCAGCTTAGCTCCTCAGTAATATAGTAGGAGAGCGTACACTGAACATCTGGGTTGAATATAGTTTTAGTCACTGTGTCAACTTTTAGTAGGAGCAGCCATGAACAGTTGTTGATGTGAAAATAGTTTCACTCTTTGAGACTGGAATCTTTGGGGGTGGTTGCGAAGGGGAATCTTTTTCACATAAATTTTGAATTGTAAATTGTATGTAAGATTGTAGAAGAAATTGGCTGAAGATTTATACTACCTTGAATATAGTATGGTGGCAACTTGCTAGAATTCTTACACACTATTTGCGAGAATTCCGACATATAATGGTTTATTAGTAATAACAGGAAGTAAAGTAACTGGGTTCTCAGACTATGTAATTTTTGGAGGCCCAAGAATCTGCATTTTAATGGTGTTCAATTATGTGGTTCAGCCATAAATTAAATGGCAATAGTTTTAGCAAGTTTTAATTCTAGCAAGAATTGGAAGGCCACTGTTTAGAGCAGATTTTGAAAAGCTCTGGAGGCAGGACACTTTCCCCGGTGTTTTATTTAATTTGTGCTATCCTCAATGAAAGAGAGTTATTGGAACCTACATAGAGAGAGATTTAGAGTCTTCAAAGTTCACAGTAGTTGGCTTTGATTTGTAATGCTAAGAGAATAATTCACAATGCTGATACCATCCTCACTGGACGTAGTTCCAAGAGAGATTCATACAGCAAAGAATAATTGAAGGCAGCGTGGAAATGTGTGGCGTGTCTTCAGCGGAGGGATTCTGTTATAACGCACTCAGGACCTAGATATGTGAACTGCACAGTCCAGAATTGCTGTCCCCATAATGCCAGTAACATCGAGACCCCTAATCGGGTTATTGCATCTGATTGGAACAGAAGTCCAGCCTAGGAGCTTATCACGTACAGGCTTGTTTTCCTCATATCAAAAGTGGTCTAGAGGCAGAATGTGCATAACTGGTCCGGGATCCATATTGTGATCAAAGTCCTGGGTGCCTCCTGTCTTAGAGCCCCCTCTCCTTAGAGCCTCCCCTCCTTAGAGCCCCTCTCCTGTGAGCCCCCCTCCCTCCTCACTATTTCAGGATGGCTGCTTTACCTCCAGAGAAGGCCATGAGAGAGCAGATGTGGCACCTACATCAGGAAAGCAAAACTAGAAATCCCAGCAGACAGCTACGTGGGTCTCATTGTCCACGTAGATGCCTGGTGAACCCTCTTTGCAAGGAAGACGGAGAAAAATAGTCTTTAAGTTGGCCGTGTTTCCTGCCGCAGTTGGGGTTTTATACTGAAGGGAAAAGGAGAGAATGGATGTTGGGTAATCAGGTACCAGACGTCGTGTGACCATAGCCATCAGTAGCGTTTCAAAAGGCCCTGGATCCCTTGCGGTTTATTCTTAACTCTCTAGCATCACCAACGTAAGTGTGAGTGCCCGTGGGCCCATCCCCAGGAGGTTCCCTTAGGCCCCTTTCGACCATGTCATTCTGTTTTTCAAAGGTTCTTGATGCTAATTAATAGCTAACTCCTTTCTCAGGGGTGAAATTTAATGATTTAATTTCCTGGTTTATTTGTAGTTGCTTATGACAGATAGATTTAGATTTTCTTTTACATTCCAATAAATGTCTTTTAAAATATTTTTGCAGGCTTTTCGTTTTGTAGCATACTGTTACTGTGTTGCTGCATTTTGACTGCCATTTTTAAATTTTACACAGGTGATATTCTTGAATTTCATGGTCCAGAAGGAACTGGAAAAACTGAAATGCTTTATCATTTAACAGCACGATGTATACTTCCAAAGTCAGAAGGTGGACTGGAAGTAGAAGTCTTATTTATTGATACAGATTACCACTTTGATATGCTTCGGCTTGTTACGATTCTTGAGCATAGACTATCTCAGAGTTGTGAAGAAACCATAAAATGCTGCCTTGGAAGATTTTTTTTGGTACACTGCAGTAGCAGCACCCAGTTACTCCTCACACTTTACTCACTAGAAACCATGTTTTGTAGTCACCCCTCTCTCTGCCTTCTGATTTTGGATAGCCTGTCAGCTTTTTATTGGATAGACCGTGCCAATGGAGGAGAAAGGGTTAACTTGCAGGAGTCCGCCCTGAAGAAATGTTCTCAGCTCTTAGAGAAACTTGTCAATGAGTATCGCTTGGGCCTCTTGGCAACAACACAAAGTATCATGCAGAAAGCCTCAGACTGGGCGGAAGGGCCTTGCTCTGCCTCCAGCCATCCCCGGGATTCCCATGTGGACTACATCCCCTATCTCTGTAAGACGTGGCAACAAGCTGTAAAGCACCGACTGTTTTTCTCCAAAGATGATTCTAAAACCAGTAACCAGTTTGCTTTAGTTTCACGTCATTTAAAAAATAACAATTTAAAAAACCATGTTTTTATTATTGGAGAAAGTGGGGTTGAGTTCTGTTGATATCGTACGTATCAAAATAATCTTGTAGGATATTATGCAAGTTTTAAGAAGCTTAATAGGCGAAAGTGATTCAGTTCTTAAGTCTTAAACGCTAAGGGAATGAACTTAGCAGAATGGATTTCTTAAACTAGAACAGTACAACTTCAGAATATTCTGTTCCTAGGTCATCGAAGATTAATCAAAGTGATATTAACAATTAAACTGTATATTAAACTTGTTTTAAAACACATGTCAGCCTAAATAAAATAGACTTTTATGACTTTGCGTCCCATTTCTGGAATTTTGTTAAGTACTTATTTGTTTAGGAAAGTTTAAGTGCGTTTCTGATTCCTCATATATAACTCCTTTAGGAAGCTATGACTTCGGAAAATGTTTCTGTAGAGTGGTTATTTCTGCAAAGGGACAAAAACAAGGAGTCTGCCCTCTGCCTTCACACCAGGAACCATAGAAAGTTAGAACATTTTAATCTGAGTTGGTTACGCTGAATTCCAAGATGGAGTTTATTAGTTGGGTTTCTGTATAATTTTTAAAACATAGGGAAATGAGATCCCCATTCAAGGAATTCTGTAAAGATAGTTTTGAAATCTCCATCACCTCCTGGTTAAGTGATAGACAAATGTTAAATTAGAACGGTAAGTTACTACCATTTTCTTACCCATTTAGAATAGTCCTGACATACCCTGAAATGAATTGGATCGTTTTTCAGCTGAGAGCTGGGCGAGGCTGTCTGCCCTTTGGTCCAGTGACGGCCAGATTGGGGGGGGGGGGCAGGATGCACCTCAAGGGCACAGAAGATCATGTATTGGGGTGGAGAAAGACAGTTATAGAACTATTTATATGTGTTAATCCAGAAAAGATTAAATGACACCAATATTTGATATTCAGATTGACCCTGGCCCTTGTTCAATCTGTATGTCAGATTGTCTTCGGTCACATACATACTTGAGGTGTCCTGCTGGAAAAGCAGCAAGAATTGACAGTAGAGTTCTCGTGGGTATGTTCCTTTAAGTCACCTATTTAGTTAAAGCTGTCAACTCTAAATTTACTTATCTAACAAAGATTTTTTAAGGCATTGAAAAAGAATCCTGCAAAGAAACCAAGACTGGAGATAGTGTTCTTCATAATACAAGCACAGCAGACGTGGCATATGCTGTTTGTGCCCTACCCTGTACCCTGGGCCTCTCGCTCATCTGTAGGTTACAGAACGCAAGGATTTCTGAAGGGGTCTTCCAGATGCCAGGGCCTGCTAGGCTGCGTGGGGGCCAGCCCGGGCGGTCTTTAACCAGTGAGGGTCAGGATTTGGTCTGTAAGTTCTCCAGCCTCCTCCCCCTTCAGTGAGAAGACACTGAGTTGGTTCTCAGTGCCCCCCCCCCATTGATCCCCAGTTGCTTAAAGTAATAATCTGTTCATTAACACACTGTTTATTTACCTTGCACCCTTTGCTCTCACTTCCCCACTCTTATGGGGCCCCCTGGAATTGTCTCCCTAATGAATGACAAATCCTTGTCTAGGAGCTATTTTGGTTGCAGGGTGAGGAGGGGACCAAACTGTCAGAGGACAATAAAAAGTCATTGACTAGCAGCTCTTCTAGGTCCAACATCTGCTCTTTAGCCATGTTGTGAGATTAAAAACGATAGCAGTCAGATTGGCAATCAAGTTAAATTACATTAGATCACATGACTGTCACTCACATCCATGCACCTGCATGCCCTCTATAAATGCTATTTTGCCATTAATATAATTTAAAATATTTTTAAATATTATGTATTTTATCTATCATTCATCCTTTTTCAATTTACATTTTTGTGTATATTATGTGCAACACATAATATACAACATGCAATATGCAACACGTAAGTAACTTGTAAATATTTGTATTTTGGGAAAGGGTGCTTATTTTTCCCCCTGATAAGATTGGGTGGTCATTAAGATTCAGAATCTTTTGCTCTACTCTAGAGTACTTCTCCTTTTAGCTGTTAAGAAAAGATACGACAATTCAGTTACCTTCCCTGTTAAGCTCTGCACTCTGGTCGTGTGTGTGTGTGTGTGTGTGTGTGTGTGTGTGTGTGTGTGTGTGTGTGTGTTACAGATGTATATGAAAAACTTACCAACTCTTAGAATTCTAGCCTTAACTATGACAGGATTTTCCATTTATCCTCTGTATAAGTGAAGTGTTAATTTAATGGACTGTTCTCAGATTTATAACTTATTCTTTGGGAACGTTATTAAAAAATCATGAACTTTTATATTAACTTAAATTATCAATTATATATTAATGTATCACACCAAAGACTTAGTTATCTTACAAAGATTTGTTATCCAACATGCTGGAAGGAGTCAAGAATCCTGGGTTAATAAAAAAATTATTCTAAACTGAAAGTTATACCAATGGGATTTCTTGAACACTGGAAATTTTAATACTTGTGAAAAGAATCAGGCTTAAGAAGAAAAATCGAAGTGGCACATCCCAGGTAACAGATACCAGGAGTGTTGGATAGAATCAAAAGAACGGTGAGAGTCATTACAAACCTTAGAAAATGTAATCCGTTTGCTTCTGAGGAAGAAAACAAAGAGTGTCATAAGATATTTTTCTTACAGGTAAACTCAGGATAATTGTGAGAATCCAGTAAAAAATGCATATGGAAGATATTTCAGACATTCATCTGATGAATGCTGTACAAAATTAAGATAGTGCTTACCTTATTACTTCCTTTGTATATATAAAGTTTTCAGCTTTCAACCATCAAATGCTGTATTATTAATACCTTTAAAAATTTTTTGAGTCAGATCGCTCTGCTATGTGGATCTGAGAATGAAGGTGAAATAAAGACATTTTCATATGAAAAAAGAATGGAGAATTTATCACCAAAATTGCCTCATAAAGGAACTTCTAAAAGATATACTTCAAGGAAGAGGAAAATTATCCCAGAAAGTCTGAGATGTAAGAAGTAGCAGTCAAGATAATAGCAAGCACGTAAGTAAATCTAAAGAAATAGTGATAGTATAAAACAATACTGTCTAATTTGCCGGAGGAAAACACAATATAAAGTAAAAATTCTAGATAACTAATTGCCTGGAAGCCTAATGCATGTAAGGTTGGAAATTGAAATGGTATCAGTCTGATGATTTTGTATTCTGAAGGAGAGTAAAGGTATGGACAAACTTTAGACTTAAGTATGAACTTGACAATTTGAAGAGCTGCCTTTAAAAGAAACAGTGCATGTTCCAATAATGTATGTTGAGGAGACAAAAGGAAAAAGGGGGTAGGGGAGGAAGAACAAATAAAGACAAAGGAGAGAAAGTGGATAGGACAAATAAGCACTGAATAATATGGTAGTGATAATTCCAATTGTAAATGGATTGAGATGTTCTGCGAAAAATCGTGGTTCATTAGACTAAATTTTTAATAATCCACTATATGCTTTTTAAAGAAAAGCCTCTAAAACAAGAATAAAGCGATTTTTGAGAGCCAAGAGATACCAGAGAAATACTGAAAGAAGCTCCCGAGGCTGCGTAGGTGGATTTTATAGTAACATTTTCTGTTTTGACACAGATGCTACACAATGATTCACCCTTTAAGTTTATACGTGCTCAGTAAGACAATTTCAAAAACTATAAAGCAAAAATTTAGGGAACTACACGGAGAAATTGACAACATCATCATCATGGTAGATATGGTAATATACCTGGGAGGTCGCGTAGTTAAAAAAATCAGTCAAGGACCTACAGTCAGAACACAAAGTCAAACTTAAATAAACATATGTAGAACTCTGAATACAAAACATACTGAGTACAAAATATATGTAGAACTCTGAATACTCTTTTAAACACAAAAAGGAAAATTTATGAAAACATTACATGCCGTGAAAAGACATCATCAAATTTCAAAGAATCAGTGCCATGCAGATCATTTCACAACCAATGCAGTTGTCAGAAGGTAACAACTAAAAGGATAACTGAAAGATGCCAAGTGTAGAAAAAGTTCAAATTTCTAAATAATATGTCAAATAATAATCATTTGAAATTAGAAAATAGTGCCTTCCTTAGGAAAAACAAACAAACAGAAAAACCAATAAACTGAAAGGACATTAAAAAACAGTAGCAATTACTGAAATAGAGTGGGGGGTGGGAGATGAGGATAAGGAGGATCAAATATGGTGATGAAAGGAGAACTGACTCAAAAACTGGGTAAGATACAAACATTTCAAATGTCAAAGAGCTAACCAGTTAATGAAGAATTATTTGGTAAAGGTCCAGTAGAGAAAGGAAATCTAGATGTCACTGGCAGGAGCTGAGAGTAAACAATGCTTTTCTTGGTGTCACTGTTGGGGAACCTTAGTAATCACACCCCAGAATCACAGGACCCTGAATGGTGGTACCCTAGGAATAAGGGTGAAATTGAAATAAACCAACCCTTGCACAGACTGCAGCTTGGACTCTCATTATGTGGGTGGCTAAAAAAAAATCACAAGACTTAAAAAAATCATTTAAAAAATCTATTTACAAAATGTTGAAAGTGGAAAGTATAGCTGAAACAAGAAGGGCAAAATATCGGTGGTTTAAATCCGAGTGATGGGTATATTATGTACTCAGGTTTTTAGTGCCTCCACATACCTACCAGAACAAAAATTTTCTCCGGAGGATGGTAATATCATCCTGGGCCTCAGATTATTTCTAAAAGTGAATTTTAAAATGCATTGTCCAAAATGCATTCTAAAGTAACCTGACTCACCAAAAGACAAGTCTCTATGAGTGAGAAACTGCAGAAACAGATGACAGCCCCACCCACCCGACAGACACGCACAGACACACACAGGTCATACAGGTTTAGAATACGGGGAAAGAATACATGAGTTGGGAGTGTGGCTAAATGGGGTTAGTGTTTTAAGGTCCTCACATTGTCTCGGAGAAGGGAAGTATCAGTTAAGATTAGACACTGATGAAGGGGTTGCGTCTCACTCTGTCTAGAACAACCACTCAAGAATAGGAAAAGGGAATAACTTTAAAATGAATAGAAGAAAAATAATGGGATGATCTTTTAAATCTAAGGAGAAGAAGGAATAATACAGTAGAACAAATTGAAAGAACATGATAAGATGGTATTTTAAAGAGGCATCTAAACACAGTACAGGAAACGTAAAGAAATGAAAAGATCCTCCATTAAACAAACAAGAGAAGGCTGGTATATATGTATATAGTAATATCAGACAAAAGATATTAACTGGAAGGTATTTTTTACTAAAGGTAAAGGTAAAATTTCAAAGCACCAGGATAATACAAAGTTGACAGAAGTATACGAGGAACAGATAATTTCAGAATCATGATTGGAGATTTAATACCTGAGTAATTGGTAGAAAAAGTAAACAAAATGAATAGGGATACTGAAGATAGAACAGCCTGATCAACAAACACCACACCACCCATCCAGTGCAGAATACGTGATTTTCTAGCATGCTTGTAGCATTTTTTATTTTTTTTTTAAGCTCACAGTGGCCCATGAGGGGATCGAACCAGTAACCTTGGTGTTATTAGCACCACACTCTAACCAACTGAGGTAACCGGCTGACCCACTTGTAACATTTTTTAGTGACCATTTACTGGGCCATAAAGCTGTGTCAACAAAATTTAAAGAATCGAAATCACAGAGTAAGTTCTCCAGTGACAATACAATTAAATCAGAAATCAATAACAAGAAAAAAGAAAATCTGCATATGTTTCAAAAGTAAGGAATACACTTCAAAATAAAACATGCATTAAAGATATCACAATAGAAAATACAAAATAATTTGAACTCACTAATGAAATTCATATCAAATTTGAGAAGTATGGTTAAACCAATACTCGGGAAAATTATAGCCTTAAACCCTTTATGTTAGATAAGAGGAAAGGCTGAAAACATGAGCTAAATAAGCATTTACTTTATGAAAATGAGGACCAAATTAAATCCCCTTTCCCAAATAGAAGAATTGAATGATAAAAGAGTAAATCAATAAAATAGAAAACATGTAAAATTGAATCCATAAAGCCAATTGTTGGTTCTTTGAAATGGCTAATAAAATTCATAAATCCCTGGCGAGATCAATGAGGACAGAAAAAGGGGACACAACCATAGATTCTGCTGACCTTCAAACTATGTTATTAGGAATAACTTTATGCCCCAAATTTTTGAAAAATGGTAAAACGGGCAATTAATAGGAGACTAGAGCTTATTAAAACCAGCACAGGAAGACATTTTAAAAGCCTGAATAGTCTATTAAGAAAACTATCAGAAATGTGAAGACCTAAGGAAACTACAAGCTGTGATGGCTTTACTAATGAGTTCTACCGTGTTTCCCCGAAAATAGGACCTAGCCAGACAATCAGCTCTGATGCGTCTTTTGGAGCAAAAATTAATATAAGACCCAGTCTTATTTTACTACAATATGAGAGCGGGTCTTAATAATATAAGACCCGGTCTTATATTAATTTTTGCTCCAAAAGACGCATCAGAGCTGATTGTCTCGCTAGGTCTTATTTTCGGGGAAACACGGTATCAAACATTTACGGAAGAGCTTTATGTGAGCCCTTTCCGAGAAGAGACAAAGAGAATGAGATTTCAATTCCTTTTATCAGGCTACCAACACTTTGACACTATAAGGGAAATTACACGCCATTCTTACTCATGAACTTGTGAAAATTTCAACAAAGTATAACTGGGGTACTCCTTCATGGCCTAGTCGGGTTTATCCCAGGAACACAGGCTGCTTTAACCTTAGAAAATCAGTCTACTTTGTCACGTAAACTAGATTACAGGGGGAGAAGTTCACCTCATACCAAACAATGCAGAAAAAGGTAAAAATACTAAAAAAATAGTTTTGTTTTGCTTCACATTGGAACTCGACAATCTGATTCTTAAATTTCATAGGGGAAGGAACCAAGAATGAGAGCCAAGACCTTTGTATCAGTTCAGATCTTCCAGGAGGCAGATACCAAAAGGTGGTTAGAAGTGTAAGATGTAAAAGAAAAAGAGAGGGAGGGTTAGTCCGGGAAAGCTTTCAGGCTCTGATGCAGGTCTGACAGTTGGAGACGGAGGAAGGACTGGGTGGCACAGAGAACCTCAGACTGGCTGCACAGCTGTGAGAACACCTGGGCCGACCAACCGGAGCTCCAGTGCAAGGATCGTCTGTAGCGGGGCCCACATTGGCCAGGCCATCGTGCCCCTCCTCTGCCTGGGGAGAGCATGACCTCCCCTCAAATGCTACAGCAGATCCAGAAGTTGAGATGAAGCTGGAGGCTGTCAACTAACTCCACCCATTGTGGCAGATTCGCTTGCAAAGGCGGATCTGCAAGGCTGCCCTGTGTTCTCAGAGAAGACTGGTGTGGGAGGCTCGCCCTGTTGCATGGAAAGGTTTGTACGCAGAGTGATTAGGTCGTGTGTTGTTAGTATAGGGATACACAGAACAGACTGGAAAGCTGGCACAGACGCCCACGTGTAGAGCTTCACATGCGTCAGACGTAGCAAATCGTGGGGAGGATGGATTATTCAAATCACTGCAGCAAGGACTGACAGTGATGCACACGGAAAAAAATGTAACTGGATCTCAATGTATATATTTTAAAAATCCATTCCATCAGTTAAAGACAAATAAGAGCAAAACATTAAAAACTACGGAAGACTACATATGAGAATGTATTTGATTTTGGGGTAGGGAAGTACTTCAAACAGACACAAAAAGCAACAATCATAATGGAAAAAAAAGAAGTTTGATTACATCAAAACTGAATTTTTATTTGTCAAAAGATACTGTAAACAAAGTGAAAAGACAAGCTACAGACTAAAAGTATATTTGTAGTTCATGGGACTAAATGTTTAATATCCAAAACAAACTTCATATAAAATTATATGTAGGGGCCGGCCCAGTGGCTCAGGCAGTTGGAGCTCCATGCTCCTAACTCCTAAGGCTGCCGGTTCGATTCCCACATGGGCCAGTGGGCTCTCAACCACAAGGTTGCTGGTTCAACTCCTCGAGTCCCGCAAGAGATGGTGGGCTGCGCCCCCTGCAACTAAAGATTGAACAGGGCACCTTGAGCTGAGCTGCCGCTGAGCTCCCGGATGGCTCAGTTGGTTGGAGCGCGTCCTCTCAACCACAAGGATGTCAGTTTGACTCCCGCAAGGGATGGTGGGCTGTGCCCCCTGCAACTAGAAAACGGCAACTGGACCTGGAGCTGAGCTGCGCCCTCCACAACTAAGACTGAAAAGACAACAACTTGATTTGGAAAAAATCCTGGAAGTACACACTGTTCCCCAATAAAGTCCTGTTCCCCTTCCACAATAAAATCTTTAAAAAAAATAGTTATATGTATAATGTGTATATCTTATTTACATGTGTGTATATGTTGTACACTCAAATTGGTAAGGAAAAATGAATAGAAAAATGAGCAAAACATTCAGAGGCATGTCTCAGAAGAAACAGGACTGGCCAGAAGACATGAAATGAGGTTGAGTCTCATTGCAATTGGAAATACAAATTAAGATCTCAGTAAGATATCATTTCGACTTGGATGATGGAACCTCAGAGGAGGACAATACGAAGGGTACCGAAGGTGACGTAGAACAAAGAGAACAGTAACTCAGTGCTGGGGCCGTGGAACCCGGTCCTCCCCCAGTGCCCAACTAACGAGGCATTACTTTGTAAAGTTAAACACGTGTATACCTTTACTCTGGTGGATAGCCCTGAGAAATTCTTGCTTCCATGCATCAGGGGAGATGTAGAAATATATTTATATTGGCATTCTCTGTATAAACTAAAGGAGTAAGTCAGCCATCATCCCACCATCCTGAGATGTCTACCATTAACATTTGGAGTACATCATTTCTAGACTGTTCTCTATACATTTATACACATTTTTTGAGATAATGTTTTATGTTTTTGTTTTTCTTTGTTCTATTTTTCCCCTCTTACTGTACATACTGTTTTATGCTTGTTTTGTTTCCTTAACAATGTACTGTGGACACCGTTCCACATTTTCAAAGCTTTGTACGCCAGTTTACTTAAACCACCCCTCCACTCCTATTGGACAAAAAAAAAAAATATATATATATGTATATATATATATATATATATACACACACACACATATATATACATAAATATATATTATATAAATATATGTAAAATATATGTTTTTATATATTATATATATAATTACTACATATATAATATGTAGTAATATATAATTAATACATATATATATGTATATATATATATATTTCCCCCTCATACATACAGCTTCGTAGTAGTCCAGTTCTTTCCTTTAGATAAATAAAGTGATACTGCTTGGTTAAAGGATGTTTACTCTTTTGAATTTTCAGTACATTAATAAACACTGCTGACGGTTGTAGAAAAAAAGCAGAACCAGTGAGTGGCAAGGTCACCTCCTGCACAGCTCAGTCCTTGGACTTTTCACTTGTCTGAATAATGTGTTTACATCTGGCAGAGTTTGTAATCTGCAATTTCAAACACTTGCTAAACTAGAGAGGTTCTTGACCATACACCTGTATTAGCGTGACAGTAACATGAGGTTCAGGTTTCAACCATGATGGGAACTGCAAATGGTATGGTTCTGTGTGTGCTAACAAGTCATTCAGATTTCGGAAGTTTGCATTTGTTTTATGTAGATGTGTCTAAGAATATCGGTTAAATATTTAGAGTATTCTTAGCCTGATATATTACATTGCAGCTGAAGTCTTGAATTGACATGAGTTAACCTATACATCTTTAAATATTTGTAAAATTGTATTTTGTATGAGCCTGTAATAAATGACCGTATTACAGTTCAGAAGCTAAAAAGTGTAGAGAGAGTTGCCATGGGAACCTTAATATGACATTCCGTTGCTTTCGTTTAAATTTCATTTTTATATTACATTAACATTTTTTGCATTTAATGGATAGATATTTGAATTAATATTGAAGTGACCTCTTTAATATAAATAAAAGAAAGTGTGATTTTTCTTCCCATGAACAAATGAACATATAATCCAAGATCTTGTAGAAATAACAGCACTTGAGTTTTAAATTATTAGATTCCATTAATTTATTTTGAAGTTTCTTAAAGGATCTCTTGCAAAGATTAGGAAATATTTATTGGTAGTTACATAATTCATGTCTGTACATTTCAAATATGGTTCAGAATTTTCTGAAGGCTGTTTGGGGGCAATTTCCTTTGTTGTGCTTTAGTTTCTTCTGCATTTTTATGACTCAATGATCTCTGATTCCTCTCCTGCCTCTCTATATTCATTTGAGTGTCCTAACCACTAATAGGGTGATTGATATGCTTTATTTTACTTAAAACAAAATACTAACTGTATTACCAAATACTACATGTTCTTCTATTTAAGTTCATTGTAGAAAACTCTAACGTATGCCAGAGATACAGGGTATTATTTTTTATTACAAAGGAATCTTGACTATACGAGAATATTTACATATAAGATTATATGTGAATAGTGCATTTAAAATTGAAATGTATAAAATGTGTCGACAATAGAATCTGTGACTGGAGGGAGATCTCAGATGTCAGGAGTCTTCGATTCTCTCTGATGCATTCCAGCCAACTAAGTCTGTGACTGTGCAAATTATTTCATCTCTTACAGATAAAACAAAAAGACTGACTTAGGATCACTGGGCTTCTTTTCTACTTACATGCTCCCTACACGAAATTTGGAAAATTATACATCACCTTACATCTTTTGAATTGATATTCAGAACTTTAATTCATAAGTGTAGATATTGGCAAGAGGTTTGATTTCTGACATGTTGACATTTTAAAATAAAATGTGTATTAAATATAGCTAATGAAATGTATATATCACAGCAATTTGATACCTACAACCCATCTTTTTAAATATAAAAGTGAAGCTTACATTAATACTGTATAATTCCACTTATGGGGAAAGTAGAGAGAAAGTATGAATAGAATAGCGGTTGCCAGAAGCTGGCCGGAGGGAGACATGGGGACTTGTTTAATGGGGAAAGAGTTTCTGTTTTGCAAGTTGAAGAGTTCTGTAGATTGGTTGCACAGCTGTGTGAACGTACATCACACTCCTAAAGTGCACACTTAAAAGTCGTTAAGATGGTCAATTTAATTTATGTATATTTTACTACAATTTTAAAATCAGGAATAGATTTTAAAAATAAAACTTGTATTTAATAGTCAAAATTGTTACATTATTACTGGTTTCCTAAATTTGTATTCCTATTCCCCTCCCCTTTAGAATTTTAATCTGGTATATTTTTTATATTTGAAAGTCACTTTACTGACTTTGTTGGCCCAATCATGTGTCTGCAACAAAAATATGCATATAAATTTAAATTAGCAACTGTTTTCTCCTGTGACCTCAAACTTTTAAGTATTGAGTAATTATAGTTGGGTAGAACACAATTGCTCAAAACCTATTATTAGGTATTTCCAATATTGGTAAATAATGGGTAACAGTAAAATGTGCTGGAAATCCATTTCTTAATGAGATCTGTAAGTTAAGTTTAAATATAATGCGTACATACTGTGTTTACCCGAAAATAAGACCTAGTGGGACCATCAGCTCTAAAGCATCTTTTGAAGCAAACATTAATAGAATACTGGGTCTTATATTATATAAGACCCGGTGTTATGTAGTATTATATTATATTATATTATATTATATTATATTATATTATATTATACCCAGTCTTTTATTAATGTTTGCTCCAAAAGACACATTAGAGCTGATGGTCCAGCTAGGTCTTATTTTCCGGGAAACACGGTAGTAGGACTGAATACATGAGCAGAATTAGTTGATCAGTCACATTAGGAAGGAGACTTGCCCCAGTTAAAGTAAATATGGATAAAGTCCAACAGTCTCAAAGTCAGTGAAACTGTAAGTCTAAAATACTAACTCACCTAGAATATGTGTTTCTTTCCTTTGAAGTGGAGAAGTTCATCTGTCAGAAGTAACTGTGGACGTTTTCATGCCTCATCCTTGGAGCCAGGCAAAGTACACGACGGAGACAAGTCACAGCCATGCTGAGTGAGTTCCTTCCCATCATCAAGAGCCCTGGAAATGCGCTTTGTCACAGATGGCATTTCCCAAGGTGATATTTACAAATCCTTAGTGTTTTTGTTCCTGGGTGGATGGGTGGGTAGATGGGCAGGTAGATAGGTAAGGTCCCCAACCCTGGCCATTTTATTGCCTGGATGAAGTAAACCTCCACTGCCTTCAGTATTTTGAACTGGTGCCTTTTTATTCACATGGTATTCTTCAGAAGTTAGACATTTTTCTGAATCATCAAAGATGTGAGAGAGGTCATTAAAAGAACTGTCTTCTCGCCGCTGACCCAGTCTATAAGATATGTCACCCTTAATGAGCAGGAGAGGGGAAACATGAAACGCTGCCATGGGTTTATGGTTTTGATTAAAGGAATCCTCACAAACACCAATATTTCAGGTTGATCCCCACCCTTGCCCCCACCTTGCTTCGTGTGTATACACGCGCGTGCACCTGTGGGAAGGGGTCTCAAAAGATTCTGTTTCTAGGAGCAGCATACCATAAGTTCTGCCAAGGGTGACAGGTATAAAATGAAGGGAGAGACTTGCTTTTATACGATGGGGGTATCTTGTGATGCTGTCTCGTCACAGATAACTGTCGATGGGCGTCTGAAGCCGCCAGGGCCCACCCAGGCAAGCAGTGTGGGATCCTGGGGGGGGAGGGAACAACGCCGATTCCAGTTACACATGGAGGCCAGCCTCTGCGGCACACACTGTCTTGGCACACTTCATTAGACGACTGGCCGGTCCCACTAAGACTACGCTTTCATTGCTGCCTGTGGACAAGACGTGAAGGCCCCTCAGTCTCAGAGGAGATGTTGATGTCCTAAGGGCATATGAGGAGATCTAAGTGATGCCAGGGGGAGACTGTACCATGCTGTCTCGTGCCAACAAGCCCACATGTCCATGCCCGTTTCACACACACGCACATGCACATGCTCACACACGCTCACACTCACACTCTCGCTCTCCCTCTCCTTGCTCACTTGCCTTCAGGACTGGAGCCCCACTAGCAGGGGCTCCTGTTCCCCACGTGGTTGTAGCCCGCTCACAGCTGCAGCCACAGTCCTACGAACCGTGGAGCCCCATGGGCTGACTGATGTGCAAGGCCGTGTGTGGTGCCCGCGCGCCGGCCTCCCCAGTAACTGCTGGAGAGGCCGGGGGGCAACCTGGAAGTGTGGGCACCCTGATGCCTCGGGCTGACCCTGACTGCTGAGGGTGGGAAAGGGACACTAGCCTTGCCCTAGCGTGTACTGCATCTTCTCTTCCTCCCGCCACCCCCACCACGGACCGCTCCTGGGTGCCTGGCTCTGTAGGAACGCCCTGCAGGCACCCGTGGGAGCAGCTGGCCTGTTAAGTAAGGAGTGTGGCCGGCTCACAGCACCCGTGGATGCTCTCCTGACTCCCCTCCCCCAACTACTAAATTACTGGCACGTAACCTTCTCCTCGTTCTTTTTCTGGGGAACATCGCCTAAGGCAGTGCTTATGGAAACATTTTTCTCTATGTCTATGATTAATTCTTTAGACTAATTTCCTAGAATTGTTATTGCTATTTAAAATGGGACCATTTTTTCAATTTGTAAATAACTGTATGTTTGATACTCTGATTTTAAAGTCATATATGTTTATTGCAGACATTTTACAAAATGAAGGAAATTTAGTTATATTAACTTTATCGGTGTATATCCTTTCAGATTTTTTCTTAAGTGTTATATTTATAATGCTTTAAAAAATGCATTTCATGGGTTGATTCCAGGGTTCCTCATAAGGAAAAATATATATATATTGGCATAGAATTACATCAGTGTTAAATGAGACCCAAAGTTATCTGGAAAGAAGCAGGAAAACAAAGATCCTTTTTCTCTTTCTTTCTTTTTTTTTTTTTTTTTATTCAAAACTGGGACCATACTGACTGACAGGCTTTTTATAACATGTTTTAGTCTCACTTACTATTTTGTAATTTTTTTCATACCATTAAATTTTATGTGATTACAATTTTTAATGCCACATGATATTTCCATAATTTATCCAAGAAATCCTCAGTTGTTGGATGTTTCTTTCTTTGCTTTTTCCTTTTAAAAATTGTTTTGAGTGTTTTGATGACATTCATGTAGATACAATCTTTATTCTGCTGTCTAATTATTTTCATAGGATAACTTCTTCACAGTGGAAATGCATTTCTGAAGGAAAGGTGGTACCAGTTTCAATTCCTAGTGACTGTCTACAAGAGCTCTCGTTTATACACGTGCTAATCATACTAATCGTGAGTATTATACCTCTGTTTAATCGTTGTCGTGCATTGCCATGCAAAATGGTGTCTCAGTTCACTTTGCATTACTTTGGTTTTTAGTAGGAGCAAATACGATTTTGGACATTCGTTGGGCATTTCTATTTCTTCTGTGGCTTGTCCCCAACATGGGTCTGCTTTTCTGAATATTTTTATCTCAATGTGTCGCTTGTGTTTGTTTATGGTAACAGATATGTTTTTCTACATAACTGGAGTCATTTTGAGGAGAAATATCATAGCAGCCTTCATTTATTCACAGTCATGGCTTGTGGCTTGTGGAGAACTTTCCAGTCAAATGAGTATTGACTCCTTCCAGGCCCTTTGTCCATGAAGTCTTCCCCGACTTGCTCTGTCGTGTCTGAATACTTGCCCTTCCTGGTGTGTCCCCACCTGTCTGCTCATCATTCCTGCTTTTTTGTAGTCAGTGTTCTCAGAGCTACTTCCCCTAATATATTATTAGGTTGGTGCAAAAGTGATTGCGGGTTTTGCAATTATTTTCAACCTTTTAAATTGCGATTACTTTTGTACCAACCTAATACAAGGTTTTGGAAAGCAGGAACAATATCTTATTCCCATCAGTACAACTCAGGGCCAAAGAAGGGATCCAGCAAATAGTACATATTCAACACAAGGGGTCGAATTGATTTGTTAGCTCTTTAAATAACAGTGCTTTTAGATTTGAAAATATTTTTCACAGACGTGTTTTTGAATTACATATTTGCGTATTTTCTTGAGCAGAGATTATTGAAAAACAATTTAGGATTTTTGAAAATAAGTTAGACGAAGATAATTTATAGCCTTCAGAGGTTTATAGTGGTCTATTGTAAACAGCGTAGGTGCTTCTGAATCATGTATTGCTCTAATGGTCTCTTTCTGCTGATGTGTGATTGTGTACCCAGCCTTCCCCAGGTGAGCATGAGTGTTAGAATTAAGTCTAAAATTGGAATTAAATACCCTGTAAATGGATGTCTAGGTTGGTTCTCAACTGGGTTCCAGATCACGGAGGTTGTGATGACCTCGTGCTCATTACGACTCACTGGGACAGTTGTTCCCTCCTTCTCTGAGTCTTGTCATTACGTAAAACCAGTTGTGTTTTCTCCAACTACAGAAGGAATACCTGCTCTGACAAAGTTCTTTTATACTTGACCATGTCCTCTGCATTATAAAGATCCACAAACTTCTAGTTTGATGTCGGGCCTCTGCCATCACCTTTTGAGAGCCGCATCTGAGTGTCAGAAAAATTATTTCAAAACTTAGGATAGAGCAAGAGATTACTGGGTTTCCTTCCATGCACCGCTTGCCTTGCGCCATTCCTGGACTATCCGTTGACTGGGGTATTTGAAGGCTCAGTAGGAGAGAGGTTCATTTTTAAGTTCTTGTCCAGTTAGAGAGGCAAATACTTTCTGTCCAGTGAGAAAGCAAACCCCAGGGGTGGTGGCTTATGGCCCTGGGGAACACTGACTGGTTTTATACCTAACCGACTAATCGTGTCCTAACACTGCTCTATTAAGTAGTTATAAATACCTAGCTCTTCAAATTCTCATTAGAACCCAGTCTTTTGCCGTTTTCCTCATTCACTAATGAGTGAAATAAAATCTTTGCCCACACTTTCATTTTGTATTTGTATGAAATTGTGTTTGTAACCTTTTGAAAATTATTCTTTGGCGTTGTGTTGGACACCCCTTATTTTCACTTGAGCCTCCAAGCAGGTTAGGTTGACTGGTAAATAAAAACATACACTACCATTACTAAAAGTAAGCCGACTTGTAATCAAATCCCAGCCTTTCTTTTTCCTCCTTCTTCCATTTTGAGTACTTTCTCTGCTTGAAACCAAGAAAAGATGGGCTAGAGAGCTCTGCCAGAATCATTTTTTCAGTTAACCCATCTGCCAATGGCGTTTGTTAAGCACCGAGTGTGAAGAGCAAGGGACTGGAGGGCACGGGTACACACAATAAAAGCAGGATGTGGCTTCATAATTTCATGTTACTGTTTTCAGATGGAATTCTGCTTGGCCAAAGCAGGAGGGAAAAAAGGCATGAGGATAACGAAATGAAGCTGACACATTATTAGCATTTTGCCAGAGAAATAGACAACCCTTCCTGCAGCATTAGCTAAGTTGTCCAGTGATGGCCGTTTTTCTTTACTGGGTGGTTAATACCCTAGTAAGACGAACAAATTTCAAATCCGATCTCTGGGTTTCTTTTGGGGAAAGCACCATGATGAGACTGTGTCTGCGGGAGAATATTTTACTCAAGACAGCTGTTGATTCCATCACGTTGTTAAGCTTAGACTGAGCTGCAGCACCCGGCTGGATCCTACGTGCTCTGTGAAGTCCACGGTTACCTTCTGCACTCCTGTCTGTGTCTCTCATTTGAGATTCATCCACTCTCTTGACTTTTATTTTTATGTGCATCTCTTTCTCCCAGTCTAGCCTGTGAATTCCTGGAGAACCACTTTTACATCCTATACTTTCATATCCTTCATAGTGTTTGTTACATGGTAACTATTCAGTAATCAATAGCCGTTGGTTGGTTCACAGAGGAACAGATTAGTCTTAGCCAATATAGGTAAAAAAGGTACTGTAGCCTGACTTTTCAAAAAGACAGTCACATTCATTGGCAAGTGATACAGTTTACTTCTCTGGATAATCTTGAAATAATGAGTGTAATCTGCTCTACGCATATTTCAGCTCTCCACACCCACTATTGTTTTCTTTGTACTGCACTATGCTTAAAATTGAAGTTGTATTTATGGAGCAGAGAACTTCTGAAACTGTTCTTGAAATGTCCATGTAGTGTTTAAATTTGATTCTTCTAGTGAAGAGCAAGATGTGCACAGGCAAAGAACAAATCCAATTCCATATAATAACAAGCATTTTATGTTTGGTTGAACATAACATTTATTAAAGCAACATGCCTGTTTCTCACTGCAGCTAGCCGTAGCCTAAAATGGTCTCATACGTTAGAGTATTAGAGTCGGACAGGGTGATATCAGGATTATTGCTTATTTTAATGATAGCCTGTCTCCCAGTCACAAAAGTGAAGGTTTCGTAAAGAATATATTCGGGCACCGGGGTGGAGAGGGAGGTGGGGGGGCGTGGTAAAGTGCCAAAATGGTTCTGAGAGAGGAGAGTTATTCTAGTTAGAGAAGTCAAGAAAGGCGTAAGGAGGAAGTGGCATTTGAGCTGAGTCTTAAAACAGTTATGAAAGTCTTGGTAAAGAATAGATCCAAATCTTTTCTCCCCCTGATAATCAAATAACCCTTCTAAACAAAAATATGTCATAGTAATAAGCAGTGATAAAATTTTAATTAATAACTAGTTATGTAGAACTTTATGGATGTAATGTGATGAGCATTTTTTTCAAATGGAAAATACAACGGGAAAAGATAAGTAGACAAATAAATAAGGTGTCAGACAAAGCTTAGTAATTGTGGCCTCAGTGGCCCCAGGGTTTTATAATTACCCAACGTCTTCTTGTTTGGATCTCTGGAAGGCCACGCAGTTTTCTTAGTTGTTGGCTCTCTTGAAGGGATAACTAAGAGATTGGAAAAAACACACAAAATTTTCTTTAAAGGTATATGTTTGGTCTTACCAATCCATGGCTTTTAGAATTTTGTTGTCACACAATTCATTAAACCTCATTGTATTGCTTTAAAAAAAAAAACAGACAGAATGTGTATCCTCCATGGTACAGGTCTTCATGTCTTCCTCAAGCGAGTTTATTAAATATTCCTTAACTGAGTCATTCGGGTAAGCTGTCAGCCAACACAGGGACAACACCAGGGACCACTTTTTCCTATGGGATCAGCCCTGTTCTAAGTACTTCCTAAGTCCAAGTACATTTTAGGGTGACTGGATCATAAGATCCTAAATAAGGCAGCGCCTTCATGGCATAAAAGGGTAAAACTCTTGGTGTTTTTACCAGTGCTTCTCAAACTTCCACGTGCATACAAACTACCAGGGGGTTTTGTTAAAATGCAGGTTTTGATTCTGCGTGTCTGGAGCGAGCGAGGCCTGAGATCCGTTATTTCCCAGGTGGTAGAATTTTGTCTGGGATGCACTCTGATAATCATTGCCTTAGAGCATTTGGGACTTTCAGAGCTCTCGGTGTGCCCTGGAATCTACCCGATTCTTGAAACCCTTTTTCTTTTCTCCTTTGCTCCCCAGCCCACACAGCCATCATGCCTCCTCCCTACCAGGTATCCCTGTTCCTTCACCAACACAAAATAGAACGCAGCCTCCTTCCTCTCCAATAATCAGCTATTCGTGACGGGAAAATGGAGCAAGGTTAGGAAGACTCCAGGGCTCCCCAACCTGAATTTACTGCGTTTGACATTAGTCAAAACAAAAAACTTGGCTCTTTTACTTGCGAGGTGAGGATTTACGTATAACCCATAGTGGAATTTAATAGCAGTTATAATGACGAAACACCAAGCTGAAATTCTGTCCCACGGGATGGCTTTGTTCATATGGAAAATTGGAATCCTTGGAGGATAGTAACGAGAGGACTATTTATCTGCTGCCTTTCATTTGGAAAATGACTCCCACTAGACTACAAAAACATACAAATGGAAAAACCGCCTTGATGCCCTTTAAAATTCTGGCTCCAAATGTAAACTTCAAATATGTTGTAATGTGACGTAGTAAAGAAAAACCAAAAGAAAGAAAAACACGAAGGAGTCTTCGGCTAAATAAAAACTTTCTAGTCCAGATGCAGGTTTAATTCTGTGTCCGCCTATGCACTCCTCTGGTTACCTAAGGCCTACAAAGCGTGGTGAGTGGTTTACACTGTCCCCCTTCTTTGGTCTTGATTCAGGGAAAATATTAAAAGCGAAGCACTGTCCTGCACTGCCATGGGAAATAATGCATCTGAATAAGAATGGGGCATCTCCCCTAGAAAACTCTGCTCAGCGGCATTGGTTTCCACTGGTCCTGTGGAGCTCCCTGTGGCGATACAGCCACGCTGAGCAGAGTAATACCAGAAGGTGTTAGTTGGTAAAGTGAAATCTTTCTCCTTTGCCACTTGGAAGCACAGTGGCCATCTAGGACACAGCACTTGGCCTTAGCCTCAAATAGGCTTGATAACGACCCTGTCACTGGTCACAGACACGTCATACAACCTCTACGTCCAGGCCTTTGCAGGGCTGGGATTGTACGTGGCTGTGCGTGTCCTGGTGGCACATTCTGTGCCTCCTTCTTCCAGTCCCGTCATGTCACCCACCTCTTGTAATTGCAGCCACTCACGTGCTTTTCTCCCTTTCAGATATTCCTTGTCCGCGCTGGCACTTCTCCTAGTTTCACATACGGCTTCCTGCGCTCTGTGCCCTTTCTCTCCAATCACCACTATGTGGGGTGAAGGCAGACGTGTGACACAAACACTTACAAGATGCTTTATATGCGTTTTTTATAACCTCCCCAGCAACCTTCTGAGAACAGGCCCCTCTTTTAATAGTTGACAAGGTGAGATTCAGAGATTGATTTACCCAAGAACAACAAGTAGTTAGTAATCCTAGATCTCCTGAAGCGTCAGCCCTACGGGAAGAACCTGGCAATCTACTTCTGATAGGTTTTCCTTCTGCCCATCTGAATTCTTCTGGCTGGAATCAAATTAGCATGAGCCAGTACCAGGAGAAAATGACCAAAGGTATTACGTAGGTACAGAAGGGGGTTCCCCAAGAACATGAGACCAAGGACCGATCAGACAGTTGAGGTATTTATGCCACCTTGAGCTAAGAAGAGGGGGGGCGGTCGTTTGGGCCTTCAAAGGGGAGGAAGGCAATTCCCATGGAGATGGAAAAGCAGATGTTTGGTAAATGAATGTTCGCTGGGCCGTCTCTAACAATGGGACACAGAGAGGGCTTTGCTCCAAGGCCTTGCTGGGTTCCTGCCTGTCTGTCACACCGAGTTCCCATTAAACGATAGTTATCTGTGATGACAGCTCCCTTCCTGGAGCAAGGCCTCCATCTAAATCCTTTTAGGCAGTTAGGGGGAAGGTCAAAGGTTTTTCCTGAATCTTTTCTTAAAAACAACCAGCTTAAAATAATCAGTACCCCAAAGGCATATTTTGGGGTGGCAAACTCTGCTTTCCCGCAGATATAAGCCCCGGGACTTTTTGTTTTCCCCAGAGAGGTACCTGTGCTAGCTCCACAAAATACTGTTCTGAGGTCTGATTGAGACACTTTCCAGAAGCACACCCCGAAGAGGTTACTTTCACATTTCTACTGGTACCAATCCAGGGATGGATACCGAAGCCAGATTTTGTTTTCTTGGCCCTTCTCAGCCTCTCTTCACACCTGGTTCTCACCTTGCCTCTCAAGGGAGAGGCAAACTTAATTTACCTAACGTTGGCCTTACTGACATTAGCAGTGCCTTCCAAATCTTAAAGTGAGATTTGTTGGAGGGCAGCGTTCCTCAAATTCCAGCTCTGATTATTACATCCACTGTCTCTCTATTTTGTCTTCTGCAGTTTGAGCAAATATATTTTTGGAAGGTATTAATCTAATCATCCATCCATCCATCTATTTACTTCCTACCCATCGGTACTGAAAATAATAGTCTCATGCACTGCACTATTCAGATCACATTGAGATTTTTCCCATTTAATTTAGGCCAATTTTAAGAGAGACATTAAAAATGTGACTAGGATGTTTAGAGATTCCGAAACTTCCTCATTTAAAGAAAGACTGAAGATTAATTAACTCTAAAAAGAAAAGAATAAAGAGATTTGATACGTGGCCTCAAATATTTGAAGGACTTTAATACAAGGAGGGTAATTTATGTGCTTTCAAAACTGTTACCAACCGCAGGCACATTTCAGGTCACAATGAACTTCTACTAATGGAAACTGTGCCGCATCAGACCCACTGCCTGTGTGGGAAGTCATGAGTGGTTTGTGACCAAGCAGAGACTGAAGAACCGTGAATTAAGGATGTTTGGGGATGTCCCCATTAATTGAGACGTTGGTCTTACTTTCAAATCTTAAAATACAATTTGTCTTAAACAGAACGTGAAATTTAACAATACATCTAATCCGTTCAGATAGTTTTTGGAATAGTGGTGTTTTGGAATAGTGGTTCTGCAGACCCTCTCCTGGGCAAAACCACTATAACTGGTAAAAATTACTTTAAAAAGACCCAAATGTGTAATGTCTCTGAAAACGTGTTAAGGGCATACAACAAATGAAGAAACATTGATTCAAGAGAGTCTACTAAGTCTCCGTGAGAGAACAGGAAGCATCTGGCATTAAAAGCATGCCGTTTTGTTCCCCTTCTGGCCTAGCTCAGTGTGAAGCTCTACGCTGGGCAGGTGCAGACAAGAATCTAGGACTTCCTTGCCCCAGCTCCCAGTTGTGGGCTGCAGTATTTTCCTGGGAAGGACAAGCCACCAGCACTTCCCATTTCCTCCCAAATATAAGTTTAAGAACCTTGATTGCTGGCAAAAGCAACCGAGATATCTGGGTCGTTCGTCCTCACTCAGGGTGGAAGCTCTGCCCCCAGGCACAGCAGGCCATGAACACATGGCCCCAATGGCCCTCCCCCCAGTTCCTCTGCAGGGCAGAGTGTTTATGCCAGGAAAGGAAAGCCAAGAAACCAGAGGCTTCTGCCCCCAACCAGTACCGTGCTTATAAAGCAGGGGTGTCACAGCGGGAGAAGCTGCCACTGGCCCTCTGAGGAAAACTCCAGAGCAGTGTGTCAACATAGAGACGTCCAAACCTGCAGAGAATTTGTATGCGTTTATTGGAACCAAACTGATGACATTGCCAGGAAGCACGATCTCCAGTGCTCTGGAGAATAACAGTTTTAGTTTCTTTTATACATTTGGAATTGAGGGAACTATTACACGAAGGTGGGAAAAGCAAGGGACAGGATACCATGTTTCCCGAAAATAAGACCTAGCTGGATAATCAGCTCTAATGTGTCTTTTTGAGCAAAAATTAATGTAAGACCTGGTCTTATTTTACTGTAATATAAGACCGGGTATAATATAATATCATACCGGGTTTTATATTATATTACTATAGTATTACTATATTACTATATATTACTATATTATTTTACTATAATATAAGACCCAGTATAATATAATATAATATAATATATAATATAATACTGGGTCTTATATTAATTTTTGCTCCAAAAGACACATTAGAGCTGATTGTCTGGCTACGTCTTATTTTCGGGGAAACACGGTAGCTAATAAGATTATGTGTTCCCTTGAGGGTGGTTACACCTTTGAGGGATCAGGAGAAGAGGATTACTTCTGGCATTTCAGAGGTTTGTTAACCTAGATACACAAGAACAAAGGACAGGGCTTACTTAAGGCAAAGATAAGCCTTTTAGTTACTAAAGAAGTTAGATGCCTGGGGCGTGACTACCCACCATGACCTTCCCTTAGGGATCTATGATCAGGTCACCCTGTGAGGTTACTTTCTGTCACTGAACTGGTGTATACTCCCTTTTTCGTCCACAAGAGGTACAGAGGCAAGTATAGAACAGAGAGCAACAAAGGATGTGATTTCATTTGGAACAGACTGTGAGGAAATCCAAGCCTGAAGGTGCTCCTAGAAGTAACAGAAGCCTTGGTGGTAAGCAACTACAAGGGGGCTGGTAGATTCAGTAGGGCAACAAGCTAGGGTGGGTATAAACCCTCTAGAAGTAAACCAGGGAATGGATCGGCTAAGAAGCGCCCTACTGGATCAAAACAAAACTCAAAGCGTGCTCCTGCAAAGGAGCCTGAATTTAATTGGATCTGATTGTGGCAAAATGTATGTCCCGGGGCATTATTGAAAACAGTAGAGCAATTTGCCAGCAGTTACCGAACACTAAGAGCTGGGTATGATACCAACGTGGCAGAGAGCTAAGCAGAGAGATCAGCAAAGTCAAGCTGACTGTGTGCCTAAGGCCGTGCCTCTGACGAGCAGCTATCAGAGGCTGCCTTCTATGGAGGGTAATAGATTTTAGTAAAATAGTCCAGTCAAAGCACTAAGAAAATAAGCAGAAACAACAGGCCTGGAGGAGTGGAGGAGGGAGAATCAGCCCTAGAGTTATTATGTGATCTAAAATGTCAAAATTTTTAACAAAATATTGCCAGTATGCAAAGAAACAGGCAAGTATGGCCCATGTACATGAAAAAAGAACAGGCAACAGAAGCAGCCTGTGAGAGGGACCAGAGGTTGGACTTAGCAAAACAAATCAACTATTATAAATATAGTCAAGGAACTGAAAATAAAAAATGCTTAAAGAATTAAGGAAGGTTATGATGTCACTGTCAAATCAAATGGAGAATATCAATGGGGAAATAAAAATCATGCAAAGTAACCAAATGGTTCTAAAGAAGAGTTAATTTAAAGAAGAATTAATACCAATCCTTCCAAGGGAAAATAAAATAGAAGAGGAAGAAACACAAACTAATTTTATTACTCTGATACCAAAACCAGACAAGGACACTACAAGAAAAGAAAATTATAGTCCATTCTCCCTGATGAAAACAGATACAAACATCTTTCCCACAGTATTAGCAAACCAAATTCACAGTACGTTAAAGGGATCACAGACAATGATCCAATGGGATTTATTCCAGGGTTGCAAGGATGGTTCAAATCTACAAATCAGACAATGTGATCACATTAACGCCGAAGGATACAAATCATGTCATTATCTCAATAGGTGCAAAAAAAGCATTTGACAAAACACAACATCTGTTTAGATAGAAACTCAACGAAGTGGGTATAGAGGGAATGTACCTCAATATAATAAAGGCACATATGCCAAGCCTACAGCTAACCTCATACTCAGTGGTGAAAAGCTGAAAGCTTTTCCCAGAAGATCAGGAACAAGACCACTCTATAAAGCTCTTCAAATGAATAAAATTGAAAAAAATAAAATAAAATAAATAGACCATTTGGGAATGTTTAAACAGATTAGATAGATATTACCTAATTTTTTTTTTTTAGCAGTATTCTGCTTTACTCAAATGTGAAAAAAAAAAAAGAGTGTTTTGCCAGGATTTCAGGCTTTTCATCTTGAAGTTTCCTTTCCTAGAACAGTCGATCCTCTTTGCATTCATCTGAGAGCACTCGGGCTTTTTCCAAGTTCTCTGCTCTGCTGCTTAAGTCCCCTTCTTTTAATCTTTTGTTTCCCATTAACTCTTGAGTCTATTGCTATCACTTAACTTTATATAGCGGGTTGAATGGTTTTCCGTCTAGAGTCCTATTCACTGTGAAACAAAAGCATGGCTTTAATAAGGAAGATTTCAGGATTCTTAGGTACAATGACAAGAGTTCAAATAAGGACGATGGAATGAAAGCGGAATACTAAGCAGCCCACAAGCCCAGCTCTAAGAAAAGTGAGGTGCTGCTAAGGTCACCTGTCTTTCAGAGTTCTCCACTTCCGCCTAACTTAGGTTGCCAGAGCTCCTGAAGTATGAGGACTTCTTTAAAAGTTATGTTAAAATGGACAGTGAATGTTGACGATCAAGACCTTTTAGGATCTGGATTTTTATGTTAGGGTTCTTCGTTCCTAAATGCATAAAACTTAAGCATATGATGAAATACCTCGAGTTTGGTGCTCTAGTCACTAGAGTAGGATTCTAGTTGCTGGACAGTAAGTCTGTCCTGGGGTTTCCGGGCAGCAAAGTCCTCAACATCTGAACTCTTTGTTGACACCTTGGCCAAGCAAGCCTCCTCACATCCCGATTTCCTGGTAACTCAGCTCTTCCTGGATTACCGGAAATTTCTGTAATTAAAGAGAAAAGAGGAGAAGATGAAGGGGAAGAAATCGAAATCATCCAACTGAAAAAAAGGACAAATAGGGAATGAAAGGAAAGGAAATCAAGAATAAAGGGGCTGCTTTCGTGAAGAAAAAACCCCAGCAAGGTCAAAAGAATAGTAAAGGAAGAGCATTGGATCCAAAACTGAGAGGATCCGATTCCAGGACCAGCTCTGCTTTAACAAACTGTGTAATCTGGGGCAAATCACCTTCTTTCCCTTCTTCCTGCTTTACTGGCCAACGCAATTAGTAAACCTTGTCTTCCTTTGCGTCGAATGACAAAGAATGGATTCTGAGCAGAGAACAGGGAGATTTGTTTTCCCTTGAAGTTCATTAAAACCAGTCTCCTATCTCTATAATAGGGCTATTTTGTGGAAACACCCTGGAAAAAAAAATAGTACTTAAGAAAAAGGGGAAATTTGCCAGTCATTAACAAGTTCTGTTCTCTTGATGGCTTTCCCGAGCCAAGTCACTGACATTCATCTGTCACCTTCAGGCTCCTGTGTGACCTCATCCTGGTTCAGCAGCAACACAGAATAAGAGTAAGAATTCAGTCCTACCCAACGGTCTTCTGAACGCAAAGTGTCTTGAGAACCAGTAGTCTAGAGACCTAACTGTGCAGCACAATCCAACTCATCCCAACTGGGTCTGTTCTCTCCCCTCTGCAGCACCTGCCCAGAAAGCAAAGCCATCTGGGAAGTTGAGGGATTTCTTTATAATGTGGTTATGGCATTTTGAAATCATCTCATTTTTATGTTAGGGTTCTTTGTGAGAACCTCAGCTGAGCAGCAGTGTAGTACTACTTTGGGAAAATCAGAATCTTAGTTAGAATATTTGAACAGAAATGTAGTTTAATTATTACTCTCACATATACACAGTAGCTTCATGAGATGCCTGACTTTCTTTAATAAATGGATCATAGAAATAATGAACCTGATTTTAAAGCAAATGAAACCTCTTCGGTACTTTGAAAAGGTGCTCTGAAAAAAAACACAAAGTTGCTCTGGATTATATTTGAGGTAAAAAGTTCAAAACGCATAGTAATCCTGTTTTTCACTTTACAACAGTTTTTCTTTATCTTAGAGACGAGGGACCAGAATTTGCCTCTGCACAAAATTGCAAAATAAGATTGTGGTTTTCCCTTGTTTGAGTCTCATAAACTCTTAAAAAGATGCGTGTGATTTCTGGAGAAACCAATTCACAGCTTGACTCAATCTAATCTTTCTGTGTAATCTCTGTGGAGGAACTTTCTCTGTGATGGGATGCCTGTAAAACATACCAAAAGTGAGCTCCCACATGTATTTTCTCAAATAATACAACCCATACTGACAGGTTAAAGCAGAAAACTCCGTGCGTGTGTGTGTTTCATTCTAACAAAAAAATTCCCTTGGATGAGAAAGTGTAATTCGATGGTGGTGGCCGGGTTAAAAGTCCTCCGTATTTTGTTTCCGTAAGTAGTTCAAGGAGACCTCCTATAATCTCTCTTTTGTTTTTGAACTTGCATAGACTCTAGGGTTCCTTGAGGATAAGGACCAGATTATCAGGCCGTTTCGTATTTCCAGAACCTCACATGCAGTCGGTGGAAATCGTTTTCGTGAAAACTGCCACTCTCTCTAGTGTCTGGTCACCAATTTCAAACTGGCAAGGGTGTCAAGTAAGTTTCTTCAGTGGCTGCCAGTGAAACCCTGAAACAAGGCTGCCCGCTGCAGACCAGCTGCCCAAACTCCAGAGCACAGCTGGAGCACCAAAGCTGCACAGCTGCCCCTCCGAAGGGGTGTCCCAGGCTGTCGTGCCCTGTGACACACTGGTTGTATCGCCAAGAAACAGTTGTCGTAATTCTGCTCTTGGCAGAAACAGGTTTCTTTCAGTTATAGACCAAAATTGGAGGGGAAAGAAGACTCTTTTGGGGTCCAAAGGAGACCATGAGGGTTTCACAGTGTAATTTCCAAGTGACAGTGGCAGGCGGGGTGCACTTGGGGCACTCAGTAAGTACCGGTAAATAGGCCTGCACAGCATCCTCTCCCGAGGCCGCCCGCCTGCCCGTGCGCAGCCTTTCCCTAATGGATTTCCATTTCTATCGATCAGGGGCTTAGATGCTGGCTAGCAATTAGTCCTAATCAGGCTGCAGGACTTTCCTAAGGGCCTGCCAGCTCCCTAATTGCTGGCAGCTGTGGGGCCTGCTCAGCTGCCAGGGGCAGGCTGTTAACCCGCAGTGTCCCAGGCCCCACGGACATGCTTGACCAAGCAGAATTCCTGCTCGCGTGTGGCATGTGTTGGGGTAGGTGGCATGTCTTTATTTTGGAAAACTGCTGAGAGGCATGGCTTCCTTTTCCTCCAAAGATGCTTTGAGATGGAGAGTGAACAGCATGTCCCAGCCCTCTCTGGAGCAGGAGATACTTCTTACAGGAGAAAGGGAAGCAGGATTTTTTTTTTTTAAGTTCTATTGTGGAAATTCTAAAAAAAATCACAAAAGTAGAATAGTATAATAAGCCCCCATATATCCATCCCCTCCTCCGTTTTTTCCCTCTTACTGGAGCATTTTAAAGCAACTCTCAGACGTATCAGGTCACTTACAAGTGCTTTAGTGTAGAATTCTAACACAGTTAAAGATTTTAAAAATACAACCACACAACTATTATTACGCCCAACAAAACAAGTAGTAATTCCTTAATGCCACTCAATATCTAGGCATGTTCACATTTCCACAATGCCTCAAAACTGCCTTCTGGTACGTTTGAATCTGCGTCTAGTCAAGGTCACACACTGTATTTATTTAGTTGTGACTGAATTATGTGATCATTTGTTCTTAGAATTTTACATCCTAAAGTTGGCAGATTATGCCCTCAGGGTGTTCTTTTACGTGTTGCTGGGCCAGCTCCCATGTTTTCTGCAATCCATAGTAAAATCTGGAAGCTTCATGAGAATTAGGCTAACTTTATTGGGCTAACTTTATACATGGTGCTGTGAACTTTCTTTTGCTTCTTAGGAGGCATAGAATGTCTAATTACCCAGTTTTAGTGATGCTAAAATTGTTAAGTGAATTCACATGTTGTCAATCTGAACCATCCGTGATAAAGCTTGCCATTAACATTTTACCTGGTAGTTTTAGCAGACTTTGATAATCATTGCCTACAATGATTATTTTATTAGGGTTATAAATGGTGGCATTCTGATATTTTCATTCCTTTGACATGTGTTAGCCATGATTCTTAAACAGAGGGGAATTTCCCCGTCATGTTTCGAAAGGCGGGATAAATACTTGATTCCTTCCCTTTATTTTTAAATCAGATTAATGAGTTGATTCCCTAAGCCACCTCATAAGGTAACAACGAAAAAACAATTCTGAGTATCATATGGACTCATGGATTTCTGTGTTTGATGTGTTTCAGTCCATTGCAGTCCTAGTTTTTTAATGCTAAAGTTATCCCAGATTTAATCAGTGGTGCCTTTTCAAACTTGTTCTGAACGCTTTGGTCATGTGTCTCTTAGTCTTTGACATTGTTTTGCCGTGTGCCTGAAGTAACGCTTTATTGAGGAGCCCTGGTTCCCGGTTGCAGCCCTGGGCATTATGGGTATTCCGTGCAATTAGATTGTCATTGCTTCTAGTCCAACACGTTATGTTTGGAGACAAAGTGAACCTGTATTAAATTCAGGCTGGCGTCAGCATCCTTCAGATGTGTATAACATTTACACTCATCTCAGACTTCCTCCTTCCTCTTCTAAAGTAACAGGTGTCCAAAATACACGTTAGGCATGTCTGCTTCAGAGCAGCTCTGTCCATTGCCTCCTCACTCCCGCCTTCCTCAATCTCAATCTCTCCTCTGTCTTTCCCTCTTTCGGTGAGTCAGAGACGGCCACCCTGCCCCGTCTTCTCTCCCGAGCTAGACTGAAAGCTTTCAGAGAGCAAGAATGTTTTCTCCTCATTTTCAGTCTTTCACAATGCTGAGCACAGAGTAGGTTTTCAGTAAACTTTTGTACTGAATTGTCGCAGGTCCCAATCCGTGCCACATACACAGTGGTGGCATTCCTTTCTGTGCTCTACATCTGTCATCCAGGGATTTTTTTTTTCCTTCCAACACCAAAGAAGCATTGTCCCACAACCAATTTGTAGAGATGAAATAAAAGAAAAGTCTGCAATTGATTCTTTTCCAAAGAAGCCATGCACTGAGCCATCCTCGAGCGGCCAGTGTCATTTTGGGCTCCATGGCGAGCCAAGGAGGAGGGCCATTGAAGATTTCTCTGGAAGGAGCCAGTTAATGAGCAACATCCCTCCCGGGCGGCACACTTCAGCCCCCAGGCCTCCACAGTGCTCCCAGAAGCCTGGATGGCAGAAAACTTTTCTCAGTTCCTTCATATTTCAGAAACAATATACTGTTACTAATTCTTCACCTTTTCTAACTGTATTTAAGGAAGATTATTTCATAGAGCCAAATAAGAGGTCCATGTAATAAGGCAGAAGTGATCGCAAGATAAACGATTTGCACACCCAGTTGTCTTTGGACACTAACCAGCGCCGTCCTGTGTGGTCCTTAGCAGTGGAGAGACCTCAGGAGGGGCAGATAAAAATAGTAATTGGTCCTCTACCACAGGGAGGTGTGGGCCCCCCAAACTGGAGTTCCAGAAGGAGCCCACATTGACATTGAGCTTCTAATCACATACTTTGTCCATTGCCCTATTGATTTGTTTGTCTTTTTTCTTCTTAAATAGTAGGTGTAGTCTTTACGTACTATGGACATTGGATCCCAAGGGTCAGGGAACCCGCCCAAATTAGTTTAAGAAAAGAGGGAACTTATCGACTCCCAAAATTGGAAGTCCAGGAGTAGCTTGAAACTCGGGTACAAATGGATTCAGGGACCCAAACAATTAGGTCAAAGCTTTTCTGCATTTATCTTTCACCTCTGTTTATCTCTGTTGCCATGATTCAGTTTAGAAGTTAGATTTTCTTTATGCAGCAGAAACATTGATGGCTACAGGAAATCTCACTTACACTGTCTTCAGGCTGTCTAAACCCCAAAGTAGGGTCTGTTCTCTTTTAGCTCCAAAGCCAAAAAAACTAATTAGTTGACTTGGTATACATATCTACAGAGTTATGGGGCCAGAGAGCGGGAGGGCCTGAACAACCCAAAACAACAAATGCCATAACGAATGCCCTGTTAGCCAATATGTGTCCTTTCTAAGCCTCAGTCTCCCCACCTGTAAAATGGAATAAAATAATACCTATCAATTGTAATTGGATAATTCATATCAAATGCTTAGCCTAATTCCTGGCAGATAAGAACCCCTACATTAATGTTGGCTCTTATTATTATCTTTATCACTATGTGCGTTTCCTTGGTGGTCATATTTTTATTTATGATGTCTCCCACTGGATAGAAACATGTTGACTTCTGTATCAAAGTGAAGGAGTGTTGTCTCTTTCTAGGTTATTGTTTTTCAGGGCTGGTTCGTGCCTCTGTTGAAATACCTTTGTTTTTCTGCTCTTTATTAATATAGTTGATTACAATGGTAGTAGATTTCACAATTTTAGGTCTCCCTGTATACCAATCTTTTCATTGATTGCTGGGTTTGATTTGTTAATATTTTATTTGGTGTTTTGCGTCCATGTTTACATAGTTTCGTTTTTGTGTCTTTGCCTAATTTTGTGATCAAAGTTATGCTGGCCTTGTAGAATGAATTGAAATTCTTTCTGGCTTTTTTCTATTTTTTGGAACAGTTGAATAACAAAAAAATTATGCAGAGGAGGGGGTGAGAGACGAGGGTAAGGGGGATCAAATATATGGTGATGGACGGAGAACTGACTCTGGGTGGTGAACACACAATGGGATTTATAGATGATGTAATACAGAATTGTACACCTGAAATCTATGTGACTTTGCCAACAATTGTCACCCCAATAAACTTTAAAAAAAAATAATGCTATCCATAATTTTTGGGAAGATTTGATAGAATTTACCCAATGTAACATGAAGCTGGCTTTAAGTATTGTGGGGAGATAAATCTGTGAATACTTCAATTATTTTTAATACGTATTGCTTTATTCATGTTTTCCTAAAAATGTCCAAACAGTCATATTTACATTTTCAAATTTATTGGTACAAAAAGTTACAGTAGATTTTTAAATTTACTTGATCTTTTAATTCTTTTTAAATATTTAGTGTCTCTACTGGTCATTGCCTTGTCAAATTTTAATATTTCTAACAGTTTTTGCTTTATGATTTGAAAGCTATGTTGCTCAATTTATAGTCATTATTATATCTTCGTAATGAATATCTTTTATTAATATAAATATCTATTTTATTCTCATTAATGCTTTCTGCGTTGATTATTACAAGTCCTACTTTCTTTATCCAAACCTGTATTTTCAGCCCTCCTGTGTAATTTTGTCTGGGATGTACTTCTTGTAGAAAAGCATATAACTTTTTAAAATGCAATCTAAGATTCTTTGTATCTTAATAGAACTTAGTCTATTTCATTTTTTTACTTAGTCTATTTAAATTTGTAATGATCCTTGGTATGGCTGGTCTGATTTTTAATATCTTCATGTTTTCTATTTAGATGTACATGTTGTAAAAAAGCTTATAACTTTTTTAATGCAATCTGAGATTCTTTGTATTTTAATAGAATTTAATTTATTAGAATTTTTAATGATCCTTGATATGGCTGGTCTAATTTTTAATACTTCATGTTTTCTATTTGCCTTTTTATAGTTTCGTTTTTGTTCCCCGTTCTGCCTTTTGCTACATTGGTCTAATTTTCTTTATTCCCCTGCCCCTCCAATTCAGTAATTCTACCTCATTTTGTTTTTCTAGTGACTATATTGGTTTAACCTGTGTTTTGTAGCAAAGCCAACGAAAACACTGTGCACCAATGAGTCTGGAACAAATTCTCTTGAGCAAAATAATGAGTACAATAGCAATAACATCACCCAAATGACCTAAATCTTTTAACTCCAGTTCTCTGGCAGCACCTCAGTGTAGAATTAAAAACGAAGTTCTTGATTTTCAGGTTCCCCAAACTGACTTTGTCCTTTGGCTCTCTCGCTCCCCACTCACTTGAACTCTTCCGCCTTCCTCAGTGCCTCTTCTCACACACTGCCATGACGCTCCACATCTGGATGCTCTTCTTTGCAATGAAATTCTCTTATCCATCTTATTACCTAGGTCGCCCCACTGCTGACGCAGTCTCTATTCACTCGGACTTAAATGCGGGAAGCATAAGTAGTTTCAAAACTTCATTAATTCAACTAACACGGAACTTACCGAGAACTTAGGATGGCCAGTGCTGTTCCTGGTAGAGTAGGCTCACCAGGGAACAAGATGGTGGGTGGGGACATAGATAATGACAGATACATAAACAAATAGGTGTACGATGTCAGATGGTGACAGATGCTTTGAGGGAAAGTAAAGAAGAGAGAGGCCATAGGTGATGATGAAGTTGGTATTTTGGATGAGGTGGTGAGGGAAGGCATCTCTGAGGGGGTGACATGTCCACAGCGCCCTATATGCAGCGAGGGAGAGTCTTGCAAATATGTCAGGAAAGAACCTTCTAAGGAGAGGAAGTAGCACGTGCAAAGGCCCTGCCTGGGAGGTGAGCTGCCACGCTCCTGGCGCAGCAGGGATTCAGTGAACGAAAGGGACCCTGGGGGATGGGAATTCAGCAAGGAGTCAGGGTGAGGCTATGGAAGGGCTTGGGGACCTTGGTGAGGATTTTGGATTTTGTTCTAACTGTGATCAGAAGTCATTGGAGAGTTTTGTCCTGGGCAGTGACATTATGTGACTCCTGTTTTAGGAGGTAAGTGGCTTCTGCATAGAGAATATGTTGCAGGGCACAAGTGGACACAGGAGCTGTGAAGGAGCAAGTTCACTGGGAAAGACGGGTGGTGGTGGTGGCGGTGGCGGCGACTTAGACAGGCCGGGGTAGACGAGGAGCAGAGATGTGCTACGCTCCAGCAGGAACTTTTCATGTTGTGCTTATGGTTTGGATGTAGACTGCGAGAGAAAAAGAAACCTCAGTCAGAGATGACTCCAGAGTTTTTGACCTGAATGAACGACGATGGCATTTACTCGGGGAAAAAGTGGTAAGAAAGAGCTGCACGAAAACCAAGTTATTATGATTACCGTGTACATCTGCCCAAAGAGGATGGTGCACAGACAAATCAGGAAAGGAAGCGGGAAGCATTGTGCATCTCCCCTTAGGTACATGACTGGCAAAAGCAAGCGCACGTGGGTAAACGCGGAGAAGCCTGGACAACCTGGCCCAACTAACTCAGCACTTCCTGAGAGCTGACCAGTGAAAGGATGGGCCATCACTCAGGTCTAATTTGAGGGCTATCCCATGGCCTCTTTTAAAGATCAATTTTAGATCCTTCAAATCATGGCCTAAACGATGCCACATTATTTTTTCAATTCGAAAAGCCACCAAATGGGTTCAATACATAAACAGATAATAACTCAGAAAGTACACAAATAACTTTAAAAAATTGTTAGAAATGGTCAGCCTAACTGGTAATCTGTAAATGCAAATAAAAACAATATAGAACATCATTTCTGGCCAATTACAGGGAATGATTAATTTGGGGTAGAGCAGAATTAAAATTTCAAGCACTGCAGTAGAAAGTCAGTGAAAGTCAGTGAAACACTGTGAAAAGCATCTTGGAAATCTGTGTCTAGATCTTTAAAATCCACATCGTTTGTTCTGGAAATTCCCCTTCTAGGACTCTATCTCAAGGAAAGTTTTTAAAATTATAGAAAATTATATATAAAAATGATCATTAAATCGTTATTTATAATAGATGTGATTGAAAATAACCTTCCTATTTAAAAATAACTTGGAGACATAAAGTGTAATATACCCATATAATCAAATATTATGCAGCCATTTAAAATTATGTCTTTCAGCTATTTTGCTTTTGGTGGTTCCCCAAGTTTCTGCCTAACACGTAGGTTCCCCTTCTCTAAATGTACCGTAATACATTTGTTTAGCTTATCTCCTATCGGAGACATTTAGGTTATTTCCAAGGTTTTTGTTTCCATTTTAGACAGCACTCAATGTATATGAACATCCAGACGTACACTGAATGCCAAGAAACCTCTTGAAAGACAGTTGGAAGACAGCTTCAGAGCAGTTTCTGGCCTTGGGGCCTCATGCAGAGAGCTGCAGGGTCTCCAGCCACAGCACCCATAGCTCCTCCAGGCCTGGAAGGAACGTTCCCAGTTGCCCTGATCGCAGCTCCCAGGACCTCATGTTTGCGTTGAAATTGTTCGTGTTTGTCTTTCCCAAAGTCCCCACAAACAAGTCCATAACTGCTCGGAGACGAACTTACTTGCTCATGGGAAGAGAGCTCAATCCCTCTGAGGTGTTTGTGGGCGGCCGTGCCACAGGAGACAAGCAGCAAACAGAATTTTGTCTGGGAATTAAAGAACATCCAAGTCAGGGTGAAGATACAAGTCAACGTAGTCACGTGAGGTGGCCCTGGGCAGGTGGCCCTGGCACCGTGTGATAATCCACGGAACCCGCTTACGTGGGTTTGGGTTGGTTCGTTTCTTGTGAGAGCTACCAGTTTCTAACCCAAAATAGGCAAGTCAGGGAAAGGAGGTGGGGTAAAGCGGTGAGAGCTTTGTTTTCACAGAAGAACCAAAGTTATAGTAGGACCCTGAAGTGGTCACTGCCTGGCTCGGACGCTGGTCGTGAGTAATCAAACGCCAGCTCAGTTCAGGGCGGCTGGGGTCTGAACGGACATAGTGGGGTGGAAGTCGTGACGGGGTGAGGCCTCAGAGGGAGGACAGCGTCCTCTCACGTGTCTCGGGGAGTCCATTGCCGGGTCTCCCAGCTCCAGCAGGCGGAGGAGAGGGGTGGCTTCTGGAAAGGGTGGGCTGTGGGCTGGGGGTGTCTGCACACCCTGAGCCCTCCCAGCTCCCCACAGGGCCCCATTCCAAGCCAAGTCTGCTCTCCTGTGACTGGGGTCCTGCCTCTCATGTACTAACAGTGCCCGGCCCACCAGGGTCGTGGGCGATGGGACGGACGGCAGCCAAGGAGGCAGATCCAGCCGCTCCCAGGATCCTGGTTGGAGGTCACACTCAGAACGGCCACCTGGAAAATGTCGTAAGCCAAGGCTTAAGACTTTTGGGGTCTTTTTGGGGTCTCTAGTGTATTTAAAAACAATCATATAGCGCTGCAGAGTTTGACCTTCTTGTTCCTGTCATATTGTTTCATCCTCCAAAGCCTGGCCTTCGGTGGATATTCCAGTTAAGCACAAAGTGGTCCCTGAATTAACTGACGCTGTGGGCTGCCAAAGCCCCAACCTGTCACCCTAAATGCACTCTCACTGTCTTCAGACCCACTCCGATCGGATAACAAACCTTAGGGTCCCCATTTCCTCAAAAGTCCGTTGCCTCCCACCACTCTTGGTACCAATACTGTAAGGGTTAGGGGTTTCCTGACCAAAAACAGAAAGTAAGACAGAATCCCATGGCTGATTTAAGCAGAAAGGACTTGGTGCAGACATTAGGTAACTCACAGGCTCACCGTGACGCCAGAGCAACGGAACTGGACCTGAGCTTCCTGAAGCAACTCTCAGGGCCACCCCACAGCCTCAGCTCTGCTGAGAACGGGGTACTTCAGAGTGGACCCCCCAGGCCTGACTGCCTCTTCCTCCTCTGGAGCAGCTCACTGTCACCAGCACTGCTGCCCCCGGAAGCCAGATGTCCCCTCCGCCACCAGCATTGGCGAAGCGGAATCCCTGCCCAGAGCCTGTGTCATCAGCTAGTCACTGTCAGGTCCAAGCGTAGTGCATGTTGAGGAGAAATAAATACTTCTCCCCCCCTAAGTAATGGAGTATCACCGGTCAAGTGAACGATGGAGGAACAACCTGGACCATCGAACCAGCGGTTTTCCTGGAGACATCAGGGCTGGAATTCGAGCGGTAGGTATGTGACAAATGCATCGAGATAACATTGCATTTTCTGGGAAGTATGAAAGGGGTGAGGGAGATGAATGCATTAGAAGCAGAGGCCAGGGACGTCAGAGGGCAGAGGGCAGTCTGGTGACTACCCAGAGCCACTGAGCAGGCCTCTGAGGAACCCTTATCTGAAAGGCGGTGGGAAAAAAAAACGCCTCCTCCAAATGCCAGTCAAAGCCACCTACCCTAAAACTGCCCGGACTATTTCAGTACACCTACGTAACCAGTGACATGAATGTTAATATTTTATGGCTCGAGCTTGCGCTTCTAAAAGTTCTAATTAATCTCACTAGATAAAAACTGGCAAGCACGCCCTACAAATGAGGATCTCAGCCTCCTTGCAATGAGCCAGCTCATCTGGAATCCTGCAAGGATTTGCCCTCACTGTCTCCGCTCCAGGAAGGGGCCAATAATTGGCACTTGGAAGTGAGCCTCACTTCCCCACTGGATGCTGTTTGCTCATTGTTAGTTAATTAACTAATAGATTAGCAGTTCCTCTAGCACAGGCTAAAGACCTTTTCAGGACGCCCTCCCCTCTGCCCCGCCCTCACTCTGCTGGGAGGAGATTTGCCACAACCTCCTAGAAAGCAGGGCTACATCTTAGACATTTTGTATAGGGCGCTGCACCGAGAAAACACAGAGTAAATGGATGGGTGCATGGATGAATAAGTAAATAGACGCAGGAAAATATGTCATATACTTCCTATTTTGCTCCCATGTCAGAGTTTTCTTTTAAACTTTACCTTGAAAGAGAACTTAGTATCACTCAATCTAATTTCATTTTAAGTATAAGGATGTTGAGTAGACCACACATTCGGTCTTCTCTCACCGGAGAAAGCTGCATGGTCTGCCGCCCTCAAGCTCCTGCACACGCTGTATGAAATACGAGTACATATGTCCAAATTTATCAGATTGTTTCCGTTAAGCATGTGTAATTTACACTGTATCAGTTATACCTCAGTGAAGCTATTTTACAGTCCAACCTACCATTGGGATACCTTGTGGCTTTTTCACGCAAGCTGGGCTGTCATTCCAACCCATGGCACAGTCCGGAAGCAGCTTTGGAATTTCAACCCGAACCCCAATGCCACATCCGCTTCCTTATCTTGGAGATCGGATTCTTGCTGTCACTCTCCGCAACATATGGAGACTTCTTGGGGCCACCGTCCAGGACAGCGCATACTTGAGCTTCCGTGTAGGGATGGCACCTTCTCGCCGTCACTGTCACACGCACTCGTCTGAAGATAGCAGTCTTCCGTGGTGGAGGACTGTTTTTCAGCCGAGCATATAGCTCTGCTCCATTTCAGGGAGCTCTCCAAGGCAGCTACCACCATTGTCCGGATGGAGACTGGGGATCAGAAGTGCCTGGTGGGAAGTCGGGGTGAGGCCCAGGTCCCTAGCATGGAGGCTTTCCGCTCTTCCCTCGCCTTGGGATGGTGGGAAGTGGCCTGCGGTCCTAGGTGGCAGGGCAGCAGGATGAGCGGGCGCAGCACGATTCTTATTATTTTTCAGCTTGAGCCTCTGTGATACAAAGTCACCCAGAATATTTGCAATGTCACCCAGGTAAAACGGTGGTACTCTCCATATATACCTGTCAGACTGGATTGCTTTGTTTACATTTTGTCTCCTTTCATGTACATGTAAACCATGTTTTCTCCTGATGAAAAGGTCGGCAGACCATGTGAGAGCCACACAATCCACCCTCCGAGTAGCATTTCTCCTTCTCCCCTGACGCCCTCTCCCATTCCTGCCTAATTTGGGAAGTCAGGCTCAGAGCTTCCTAATCACTCTCCCCTGTGTCTGGAACATTCGCAAACAGAAGAAACACAGAAAACGTGCAAGTGGCTGAACTGAGGTTTTAAAGAGGTCAGCAAGGATCGCTTCCAGTCCAACAGGAGAAGATGAAGAGAGAAGCTGTTGTTACTAAGACAGTGAGAATGAGACCTGAATGAGATTAGACTGTCCAGGAAACACTTCCCTCTTCATTAGCAGCCAGCCAAGTGCCTTGAGCGCCAGAAGCTTCTTCCCAGCAGGTCCAGTGGCCTCATGGACTCATTCAGCCATCCTTCAGGTAGCTCCACCCTGGAACAGAGAACCTTGGGGATCAGGAAAACTGATTCCCGTGGCCAACAGGCCTCATGTGCCCGAGATGACCAGGGTCCCCCCGCTCACCAGACGTGCAAATCCCTGAGCCCAGAGCACTGCCCTGGGGGAAAGACCCACAAGTTGCCAGCACAGCAGATTAACAACAAGAGCCCCAAAGAAAGCTGACATGTACTGCGCGCTGCAGGCCAGTCATGGTGCTAGCTGCTCCTCGTACTCTTAGCTACTGCCAGCATCTGTGGAGTAGGGACTGATGGGAAACGCTGCCTAGCTCCCTTTCACAGGGGAGAACCAGCAGCACCAGGAGGGTCGAGAGAGTTATTCTAACCTGGAACCCAGAGACGTTAAGGAGACCCCCCTGGCCCGGCATACGATAGTAGCACGTGTTTTTTTTAGAGAGTTGCAAGCTCCTTTATTAAACGGCAAGCAGGCATCTATCTTCTCACCCTGCCACAGAGCAGCGCCGTGGTGAGATGCCACGGGTGGGCTGGGCTTTTTGACCACTTGCTGCTGTAAAATCCGAGTCGCTCTGCTTAGCTTGTCGATGCGGAGCTGTCGGCTGCCTCCTGCTCTCCAATCCCAAAGCCATTACACCCATAGATGTGTCATTACGCATCTCTAATTCAGTTGACCGCCACGTATGGAGGGCCCGCTGGAATTCCACCCTACACTGCGCTGGAGTTCCAAAGACAGATAAGGACTGGAGAAGCCACCAAAATGAGCCAAGAATTGTGCTACACGGATGCCTGAGAGGGCGGAGCCAGGAGGCGTCCAGAGAGCTTTCCGGGGCCTTGGAGGGTGACGGTGGCTCAGCCAGGCCTTCTTGTCGTTTGGGACAGGAGCTTTGCTCAGTCGGTGTGGGAGGGGCTGTTGGGACAAGGGGCTAAGCAGAGGTGTGAAGAGTAGAAAGAGCGCGTGTGTGCTGGAGAGTGCCTGGCGGCTTGGTTTCCCAGGGGAGGTGTGAAGTGGGGCGCAGCAGGGATGGGACTGGTGAGGCCCCATCATGGGGGACCTCCTGTGTCTCCTTAGCTCTTTCTCCTTAAGGCGGGGGAAACCTTAAGAATGTTGAGCAAGGAGGAGCTTTAGGTCAATTTTCACTTTAAAACTATCGCTCTTTTGGCTGTAGAAGACTCGGGGGAAGAAGACGAGCTGGCCTATGTGATTGATGATGGCGGGAAAGAAGGTGGGTCTGAAGGGGCCAAGGCGATTAGTTGTGGACGAGTGTGGACAGAGCTCAGGCACCATTTAGAGTTGCGGGTGTTGGGGTGAGAGAAGCCCCAGTCCTGAGGCTAGCACCAGTCGGCTTGTGATCGCGGCTCTGTCCACTCCCCCGGGCTCGTTTCATGGCTGGCCTTCCCTCTGCGGCTTCTCCACAATCCTAGGAAGCACATGGTAAACACTCAGAAACGCCTCTGGATAGCCCAGTGAATGGAATAATTAATTGATTAATCACTCTGCTGAGTACATTGCAGCTGAACATAAGTATGGTTTTTTTGGTTTTGTTTTTGCTTTTGCTTTTTGCCAGACTGGGAGTGGTGCAGGAGAAGCTGAGAATCTGTTTCGGGTTATTGTGACTGATATTAATAAACATTGATGGGTTCTCTGGGGTTGCAGAAAAGGCGCTTATCCCGGCTCGCCAGTCGGGCAGGCAGGGATTTCCTCTCCCTAAGGGTCTGGAACAAGTTGAATTCGCCCAGGGCAGCCTGCTGCTGCTGGTCAAGGTCCCTGGAGTCAGGGAGCAGATTCGAACCCTCCAGGGCAGATGCAGGCCAGGGTCCAAGGATGGTCCTGGGGGTAAAGGAGGCATTCAGGTGTCTCAGGCTGTTTTTCTGTTTGGCCTCACGTGACTCATGGGACCACTGAACTTTAGATCCTCTGATGGTCTGAGCCAGTGTTTTTGTCTTTTCACAGACGAGGGAAATGAGGCCCAAGCCACAGGTCACAAAGCAAGTAAAGGGGAGAAGCCTGGACCCCAGGACTAGCATTACAGAGACCTCTGGCCAGGAGGCCAGCTTTCTAGTTCAGTGAGCGCTGCTCTGAGTAATAATAAAAAGGAAAACAAAACAATAGAAGCCCAAGCCACTTTATCTGTGAGTCACGCAAATCCCCCAACGCTCCCCATTTTCAGGGGGGGTACAAAACCGCCGGAGTGTCTGGGCACAGCTGTGTTGGAGGCAGGGCGCCTCAGTATTCTGTGTGGTGCGATTTGAGCAGAGTTTACCGTGGCCCTGCTTTCCCACGGTATCAATGATAGCAATCTGGAGGATACCTCAAGCACGAAGAGCTGATGGAAGAAAGGAAACACCCCCCGTCAGAGTGACCTGTAGGCAGCGTGTCCTCCATGCAGCGTCTGTCTGTGGCCACGTGCTTGTATTTCTCTGAGGGAACATGGACTGACCCTCATTTTGTAAATGAGGAAACAGGCCTAAGTAGCACGGGACGTGGCTATGGTCCCGTTAGGCAACAGTGGCCGGCAAGGATGAGCCTCGTAGAAACCTCAGAGCCAGAAGGAAACCTAAGATGTGCCCTCCTCCCTGACGCACACGTCTCCTCTGTGGCAAGGGCCGAACCAGCTGCTTTCCTTGTCAGCGCTGGCCCGGTGGGTGCCTGCCTTCCTCAGCCAGCGTGGCTCGGAGAGATGAAAGAGTGAGGGTCTGGGTGCAGTCCCGTAGGGAACACATGCCACGTCCTCTTCCCTTCACTTCACACTCGGGCACAAGTTTTAAATGTGAAAGGTGACACAGACATGCACGCTGTCCCCAGCAAGAAAACACCCTGAAACCTGCCCCAGCATTTATTCTTAACGTAAATTTTCTGTGGCTTCTTACAAGTGGGGTTTTTAGTAAACACAGTGGATTGTGGGGAAGACACGTTAGTGACGGAGACAATTGGTTGAGCCATAGCTGCAAATGCAAGAGCCTGACTTACTCCTCACACTTTTTTTTTAATTATATATATATTTTTTAAATTTTTATTGGGGAATATTGAGGAACGGTGTGTTTCTCCAGGGCCCATCAGCTCCAAGTCGTTGTCCTTCAATCTAGTTGTGGAGGGCGCAGCTCAGCTCCAAGTCCAGTCGCTGTTTTCAATCTTTTTTAATTGCAGGGGGGGGCACAGCCGACCGTCCCATGTGGGAACGGGCAACCTTGGTGTTGAGAGCTCGCTCTCTGACCAACTGAGCCATCGGTCGCCCCTCCGGCAGCTGGTTGTCTTCAATCTAGTGGTGGAGGGCGCAGCTCACTGGCCCACGTGGGAATCGAACCGGCAACCCTGTTGTTCAGAGCTCGCGCTCTAACCAGCTGAGCCATCCGGCCACCCATACTCCTCACACCTTTTAACAGGAGCGAGAAGACGTAAAGCAGAGTTACTCAAATTGTGAGCCTCTTCTGATACGTCTTACATTCAAAGCAGCACTGAACAATTGGATAGAGAATCAGACAGGAAAAAACTTAGTGTACATATCTGGGGTGGGGGGGAAGTTGTTTTTGCAAGCCCTTCATTAAAATTTCCTTGGAAAGAGACACTCACATTTTCAGCAAGCAGCAGATGGCACAGAGAATTTCATTGTACGTTAGCCACCATTAGAGATTTCGGATGTGGGAGAATGTCACTGGTGTTCTCTTTATTTCAAATGCTTCCTGTAGTGCTCCATCTTAATGAAAGTCGAAAGCACAAGTCTGAGTTCTCGGTTTAGTCAGCGTTGACACCCCCCCTGCCCTGATGTGTGCTCCTGGCGTCTGCTGTTCCTGCAGAAGCTGTAGGAGGGATATTCCGCCTGAAATAAGGACAACTGACAGAAAACGCAGGTATCGTAGGGAGTTTGGACATCATGCTGCTCCTTGTAGGCGACTGGAAGAGTGTTGGGTCGGCAGTAAAGGGATTCAGGCAGTGTTTTAGGACCGTGAAGCCGCCTCGGTCTGTGGAATAGAGTACGGGTGTTGGGGGAGGGAGTAGAAGCAGGAACGGCCTGGGGGCCCCTGCTGATGGGTGACCCAGTGAGTGTCCACTGCTCAGGGACAGTGTACGGAGCGGTGACGAGGACAGGCCTGGAACTCCACCTCGTAGGGCCTAGTGCAGCCCCAGGCTGTTCCCCTTGCTACCTACCCTAGTGCCTCAGTTTCCTCATTCCTAAGTGTGGGTTATAAGGTTACCCTTTATCCAAGATTTCTCTCCATTCTGCCTAAAACCTCGCTAAGTGCCTATTGTAAGAATAAGACAATGTGCATTTAGACACAGTCTCCCCTCAGGCAAACTGGAGCTTTCTGTGGTTGCTACTGTGCTGTGTTACCCTGTTTCGCCGAAAATAAGACCGAGCCTGACCATCAGCTCCAATGCGTCTTCTGGAGCGAAAGTTAATAGAAGACCCGGTCTTATTTTACTATAATATAAGACCGGGTCTTCTATTACTATATTATTTTACTATAAGACCGGGTATAATATAATGTACAATATAATATAATAAGACTGGATCTTATATTAATTTTTGCTGCAAAAGACTCATTAGAGCTGATTGTCCGGTTAGGTCTTATTTTCGGGAAAACACCGTATTAGGTAAATCCATCACGGTAACAAAAAGAGTTCTCCAAGTGGCGCACCCACGACCTGTTTTTTCCTGTCAGCTGCCTCTCAGACAGAGGCACGCACAGATTTGTGCGGGTTTTGCCCTGCGTGTTGCGAGCCACAGCCTCTGCAAATGAAGCATGGGCCCTCCTGCTCTCTGTAGCTCTAGTCGTGGCTGGTGCTGTGAGCGTGACCTGGAACAGACCGAGACAGCAGGCACAGCAGCCCTCTTCTGGCGGGAAAGCGGCAGGCCCTGAAGCACGGGTTCCGGGTTCCGGGAGGGAAGTAAGGCTCAGGCCTGGGACCCGAGCTGGGCCCCCAGGCCCCCAGGAGCTTGCAGGAGAAACCTGTGCAGCTATTCTGACTAGGAAAACTCAAACAGGGCCTTAGGGTTCTGAAGTCTGGGGGAGAAGGATGGAACCACTGGGTTCGCAAACATCTGGGGGTCGCGTGTCCATTCTCTTCCTGAATCGCAGACCCTTGGGTGCAAATGTATCAGACTCAGCTACATGGACTGCAAGGCATGTATTTCAGCAGCGCAAAGCTGAAAATATAGCACTCTTTCCAATTCCGGACATTAGGCTGGGTTTACATCGCACTAGGCATTCAGGTAAAAAGGAGGGAGAAAATCAGCTAGGAATCCAAATATCGTCAAGTCGTTTAAACCTACAAATCAGGACATTTGGTAACCTAAACAATACAGTCATGTTTATTGGGTAAATATTCTCCCGAAGTGATTGATATTTGCATTTGTTTGTTTAGTTTTTGTTTTTGAAAACTTGTTGGACAACCACCAGCATCTCAGCAGAAATGTCTGAAGAACAAGTGGAATAGCTGCCAGGCCCCTGGACAAGGGGATGATTCTGTCTTTAGGAAAGAAATCTCTGGGCCTGGTAAGCGCAGTTTGCTTAACACAGTTGGAGTGAAAGCTCACTGGGCCGGCACTCCGAGCCCAAGTCAGAGACACGGAGTGGCCTCTCAGTATGGGAATCTGTGGGCTTCTCAGGTCATCCTTGGGGGACCCTAGGCCCTGACTGGGCTGTGACCACAAAAGGAAGCTGTAAGTTACAGTGAATTCTGAAACAAGTCAAGTTGTCTCACTCCCGTCCTTAAAACCATCCAGTGGCTCCGACTGTACTTAGACTAAAACCCAAAGTCTTTACTTAGAATTAAATCCCATGGCTGGACACTCGCTCCCCCCCACCCCATTGCCCCCATCCCAGGACCTGCCCATTCTACGGACACATACATATTGGCCTTCTCCCCATCCTTCAGACAAGCGCTTTCCTGGTTTAGGGTTTTGGTGCTGGTTTAGGGCTTTTGGTGATGGCTGTTCCTCTTGCTCAGAGGTCCCCAGCGTGGCTTCTCACCCGTCAAACCTCCTCCCTAGTAGTTATTAATACCTAAATTATTCTATGTATGTATTTGCTTATATACACGTTTATTGTTTGTCTTCTCCCCGTGGAATATAAGGAACTGTATTTGCTTTGTTCGTGGACTAACACTAGCACATAATAGGCAGCAGGTAATATTTGTTAACAGGTGGCTCAATCCTGTGTGGAATCCAGAGGGCAGACAGTTCAGTTCAAGCAAGAATGGGTTTTGAAAGCCGCAGTGGACTATAAAATTCTTGCAAGAGAAGACTCAGATATTGCTTGTGTACTTACAAACAAGTAAATGAGTAGGAGCAGCAGTGGGAATCTGGAAGATACTACAGCCCAATCATGGTGAATTGCACAGTTTTAGAATTGGAAAGAACCTTAACAATCATCAAGTGTGACCGTGGCCAATGGATAGGTTAGGAAACGGAGTCTTCTCCAGGGAGGTAAATGGTATTCACTCTGGCAGTCAGTGACCAAGCCAGACCGCAGCTCCGTTTATCTTGCCTTGGTTTTGACCGTTTTTTGGAAATTTGGTCATCATCTTAGAAATTAGTTGGGATGTTCAAGATTTCTCTCCACTCCCCCTAAAAGACTGCAGTGATCTCTTCCTGGGAAACAATGGGTAGAGTTTGCCCTGCCCTTGGCCTTATCTCACCCCATGGTTAGAAGAATGTGAGTGAATGCCTTCTTAGTTTGTGGCTTGCATTGAAAAGCTTCTTGCCATCTGACCTAAACAGTGTTTAAGTGGAGCCTGTCTGGGCTCCAGGTAATTATTTTGTTGTGAAGGCTTAGGTTCCGAGTGTCAGAACTAAATGAGGAGAGGAGATACTGCAGCAGACTTTTGGTTCTTTATGTTTTCTTCTCATGAGGCAAGAAGCAAGGCTTGCACAAAGGAGGGACCTGTTGGTTTTGTAAAGAATCTAGACCTGATCTGGAATAAGGAGAAAGAATGTCCCAACTGGCCCTCAGCAGACAGGAAGTGTGTGCTCTCCGGATGCGTGGCTGCCTCTCCTGCTCTCAGTGAGCAGCACGTTGTTTGTTCAGACGTTCTTGGCCTCGGGCCTAAGGGCAGAGCTGCCAGACAGAGGCATTTTTCCCAGAAGCCCTTGGAAGGAGCACAGTCTAAACTTGTCTCCAGAATAGGCAGCGAAAGCCGCTCTGGCCGCCCATTTCCCACTCGCGGCTGCAGTGACTTCAGTGGGTCAGGAGGTGGTAGTTCTCACTGCATGAAAATGCTGGTTGGTGTTCAGGAAAGGCCCACTGATGGAACCCCTTCCCGTCCCATTCCTTCATTCTTGCAACAAGCAATGATTAAGCTCTCATCTGTGTCAGGCCCAGTGCTAGACACTGGGGACAAGGGACTACAAAGGAGTGGTGAGAAGCCCGGGCTCTGGAGTAAGCTGCTGCTCCTCTGGAGCCCGCTGCCTTCTAGTTTCGGGTCGTAATTCTAACATTCCAATTCGTAGTCAGTGCTTATCACATCAAATCACTTCTGCTCATGTCTTCGCACACATGGGTTTCTGAAACCCATGATCTCTTCCAAGATTTATTTCTCCTTGGAGAACGTCCTCTATTCCTTCATTCTTTCAGAGAAGCTTTGTAGGTCATAAAACGACTTAGCTTTGGCAAGTCCAAAAAGTCTTGATTTTACTCTTGATATCGATGGGAGATTGACTGAGAATAAAATTCTAAGATCAAACATGATTCCCTCAGCACCTTGAGGGTATCACTCTAGTACCTTCTTATACGCCAGGTGGCTGATAAGATGCCAGTCTAGTTCTCATTCCTTTCCTCTGATAGCTTTAGTTTTCTCTTTGTTCTTAAGGTGTGGAGTTTTTTATTTTTATTCTTCTCAAGACTCAGTGGGCTTTTTGATATAAAAATGTATGTTCAGGGACATTCAGTGGTCTTTCTTTGTTTAATTCCCAGCTCTCCACTCTTTCCTTCTGAAATTCCCATTAAAGGACCGTTAGAAGCTCTGTACCTTTGTGTCATGATTCTTACCTTCCATGTAATAGTGTCCGTCTGTTTTTATTTTATCCTGTAGTCTGCGAGAATACCGCAGGAAAGTCTTCTAGGTCACTAATTCACCCTTAGCCCAGTCCAATCTTTTATTTAGCCTCACTTTTTAATTTTACATTTATTTTTTTTATTTCAAAGGTTTCTAATTGGTTATCTTTGAATAATAGATTTTTTTTTAATTTAAATTTATTTATTGGGGTGACAATTGTTAATGAAATTACATAATTTCAGGTGTACAATTCTGTAGAATAATAGATTTTTTAAAAATATAACTTCTGGGGCCGGCCCGGTGGCTCAGGCGGTTAGAGCTCCATGCTCCTAACTCCGAAGGCTGCCGGTTCGATTCCCACACGGGCCAGTGGGCTCTCAACCACGAGGTTGCCAGTTCAACTCCTCGAGTCCTGCAAGGGATGGTGGGCTGTGCCCCCTGCAACTAGCAATAGCAACTGGACCTGGAGCTGAGCTGCGCCCTCCACAACTAAGACTGAAAGGACAACAACTTGAAGCTGAACAGCACCCTCCACAACTAAGATTGAAAAAACAACTTGACTTGGAAAAAGTCCTGGAAGTACACACTGTTCCCCAATAAAGTCCTGTTCGCCTTCCCCAATTAAAAAAAAAAAAAAAAAAAATATATATATATATATATATATATAACTTCATTAGTACCCAGGTAATAATCCAAGGAGTCCATCGATCAGGGAGACTGTAGTAAGGACTGAGGAGAATACGCATGCATGAAATACACGCCAGCTTTCACAAAGCGAAAACTAATAGCAGGAAGGAAGGTATACACCAGGGAGCAGAGTACACAGCGGGACGTCGTGTGCGTGGAGAGCTCAGCTTAGGTGAGGGAGCGCTGCCTCACGGAGGAGGGGTATTTGTGTTGGACCTCGAAGGAGGGGTAAGTGTTTCCAAAGCAGAGACCGAGGAGCGGGAGAGCCAGCACGGGGTCTCAAGGAATGGACAGTTCTCTCAGAGAAGAGGGCTAGACTTTTCATGACTGTTCGTGCGGAGGGGCAAAATTGAGACCAATGATTAAAACTTTTAAATTTCAGTTTAATGTCACCCCCTTCTGACAAATGGATGTTGAATGAGGTCTCCATCAGCTTAACCGAGCAGATGTGTACTGGCAAGGGAGCCTGTTGCTCCCGAGTGTGTGGGTCAGCTTCCCCGGGGTAAGGACCAAAGAAGGACGAGAATGTATATGGGGAGAGAAGAGGCTATCCAGTACCGTCACACATACACTGGCCCTCAGACTGTGCTGTAACAATTATCACGGGATCATCAAGTCGTTTGGAAAATGTCATATTGTTTCTCAAAACAAAAATGTGAAATTCTCATAGAATTCCTTCAGACTCCCAAGAATGTGTCTGTATTCCTCCAAGAGCTCAAAGACCATATTCATCAAAGTTTGATCCTTTCTAACCGGTAAGATCCCAAGAGTCTCCTAGAATGAAAGCTTAATGGGAATAAGGGACGACATTCATTTTATTCCTCATCGTATAACCACTACGTCCCATTATCTTCCAAAACAAAATCCAAGCTCCTTTAATTTTCTAAAAGCACCGGTGATCTGGCCCCTGCTTACCTCTCTTTCCTCAGATAGAGCCTCTCCTTACTCTATTCCCACCTCTCTTTCATTTCCCCCCACGCTAAGCCTTTTCCTGCAAACACACTACACAGTTCCTGTGTGTGAAATCTTCTCCTGCCTCCCTTCCCACCCTGGCCCACCCAGCTCTTCACGTGATGGACCCTCCTCCTGCTTTAGGTCTTGGCTTAGGTGTCACCTCTTTGAAACCTTCCTCAACAACCCAGTTTAAGTAGGTGGCCCACTATCTTTCTCTATCTCTGCTCCCCATAGTATAGGAGAGGGGGAAAGGGAGGGGGAGGATGGGGGAGGGGAGGGGAAGGAGAGTGGGAGAGGGAGAGGGAGAGGATAGAGGATAGATGAGCAAAGTGCCAGAGAACGTGGGGAAATAGGATCAAGAACACAGGTAGGGAGGGTAAGGGGGATCAAATATATGGTGATGGACGGAGAACTGACTCTGGGTGGTGAACACACAATGGGATTTATAGGTGGTGTAATACAGAATTGTACACCTGAAATTATGTAATTTCATTAACAATTGTCACCCCAATAAATAAATAAATAAATAAAAATTAAAAAAAAGAACACAGGTAGGGGAGTTGCCTTGGGAAAGAGAAGGAAAAGAGAGCATGGGTGGAGACAGAAAAAGTTTGAGATGAAGACAATTTGGACAGCCCACACATGAGATAACCTAAAGTTGTCTGAGAGTCGTACGGGGGGAGATGGATTTGAGCACCTGAAACCATTTTTAATATGGAAAAGCTGTGTGGTAGACTGCTACGTACCTCCCAGAATTCTTTCTCTCCTCCTAGTACCTCGGAAGCCCAAGTGTCTGAGTGGGGCACATTCCTGCTGAGCCAAAAGACCGCCCTTGTCAGCTTCCTTTGCAGCCGTGCGTGGACGTGGGCTGAGTTTTGGCTCAGATGAGAGCAGAAGTATTTGGGGGTTACTCCAGGCAGCATCCTTAAAAAGGAGACTCACTTATTCCTTATTTTTCCTCCATCTCTTTTACTCTGGTTATCTACTACTGCCTGCCAAACCCCCCAAAACTCAGTAAAAACCATACTTCTCTGGGGTGGCTGGACAGGACTCCAAGATGGCAGACCCACACAGCTGGCAGTCACAGCGAGCTGTTGACGGGAAAGCCAGCTGAGGCTGTCGGCCAGGGTGCCCATCTGTGGCCTCTCCTTGTGGCTGGGCTTTTTACCACATGGAGGAAAGGAGCCAAGGGGGAGCAGTCCAAAAGCAAGCTCCTTCCCATAGGCTCCCAAATGTACATTGTAGCTCCAGGCTTAAAGCCTCTCAAATCCAGTAGAGCAGGGAAGAGCCTGCCCTAGTCCCAAAGTTAGCAGCAGCATTCTGATGGCTGGCTGGCTTTGAGGGCTTCTGTGCCTAACTGGGGGGTGGGGGGTGGGGGGGAGGGACTCCCTTCCAGCAGATCTGAGCCACAGACCCTGAGCCCCTCCCAGACCCAGGTGAGGAGTCAGCTTCAAGTAGGGCGATGAAATGTCCCACTTTACCTGGGATGAGCCTGCCTTGGACCTCGAAGAATTATGAATAGAGCCCCCTTTTACTCTCAAAAGCGTCCCAGTTTGGACAATACGATTTTTGTGGTCAACCTAGTATCAGGAATCAAATGGGCTGAGAATAGAGAAGTAGCTGTTCTCAGATTCCATTATTGTAACCAACAGGAGGATAGATGGATCTGAGGCCGTCAAACACAACAGATGTCTACTGGGTAAATTCTCCATCAAGTTGACGGCTCTGAGCTAAGCCGCCTGTGGGGTGGGGGTGGGTAGAATGATACAGGCGAGGATCACGGGTCCTGTCGGGAGCAATTTCCTTCCACCGTCATCTGTAGGCTGCAGGTCCGGTGTGTCCTGCTTGGTGTTGGGACTTCGGGAAACAAGGTTAGGCACCTCTGCTACCATTCTTCACTTGGGGAATTGAATTGAGGAGACCTCCATGAAACAATTGTCATCTCATTAAACAGGAGAGTCTGTCTTGTTTGGAATGTACAGTGAGGTTTTCAGATCAGAGAGGAGAAATCCTTGTGGGCTGGAGTTTTCTGGAAGACGTTGAGGGAAATTGGAAGCATGGGTTGGATTTAAGCAGACAGAAAGGAGACGCGAGTGTCTCAGTCCTGAGGACACGAGATGTAAAGCTGGGGAATTAGAGGCTGTGTGACCTGTGCTGGTGAGGCCGGCATGATCGGGCGAATTTGTCCGGGAATAGTGAGCGATACATGTTTGACGAGTTGATAGTGGAAGGACTTGAGATTTTGTCAGGGTTAACATACTGAGTGTCAACGTACATGAGGACAAATTGGGTGTAAGTCAGTAGTATCCTGTTTCATAACCATCCGCGCCACTTGGTAATGAAAGGATGGGTGGGAGGGGTGGATGCAGGCATGGTGGATGTCATTTAGTCACCCAGCAATGTTTATTGAGCACCGACCATGTGCCAGGCAGGTCCAGACTCTGCCGCCCAAGATGAGCTTACGTCCTTGTGAGGGAAGACGGAGAATAAACAAAGAAGCAAGAAAATAACAAGGAGTGATAAGTGCCTGGAGGGAAATCACACAGGGTGATGCAGAGAGATTGGGCTGCTTTCGATGCAGTGGTCACGGAGGAGGTGGCAGCCACGCCTAATGCAGCAGGAGGAGCATTTCAGGCAGAGGGAATAGCCGGGGCAAGGCTACCTTTGAAGGGATCTGATCTCTGCCACCTGTAGTCTCTCTTGATGCCCCTCTTCTCCCCCACCGCCCCCCATGTGCTTTGCGCCATCGCTGCACTTGAACTTCTTCAGCTAAATCCGGTCTTGTAGTTGGAGACTGATTTCATTGGTTTTCCCCACCACCCTTGCCACCAAGGCCTCCACTCGTGTGCTACCTTGAACTCTGTCAGCCATCTCACTTTCTTGCCCACCTCATCGCCAGCCAGCCAGCCAGCCAGCGGCTCTGTCTGCTAAACACTCAGGCCAGCCCGTATCCTACGTAATGAGACAAGTATGTGTCAGTCACGCCTCGATTTGGTCCCTTGTAAATGATGGCGTCAGACGCTGATTTATCTCTTACTGCTGTTCACCAGTTAAGACTTTATCTTCCTCAATTACTCATCTGTTTGCGAGACTGCTCTCCCACCTCCCACTTTATAACCATAGAAAGTCTCGGCTGCAGGACGCGTTACTCTGATTCAGGACAGACTCTCGTTGGAAAGGTGAACTGGAAGCACTTGCTCTGTTTTCTAAGTTGGCCTTTGAACTTATATTTTATTGGTGGGCAAAACACAGAAAGAAAATGTCTCCTTACAAAGCAGAATTGGCCTGGATACCCTCAGTCCCCTTTGGGGGGGCGGGGGCGGGCACAGAGATGGGAACTTCAATCTAAGTGTCCTCACCTCTTTAGAATCCTTGGTTGAGACAGAAGCTGAACTTGTATTCTTCTCAAAGGATTCCATACTTGGGTCAGAAACTCAGGGATAAATTTAAAGAGAATAAAAAAACTGTTTCCATTTGGGATTCTGTCACCAACTCTCCCCTTTACAAGAAAATTACTACATTCTGATGAGATTTTGTTTTAATGTGAGACACAACCTCTAATCATCATTTCCCAGAAAACCCCTGTGGACCTAACAACAGGGTGCCCTGGGGGGGGGAGCAGAGTCCCTCCAGGTTCTTCAATTTGGAATTTTCTGCTTAGTCTTGCCTTCCTATTTTTAATTAAAAATAACTTTCATGTGCTGATTTTAGAAAGAAATGTGAAAACAAGAGACTCAAAGGAGAGAGTTAAAAATCACCATTACTCCATTACTTAAGAGAGAAGCATTAGTCACAGCTTGGCATGTGTCTTTATGCTCATTTTTCAGTGCATACATAAACAATTATTTTATTTATCAAAAAGGAGAAAATAGTGGTTGATTCTTCCATTGAAACCTGTGGGCGTGCCGTGTATTAAAACCTGTTCCGCACATTTTTCTGCTGCCTGTGTGGATCCCACTCTATGAATGTGTCCTGCCTCATTTCATCTCTCTCCTGGTGTTGACTATTTGTATTTTTTCCTCACTGTTTTATATCACAGCAGCTCTACCATAACAGCTCTGGATGTCTTTGTAAGTCAAACTTCGTGTGCATTCTTCCCTATTTCCTCGGGATGAATTCTTATAAACAGCTCTTCTGAGTCAAGGCGTGCACATTTCTTGGTGCCTGGAGCTACCCTGACCTCAGAAAGGCTGCAGGCCACCAGCAGCGCAGAAAGCAAAGTGCTCCTCTCTCTTGCGCCATCGCAAATACTAGTTTCTTAGATATAAGGCTCAAACTAGAAGCATCTCATTGCCTCCCTCTGCACGCCCCTAACTGCTGGTGGGTGACATTTCTCTTTTCCCCTATCGGCTTCTCTTCTGTTATGTCACCGTTCACAAAGAGGCAGCACAGTGACGTGGCTGGGCAGTCGCGCTCCATTTCTGCCTCGTCATTAGCTGTTGGATCTTCAACAAGTAACTGCGCCTTGGTTTCGGTGTCTGTAAAATGGGGTCTCATGCAACTCAGTCATTGGAAGACGTCAGTGAGGGCATACTCGTACATGCAGACCACCCCAGCTCATGATAAGCACCTCAAACGTGGGAGCTGTTATTTGCCCATTAAAAAAATAGACGTAGAAGAGCACGTTATGGAGAATAATATTCCTGTACTTTGCAAATATTTTCGCCTTGTCTTTTTAGAATTTTCCATAATAAAGTCTACGTGAGAGTTTTGACAAGAATTGGGAAGGTCTTGAAAATGACACTGTTTTCTCCAAATGTCATCACTGTTAGTGTAATATTTATGTCCCTGCGAGGACTTGGTTGGGAAAGTCACCTCAAGACTTACAGGCTGGAATTTTTTGCTGGTCTGGGGTAGAAGGAATGCCCGACCTTAAGCGACTCAGCATAGCACTGACTTTCTTCTAACAACTTTCCCTTCATCTGAGAGGAGAATATTTCCAGGGACTGGAACCATCTTCAACTACTAGGAAGGCAAAGATGTAGGCGAAAAGGGGTACAGTTGCTTTTATTCTTCCAAAGGGTGAAAGTTACCGGGAAGTCAGCATAGGCCTAATCTACGAAGGAACTTTCTAGGCTTGGGAGGCATGGTTCCTCCTGAGTGAACACAGGCAGGCAGGGTTTGAACTGGAGAAGAGGTTACTACCTGCGGGAAGCCCGGATCTGATGAACTTGATATCTCCTCGTAATTTAAAATTTATTTTCCCTTAAATTCAATGTAGGCTCTACTCGTCCTGGCTCTTCAATTACCTGATTACAAGGTGTATATGCTTTGTCTCACGTGTCCCTCTTCCTTCCACCTGACTTCCAGACTCCCCAGGAACTCCCGAGGCAATGGGGTTCCCAAGACAGAAGAGGGGAGCCCTGGTTTTGCTTTTAGCCATTGATACGAGGCTACAGCAACCCAAACTCTTGTCTCCATAAGTGAAAGTTTTCCCCTTGTTATTCCAAAGAGCTCCTTCCCTACCATTGTTGAAACTCAATGGTTTTAGTATTTGCCTCAAAAAAACAACACACACACAAGAAAACACAACCCACAAATGACAAGCCAAGTAGACTAACTCATTTACAGGCACACCCAGGCTAGTTGGAGTGGTTACATTCTCTGTAGGTGAGTGTGGGTGGCAGTCCCCAGATAACGCTCTGTGCCCACCTGGAATTGGGATCATCTGACCGCTCCCATGGAGCTTCTTCTGAGCCCTCAGGAATGAGAGTCCAGGCGGGGTGGGCTCCACCACAACCCAGCCCATGCTCCCGGGCCCACACCGCGAGAGCTGTAGCTTGCTGTTTCTTATATTAGTTCAAACTCCTGGAAAGGGGTGCCATCTCCAGGAATGGATTACCTTAAGTCAAGTCTTGGGCAGAGCTTTTGACAGAGCTGTCCCTACTTCATAAGAAATGGGGTGATTGGATTGGAACTCACAAGTGAGGCAGCTGATGAGGTCGGTGGGTCTAAAGTTTGAAAGGAGCCCCTGAGAAGGAGATGGAACCCCCAGAGCCCCAGGCCAGACAGCCCCTCCTTCCTTTCACATTTAAAGGTCAAGGCCCTGCTCTGAGTTTCTTTTCCTTCACTTAAATCTGACCACCTAACATTCACACGTAGTTAGGAAAGAGGAAGCAAACAAGCTCTGTGAGCTGAGTCCCCCCAGGGAGTACCATTCAAGTGTAAATTGTCATCCTCTCACAGCAATCAGGCTGTGGCCCTGAGCCCTGAGGCCCCCCAGGGCAGCCCTTCATATGGTAAACAGGAAGGTATAAACCCCGAAGCAGCTCTAGACTAATAGGAAACCCTCCCAGAAAACAGTCTCTTGGAAAAGTGCTCCTGGAGCCAGGGGCATCCCGCCTGGCCTTGGTCCTCCAGTTCCTGCCCCGCTGTCCTGTCTTTTTGTCACGCATGCCCCCCCCAGGCGGCCATCTTGCCAGTTGAGAATAACTAGCCTTTGATTAGCACTGGTTGCGTTTTTCACCAGCTCCATTTCCGAATTCCTGTAATTTCTACTTCGTCCAGTTAGTATATTTTGGCCCAGTCTCCTCCAGCAGACCGAGTACAGACACATCAGCCCCACAGAAACGGCAGCCTTATTTCTGAGAAATCAGTTGAGGCTGCTGTTTAGGGTGAGCTCCAGCCCCATTTTTCCAAGGCCTAAAAATTCACTTGAGCTAATCTGATATTCTAATTAATTCTATCCTGAAATGGATGCCATCTTAAGAAAGATTACCTTAAATCAAGTTTCTGGGAAGAGTATTTTGATGGAACTGTAATATTCTAATTCTGGTTAGGATGTTGAATGATGCATGGATGGCTTTGCATTTTATTTCCCCAGCCAACCTGCCTCACTGTGTAGTCTACTCCAAAGTGTGAACTGCACAACACGTTCCTCTGAGCTCTGCCCCCAAAGAAGGACCCCCCGGAGAGAAGTTCTGCAGGGCGTGAGTTCTATTACATATTACTCAGCAGGAGAAGCCCCACCTTGGTTTCATCCAATATTTGTCAAACTTGTCTGATGGTGGAGACTTTTGTGAGGGCAATGCTTAGCCAGGTACCCAGGCACTGAATAAACATCTGTCGAGTGAATGAATGAACCTTCCAAAGAGTGTGTGCTGTGAGACACTGCTTTCCACCAAAGGGCTAAGGACTATGAGAATATTAAATTAAAATTTCAGGGGGCCTCTGACGACCCCTTCAAATCATTCTCAAAGGTCCTGTGCCCAAGAGGTCAGCCCTGCTTCGGCCTACTCAGCTCCACCAGCTCGCAAAGCCCTTGAGGGCAGACATTGTTCATCCTTATCCTTAGCCTAGAGGAGAGTGCCCCGTGGCTAGTAGGCCCTGTACTAGCTAGTAGGTGGCTAAGTCAATGCTTGAAGGTGTTAATAATTCAATTAATTAATGCTTACGTGGTGAATAAATTAACAAATAAGTATCACCATTCATATTAGAGAACATTTCTCCTGAGAAATTCTTAGAGGCCATGTATCCCAACCGAGCCTTGTTCTACAGTTGAAGGAACTGAGACCACAGAGAAGTGAGTGCTTTGCCTGAGGTCATGCCCTGAATTAGTCAGGAGCTCTTCTACTGCAATACCGAGTGCTGTGTCACTAACCCAGGCAGGTGGGCTGTTTGAAGCTATCTGCATCATGATACTACACAACTTGCTGTAAAAGGCAGCGTCTTCATTTCAGCCAACACTGCAGGTCGGCACCAGCCTTAACCTACGGTTAGTGTACCAGCAGCTACACTGCAGTGCACGTTTAATATTGTTAGTTCCAGGAACAGTTCTGTTCAAATGTCTGAGGGGTTGTTAACCTTGTTACAGATTATCCAGGGATTTTCCCCTTTGGTATTTCTTATTGGAATTTTAAGGAAGTCTTTCTTCTCTCTTTTTTTTTTGGCTCCCTGTTGAGTTCTTTGAAAGCTCAGCAGAACTCACATCTATTCCCTTCTGAAATTGACTTACTCTCCAGGGAATTGTGGGTGGTTTGTTTTGCTAGAGAAGGATGAATGATCCTTGACAAACTTCTGGTCTTTTCTTGGTAAAAACAGGATAGTTGGTTTGGTCGCTGGAGTATTGAATTGGTCCGCAGAAGGCCTGCAGGGCTCTCTCTCACTTACCCATCCCAATTTTCTTACCTTCACAGTTGCCAATTCCAAATAAATAAGAGATCAGGTGATGTAACATTAGGAGCGACAAATTGGCCCTTATGTCCAAAATACTTCCTCACTTCTTTTCTTCCGTTACTAAATTCTACAATAAAATTTTAATAATTTGGATTAAAGTTTTGGCCATGCCTTCATGGTGTGGGAAAAATATCATGGTGTGGGAAAGTTGGAAGCTTCGTGGTTAGGAGAACAAACTTTACGCCAGACAGTGCGGAGTTTGTATTTCAGCTTTGCTGTTTTATTAGCTGTGGAACCATAGGCATACCATGTCAGCCTTTGTCTCCTAACCTGCAAACTAGGAACGATATAATATCTATCTCATATAAATGTTGTGAAGACTGCAAATACAACACTGCATATAAAATGCCTGGCTTCATAAGTGGTGGCTGTTGTAATCCTAGTGGCAATCTCTTTCCGTCCCCTGATTTTGCCAAATTGAGAAAAGAGGCACTCCAAACTCTCAGCTCCACCTAGACACATTACAGACCAGAGGCTGCGTGCTCTTTCAGGCTATTTATCATGTGTTTTCCAACCTTGAGGACAAGCTGAGAACAAGAGCTTTTGAGAAGTGAGTAAAATGTAAAAGGGTGTGCAGCTGCCTCGTGTAGTGAGAGGGCCACAGAAAGCAGAGGCAGGAAGCTTTCAAGACACACTTCCAAAGTGAAAGGTAGGTGTCACCCACTTTGCAATTTTCCTGAGCTCAGACTACCTGTATTCACAACTATTTTCTAATCGTTTGAGCCAACTCAAGACCAGTTAAGCTAATCCATTACCCATTATTAAAGCAAGAAATGAGTAGATATGTGGCATTGAGTTTATGACTTTAGAGACTGCTCATCTTTCAGATTCTTTCAATTATTATTGGTTGAGCAGGACTAGAGCTCATTTATTAAGTCCACTACATGCCAGGCAGTGTGCCATCCTCTGGGGTACCATGATGAACATGACGTAAAAGCTGCCCTCACAGACGTCATACCAAGAGATAAGATACCTGTACACAGACCCCGGCAGTGAACAGGACGGGAGGAAGGGAGTGAGGAGCACAAGAAGTGCTGAGAGAATGAAAACCCGAAGTGCTAACATCTCCTGAGCCCTTTTAGGAGACAAATGACTCCCGAGTTTGGGTGAATCAGAAGCTTTCCCCAGTTAAGACAGAGGAAAGTCATTATGGAAGAAAGAGAAGAAAAACTGTCAGACTAGGCCAGGTAGCCCAGGTGAACACCTGGGGTTTGGAGCCAGATTGCCCACTTGTGACACTAACTAGCTGTGACCTTAGGCAAAGTACTTAATGTCATCATGCCACAGTCTCTTCATTTGCCACATGGGAATGATGAAGTATCTATTTCATTTCATGGTTACTGTGAGATATAAAGTGCTTGGAGTCGTTCGTGTCTCGCCAAGGAAAACTCTTACACTCGTAAGCCGTCAGTTAGCAAATAAGTATACAGTGTAATCTGAATCCAGTGCAGTTTAGTTTGACTGAACAAGTAACAAGTTAAACAGGAAAACAAACCTCATGTACGTATCTAAGTGGTTTGTATGTATGTTGCTTACCTGGCCAGCAGCCAGTAACGTTCAAATATCACACATACTTATACTCAGGAACAATCTAGTATTTTGTGTTGTATTGTTGTCGCCCATACACCCAGTCATTCTTCTGGAAAGAGAAGTGAAGTACGTGGCCGTAAGCAAGTCTGTCTGTCTGCTCTAGGTCTCAGTTTCTTTATCTATAAAACAACAAAGTTGTACTGTTTTATCTTCAATGCTTTTTCAACTCTAACTTTCTGTGTGTTTCATCTGACTGGCTATTATTTTCGAGCACACAGAGAACACTTCCGATTGATCACATCCTGCCTCATGAAGGAGTTCTCAACAGTTGTCACATTACTGAAATAAACAAAATGCTTTCCCTGGTCGTAATGCAATTATGCTAGAAATTACTAATAAAAGTTTTAAATCTCTGTATTGGTGGAGGGCAAGAAACATTTATACATAACTCATGGATTAGCAAAAAGGAAATTATAAAATATTTCAAACTGAAATAGTGAAATAATGAAAACACTGCCTATAAATCTAGTGGGATACAGCTAAAGCATTATTTGGGAAAAGTCTGTAACCTTAAGTGCTATAGTAACAAAGAAGAAACACTGAAAATTAATGAGTTAAGTATCTATCTCAAAAATGAGAACAGGAATAGCAGAAAACACCAATGAATGTAGAAGAAAGAAAATAAAATAGACAAGAATAGACATTAATGAAATGTCTATGAGCACAAACATAACATAGAAAAACTCAATAAAGTCAAAAATTGGTTCTTTAAAAAGATTTGTTAAATTGGCAAATCTCTGATGAGACGCCTCAAGAAAAAGGGGAGGAGGAACCAAAAAGTATACAGTTGACCCCTGAACAATGCAGGGATTAAGGGCCCCAACCTCCCAGGCAGCCAAAAATATGTTTAACTTTTGACTCCCCGAAACTTAAATTGTTCGTTGATATCCACGGGGATTGGTTCCAGGAGCCCCCGAGGATACCAAAATTTGTGGGTGCTCAACTACCCCATATAAAATGACATAGATCAATGCATACAGTTGGCCTTTCATGGACACCCAACTACAGATCAAAAACAGTACAGGTATTTTTTGAAAAACATTTGCATATAACTGGACCCATGCAGTTCAAACCTTTGTTGTTCAAGGGTAAGTGTATTTGAAATGAAAAATAAGACATCATGACAGATATTGCAGACATTCAAAAGATAATAAGAGTATACTATAAATCACTTTATGTAAAAGTTTGAAAATTTTGATGAAAAAACTGACACAAAAAGAAAATGAAAACCTGAATGGTCCTATAACTATAAATGAAGTTGAATCTGTAATTTAATTCCATCCCCCTAAAGAAAACTCCAAGCCCAGCTGACTCTTCCTGTGAACTCTATCAATAAGTAAGAAAGAAATAAAACCAATCCCACACCAACTCTCCCAGATCAGTCAAAAAGAGAGAACATTCCTCAACTCATTATATGAAGCTGTCATAACTTTGTACCAAATGCTATCAATGATAATACATGAAAGAATAAAAAGTTATGAGCCAATATAATTTATAAACTTAGAGGCAAAAATGCCCAATAAAATATTGCCAGAGTGATTCTGAAAATGTACAAGAAGTTAATGCATCATGACCAACGTGAGTGTACACATACTCTGCAAGTGAAACTGGTTTATTAAAATGCACTAACACACTAAAGGATAAAAGTCATTTCAATCAATGTGTATGATAAAATTAACTTATACAAAGATACTTAGGAAAAAAGTGTTGAAAGTTTTCCCTTTGAAATTAGGAATGAGGCAAGATGCCCACGACCACCAATTATATTCAGCGTTGTACTGGAGCTGGGGTGCTGGTCTGGGGGAACTGGAAAGATAGGAAGTTCGGGTTTGAGAGTGGTATGTGGGAGAAGGTTCCATAGTTCCAGGGATGCCAAGGTTTACGGGGCTGAAGGAGAAAGGAGGTGAAGGCTCTGGGAATTGGAGAGGAAAGAACCTTGGGTTATTCAAATGGGCACTGAAATTACTCAGGATGATAGGATGGACGATTAAACCTGGGCCGAGTCTTCGGTGAATCTGGAAGAATGACCAGGATTTGCGTAGATGGCATAGAGGAGGAGGGATCAAAAGTACGGGTACACCCTGGAGGTCCTGTGGATTCAGTTCCAGACCACCACAGTCAAGCCAGTATCACAATAAAGCGCGTCATCATCTTTTTTCCTGTGGAGGGGCTTGCCCTTGATTTGTAAAACACACTACATCGACAAAGCACAATATAACAAAGCTCATAAGTAAAATGAGCTGTGCCTGTAATGTCGTCAGGTGGCAAGAGCATGAGGAGTTTTTGAGTTTTTTTAATTTATTGGGGTGATAATTGTTAGTAAAATTACATAGATTTCAGGTGTACAATTCTGTATTACATCATCTATAAATCCCATTGTGTGTTCAGCACCCAGAGTCAGTTCTCCTTCCATCACCATATATTTGATTCCCCATGAGTTTTACACTAGGGAAGGAGGGTCATGCTGTGGACACGCTGATGGATAACCAAGAGCCAAAAGAACACTGATCTCGGGTCCTGGTTACCTGGGCTTTGCCTACGCATACCACCTCCACCTGCTAAGCTCTGGGGGAGCCTCTTGTTAGACAGGCAGGGGAAGGGTTTTGCATCAGATGCTATCTCCACAGCGCCCACCGCAGTTCTGGCACATAGGAGACGTTACTGTGGGAAGGAAGGAGGGGTCGCAATGCAAACGGGGAGGAGGCCCCCACGAGCAGGAGAACAAAAATGCAGCTGGGTGATGGAGAGAGAGACCGGGATGTGAAGCCCAGCAGAATTCCCCGGCCGACATCTGCTTCCTGGCGCATCTGTATTCTTTGGGAATAGTGTCGGAAGGGTGACACTGGGTCACATTCTGTCTCTGAGGAGCTTGTGGGGGCCTGTGAGGTTCGTATTGAGGTTCTACAGTGTCTCCGTTCAGCCTATTTCCTATATTCCCTTTTTCCTTTTATTTCCATTAAGAACATCCCGATTCAGGCCCCAAGACTTCTCCCCTGGACTACGGAGTCTCCCAACGAAAGTCCCCTCACTTAAAGGTGGAGACCTTCTATAATATGCCGGTAATATTTTTATCCTGTCTCCTACACGTCACCAGTTGCCACTCACTGTTCCCCAAATCAGTGTCCCATTTTGGTCCTTCTGTGCTTTCGTTCATGCCGTTGCTCCTGCCTAGAAAGCCCCCTCCGGTGTTTACTGGTCAAAGTCTCATTCTTACCTGGTTCACTTCCTGCAGCAGCAGGCTTATCCCGTGCACACGCCCGGGATGATCCCGAAAAGATGTAACCATCCGAGCAGCACGAACTCTGGATGTAGGTAGAGTAGGGGCCCTCCACCTACAGAAGCGATGGGCATTAACCCTTCCTTGCTGGACTGGGGGATCTCTGGGGTTTCCAGGGAGGGAACCAAGATGGGGGGTGGAGAGGAGGGCGGTGAGGGGCTCGGGACTCAGTGTTTTAGTAAGGAGCGTACTAGTACAGCCCAGTTGCGGTAGCATCAGCTCCTTGTACGTACTTCCTTCTTCATTCATCCTCGTTTGGTCACTTCCAAACGCCTTCTTGGACGTCTTCTGCAGCATTCAACCCATTCTGCTTTGTGGATCGTGATCCACGCTTGTCCATCTCCTTCATCCTGCTTGCGTCCAGGTTGGAAATGCCTTCATAGCCTGTCAGACTCGTCACTGTGCTCTCCCACTGCACCTCGGCCATCACAGACACTCAGCAACGCTCCTTTGACTCGAAGAAGGGGAAATTCACCTCCCAGTGTCAATGCAGTAAGGGTCCCAAGGAAAAGGGGGAAGAGAAATCATTTTTAATGAAGGCCTGCTCTGAAACGGTATCTCATTTCATTCTCAGAGTAAATCTGGGAGGTTGGTTTTCTCATTCCCATATTGCAGATGGGTAAATCAAGGCTTTGACTGATGCCTTAGGTCTGGGGTACCCCGCTGCGGGTGGCAGGAATGAGATTGCCATTCTGTTTGTCTCACTCTACGCTCCTCGTAGCCTTTCAAAGCTTGTGCGTCTCTTCTGAAGGGTAATTACTTTGTTTATTCTGTGGTTCAAATCTGAGATTGCGTGGAATTTAGAATTCTAATCTAGTGGCTCTTTTCAAACTACGCTCACCTCAGGTGTATATTTTTCCTCTTGAAGATCAGTGAATGGGAACATTCCTCATGTTGTGCTGGTAACCTAAACGAGATGGACAATGGGTCCGGTGGAAAAATGCCTCCTATTTACGTAGTCCTTGCCATTCTTTTACTGCCATTTTCTTTTTCAGCAACACAGTTGCACTTGATAGTGTTCTTTTGAAAGAGAGCTCTTTCTGAATCTTTGCAAAAGGCAGAATTTCAGCGCAGCCAGAAAGTATAAAGGGGAAGCATGGTCATGTTTTACTTCGTGCCGTTATTAGCCGCCCTTCCATCAGCTTCTAATTATGCAGAAGCGCACACATCTGAGGGGCTGGCCCTGACTCATGGCTCGCTAATGAGATCATATTTTTCATTACAATCCCAAATCCCATCAATCTTTTCTTAATTATTTTTAAGTGAATTTGCTGCTTTAGAAAGGAAAGGGCGTATGTGGCACTAGCAGGAACTAGGAAAGTTTCATGTGATTTCAATTTCAGAAACTTTGTTGGCAAGATGGCCTGTAAGTGTTGCCAATGTTAATAAATCACATTTCGATGTCTAGGAACGGGTTTAATGCCGTGCCCCCCCCCCCCATGTACCAGAACTCGCTCTCAGATGCAGTGAGTCAGATCTTCAAGCATTGCCACAGCAGCGCTCCCTCCACACATCTCTGCCAACACATATTACAGTCAGCGGTGTAGCCAGGCTCTCCGCGCCGTGTCTGACGGCGGGTCCGAGCTGTACCACTGACACGGGGCCCGGGCACCAGCTGCACGGGACGTAACCCTTTAGCAGCTGGATTTCCAGAAGCTCCAGGAGGTGCCTAGGGGAGGGCCGGAGCAGACAGCTTTGGGGGATGGAGGTGGGAGCAGCATCTATTTCACGGCTGGTAGAGGCGTATTTAAATATTTTAATATGCGGCGTGGCACAGCTGCTTACCACTATCCCAGGCATATTCGCAGGGCCATCTCCCAGCCCTAGGTCCGAATTATCTTCTGGTCATGTGGTTGAGTTTTGTCCAACACTGGATGAGCTTTCGTCAGCCGTGTCACACCAGAGAATCTGCCCCAGTGACCCTCCACCCCTTTCCACTTTGTCAGCTGTGGTGTAAGCTGGCGTCCAGCCCTGGTCCCCATGCAGTGTACCCAGCCCGCGTGCCTCTGTCTGAGCTTTAGGTAAATGAGGGGAAGACCAAGGTGGCCAGAGAATTGTGTCTTCCCTGCTGACTTTTGTATCTTCCCCATGAAATACGGGACCTCCACTTGTCTGATTACACATTTAAAGGATTCAATTAAAAAAAAACCATTTTAAATGTAAAGCAGATGTTGCATATGAATGCCGTGTTTGTAGCTCTTGGAAGTTGCAGTGACCCCTTGCAAACGTGACTGAAGGAAGCAGTGAGTAGGAAGGTGGTCTCCTCCATCTGGACCTGAGGCCACGTTGACCGGGCAGGTTCAGGCAGGAGTGACATCTGGGGGCAATGTCTGTTGGTCCACAGATGAGAAGTCTCCCAGTTCCTGATCTTGGCGGCTCTGCTCTCTCATCTTCTCTGACACGAATGCTAAGCCTTTAGTTGGAGCCATCTTCTTTTTTAAGTGTGCTGATCTTACTTGTTATACTTTGTGCCTGGGTGGGGGCTGAGCCTCACTGAACCCCTACTCCACACTCAGTACTGGTGTTAGAAATGCCCTAGGCTGCGGGGCCAGCTACCAGGGGACAGGCACTGCCCCTGCCCCCCCAGACAGGCGGGCCCAGGGCAGAATGTGACCCCCCACCCTGGCGGGCCAGGGAGCCCCACTCCCGCTCCAACCCAGTGGCAGGCCCGGCCTCCGGAACCTTTCCTCCCCCGTCCGTGTACTGTAATAACTAAGTCAACTGGAAAAGAAACACTGAAGAAAGACGGAGGGAAACCGCGCACGGGGCAGCCCCGCCGGGAAGGAGGGCACGCAGGGAGGCACAAAGCAGCATTGTGCTGGGCGCCTCGGCCGCGAGGGACTTGGCACCCGAGCCCACGACGATCTGCTCTCTCTGGAAAGGGATCCATGGATCCCTGCTGCACAAAGAGCAGCATGGGAGGAGGCTGGGGGGAGTCAGGGTCCCGCCGGGCAAAGAGGACTCTGAGTGAGGAAGGGGCGCTGGGGCAGGACTGGAATGAAGTTGGGAGCACAGCCCCTTGTGCTGTGGTGGCCTCCCACCCCCACCCCGGCACTAACCAGGCTCCATCGTCCTGCCAGCTCTCTCCAGGAAGAGCAGCCTTCCAAGTGACTAGTCACCGAGTGGGAAAGCATGTTCTTACAGGAAGGGGGCCCAGGGGAGACGCAGACCCCCACTGCTGCCGTGGTTGTCCGAGGGTGTGAGTTCCAGGCTTCACACTCATTGTACGAGACACATAAGGAACCGGGAAGAGGACAGAAGAAAAGGGGGGATTTAACTGCCCAGGGATGTCGAATGAAGGGTTTCTTTTTCATCTGTTGAATAAGCTTCCTCAGCTTCCTGGTTGGGGTGCCCAAGCCCTGTCTTCCCCCCACTCTCTCCTTGTCCTCTGACAGTGACAATATTTGTTCAGAGTGAAATTTACTGAGGAGTCAAGAGACTGTCAGAGTCAAGGGTCCGGAAGGCTTTGGCTTGAGCTGCCCCCTCAGGAGCCCCGGGGCTGCCAGCCAGGGAAACCAGTTCATCCTGGACCAGTGGTTTGCCCCAAGGACAAGTTGGGGTGGGGAGATTGGGACTAGCCAAAAAAAAAAAGTGCTAAGAGGAGGGAAGGGCTGGCACTGTTAAATGGAGGAAGGTTCCAGCAGCTTAATCCATCTTGAACAGAATCATTAATCAGGTGCAAAACTCCTAAAAGGAGCAAAACTAGGACCAGCTCCTTCCAAGGGCAGGCTGCCAGTATCCCCCACTCCCATTTCGTTTCCAAATCCTTAGTGTCTTTGTGTCAGGGCTGATCCAAGCCAGCCTAGTCAAGAAGGCACCTGTTCGTGTCGCCTCCCACCTCCCTGACCTCGGAAGTGAGAGGAGAAATGATGGGAAACCCAGACAGCTGCTTCGACCCGCCCCCCCGCCCATCCCCCACAAAATAAGCCACCCAGTTCTAGGAATTGGGCCAAACCCTGGCAGATGAGTTACTCTCTGTGAAAAATGCTTCTGTGAGCACATTAACTCTTTCATTCACTGACAGTCTCATTTACTAGAAGCTGAAGTCAGACCTAGGAGGGAACCTCCCTTTTCTTGTTCCAGCTCAGAAAGTTTCCGTGACCGGCCCAAGGTCAGAAGGTGGATTACCAGCAGAGTCATGACAGTCAGCCTTCAAGATGACCCCCATGATTCCTGCCTTTCTGTGTCACAGCCGTGGAGTCCCCTCTCACAGTGAATGAGGCGGGCCTGGGAAATCAGTAGGATTTCGCAGATGTGACCGTGCGTGACTTCCAGGATTAGGACATAAAGACATTGCAGCTCCAGCCTTCTCTCTCTTCACTGTGTGGGGGACCCCGCTGCCATGGCACAGGGACACTTGAGCAGCCCTGTGGTGAGGTTCACCTGCTGAAAGCTGAGGCCTCCCACCAACAGCCAGCACCATGTCATCAGCCATGTGAGGGACAACCTTGGATGCCCCTCCAGCCCCAGTCAAGACTTCAGATGAGTGCCGGTCTCCCCTCTCAGGAGGCCTTGAGGCAGAACTACCCAGCCGAGGCTGAGGCTTGCCTGAATTCCTGGCCCACAAAAGTGTGTGCATTAATAAACGTTCATTGTGGTGGCAAAGGGAAACAGAGCCGGGCATTTGTTAAAGGTGGCAAGATAGGTTTTATTCAGACTACTGCAGCAACGGGGAAGGACTTCAGCATAAGTTGAGCTCAGCTCCAATCTGTGCAGAGAGTCTGGGTATTTTAAGGGAGGAATGAGAGAGGAGGGAGGTAACACCCACCTCATGGGGTTTTTGTGAGCGTGAAGTGAAGACAATGCGTGTATCTGACACAGGGTCTGTGCCTGATCGATTTCAGGGGGAGACTAGCATGTGGGACATTCTCTGTGAAATGAGTGCCACTGTGGGTGAGAACCAGGAGGTGTAGGCCGGGTTGATGAGAGGCGGGTCCACCTCGTGAGAAGGCAGGACCACATGCAAAGCGGTTAGGCAGCAGATAGGAAAGGAGAGATGGCCATAGAAGGGACCTGGAATGTTCCGTGCTGAAACTAAGCAAGCATTGAACCAGCGCCTGAAAAAGGAAGCTGTGGAAACAGAGGAAGCTTCTGTGCGTTTTGGTCCAGAACCTTAGCAGAAGAAACCAGGGAACTACTGTTCTAGCTGCTTCTAATTTCAACTTTCCTGCACCTTTATTTTACCTGAGTGATAGACAACTTTTCTCACAGCCATAAATAATATGCCAGAAGTGGAAGAATTAAACTTCAAAGACAAAAGATTTGATTAATTTTTAAGATCCCCAAATGGGTTCTTAAAAATGAAATGGCTCGACACTACATTTAAATCAAAGTTAGATTTCCAAAGTAATGGAATTACGAAGGTAACACAGGGCGCTTTTATGTTTGAGGCTCGTGGAGTTGAGCTTCTCCTCACCAGGCAAAAACTATGAACTTTGTCATTAGCTGTTTTGGTCACTTTCTTAAAAACAAAAATGTCCAATTTCCTTGTGAAAAAGGTATCAACAGACATATATGTATGTAAATGCAAATGCAAAATCTGTATAGGTTGACATCATGTCATCATGCTTCATGTGTGGAATGGGGAGACTAACAGTGCGTACTCGGTAGTGTTGTGGTGAAGATTCAAAACACGCCTGCCAATACTACACACGCGGTGACACGCCTGCCAATACTACACACGCGGTGACTGTTAGCAATGAGAACACGACCACTAAGGCCTGCCAATCCTGCCTCCTAAATAATCTCCTTAATCCAGCAGTCCTCAAAGTGGGGCTTGGGTCCCTGAGATCCTTTCCAGATGTCCACAAGCCCAAGCTATTTCCTTTTACTTTTTAAATTTTTATTTTTCAATTACCATTGATATTCAATATTATATTTGTTTCAAGTTGTACAAAACAGACAACCTAGGGGTTAGACATTTCTATACCTCACAACGTGATCACGCTGATAAGCCTAGTACCCATCTGACACTGTACACAGTGACTACAACATTATTGACTGTATTTCCTATGCTATACTTTATATTGCCGTAACTATTCTTTTAAGTTATAGTTGACAGTCAATATTATTTTATATTAGTTTCAAGTGTACAGCAGAGTGATTAGACATTTATATAATTTAGGAAGTGATCCCCAAACCAAAACTATTTTCATACTAATACTAAGACATTGTTTGCCTTTTTTGTTCTCATTGTCTCACAAATGAACAGCGGAGCTTTTCAGAAGCTCCATGGCATGAGACATTGCAATAGATTATATGCAGAAGCAGATATAGGAATGCAACCGTCTGCTAATAATCCAGACATTAAAGAGATTTGTAATAATGTAAGATAATGTCACTTGCCTCATTTTGTATTTTGTATTGTTTGGGAAAACCGTTATTTTTCATAAAAACTAACATTATATAATGGGTTTGTTATTGTTCATTTTAAATCAACTGATCATGTATCATATATAGCCCTCATATCAAGATGGATGGATTGATTGATCGATTGATATTTCATTCTTTTAGCAATTATTGCTTTAACCACTTTTCCATTCGGACATTTGTTTCCAATTGTTCGCTACTGCAAACCGTGCTGCACTAAATATCCTTTTGCATGTATACTTCCATCATTATGTTTTAAAGTTATTTATACCCTGCTTACTACTAAAAAGGATTTTAAAAAGCTAAAAATTATTTTCTAAGTTGAATCCAAATCTAAAAGATGCCAGTTGTGATTCTAGACACCAGAGTGGGGGAAATCAAGCGAATGGCACAAAATTCATAAGTGAATTAAGCTAAAATGGTAATTTGGAGAGGGTGAAACAGATGGGGCTTTGGGATACGGGATCCAAAAGTTTCTGGAGACACTTCTGTTTGAAGTAGAAGACGCAGCACGTGCGTTTTTGGCAGCAGAAATTGAAAGCAAAGTGATGTTAAGTTGAGTTTTTGCCCCCAAACAATCATTCCCACCAAATCGTCCTTCGTCATTCTATTTTTAAGTAGCAGCGAGAATGCCATACTCGTCTAAGGTCAGTGTCTGCTGCTGAATGAAGGGCTTATTTATGTACGTTTCCCTTTTTTTCTATGTATTTTCATACTTTTCCTTATCTTGTCATTCCTAACGTCTATACTCTCCTCCATGGTACAGGTTTTGGGAGAACTTGACAGTCCCCCACACGAGCCACTTTAGAAAAAGGAACGGAGTCTGCTCTCGGAGATCAGTCTCCATGAAAATAATCTCTCCGAAGGTATAAAGATTAGACACAGTCGAGTGTACAAAACAATATAATAGTTAGACATTTACACCCCTCACAAGATGTCTAACTATTACATTGTTTTGTACACCTGAAACAAACAAACAAAAAATAATAGACGCATCAAATGCATTCCTTCCACCCTCTCCCAAGCTCTGAAGAGCTGTCTGGGCGAGATGTCAGCCCAATGGGAACAAACGCTTTCCACAAGTTAGTCCGGCCTTGTCTCATTAACTAGACTTCTTGCCCTGAGGATTTACGTAAGAAATACTGGTAAGGATGGTGACAAGCGTAAGGATGGTGGGGCAGGGGTGGCGGGAGGAAAAGTCTAGAGAAATTCAGCTAAGGACAAATAAGTTCTTTTATTATTATGCTTTTTCTTCAACCAAGTTAGCTCATTAAGTCACTGGTTCTTTTTACCATCCCCCGCGGTTATTTGTCCCGAGCAGTCCTCAGGGCCTCTCCCTGCTCTGCGACTTGCTCAGCACGTTTCCAGTCACACCATTTCTCATCCAGTCACTACTGCCTCCTGTTCACGGAGCCTTTCCTTCCGACAGGCTGTGGCCCTCAGGGTGGCACGCCGTCCACCAGGACCGCAGCCGGCTGGCCGTGTCAGCGCTGTTCTTGTCGAAAGTCTGGGGCTTCGCTGGGGACAAAATATTCTGTGTTGGAACCTTAGTTTGTTCAGCTATGAAATAGATGTCACTAGACTGTGGCTTCCCTTTCTTGTCCCCCAATCTCACGTAAGGCACTTGAGGGGACTTGAAAGAAAGGCTGTACCAGGGCATCCCAGAGCTGCAGGCGCGCTGGCTCCTGCAGCCTGCAAGGGCGGGCGGGCAAATGTCAGGGTTCTGCACGCAGGTGGCTCTCTCACTGGCGGCCTCAAGTCAGTCACGGGGTAGCGTTTCCACCACAGATTCATCCAACGCGCTACAGCAGGGCCTTTTGGACAACGTATTCCAGAGAGCGGCTGCCGACCAGCTTCCAGCACACCACCGGCTCTGTCTGCAGGCCGAGGCCGGTTTCTAATGGTGTCTTAGGATCCCTGCACCTGCGGTGAAACGGAAATGCGGGTGGGTCAGCGGAGTTGGTCGTTCTTTTGAGACAGTGTTTGCAAAGAGCCTACCCTCTTTCATGGAAATGAACTCGAAGCAAACCAGGAAGTGTTGGCAAGGAAAAGAACTACTGTGAATCTCTAGAAGATTCCTGAGTCCGGGCTGCCTCTGGTACCTGCTCGTGAAGTCATCTCTTAACACTGGGGACCAGGATCTTCGTTTCATGCCAGCCCATAAAACCTGCAGCAGGAGGAGCCAGGTGTGCTTCTGGAGCTAACTGTGGGGGCAGCTGGGAGAGGGCAGTGCGAAACCAGCCTTACCAGTTTCGGTTAACTCCACAGGCATGGCAGCGGCGCTTTGTCCCCTGAATCAATACCCCACATTCTTTTACTGCTGCTATGTCGGCTTTGGGAGAAGATTAACCAAACATTTAGGGAGAAAGAGAAGAAGGAGGTGCAGTGAGGACAGGGCTTCGTGCGTGAGCCTTTTGTGTTTGGCTGTCTGGTCTGCATTAACAGCTGCCACCGTGTACATTCTCTTGGGGGCAGGAGCAAGGATGATGCTAAAAATGAGGGCTCTCGGCCAGGCCTGGGTCAGAACCCCACCCTGCCTGCCTGGCCAGGCGACCTGCTCTCTCTGCCTCAGCCTCCTTATCTGTAAAATGGAGCCAGTAATCATACCGAGACTGACAGGCTTGTGAAGGTGAAAGATGGGGGGCCTGCAGTGAGGGCAGGATCACAGGGTCCCTGGCCAAAGGGTCCCAGGATCTGGGGCTGGACCTGACAGGTGCCTAGTCCCGGGGAATCCTGCTCCTGCTGTGGAACCCCATCTGAGCACTAGAGAAATCCAGAAGGCTTCGTGGAGGAGAACGGGGAAGGCAGTTGGATGGCTGGTGGAGAAGAAAGCAATTGCAAACAGAAGGACTAACGTGAACAAAGGCTCAATAATGAGTAAGTTTGTAAACGTGACAGGATACGAAACATGTCTGTTGTAAAAGGCAGGGTGTTATTATATGGAACCCCAGTGGAGCATTTCACCCCTTTTTTTGTGTCTCCGAGAAGGTCAGAGCCCTGGAGAGCAGAGGATAAAACCCCCAGACACCAACCCCCAGGGATGTCCAAGCATTTTATTATTATGGTTACACGGAAAACATAGCTCTAAAAGAACAGCACTTCTACGTAGATAACATAAATGCTGCGCTAACATCTAATGTTATTGAAGTGTCAGGAGGAAAAACGTTTTTTTCTGTTCTCTTAGGTTCTATGGCTGGCCTAAGATTAAACTGACGTAAGACAGATTAGCAGGAGAAAAGCGTATACATTTAATATTTTCACATGTACCCCGGAGTCTTCAGAAGGAAACTTAAGACCTGAAAAAGCTGTTAGACTCTAAAGCTTATGTGCATTTTTACACAAGGAATGATACATTGTGGGGCTGTGACGTGGTGCAGGGCTCGGGCTGGGGGCAGTAAGTTGTGGGGCGGTGACTAGGAAGGACATGGGGAAACCAGAGAACCATCAGGGTTGCTTCAGCAGGCTTGTGTGTCTGGGTCCTGCCGCCCAGTCTCTGGTGATGAGACTGCTCTTCCTGGCGCGAGGAGGGCACCTTCTCCTGGGAAACTTCGTGACCTGCTGCTTTCAGATCGTCCTTTGCCTGGCCTTGGGCAGCTCTCCCCTGCGCACACTGGTTGGCTGAGGGGGGCTCTGCCAACCCCGCACGCCTGGCTCTGTGCGACAGTCTCCTCTCCAGCATCTGTGTGTTGAAACTGTCTCGGCTTCTCTGGACATCCAACTCCATTGTCTCACGTTAGGGAGGTTCCGAAGTCTCCAGCTCCAGGTTCCAGCGGTGCTCATAGCCAGCTCTCTGGACAGCTGCCCCCCCAGCCTGCCTGCACCCGGAATCGCTTCCCACAGCCCTCCTGACGCTACAGCAGGCACCTCAGGCTTCGTGCTTGCAGCAGCACCCTGACTCCCCATGTGTGCCCACCCCTCTGGGCCCACCTGGGCACTCACCCACCGTTTTTTCTGCTTGTCTGCGCACTGGCCAGCTCTGGCCCGGGCGCCCAGCAACTCCCCGCCATGCCGCGGGCTACACCACACCTTCAGCAGCGTCGGAAGCCCCCTTCCAAGTTGGTCCTGTGGGGTACCCCTTACGGCTCTCTTTCCATCTTTACGGTTCCCTGTCATTGCTTAACAATCCTTTCCATTCCGCTTGCCCCGCTTCGCTTGCGCTGTGGCTTGTCTCCTGGTTGGACCTGGATTGACACAGACACTAATTATGTCCGTCTGTCTTGAACCTGACCTCAATGCTGCATCTCGCGTTAGTTCCAATCGCTTGTTGATTTTGTCGACGTCGGTCGAGATGATTCTGTCGTCTCCCACAGGGACAGTGTTGGTCTTCTTCTCCCTTTTCTGACAGCCCTTTTCTGACAGGAGTCGCTGGCTCCTGTCTTGTTGTGTTGGCCACCCTGCAATGTTAAGCCCGCTGTAGGGGATGGCGGACCGCCCGGATCCTTGTCATGCCCCTTTCTGAAAAGACTGCATCTGACATTTCTCTACCACCTATGATGTCAGTTATAGGTTCTTGGTACCAACTCAAAGCATTTAAGTAATTGTCTAATTTTTTTCGTCATGAATGGATTTAATTCTTTCACATGCTTTTCCTAAAGCTTTTGAGATCACAGGTTTTTCTCCTTTAGACTACTGTGCATGTATTGACAGGTATCCCCTCACTGAGGGACAGGCCAGGAGTACAGTAAGCTGTGAAGGAGACTCCACTTAGTATTTTAAACCATTGTCCTGTAACTCATCACGGTAGAGTCTAGAAAGTGTTAACCTATTCCAAGAAGAAAGAGGTTCTGCTTTATTTAAGATCTGCACTTGCTTTAAGATCTGATTCTTGAGTGTAAAATATCAGCTGGGAATAGTTTTTATTTCAAAACAGTCACTACTATAACAATATAGTATAATAGCTAACACTTAAGATTATTTTTTTCAAATATTCGGCAAAGGGGAAATTTTTTTGAATTAGAAAGTCTTAATTACAAAAGCAAGAATCACCTATTGCTTAAAAATTACGGCAATTTTCAAAAATTAAGGTACAAAGTAAAAATGGAAAGTCTCAAATCTCCTTTCTTCCCCATTCCTGTTATGGAGGGGGGGCTTATATAACATAGAGCTTGGGAAAATCTTTTTGACTATCCCAGTGTGACAATATTACCTGTCAATTTTCTGAAAACCAAATAGATATTATAGCTAAGAACCTGTATTTGAAGTAAGAAAAGCTCCATATGGAATTCCTTTAAACATTTTTTTCAGGTACTATCATCTCTGTTGAATTCAACAATTGGTAGCACCGGGGCAGCTAGGAGAGAAGTTTGAGATTTCCTCCTCTTTAAAAAAGTCTTAAATACCTATTTCAGCCCCAGGGACACCTGAAAGGAAGTAATTTTTGTGGGAGAAAAAGAGTGGTGCCTGGCATTGTTATGAGAAGTGATGGATAGAGCAGTGGGAGTTGCTGAGCAGGAGTAAATTTGGGGGAATTCAACAGTACCCGAAGTCCTGTTGTATGAGCCCTTGACAAGTACGAGCTCAGTATTTCATCTGAAGAGGTATGATGTCCCTAAATTTTAGACAGACCTAAATTCTTATGTCATTACACAGAATAATTTATAAGTCAGTGATAAATAATTTAGGATTAGCTGTCTCTTTGGGTTTACCAACGCAGCCATAAACACGGCAGTAAGATAGAAGTGAAGGTTTGTGAGGGAGTGTTCTGAACAGTATTAGCTCTATTATAAGCAATCTAATAAGTGTTCTTATAAGTAGCAGCACAGGTGACAGCCATGGTCCTTTGCTCCATAGCCTTTAATTAATGATGAAATGATAGCAACTTTAAGCAGGGACAAGGCAAAAGGGTTAGCACACATGCTATATTCTGCCATTGTTCTCCACTATCTAGTTCCCTTCTTGTCATGTTCAAAAAGGGGTAGAAATATACTTGGAAAGAAAGCCAGAAAGACAGGACTGTGTTTAAAGGGCTTCCAAACTGCGGTGGACAATCCACAGGATTAGTTTTCATTCCAGACTCACTTATTCACTAACCAGCTGATTTTGGACAAGTCAAACAGTAAGCTCTCTGAGCCTTGTTTTCTTCAACTTTAAAACTGAGTTAAGAATTCCTGACTAGATCGCCTAGTTGTCATGAGACTCGAAAGAGATAATGTTTGAATACAAAAATGTTTGTAATACAGTGTATAAAATGCCACACAATCAAAGGGGAGTATCACTAACTCTTGCCAACACCTTTCTAAATAGTACATTTCTTAAACTTGCCTTAAATTGCTCACTTTGATTGCACCGTGTTTTCCACACCAGGAATCCAATCATCACACAGACTGTGTTAAAATTTTCATTTTTATCCTAACACAATGGGGAGCCATGGAACTATTTAAAGTAGCGGGGAAATGATGACATTTGCATGTTGAAGAGATCGTTCTGACTGCAGTGCAGAGAAGAAATGGAAGAATGGGGGAACCTCAAAGTAGTCAAAGAAAGGGACAGTAAGTAGTTGGGGCTTGGGAGGGTGGCAGATGATAGTCTTCAAAGATGGGCTCAGTAGTAGCTCCTGTCCCACATGGTCTTCTGCACTGTTCACTTGTGTGGTTCATTCTCTGCCCCCTTGAACCTGGATGGGCAGTGGGATTGCTTTGACTCATACGGTGTGGTGGAAGGGACATTGTGTCAGTTATGGGCAAAAACTTTAACTCGCCTGGCAACTTCCACTTCCTGCCTTTTGGAATACTTGCTCTTGGAACCCAGCTGCCATACTGTTAGTGCCCAAGTCCCATGGAGAGGCATGTGTAAGGACCCCCACTGACAGCCCCCAGCCATGTGACAGTGCCCTCTTAGACCAAGCCGGTCAGGTCTTCAGATGACGGTGGCCCATGCTGCTCTCTGACTACAACTGTGTGAGCGCCACTGAGCAAAACCGCCCAGCTGAGCCCAGTCCACCCACAGGCCATGAGAGATAATAACTGTATTAGTTTCCACGGGCTGCCGTCAGTGACAACCTGGGCGGCTTAAACCACAGAAACTTATAGTCCTATAGTTCTGGGGACTAGGCGTCTGAAACCAAGATGTTGACAGGGCTGGTTCCTTCTGAGGGCTGTGAGAGGGAACCTGTTCCAGGCCCCTGTACTGGGCCTGTAGACGGCCGTCTTCTCCACTCTGCAGATCATCTGCCCTCTACGCACATCTCTGGGTCCAATTTCCCCCCTTTTAACAGGACGGAAATCCTCCCCTTCTCTTACCTTTCCATTTAGGACCCCCATTGTCAAGGGTCTATGAAGGATTTAGTTTCCTCCTAAAATATCCACCAAATTTTTATTTCTGACTAACATTTCAGACAAAAATTAGTTTACTTCACGCAGCTAGCAAAGGAGTTGGGAAAAAAAATCCTAGAAGCAGTCACCTGGACCAATGGTTCTCAAAGTATGGGCTCTGAACAGAAGCATCGGTCCTACCTGGGAACTTGTTGCAGATGCAAATTCTCAGAGCCACCCAAACCTCTTGGAACAAGCCCGCTGGGTGACACTAATGTATACTCCAGTTTGCGAGCCCCTGGCCTGCGTCAGCTGTGTTGCACACACAGCAGGATGGTGCTAAAGGCCACAGAGCCCTCTGTTTTCCAATTCTAACTTCTTTCCATCCAGCCGCAAGTATTTGTGTTGTGCTGCATGTTTCTACTGGAGCAGAAAGGTCTCAACACAGTTGTTTTTCTGTTTGCTTCCGGACACTTTTACACTCTTAAAAATTACTAAGAGCCCCCTAAGAGATTTATCAATGTAGGTTGTGTTTGTCAATATTTACCATATTAGAAATTAAAATTGAGAAAATTTTGAAACATTTCTTTATCAATTCATTTTAAAAGAACAATAATAAGCCCCATTGTATGTTAATTTAAATAACACATTTGTATGAAAAGTAATATTTTCCAAAACAAAACAAAAAACATTGAGAAGAGGGGCGTTGTTCTTTGGTTTTATAAATCTCTTTACTATATGACTTAATAGAAGACAGCTGGATTCTCATATCTGCATTCAATTTAGTGCAGTATGATGTTTTGGGTTGAATTATAGGAGAAAACATGGCCTCACACAGATACATAATTGGACAGAGGTCTCCAGGATCCCAGGGGTCCTCTGACCACTCACCGGGAACCTCTGTGCTAAGCAGGAAACTCTTAGTAAAGACGGGACCATGGTGGGGAATGAAAAGATTTACTGAGAACTTTGTGTTCATATGAAATAACTACTCAGAATGCAGTCATTTTCATGATACTACAATTAGAAGTCGGAAAATTCTGTACTAGCCAGTTCTTCCCCATTTCCTGCACAGCAGAAAAGTGTAACTTAAACATCTTGAATAATAAAATGAAGGGGCTCAATTTATCATTTAAAATACAGTTGGTGATATTTAATGGAGAAACTAATCGCCTCTTAATATTAAAAATATGAATAAATATATTTTCAATCAGTGAATTGGTAGGTAAGACATTCAGACACACAAAAAGTGTCATTCACATTTTAAACATTTTTAAAATACATGAATTGAGTCATAAAAGTAATAAAATTTCAGGACTAAACAGGACTGTCAAGTTCAAACAGGGTGACTTCTTTAGCGGATAAGGAAATCACCTCACCAAGGTTCAAATATGTGACCAATTTAATCTACAAATTAGTTGAAACTCAACTTATTTAAAAACGGTTGGCTTCATGAAAATCATTTCATTGCATAAGGGCTGAGGTAGACAGAGCCAAAGGGGAAAATCCTAAGTGAGAGAGTTTTATGAGGTTAATTTTGAGCTCAGCAATAATAGCTAATAGTGGTGCCAGTAATCTTACACACAGCATATGATTCCGTTTAGACAAGAACCTAATTCGTATAGGTAGGTCTTCGTCAGTTTGGGCTGTTATAACAAAGTACCACACACTGGGTGGCTTTGACGGTTCTGGAAGCTGGAGGTCCAAGGTGAGGGTGCCCTCTCCCGGATTGTAGGTGGCGGTCTTCTGGTTGTATCCTCACCTGGTGGAAAGAGCAAGGGAGCTCTCGGTCCCGTTTAGGGGCACGAATCCCACTCATGAGGGCTCCACCTTCACGACCTAATTAACTCCCAAAGGCGTTACTATTCCATCATATTAGAGGTTAGGACTTCAACATATGAATGTGGTGGGGGAGGGGCACAAACATTCAGTCCATAGCAATTCATAGATATATTTATTCTATTTTACAGATTATCAGAGTAAATTTAAGTAAGTTAAAGCAATCTCCTCACGGTCACACAGCCTAAAAGGGAGAAAGCCTTGTCCCTCTTTTCCAAATCCTTACTCTGCACACTGCACTGCCCATACTGCACTGCCTTTTCCACAAAGTGTTTGTTTAGTTTCTTCTTTTTAAAGTTGTATAACTCACTTAACTTTTCTGGACATCAGTTTTTGCTTCTATAAAGTGAGAAGGTAGGCCCGTCTCTTAAAAAATGAATGATTTTATGAAATCCTGAAGTGAGCCTCTTTGTTTTTGTGGATTGCATTTGTCAGTTTATAGATGAGATAATGTTGTATGTCATTTCTGCCACCACGACAAACAAGGATGAATATTTACTTCTAGCTACACTCCCAGTATTAAATTGTTGGTTTAAGTCAGAGTTGCAAAGCCTCCATGGACTATATCAAACATCACAGTATTTTGAAAACACAATCTCGAAGTATCACACAGTCTGGATTTCTAGTTTTATGGGAAAAATGGAAAGATCTGCCATTACTTGTTCCATATTCTGAAATGGAAATAATTACCCAGAGGTGAATAGCAGGGGTCAAAGAGGGTCCCTTTCTTCCCTCTCTCCTTCCTTCTTTTCTTCCTTCCTTCCTCCCATTCTTCTTTCCTTCCTCCCTCCCTTAATCTACTACTTACTTTCTCATTTGAGGATTTTTACTAGTATGTTAGGAAAGTAGAAAGCAGTGAATTATACACTTACATAATTAATTTCCCAACCTGGACCACTTTCGTCTCTATCCTGGGTTGTCTTTCCCCAAACATTGCACCCTTTTGTATCCAGTCTGAGCCTGTTTTGAATGAAATAGAGAACAAATTCAAGATGGCCTCGATTTACTGAATCAATAGGATAACTTCCTAACGTACATTAGAAATACTTGCTGTTTTCCCCACTTAATAGATCCCCTTCCTTCCTTATGACTAGAAAACTAAAAAAGTCCTCAGTTAGGCCCACTTCCCCGCATTGCTTGCCGTGTGCTGTGCCCACCTCCTGCTCTGCGGTAGGGATATGGCAGAGGGCCACTGCGGTAGGGATATGGCAGAGGGCCACGAATCCGATGTCTTCCTAGTGCGAGTGAAAATCAACCCTAAATGAATAAACAGAATGAATACGGACTGAGATGGATGCATTTGAAAAGGTCCTCTGACAGAAGAAGACGGGGACTTATTTTAGCCAGGGTGGATTGGATGTAATTTCTTCAGAAAAGAAGGTAATGAAGAGGTCATCCAGGTGAAGGCCTAGAGGATGAAAAGAAGACAGCCAGGTGTTTGGACAGGCCACTCGTGGCAGTCAGCTTGGGCTGCCATATCGCAGACCGCAGACTGGGAGCCTTCAACAGCATTCATTTACTTTCTCACGGGTGTGGAGTCTGGGAAGTCGGAGATCAAGGTGCCAGCTGATTGGTTTCAGGTGACAGCTCACTTCCTGGCTTTCAGAAGTGTGCCTTCTTGCTGAAGCCTCACATGGTGGGGACAAAGTGAGCTCTCTGGTGTCTCTTCTTGTAAGGACACTAATCCTACTGGCTCTGGGTCCACCCTGTGACCTCGTTTAACCTTAGTTACCTCCCAAAGGCCCTGTGTCCAGGTGTGGGACCTAATTCAGGCCAGTCTCCTGTGAGCTTTCTGTGCCGCAGGGCTTTCCCCAAATAGAGTAATTCCCATGAAGCCTACATAGAAAGAATCCAGTAGAAGAGCAAGTCAGTGTCCTTTAGCTTTTGCTGATTGATTGATTTCCTTTGAGTTTATACTGATATAGATGCCACGCAGTGTTTTTTTAAGTTTGTTTTGGTCCAACTAAGCAATTTAATATTGAAACAAGGAAGAGATTGGTGCTTGCACATGCAAGGTTTTTTTTCCCTACTGAGGTAAAATATGGTGATATTATTTATTTATTATACATACCCTCACCTTTTCCAAAAGGGACTGGAGCCTACTCCAAAATGAACTGGAGAATTCTTTGGCTGAAATTCAAAATTCTCTTATTGCAGAAAAAGCCAAGGCAGGTTGGAATTTGTTTTCTTGTGGTTATTTGTTTTTGCTGTATTTGTCCTAATTTTTTCAATTTTACCTTCCTGAGACTCTACGTCATGTTTTAATAGAGTTAATGCAAGAAAAATCTGAGGATGTGTAGTGTTTATTTGCATTCAGACATATAGACATTAGTTCTTTAAAAGCAGTTGTTGGCTGGTGGTATCAGTGTACTTTTTAGTGGAGCTCCCAGGTAAGCATGATGCCATTTATATACGTGCCTTAAATAAAAGAAAGTAGTAAGAAGCTCATATAGGATATTTAACAGATCGGCTATTTTCTTACCTTTTTCAGTTCTAATAATCAGTTAGCTAAGTTTTCATGATCCTGTTGGAAAGACCTATCTAGAGGTAGGCCTTGAAATGGTTTTGTTGGGCTGGCCCAGCGGCTCAGGTAGTTGGAGCGCTGTGCTCCTAATGCCGAGGTCACCAGTTCGATTCCTACATGGGCCAGTGAGCTGCGCCCTCGACAGCTAAGATTATGAACAACCAAAGAGTTGGGCTGCCGTGAGCAGCTGGAGGTTTGAGCTGCAGTGGGCTGCTGTGTGCTGCGATGAGCAGCCAGTGGCCAGCGTGAGTGGCCAGCAGCTGGTAAGAGCTGCCATGAGCTGGCAACTGACTGCCTGGGCGGGGGCGCAAGGCTCATAACACCAGTATGGGCCAGAGAGCTGTGTCCTACACAACTAGACTGAGAAACAACGGCTTGAACCAGAGGCGGGAGGAGGTAGAAGAAAGGGGGGAGGAAAAGGAAATGGTTTTATTCAATCCTGTAAATTTAAATAGAGAAAACTGGCCAGAAGTTTCTAAAAATATAGCTAACTACAATTTTAGTAGTTCTACTCTAACCAAACCTCTCCTTCTTTCCTCTTGAAAACTGTTCACTGTTCTTGTCACACCATTTCCCTTACTGGTAGCCCAGTAAGCTAATATCCATTTTTCTGATTCAAAGATAATCTTAATAAATATTGCCACACTCGAAGAGTCAACTTCTCCAACCAGCCCCTCACCTTCTGTTACGGGCTACATTGTGTCACCCCAATATTCATGTTGAAGTCCTAACCTCCAGTACTTCAGAATGTGACTGTATTTTGAGGTAGAGTCTTTAAATAGGAATTAGGTTAAAATGAGGTCATATAGGTGGGTCCTATTCCAATAAGACTGGCGTCCTTATAGAGAGATTAGGACCCAGACACACCAAGGAAAGACCAGGTGAGGACACAGCAAGAAGGCAGCCATCCACGAGTCAAGGAGAAAGACTTTCGAAGAAACATACCCAACAGACACCTTGACCGCAGAGTTCTGGCCCCAGAATTGTGAGAAAATAAATTTCTGTTGTTTACACTGCCCTGTCTGTGGTAGTTTGTTACTACAGCCACAGCACAGTATTATAACTCCTTAGGTGCTCTATGTATCCTCATTCAATGGAAGTGGGTGACCGATAAGAGGTGCAGTGGGGAAGATGGTATACGCATATGCCATCCTTCTCTGCTCAAAGCTGATCTCACAGACGGGGCAGCAGTATGACATGTACCGAGAGTTACTTTTCAGCACCAGGAGTAAGTTCTGCTCAGCCATCTGTCCTCTCTTGCGCAGTCCCCGGGAGATTGTTGGAAAACATTTCTGAAATCTGTCGATGGTAACATCTGTAGCTGTTAGTTTTTTTGGTGGAACTGATAATAAATACCTTCTCAGCTTGATTTTCAGTCCTTCCTTCCCCTGGATCTCATTTTATCTTCTTTTGACTATATAAATACTTTATGATCACTAGGAAAATTTTGGAAATCCAGGATCACTACTATTTTGCTGTATTTTCTCCTAGCCTTTTAAATAATATGTTTTTATAACACTTTCATCAATTAGAAATCTGAAACAATATTTTAACTCCTCAATATGCTTTTATATTTATTTTTTGCTTTTTCTTTATCTAATATGGTATTGGGCCATCTTATTAAAACTTGTAAACATTCTATTATATGAAAGTACACATTTAGACTTTCCTAGTTTAAAGTAAACCTTGTCTCAGTATTAAATAAAAGTATACAAAATACATTTATTTAAAATGTATCTGGACTCTACCTGAGTATACTGTTGCAAAATTGCAGCATTCCTTCACACTTGCAACAATCACATAATCCAGCTGGATACAAACTTGGGAACTTTTCTAGTGTACTGCTGTTCTCAGGCTTTTGTTGTTGATTTTGATGATGACGTTGACCGGGGAGGAAAGGGTGGCTGGTGACTGTTTCTGTGTCTCTCTTCATTTATCTGTCCTTTAGTGCTATCTTATTTCTCTCTTTCATCTTTTTTTTTTCCTACTACATTTGTTGCCTCAGTCTTGGCTGATTCTTTCTCTTCACCACCCTAGAAAGGGAATATGTCTCGCTGAGGTGAGAAGTGTAATGCCAACAGGAAAAGACACACAGACCATGACAGCAAGAGGCCCAAGAGAGGACAAGCTTGGGATATAGTCAGGGGAGGGCAGGAAATAAAGAACATCTGGGCACTTGTAGGACCAATAATGACAAAGCTTAGTGTCATGCAAAGGCACAGCAAATTATAGCCCTGACCTCATGCCTGGGTTTTAGACGAATCAAGATAGCTACAAGAAAAGGAAGAAAAGGAAGATGAGGTAACTAACATGAAACTGAAATATAATAATGTGACATAGTTCAAATAAAGCACTTAGAACAATGTCTAGCACATAGTTATTGCTCAATAATGTCAAGATATCACCATCATCATCATCACTATTGTTATTGTAGCCCTTTGGGGAATCCCTCTTCTTGCACAGTCTTTCACAGTTGCTACTATTCCTAGGTTCTATTATTCCAGACTTCCAGTGATATTCATGTGAATCAAGGCAATGACTTTCTAAGTGGAAAATGTAGCACAAAAAACCATTATTTCCATTTTATATTCAAATTTTCACTTTGATACAACCTGACCTTTTCTTGTGCCAGGGTACTGATAAAAGACATAATGGATACATGTTGTTACCACATGTCATTCCAATAACTTTCCATGTCTGAGCTCATCATATTTATTTAGAACAAAAACCCAAGATCATCTCTCCTTCCAAAGTCTAACTTCTCTCTGTGATGAAGTCTTGCACAATTTTATATAACCTAGAGCGGGTATTCCAAACAGGATCATCCCGTGGCCAGGTGGCTGAGAGAAATGATTGCATTGACTCCGATGTAAAGAGTGTACACCCTAACTAAAGGGGGCAGCAGCTAGTCGGCTATAGCAGCATGTAACCAGGCAAGACAGCAGCCATAGCTCTCTAAGTTTCAACAGAAGCAGTTCTGTTTTCTTCCCTGAAGTCTCCCATTTTTTAAATCTCAGAAACTAGTTTAAAAATTTCCAAACATTGTGAGAGGCAAACAAAATACATCTGTGAACCACTGGTTTGCCACCTCTAACTCAACGCATATTTATTTCCCATTCACAGAATCTTTTACCCCTTTTGGTCCAAGTTGAATTTCTAGTCACAGGGCCCAGGCTGAGCTGCCATGAGGATGACTTTACCCTGGGATAAAGCCACCCACCCTCCTCCCTTGCCTGCTCTTTCCTTCTAGTCCAGGAAGTACACTACCAATTGAGAAATGAAACTATGCCAAGACATTTTGGTAGGGAATTATAAAACTCTTCCTTACAGGAGGGAATTACACATGAAGTGTTTAGGCAAAACAGTAACTCATTTATAAAGGTAATTAGTTTCCCAAATTTATCCTAGATTTGCTAGCGGGATACAACAGAAGAAATAATTAAGGCAGAATGTGTCTAATTTTTATATTTGAGGAGGGAAATGGAAGGAGTTAGCTTATGAAATTACAAGTTAAAAAAGGATGTGACATATCAAAACCCTAACTTTAAGAAATGCTATTTTCTACCGTTTGTTAAAGGAGTGAAAATATATCTCAAAGTAGTAAACTGATTGTTTTAATATTGAATTTTGTTTAAATTTTAAAATCTCCAGATTTACTTATTAATGGAATATATCTAGTGGGTAAATTCTGGCATGCAAATTTTGTAAAGGCTATATAATTCATTCTCATGTTGACAATCTTGTGATTTATTTGTTGAAGAAAAACATTTGTGGTTTCTTAGTATTAACATTAAAAGGGTGACAAAAACAACAACAACAAAAAATCTTTCATTTGGAATTGATAACAAAACCTTTGGAATAAGAAAGACATTACTTTTTTAATATCCCAAATCCGGGCTAAGAGCTTCTAACACTGTTGGGTTGCCAATTGGTCAAAACAGGACAATTATGTCCTCCCTTTGGAAAATTAACTGGCAATAAGGAATTGGCTCTCATAAAACTTATAAAGGTCTTTGTTTTGTTCAATTTCTTTCTTCCTTTTCTTTCTTTTTTTTTTTTTATTAGTTTCAGGTGTGTTTTGTTCGATTTTAATCTTTATAGAAAAGGTTGGATGTCTACTCCAACCTTTTATTGATAGCACTATATTACTGTGTAGCAAGTACCGTGTTTCCGCAAAAATAAGACCTAACTGGAAAATAAGCCCTAACGTGATTTTTCAGGATGACGTGCCCTGAACATAAGCCCTAGTGTGTGTTTTGGAGCAAAAATTACTATAAGGCCCTGTCTTATTTTTGGGGAAACACAGTGTGGTAGTCCGAGTACTGTAATGCTACTGCTAATTAATGAGTGAGCGCATGTATGTCGAATGTAAAGGACATTTTAATTTTTTACTATGCAGTTTTTTCTTGATGACCATATTTCTCATAAATTTCTCACAAAAAATTATCTCATCTACACATTCTGTACATAGATGACATAGTGTATTGCTTTCTTCCCAATATCGTCGCTAAAACGCCATTTAAAGGCTGGATTTCAAAACGAAGTAAAATTCTTTTAGTGATGAATACGCATTTAGTAAAGTAATAAAAACGAGCACAGCGCCTGCCTATATTCAAGAAATGTTCAAAGAAATGCTATGTGAATGAAAACGAAATGCTCATTTGTTCCATTGCAGTGTCCTATTGCAAAGAAACTTCAAAGAATGACTGTGTCAGAGACGTGGCTTTAGCGTTAGAATTGCAGCCCTCTACTCTCCCTTTACCCTTAGATTTTGCGCCGTTTAGGAGAAGAGCTGCTCGTTCGGGGGAAACGGCCAGGACCCCAACGGCCGAGGACGAGCGTAAAACTAGGCAGAAGATCCCGTTCACTGCCCGGCGGGGCCGTGACGAGCAGCGCAGCCTCGGGGAGGCCGTGCGCCCACGCGCGAGTGGCGGCCCCGGGAGCGGCTCCGCGGCGCGTCCGTAGGGAGGAGCCGGCCGTGCGGCGGGAGCGGGACACGCGAGCCCGCGGCTGGAGCCCGCCTCGCACCCCGCCCGCGCGCGCGCGCAGAGGACGCCGTGCCCGAGCCCACGCAGGGACCGGGCTCGGCCCCGGGACAGCGGCGGCCCCCACGCGTGCGGGACCCCGACACGCAAAGCGCCGGCCCCGCCCCCAGAGCCCGTCAGAGCCGTGGGCCCCGCCCCGCGTGGACACAGGTGACTGGGCGCCGGGACCCTCCGCCGGGGCCGCCACGCCGCGGCCGCACGGATCCCTCCGCGCCTCCTTCCGCGCCAAGTAGTGCGCCGGCCGCTCGGCGGCTTCCGCCCACGCGGGCCCGGGACAGCTCCGCGGACCCTCCCGGACGAGTGACGTGGGCACGGCCGTGGCTGGGGGCGTCCTCACAGCGAAGGGCAGCGCGGGACAGACTTTCGCAGCTGCGGAGCCGCGTGGCCCGGCCGTCAGAGGCGCCGTGCGGCCGCGCACCTGGGAGCGGCGCCCGCGGGGCCGGCGGCGGGGCCCGAGGCCGGGAGGCCCGGAGGCCGGGAGGCCCGGAGGCCGGGAGGCCCGGAGGCCGGGAGGCCCGGAGGCCCGGAGGCCGGGAGGCCGGGAGGCCCGGAGGCCGGGAGGCAGGTGTCCCAGCCCCGCGCCCCGCCCCGCCCCCACCGCCGGCAGGAAGAGGAAGCGGCCCGGCCGGGCCCGCGGGCCACTCGCCGGGCCTCGGGGAGCGGGGGCGTTCCGCTTCGGGGCGCCGCGTGACCTAGTTCGTCCCAAAGTGGGTTTGACAGGTCGTCAGCCCGGCTCCCCACCCCCACCGCCTTCCGGGTCCCTCTCTGGACGCGCGGCCCCATGGCCGCCGGGTCTCCCGGGCTCGGCCTCTCATTGGCACTCTCGATGCCTGGCGTTCGGCTCCGCCCCCGGCTCGGCCTCCCATTGGTTCTCTCGCCTCCTGCCCCCTTACCCCCGCGCCGACTCTCCCATTGGTCTGCGGACGCCTGGCGCCCCGCCCGCCTCATCCCTCCGCCCTGCGCCCCCGCGCCGAGTCTCCCATTGGTCGGCAGACGCCTGGCGCCCCGCCCGCCTCATTCCCCCATTGGCCTCGCGCCCGGCACCCCGCCCCACGCCTGGCTCGTCCTGCCATTGGCCTTCCGCCCAGTGCCCCGCCCCGCCCTCCTGCCTCCCCCCCCCCCCATTGGCCTCGCGCCCAGCGCCCTGCCCCTCCGCGGCCCCTCTTGGGCTGCGGAGCTCAGCTGGCTGCTCCGCGCGCAGGTCCTGCGGGCATCTTCGGCCGCCGGCCCCTCTCGTCCTTTCCTGGTCCGTCGCCTCGTCTTCACTCCCAGTATTTACCGTGTCCTCTGTCTCTCTCCCTGCCCTGCTTCCGCCGCTCTAGGGGCCTCAGCCCCCAGGCCGGCTGCGCCCGCGCTCCCGGCTTCTCCTGAGCCTTGGGCTCGGGGTCCAGTGCTGCCCACACGCTCGCTTCCTGCCCCTGTCCTCTTCTTTGCAGGTTCCTTTCTTCCCTGAAATAAGAGCAGCGAACGCCTTCCCTGGGTGTCCCCACGGCGTCCGGTGTGGAGGGTCCGTGGCGCCTGTCGCTTTCTCCGCCCGCTCGCCCGCTTCCCTCCCTCCCGGCCTCCCTGACGTCAGCCGAGGGGAACGGGCCTCCCCGCACAACCGGGGGGACAGCGGGGGGACAGCGGGGGTAAACGTGATCAATGAGCCGGAGGCCCCACGTCAACCCAGACCTGGGGTCCACATGCACTTCTTACAGGACCGAGTGAGGCTAATGACAAAGTTGATTATCCCAGCAACACAATCAGCTTTTCCTGGGGAATCGACTTATGTCGATTGTTTATGTAGTATTGTTCTTCTAACGATTTAAGCTTTCGGTGTTTTTTAACCTGTGCTCGTTTGGTAAATGGCTGCTTTTGACTGTACGGATAAATGGATTAATAAGGCTGAGGTTCAGAGCTAATCCCCATACAAGGGTTTTGGCTTCAAAAAAAAAAAAAAAAGAAAAACCCTCGATTGTTTAAATGAGGAAACCCAAGTTGCTTTTTCAAGGTCATTAAAGTGACAGATCTCAAACTTTAACTCAGGACAGACTCCGCCGAGGTCCCTCGGGGGACGCCATCATGGCTGTTTAACATGTGCGCAAGAACGGCGGGCCTAGCTGCATCCCCGCCTGTCACCTGTCACCGGGGTCCTTACAGAGCCCCCACCGCGGTCGCCGAGGCCCCCCCTGATCCCTCAGGTCCCTCCAGCCTCTGCTCGCTGCACTCCAGGTACGCTGACCGTCTTTCTACCAAGAAAGTTTTCACAGGGCTTTTGCATTTGCTGTTGTTTCCTGACCTGTCAGGGATCAGCTTGTCCTCAGACTTCTCACATGGCTTAGCTCATAGGTCACCCCAGGGAGGCACGTCTGACACTGTATCCAAAGGAGAACCCCTCCTCCCTGACCAGTTACTTTCTATCATATCATCCTGTTGTTTCCTTCAGAGCATGAGCACAGTTGGAAATCCTCGTGTTTATTTGCTGAGATCTATTTCCCTTCACCTCCTCTCCACCATTAACATGTGATCCCTGGGACACAGGGGCCTTATCTGTGCTTTTTCCCCTCCTAGAGCTGTATCTCCAGGGCACAAAGTGGGTATTCAATAAATCCTTGATGAATCAATGAATGGTACATCAGCTGTGAGCAAATGGACTAATTCAATTGTCCTGCAAGTCTGATTCTGTCAACATTGTATATACACACCTATAAGTAAGAGAGTTGGGAAAATAGCTATTTTCTTTGTAAATACTAGTGTTTGTTGATTTGTGTGCTTTGTGTCCAGCTGTTCTTTGACAAGGAAAGTGAGGAAAGAAGGCTTGTTGTCCCAAGGCCATCTTTTGCCCGCCTCTTTTCCAGCTATTCCAGTCGTTGTCAGTGGCTTGCCGGCACCCTGACCCCAGGTGGGCAGAATACTTGGCAGGGAGTGCCTACTTCCTCCAGGGCAGTCTTAGAGGGTGTTGCTTTCTGAAGGTTAGGGTGGGGGAAGGGAAGGAGTTCCGGTTCAGTGTCACCAATCATGTCCAGCTGGGCTCCTGTCATCCGTTCTACTTGATGCAGAAAGAACAGAAGGAATCCCCTTTTAGTTCCCCCTTCCTCGCCCTTACACATTCTCCTGGGGCTCTCTGTTCAGCAGCTAGAACTGTCTCATCTTTTAGGAATCTTTGCGCAGGAATGCATTCTCTACCTGCTGAGGCCAAGACAGCCCAGGTCAGTTGCTGGAAAGTTGAAATCTAGTCCTATCCGCCCCAGTCAGTGTGAACCTGGCTGAGTCTGGTAACTCTCTTGGTCTCAATCACCTTATCTGCCTGTCACAGTTTTAGGGATCTTGACAACCATCAGCCTAAACAAGAATCCCATGGCTTCTCCTTGGGGCCACAGAAAGGCTGCTGGGAGCAGTATTTCCTAATGCTTCCTAATTTATGTGCAGTGGGAGAGAGTGCACCTCTGGTCCTGCATTCCAGGCCAGAAGCCTCCAGGCTCACCCTGGTTGGGCCATTGGAGCCCAGGCCAGTGACTGTGGCCAGGAGAATGGAGAGTGTCAATCAGGTTAAACCGGCCTGGACATGTCCTTGGAGCAGGCGTGGGGTTGGCTCCTGATAAGTGTGTGTGGAACTAAAGTCTAAATTTTTTCGACAGGAGGTTGCGGTGGATGCTGAGTGGGTATTTACCCATGTCCCTGTAAGTAAGCAGCACAGGGCATGGCAAGTAGGGACAGCTGGTAAGTGGTAGCCAGGCTGTCGCCAGCACAGGCCATCTATCGCTGGGCCCTCACGACCACTAACCACTAGCTTTAGGATTTCAGACAAATGTTGGAAATCATACCATTTTAGAAGTGGAAAAGGACTCAGGGTCAAAGGGTTCAAGACTTCATTGAACTTGGGAACTGACACCTGCAGGGATTGATTAGTCTGGGTCTCAGTTGCTTCCTCTGTGAAGTGGGGCTGATACTACTGGTTCTGTGTACACTCATGGTTATTATGTGGATCAAATGACGTAATGGTTCTACAAAGGGTTTGGGAAAGGAACTAAAATGCCCTTCTTGTGCAAGGCATTTATTTTTATTGTTTATTAATGTAGTGATAATGCCTTATTAAGAGGAGAAAGGGAGAATAGATTCAAGGAATAAGTTTACTTGGCTCCTAAAATGAGTAACACTCGAGAAAGGGCAAAGTGTGTGTGTGTGTGTGTGTGTGTGTGTGTGTGTGTACGCACTCTTGTTAGTGAGCTGGGGAAGGTGTAAGGCTGCAGTTCAGGTGTGGCCCTGGCCCCACCTTTAGGGATTGCAGTAGGGAGTGGCTCAGAGGGTGGGAGGGAGGGTGTGGTAGTTGGTTATAAATTGAAGTTATCTTTCCTTGAGTGACTTTTCCAAAGAGGAAAGTCAGTCCCATGAGAGGCTAAGTGTAGTGTGAGGAAGAGCACCTGTTCAGAGTCATCTTATTCATGGCTAACCCCTTCAGTGTTAGTTCAAGTCCTCTCCAAAGTAGAAACCAAGACCGGATTGTCCTGTGGGAGATTTATAGGAGGAAATATCTATGAGGGAAGGGAGAGGAGGGAGTTGGAGGAAGCTGGGTGATCTGATCCCTAGGGAGGGGAGGTGGGGGCACCGAGTGGGGAGGAAGGTCTGCAGCTCTGAGACGCTTTTGGCCAGGCTGACCCAAGAGCTGGAGCCCAAGTTCCCTTCCAAGGAACGTGGTGGTGGGTTTCAAAGCCAGGTGCTTAATGAAGTTTCCTGTGTAGCAGGAAGTCCCACACCATTCCATGAGGTTTCAAACTGGCTTCATTCATTCATTCTTTCATCCATCCATTCATTCAATAGCCTGATCAGCTACCATGTGTCCCGGGTCAGATGCTGTAAGATGCTGTAGCAAATGGAAGCGTGTGGCCCTCGTCTTTCCCAGCAACCTTCCATCTAATTTCTAATATTTCCAAGTGGCAAGTTTGCCTGATTGAGATTTCTTGTTTGTTGACAAAGTTGAACTCTGGGACCTGGGTAGTTCTTAACACTGGCTTGGCCCTTAATAATGTTCTAATTGCAGTAATAAATCCACTGAACCCCACTAGGATTTGAAATATGGTTACACTTACTTTGAGAACTCTCCACTGTTAATGCAGAATGAGAGGAAAAATTAACTATCAGCACTTCTAGAAGCCTATTATTTGATTAAGTCCAAAATAAGAGTATGTATGGGTTCAGTAGATAAAAGGAAAAACTGTGTGAAAGTAAAAAGCTGAAGAGATCAGTAGAGAATGAAAAATAAGTGAAAGAAGAGAAATTTAATTTAAGGAAATCCACATCTTGGGGGGAAAATAGGGAATTATCTTCCTGAAACTGCCAGGAACAATAAACTTATCCAAGATGGAAAAGAATAAGGTTGAGCGGACATGTCAAGAAGCCATAGACAAAATAAAAGGCGATGAAGATTAATTACTCACTGTAATGAGAACCCATAGAAACTGATGGTAAAGTAGAAACCATGGGCAAAGAAATAAAGAAATGGGTGAGAAATATATGATTAGGGGTCTGCAATAAACCAGTGGAAAAAACAACACACAGAAAATAAAATGTGGGAGAGAGGAGAAAAGCAATTATACTTATGAATTTTAATATAATTGAAAATGAAGTAAAATGTAACAAGGCAAGTAGGAATTTTTTCTCTTAATAAATATTTATTATATTAATGTTTCTACAATATTCTCACTGTCTACTGCATAGTGCCTGTCATAGCAGAGGGCAAAATAAACATTTGCACAGAAATAGGAAATTTCTGACTGGCTTTAGCACGTCAGTCTCTATGGAGTGTACCTTTGTGGTGTGATGCTAAGTATCTGAATAGACTTTAAATTTCAGCGAAGAGCTCATATAACTCAATTGCAAAAGAACCCAAACAGTCTAATTAAAAAATGGGCAGAGGACCTGAATAGATATTTTTTCAAAGAAGATGCTCAATGTCACTTCTTTGAAATGTCAATGTCACTAGCTATTAGGGAAATAAAAATCAAAACCACGTTAAGATACCACCTCACACCATTTAGAATGGCTATTACCAAAAAAAAAGACAAGAAATAGCAAGTGTGGGCAAGGATGTGGAAAAAGGGAACCCTCGAGAACTGTTGGTGGGAACATAAATTGGTGCAGTCGTTATGGAAAACAGTATGGAGGTTCCTCAAAAAATTAAAAATAGAGGTACCGTGTGAGTCAATAATTCCATTTCTGGGTATTTATCTGAAGAAACTATGTCACTATCTCCAAAAGATATCTGCACCCCTGTGTTCACTGCAGCATTATTTATAATAGGCAACACATGGAAACAACCTAAGTGTCCATGGATTCAAAAAAACGGATAGAAGACATTATGCTAAGTGTGCTAAGTGAAATAAGTCAGAGAAAGACAAATACTGTATGATCCAATTATATGTGAAATCTAAAAGAAAAAACAAACTTGTAGATACAGAGTACAGATTAGTGGTTGCTGGAAGTGGAGGCAGGGGTGGGGGTGGAGTAGGGAGAATGGGTGGAATTGGTGAAAGTAGTCAAAAGGTCAAACTTTCAGTTATAAGTCTTGGGGATGTAATGTACAGCATGGTAACTATAGTTAACAATAGTGTATTATATATTTGAAGTTTGCTAAGAGCGTAGACTTTAAAAGTTATTATCATAAGGAAAAATCTATTGTGTGGTGATGGATGTTAACTTATTGTGATCATTTTACAGTATACACAATATATCAAATCATTATGTTGCACACGAAAAACAAATACAATGTCATTTTAATTATATCTCAATTTAAAAAAGGCTACATTTCAGTCACATCTGTGTGCATTTTTAAAATGTTTTCCATTTCGTTTCAGGAATTAAGATATGTGTAGATTCTTCTCAAATTAAAATCCAATGTAAAAAAAAATTGCAAGTAGTTTTGGCAACTATTTTTCACATGAAACAATATTGCAATGGGCTATGCCTTTTGTAAACAAATTACATTAATACAATTGAAATAGGTTTTTGATCAAGATGAAGGTAAAAATGAGATGTGAAACATGTAATATTTTGAATCCACACAGGGAAGGTTGAGATTGGCTGGCAGATCGTGTCTTCTGGAGGGGAAATGCAGATCCAGTGCTTGCTTGGGTGTCTCCCACGAGGGAAGCCCAGGAAGGCAGCTGCCTGGAGGCCTCTGCAATGCTGGGGTTCTGGAACCAGTGGGCGCAGGAGGCAGAATACACAGGTAAGATGTTTAAAAAGATTCCTGATGACCTGGATGTGAAAACGTTATTCATTGTGAGTTCAGTGAAGGTTTGATCATTAAATAAAATTTAAATAAAGTTCTTATAAAACGCTTTAGGGATCAATTATATGGTGATGGAAGGAGAACTGACTCTGGGTGGTGAGCACACAATGGGATTTATACAGACGATGTAATACAGAATTGTACACCTGAAATCTATGTAATTTCACTAACAATTGTCACTAACAATTGTCACCCCAATAAATTTTTTAAAAATCGCTTTAAAATGTTAACTATTTCTATCATTATCACTGTTATGGAATTTGAGACTGAGACTACAGAACTACGAGTAAGGGCAGTTATATTCACTAAAATATAACGATGAAGATAAAACAAGGAGAGACACTTCAGGAATGTTTTATACATCTTAAATGAGTAATAGAGTATAGTTCTGTACACTTCCTTGTGCCATCATTTGTTCACTAACAGCTAGTCAGGACTCTTTGCAAATTTGTTTTCTTTGTTGCAGCTAATATGTCAGTATGAGACCTTTGTTTCTTGAATCTGGTTCTCTCTCCAAATGTTTAGAGCTTTTTTTTTTTTTTTTTTATGATTCTAAGAGATTGTGGCTTCTCATCGCCTAGATTCTGCCCCTAGGTTCTGCTCTTTTTCTAGAGGGAGAGTAACTTGGATGGTTGAAGTGGAAAAGGCTCTGCTCCAAGCTCTGCTCAAACTCACGGTTAATGCCAGACGGGGCCGGATCCAGGCCTGATTGTAACCCCGCCCAGATACCCTGGTCGCTGCCCTCTCCTCCCCTGCAGAACAGCCTTAGTGTATTTCTAAGGTGTGTGTTCTTATCTTTTGTTATCTATGCCAAGGACGCTTTTTTGTTTTTTAAATATATTTCTGCTTGCCAGCTGATTTGCATCAGTTCTTCTCCTTCCTCTTCTCCTTTTTCTTCCTCTTCCGTTCCTCCTTCTCCTCCTCCTTCTTCCCTTAAAATAATACTCCTTTCTTTTCCCAAATAATCACAAGAATGAGTGGCCACTCCTGTAAGCCGCAGCTGATGCTCTCAGATTGCTCAAGTTAAGTCTAGATGGAAATGCACACATATTAGAATATCGTGCAGGGAAGACTCAAATAGCTGGGGAGAGATCCCTGCACTTTTTTTTTTTTTTTTTTTTTTGCATCCACAAAGCCCAGGTACTCAATTTAAAAATATTTAATAGAATTGAATCCTGCTCTTATTGGAGGAAAGGAATAGACTCCAAAGGAGAGAAACAGGAAATGAAAAGAGCCAAGAGTCTGAAAGGAAGTAAATCAACGAAAAGAACCTTTATCTTATGGTCTTTTGTGTTATTTTTAAGTAAAGAAATGGATTCTAATGGTACCAAACATGGAGGGAATAAGTAAAGCAAATACCCATTTTGGGTGATTGTGCCCTCCTTGGCCACCCCCATTTTATTGAAGATGTTGCTACTTGATTGTTACAGGATTTTTTTCCCCAGAGGAGACAGGTGTTCCTTTGTAGGATTAGGATTCAAGTCTGGCTGACGCGTGGGACTTTCCTTGGCCACTACGATTTCGTCAACAGTGGCGAGCTGGATTGTCACATCAGCCACCGCTTGGAGTCCTTGGGCTTTGGTGATTAGGGTGTCCCACACCTCCTCCTGTGCCACATTTATTATCCCTTCGTCTCCCACTCCTGCGAGGAAGTCCCCAGCTTGGTGAGCAGCATTCATTTCTGCCATCACGTTGGAGACAGTTAGGCCTGCATTGTCTGCCAAGGTTGCGGGAAGAGACCGCAGGGCCTGGGCAAATGCCTGGAAGACGGGGCCCTCAGGCCCTTCCGATCTGGTGCCTTTCTCTGAGAGGATTGTCGCCAGCGCCATCTCTGTGGCCCCAGCTCCCGGGAGCAGTCTGGGATCCTGACACAACTGGCAATAGGCGTCGATGCCGTGATAGGCAGCCTGCTCTGCCCCCCGCAGCCCCTCAGTCGTGGGCCCCCGAAGGACCAGCGTGAGGGCAGGGGTGTCTCCACGTTCGCATTCAAATACCACAGCCACACCTTCTCCCAGCTCCTGCTTGTACACCCGCTGGCACCTCCCTGGCTCCAGTGGGGGGATCAGGTAAGGCATCAAAGGTGTGCCCAGGACCTCACTCAGGTAAACCAAGTGCCGCCGGGACTCGACCTGAATCACCATGATGCAGTGCTTGTCGGCCTGCTCCAGGGTCTTCGCCTCCACTTCGCCCCACACCACCGCCACGTTGACGTCCGCGGTGGCCAGCTGGGCGACTTGCTTGTCTATCAATTGCTCGCTTCCTTTCCTAAACGTAGCGAGGTCAGCAGGACGAGACAGACGGGCGGTGGCAGGTGCGTTTGGATTGGCAAGACCAAAGGTGCAGGCAAAGAGGGCCACCCTGGCGCCCCTCGGCACCGCGGTCACTTGCCCGCAGGGCTTCCCGACCACGGCCAGTCCCGGGAGCAGGCACGAGTCCTCCAGCTGTCCTCCCGGCAGCGTGCACACCCCCACGCGCCCCGGGTGGAAGCTGCCATCCAGCTCCTGGGCCGCCCCGCACGCGTGGGTCACCAGCGTGGTTAAGTATTCCGTCCGGGACAGAGAGTGGGTATTCATCACCGAGTAGAGGACCCAAAACGGGTCTTCCAAAGGCCCCAGGGACCGGATCGCCAGCGAGGGCAGAAGGGCCAGCGTCTCTGCGGTCGCCCTGGCGTAGGCCTCCCGGAGCTGGGCGCGAGGCAGGCCGGCCAGCAGCAAGCGCTCGGCCTGCGCCAGCAGAGCCTCCGCCAGCAGCAGCACGAAGGCCGTGCCGTCGCCGCTGTGCTCAGCCTGGCCGAGGGCTGCGTCCCGCAGCAGCCGGGCGGCGGGGTGTTCCAGCTCCAGCGCCCCGAGGATGGCCGTGGCGTCCCCCGTGAGGACGGTGTCTCCTCCGGCAGTCACCAGGAGCTTCTGGCGCCCGTGGGGGCCGTAGCACGGCCGGATGACTCTGGCCAGGGTGTGCGCCGGGGCCAGGCAGCTGAGCAGGTGCTGTCCTTGCGCTCCGGGACCCCTCGGGCAGGGCCACAGGCGCTCGGGCAGCTCCGGTGCCGAGGAGCTTCCGCTGTCCATGGCCTGGGGACAGAGGGAGCCCACCGGGCTGCGCAGACCTCCCCAAACAGCGGCTACTCAGGGGGTCAGTGGACAAAGGAGCCAAAAGCCCATCAACTAGAGAAGTAGGTGCTCCAGACCCTGCTGCAGGGGTGACCTGCTGAGAGCTCAGGCCTAAAACCACCCCCCTCCCCAAACTGATCTGTGAGGGAACGCGACTCCGGGGCCTGGGAAGCTTGTAGCTGAAGCAGGTCTCATCTTGATGAAGTCACAGAGTGGCACACGGAACCAGGAGCAGGGAATGAGGTCACAGAAGGACGGCTAGAGCTGGGGAGGGCCTGCGGGCGGGCAGAAGCCAGGCCTGGTTCTCCAGCAGGTACGACACACCCACGTGCCAGTCCCAGAGTTTCACTGAGTCTGGAGCCCGTGACAAGACAGTGAATCAGATGACGACATCCACCCACTTGCAATTCCTGATGGAGCTGTGGCTCCTGTGTTTCTGCTGGATGAGAGGGAAGCGGTGTTGTGGTGGTTGTGCCCCCTTGTGCAGTGCTGTGTAATACCAGCCACGTTTCTCATCTGTCAGCTTTGCCTCTCTGGCCTCCTGATCTGTTTGTGCTGGTCATCAGGTTCCTCACAGTGTCCGTTGGTCTGTTTGTCATTCAAGTTGCAGGTGTGTGAGCCTGCACAGGGTGTGACACACCTGCCGATGACAGCGATGTCACTGAGCTGGCCAAGGCAGGCCAGGACACAGGAGGGAAACACGCCGGCCTACAGACAAAGAGCAACAGACGGGAGCGGGTGGGACCAGCCTTCCAGTGGACAGGAAGGTAGGAAACCAAAGTGAATGGAGCTGGGACCCCCCGCACCCCCACCCCCACCCCCACCCCTTAGAACTTAAGTGCCTTCCTTCCATTCGCCCTCTCCCTTGCTCCCTACTTTCCTCATGTGGAGCCTATTGCGGGAATGATGGCTTCTTTTTGAGTTTAACAAATATTTAGTGAGCACTTACTATGTTCAATATAATGGGGAATACAGAGATGACAGGAACGTAGAGACCAACGAGGGAGGGATTTGTGCCAAGTGAACAAGTCCCGCAGGCTTCGGCAGAGCGCCAACTGGAGGTGCTGAGCGTGTTTGTTAAGATTAGGGGAAAGAGCAGTACCACTCATTTTCATTTGGAAAAAACCCTTTTTACCTTGTTGAATGGCAGATGTCTGTAAGAAAACAACAGAACACTGAAGCTGATGATACGTGCGAAGGGTCATGGTAGTATGGTGGCCATTGTTGTAATACTGCCACAGACAAGATGGTAGAGAGGATAAAAAGGTAAGCGAATCACAGTGGGTGTTGAAAGTGGAAAGAAGGTCAATGTCATGAGCACTCGCAGCGCAGAGACGGTCTTGCTCACATTTTGCTGAGCACTGTCACTTTACAGGTATGTCACACGCAGGCCGTTGTGGATTGACACAGTTTTATAGAGGTGGACTGTGGGATACATATTGTATGTGCTACTCGGTACTCATTTCCCCCTCAACATCATCTTGGCTGAGAGGGATTTTTCTAAGCAGATACTATGTTGTCTGAAGACAGTGGACAAGTCTTTTTTTTTTTTTTTTTTTTTTTTTTAGGGGAAGAGGACTTAATTGGGGAACAGTGTGCACTTCCAGGCCTTTTTTCCAAGTCAAGTTGTTGTCCTTTCAGTCTTAGTTGTGGAGGGCGCAGCTCAGCTCCAGGTCCAGTTGCCATTTCTAGTTGCAGGGGGCACAGCCCACCATCCCCTTGTGGGAGTCGAATCAGCAACCTTGTGGTTGAGGACTCGCTCCAACCAACTGAGCCATCCTGGAGCTCAGCAGCAGCTCAGCTCAAGGTGCCCTGTTCAATCTTAGTTGCAGGGGGCAGAGCCCACCATCCCTTGTGGGACTCGAGGAATCGAACTGGCAACCTTGTGGTTGAGAGCCCACTGGCCCATGTGGGGATCAAACCGGCAGCCTTCGGAGTTAGGAGCACGGAGCTCTAACCGCCTGAGCCACCGGGTCGGCCCGTGGACAAGTTTTTTGATCTGTTGATTTTGGAGACTCCATGCATGAGAAACAGGCATGGTTTTCCACGCCCAGGCTTCTGAAAGTCAGTACCACTGAGAAGAAGGTCACACCAAAAGTTGGTTATAGATGCAAAGATGACTTGCCTGTTTATTTATAGAAATGGGAACTGTAATGACCAACATAAAATGTATCAAAGTAGCAAAGTTTGCAACATTGTTTATAAAGATAGTTTCTTTTTTATAAAACAAACACTCCTGTAAAGGTCGTCTTAGCTCTTTTTCCTGCACTTACCATACATTTTCCTTTATTTCACTTATTCCACAACTATTTATTGAGCTGCTGCTGCATAATAGGGATAAAAGGTGAATAAGGCAGACAGCTGTGGCTGTCTCCACAGGTCTTAGGGTGGGATACAGGCCGCTAGTCTGGCAGCTCATTACAGGCCAGGAGAGGTACGATGGGGGAACACACAGATTTTATAGACGCATCCAGGGGGGCATAAACCATCATCAAGGGGGGAGTGGTGCTCTGGGATGGAAGTGAAATCTAGAGAGAGAGCCGAAGAAAAGAAACAGAGGTAGGAATTGGCCAGGAGAAAATGGAAGGGGGATTGGGACAGCCTGGTGAAGTGTGTTGTGCACCAAAAGCTGTCCTGAAGGCTGGAGCTCATGGTGAGGAGGAAGTGGGGAGCGGATGAAAGGAGATGACTGGAGGATGACAGGGGCTCGCCTGGACCTAAAGGGCCAGGTCACGGAACTTAGGTTTCAACCTGAAGGGTGATCGATGGGACTGTGAGTTCCATTCCCAACGGAAAGTTATGTAATTCTTTTTTGTGAAGTCCTCTCCTGTTTGACTACACAGCACAGGAGACCATGACGATCTCATCAGCGTCTCTGACCCTCAAAGACAGTCAGTCTCATAAAACAGGATCCAAATAATACATTTTGGACTGAAAAGTTTTGACCTACCTTTACAAAGACCACACTAACCAAGGAAATGCTAAATCTCAGTTTTACGCTTATCTATGTGGACATGGTCATTATTAAATTCACTTTGATTTTATTTATCCTTTAGATAAATTGACTGGAGATAAAATAAATGTAAATACAAAGTTTTGTGCCAAGAAGAGTTTGCATGCAGTGAACCCATTATAACGTGCAATTTTCTAACAATATACATTTCTGTCTGCTAAGGGGGGTAGGCATCAATGTAGGCTATTTGCTAGTTATGTTGGGTTGAATTTTGTCCCTGCAACATTCATATCCTTCCTGGAAACTCAAAGTGCGACCTTATTTGGAAATAAGAGTGCTTGCTGCAAATGTAATTCATTAAGACGAGGTCACACTGGAGTAGGGTGAATCTTGAATCCCATATGATTAGTGTCCTTACAAGAAAAGACACACACAGAGAGAACACTGTGTGAGGACACAGAGACACAGAGAAGACAGCCATGTGATGACAGGCAAAGATTGGAGTGACACGCCCACTAGCCAGGGAGCAGGGGGAGGCAGGAAACAGATTCTTCCTCAGAGCCTACGCAGGAGCCTGGGTTGGGACGTCTGGCTGACAGAGCTGTGAGAGAAGAAATTGGTGTTGTTTAAAGCCGCTTGGTTTGTGGTAGTTGGTGTGGCATACCTAGGAATCTCATATAATCGTCTGGTACATCAGTAAAAGAGAGGAATCTAAGAAAGTGTGTGTGTGAGAGAGGGAGAGAGAGAGAGAGAGAGAGAGAGACAGAGACAGAGAGAGAGAGAGAGAGAGACAGAGAGAGAGAGAGAGAGAGCGCGAGTGCTCATTTCTAGTTTACAACACTTGCTGGCGGAGTGTTTTCTGTGCCACCCTCTTCTGAACAGGCAGAAGTCTGCTAACTCCCACCCCAAACTCCCAGATACATTTCTTTTAAAACTATGGTCTTGTACACAATGGATGTAAATATTTAATCTTCCTATTGGTACATTTTTCCATGTCTATTTTTCAATTGCCTGCTTGTCCCTTTTGTGTTTACCTTGTTAGGTAGTGCCAGGCTTAGAGTACAGACCCCTGGAGGGCAAGATTCTTATCTATGTGAAATGTGCGGTACAAGGTCTGCTTATGCCTCGTACTCTTCTCCACAAATTGTTAGTGCAGGTGATCGTTCTGTTTATTTTCTTCTCAGTTTCTTCCTTTATTTTGTCTGCCACACAGATACATGGCATTACCGAAATAACTTTAGTAAAGCAATATGAATTTTAAAGGTAAAAACGCACTATGGACTAAATATGAACTAATTTTAAGTGACTGAAATTCTTTTAAAACATTTTTTTCTACTGAAAAATAAAGGAGAAAACATGATAGCCATTACTGTAACTTTTTAAAGTGTAACTTTGATAGTAAAAGTATGAACACAGAAGTTACAAGAGCTAGAATTTAAGTTTTCAGTGGTCCTTCCACAACTGTGAAAGTTTGGTTCCTAAAAAGCCCTGAGGAATTTAAGGCTTTATGGGAAAACAAAAAGAGAGGGACAACAATTAGCAGTGAATCTATGGGACAGCCATATATTTTTACATTCATTAAAACAAAACAATAAAGACATTCTAAATGAAGACCATATCAATGCATTTATAAGCCTTTGAATAGTAAGAATGGGTGCTTTTTTTTGATACACTGTCATTTGTTTGCTATACTCTGGGAATCTCATTTGCTTACAGTTTCATGAGAGGTTGTTGCAGATAACAACCCTCACCCATACCCACATTTTAAATATTTAACATATACCTCTGATTATACTACATGTGCTCTGAAAGATTATATTATTATAGAGAAATGTAATATAGAAAGTGAAAGTCCCTTGTAATCCAACCCTTCAGAGGTGATAGCTGTTAACAGTTTGGTGCATGTCTACCATATTTAAAAAATGCCTGTTTAACATGTGGACCTATTAGAAAGTAGACTTTCCTTTTTTTTTTTTGTCTTTCCAGATGCTTATGCCTATCTGATTTTATAATTTGGAGGAACCTCAGCTTATGCCTTCTGGAATTTTGCTGCCATTGTGGTCTCCAAGCTGTGTAATTTGGATAATGGAGAAGGAAAAATCTTCATGGGAACCTTCATGTTGAATAAGTATTTCTTGAATACTACCTCTGCCTCCTGGGTTGTATTTCATTTGTCCTGCCGTGACAACTTCAATGCCGATGAGCCTGCTATCCTCTTCCAACAGATCCTACCTACTTGTCTGCTCCCAGCAGCCAAAGGACTGGAGATTTAAGCTGGGCTTACACCTTCAGCAGCTTTTATCTTTCCAGAAGCATCACCCTGCAAACCTCTATATCCTTCCATCCATTCCACCCACTGTTCTATCCTCAGTCTCTAGTTGTTTCCTTTTAAAACTTCTGTTCAGCAGGAGTGACTTGCAGTTTGCACATTCTGACACTTAAATTCTCCCAAGTGCTGAAGTAGACTACATTATCTTGACATACAATTTGGTGTATGTGAAACTGAGAAATGGCTATTCTAATTTCAGCATTGAACACAGATAAACATTTAGATCAACAATCCAGTTTTTGAAAATGTACTTTAATGTGTGGAAAAATGAAAAAGGATGAGTAACAATAAAATTTAAATATACTTCATAAATTTATTAGTCACGTTTATGTTGTATTTCTATGTATAATAGACACTTCTAATTTATAGTTTGCATTTACCACGCCAGCTTCTTCCCAAGCTCAAAATTCCCGTGGCTGTAAATTTTGTAAACTTTGAAAAACCCAGCAGGGATTAAACCCTGAAGGAATTCAAATGACTATCTTACTATGTAGTCTTCCTTTCAGCCGTTTCAAAAACTATGCTTTTAGTCAGAATAGACTCTGGAAGTCAAACTGTATAGTTCGCCCAAATAGGAAACACAGTTCAAAGTTTATAGTTTGGCTATTGGGAAGAAGGGAAGATGAATGGCAGCCGGAAAAACCAGCCTATTATTTTTATCCTCTTCTAAAACCGTGCTGTGAAGATGGTAAGAAATCAGAATCAGAAAAGTGCCTAGTGTGTCCGGCCTACAATATATGCTGATGAAGTCACAGTGTATCCCGATTCTTTTGCAAATGGTTGATAGGTCTTAATATTTTCTCCCAACTGAAATCTATGTTTTCACTCCGCTATGCTCACCGATAGTGAGTGGGGAGGAAAGCAGAGAAGAGCATATCGTGCCAGCGTTACCTCCCTCTTACAAGAAACCCAGAATCCCGCATTTGTAGCTGCCCCTCCTGAGAAAGCGCCTATTTCACATTTCTAATTTTAGCCCCATTTTTCTGGTACCACTTTCACGCAGCGTAAGAAAAAGGTGGCTTGGAAGTACTTCGAATTTTGCCTCTTAACCCCAACGCGTTGGACGTTAAGACCAAGTTGTAGGGTTTCTGTTGGTTTATTACATATTTCAGCGTCTCATGCCTCAAAATGTCATCCTTCTTTTTGTCTGACAGCTTTATAAGCCCTTTCTGGCTCGTGTGTAAAATGACGTTGCAGGAGCGAAACTGTCACTGGAATGGGATTGTAACGAAGTTGCATTTCTCCTCCATAGACAGGCATGAAAGCGGAAGACGCCTGCACGGGAGGCGGTGAAGTCTGCCCGGGCTCGGGCCGCGCGCGCGCGCGCGCACACACACACACACGAGTGTACACACGCGCACGCGCGCGCCCGGGCTCGGGCCCCCCACACACCCGGTTGTGCACACGCACGCACACACACACACACACACACACCCCCGGTCCGGGCCTCCCCCGCCAGCGCCTCCCGGGAGACCCGGCGCGTGGGGAGCGTGGGCACGGCCCGCCCCCGCCCCGCTCCCTCCGCGGAGTCCCCGGACCCCGATCCCGGACCGCCGCCTCCGCAGCTTGGCGCTCTCCGGAGCCGCAGCCGGAGCCGGAGCCGGAGTCGCGGCGGGGCCGCCGCGTCAGAGCCGGAGCGAGCGGGCGGGGGAGGGGCGGTGAGGTCAGCGGCGGCGCGTCCGCGGGCGGCGCATGCGCGGAGCGAGCCCCGTGAGTGGCAGCGGCGGCGCGCGGGGGGCGGCCGGGCCGGCGGGTGGGGGAGGGGAGGGGGCGGGGGCGTCGCGGCGGCCGTGTGTGGGCGAGACGGCGGCGACTTTGAGGGGCCCGTGGTGCGGGGCGCCCGGGGGAGCCCCGGCGCGGCCCTCGCGCGACGGCCACGGTGCCGTGCGTGCGTGTGTGCGTGTGGTGTGTGTGTGTGTGTGTGGTGCACGCACACCCGCAAAACTTCCTCCTCCCCTGCCCGGGAGGGCGGGCGCGGGCGCTGAGGGGCCGGCGCTCGCCCAGCCCGGAACCCACAACAACAACTGGAGCAGCTGTCAAAACTTCGCCGCCGCCGCCCGGCCTGACGCGGCCGCGCGGGGGGGGGGCGGCGGGGCGCGACCCCCGCCCGGGCCCGCGGCCTTTCTCCTCCCGCGCGGGCGGCCTGGGGGAGGGGCGCGGGCGGAGCCCCGGGCCGGCGCCCTCGCGCGGCTCCCCGCCCGCGCCCGCACCGGCCCCCGCCCGCGCCCCGCCCGCCGCCGCCCGCACCTCCCCGCCCGCCCGCCCGCCGCCGGCCCCTCCCTCCCTCCGCCCGCGCCCCGCCCGCCGCCCCCCGCCCGGCCCCTGCGCGCCGAGGTGCGCGCGCCCGCGCCTATGTGTGTGAGTGCGTGTCCTGCTCGCTCCATGTTGCCGCCTCTCCCGGTACCTGCTGCTGCTCCCGGCGCTGCGGGCGATGCGAGAGGCTGAGCCGGGGAGGAGGAACCCGAGCAGCAGCGGCGGCGGCGGCGGCGGCGGCCGCGGCGGCGGGAGGAGCCCCCCAGGAGGAGGACCGGGATCCATGTGTCTTTCCTGGTGACTAGGATGTCGTCGGAGGAGGACAAGAGCGCGGAGCAGCCGCAGCCGCCGCCGGCACCCCCCGAGGAGCCCGGAGCCCCGGCCCCGAGCCCCGCAGCCGCAGACAAAAGACCTCGGGGCCGGCCTCGCAAAGATGGCGCTTCCCCTTTCCAGAGAGCCAGAAAGAAGTAAGTTGAGTGTGAGGGAGCCAGGCCGGGAGCCAGCCGCGGCGCCGGGCCGGAGCTGTCACCGCGCGCCCGGCCCGCCGCCCCCGCGCCCGCCGCCCCCGCGGGGTGGGGGTGGGGCCGCCGCCCGCCGCGCGTCCCCGGCCCGGGGCGCCCGCCCGCCCGCCCGCCCGCCCGCCCGCGGCGCCCCTGCCCCGCGCCCCTCGCCCGCGCCCGCCGGCCTCCCGCGGCCGCCCCGCACCTCTCTCCGCCCCGCCGGGCCCCGCCGGCTCGCGCCGACGCCGCACTTTACTTTTTACTTGGGCCCTCGCGCCGAGCTTTCTTGGTGCTTCTCTTTCTGCCGAAATTTCTCGCGGCTGCCTGGTGGCCTCGCCGGGTCATTTAAAAAACAAACAGCGAGGCACACCTGGCAGTGCCCGGACGAGTTTATTGTCAACTACAAAGCGGCGCGCCCCGGGCCGCCGGCGGAGCTGTCAAACGCCGCGGCCAGGTGGTCTCCTGCCGGCGGGGGGCGGGGGCGGGGGCGCACGCGGCGACAGCCAGTGCCCGTTTCTTTGTCAGCTACTTGCTGCCTCAAGTTTTCTTGCTCCCAGACCTGCGCTTTCCCCCTTGAATGATACATTAGGAAGTCATTTGACTTCTTCCTTCCCCTCCCCCACCCCGGAGCACACTGCCCTGCACCCAAACGCACAACTCCTTGCGCTCGCACAGCTGAAGGCGAAGCGTGCAGGAAGTTTGGGAAAGGCCGCCGTGTCCTCCCCCCCCCCCCCCGGGTACGGCCGGCCGTGCACAGCACGTTTCCTCCCGGGACACAGAGGGAAGCGCTGCCCAACTTCCATTGAAGTGGTGGTCCGAGCGGTTACTGGGTCAGGAAGCGCTTTCGCTGGCTTTGGAACGTGCCCCGGGGCTCTAGACCTCAGGTCTCTCGGTTGCTGGAAGCGGCTTTCTACAGAATGGTTCTACGGCAGCTTTGCCTGGAAATGAAGACACCCGTCGTGGTGCCAGCGAGTCGCTCAGCCCTTGTGGCTCCGGAGGGTGCCGGGGAAGATCTGTGCCTGTCTCCCAAGTTGTCGAATGGCGTGTGTTGCTTACTCATTGCATTATACGATCATCTGGTGAAGTGTTGGTGGTGGAAGGGTGCACGGGAGCGGAGGAAAGCTGCACATCCGTGGATACTGTTACTTTTGTTGTT